>NC_137462.1:90781038-91431673 GCF_964235325.1 Thermobia domestica | reverse complement strand
GCTGCGGAGTTTATATCAAAAATCCATTTCTTTCTATCTCTTACCGTTGTGTTATACGATGATTAATATTTAAGTCGGAAGTGATAGTTAATTTGTACAACTTTTGGTGGCACTAGATAAATAAAGTCAGAGATAGAATATATTCTTATGATGCTGAGTCCATATCAAAGGAACTGTTTCTCGATATCTCCTTCTTCTTCTAAGCCTTTTACCCAGTTAGTTGTAGTCGGCTTTACGGATCGCTATTCTCCATCTATTTCTATCTTGTGCCATATCCACTGTGACTATGTCGTTCTTCACATTATCTCCCCACTTCTATGGTTGGTGTCGTGCTCATTTTCCATCCACTTCTATAGCATCCATTTCTTGGGCTACATATTCCAAAAGTTTTCTTCTTACATGTCCAAGCCATCGAAATCTATTTTCTTGAAGCTTTTCTACTACTTGCCTTACTTTTACTGTTTCTTCCATCACTTCATTCTTAATTTTCTTCTTCTGCATCACTTCATACATCCATCGCAGCATCTTCATCTTCGCAACATGCAAGTTTTGTTCATCTCTCTTCGTCGTCCAACATTCCACTCCGTATAATCTGCCAGATCTCGCTGTAAACTTTTCCTTTAGCATATTGGTACTCTACAGTCACACAACATTCCTGTTGCTTTTCTCCATTTTGTTCATTCGCCACTTATTCTGCTCTTTTCATCTTCTATTCCCTCATTTTCTTGTAGTATTGATCTAAAATACTTGCATTTCTTTGTCATTACCATTCCTTCTTCTTCCACTTGTATTGTTAGATCTTTTATTTCACTTTGGCTCAATGGACAATGTAAATATTCTGTCTGGTTTTAGTAATTTCAAGCCCTTTGCCCTCGAATGCTCCTGTCCGAATATCTAATTTCTTTTAGATTGCTGATCTCACTCAAAGCTTGATCTCACTCACCAGCACGATGCTAATCCTTAGTTATCCTTAGTAAGCTCGTCCATCAAAAATGAAAAAAGGTACGGAGATAGACCAGATCTCCGATGAGGTGTTACTTTCACTGTTTTCTATTATTTCATTCGCGTCCCCACTTTTATCCTACATCCAACATAGATATCTTGAATTATAGAGATTTATGTAATTGATCGTTTTTTCGATATGCATACCATGTTGAAACTAGAAATCGTAAATTTCCAGCATTTTCGGTTTGAACAAAGGGATAATGAGTGAGGTGAAACTTTTTTCTTGGAACATTGTATTGATTTCCCAAAAAAAAAAAAAAAAAAAAAAAAAAAAACTGCTCTTCACCATCTTTTGCAGTCTTTGCAGTATGAAAATTAATGTTAAAACCGGAAATGGAACTAGATTTCTACAACTCCTGACTTAAAAAAAAAGATATAGGATTGGAGATGGAACACACTCATGGAACGCTTTATGAGATGCAGTAAATCGTTTCTCGCTATCTATTAGTTTTACCTCTTCAGCAATCAACGTTAAAATCAAAAATTGATTATTTCTATAACTTATGGTTTGAATGGAGTGAAAAAGATGACAGGACATATTAATAGGGCGCCGAATGATTCCAAAAAGCTGCCTCTCCACATCTGTTACCGTTTTCTCTCTATGTTGACACAAACTGAAATCGGAAGTTATACTGAACTCCACCACTTTCCGTTTTACTAGAGATTAAATATATTGTGAAGATGCTTAATCAATTGAAGAAAACTCATTCTCGTTATATTACCGCTTATACGATACTGTTATTAACCTTAAAACCGGAAATGGATAATTTCTACGACTTCCGGTTTCAGTAGAGAGAGATGAGTGAAGATGATGTCTCTTCTTGAGACGTTAAATCGATTCCAAATAATAATAATAATAATAATAATAATAATAATAATAATAATAATAATAATAATAATAATAATAATAATAATAATAATAATAATAATAAAATAACAAGCTTGTCGCTGTTGATTCTCTTGGAAAATATACACACAACTACTACAGAATTCTTCTATACTTTTTTTCTTAATTTGTGCCTACTACCTCACAGTTAATTATATCAATCTTATTCCACAATTACACTCATTTGGCTATGCATCTCAATATAACCCTAATGACCAAAACCATGCTATATCTTCATTATTATCCCTTCTGACCATTCTGACTTCACTCAATACCTTTTTCCTATATATTCATAATCGAGCTAATAATCATGTCTTAGCAAATCAGGATATATCTATTATCAATCGTAACTCCAATAATTCCATATTCATCTAGATTTCACTTATCTTAATTTACGTATAACCATTACATCAACTAACTGTTTACGAAATATATCTTTACCAACCTACTAATATGTGACATTATTCCAAAACCTTGCAAGCTCGTATCCTCATTCCATAGCTACCATCACTCTCCCCCTTCACATCTTTACCTTCTAGATACCAACTCAGGATTCCTTCCATATAATCAAAGAATAGGTAAGCTAAACTGCACGCAATTCCAATTACAATAACAATAGTATCACTGATAAACTCATCATAACCAAATTAGTGAGTCAATTTCCAACTCCTCGTCTCTCTTTTTTTAGTTCATAGGCAAACATTGCATCAATTCGAGGTTACAGTTACAATTTGCATGCATATTTTTTCTTGTTCTTTTTCTTCTTCTATCTTCTCCTCTTCTACTATTTCGTTTGTTCCTTTGACAACCTCCTCTACCGTATTCTGCCTGCTAATAATCTCAAACGAACTAGACATTTCTTACTCTTCTTTCCTTTCTTTCTATTTTTCTTCTCCTATTTTATAATATTTCCATCCTTGTCTTACACTTTGTAGTCTTGTTTAGGTTCTAAATCACCAATAACCTTTATATTACTATTTATTTCTTGATTTCCTTCTTTCTGACCTACTACTGAAGTGTTCTGTTCAGAACTTTTAACCTCATTCTGTACTTATGTTTTCATGACAACCAAATCATTAATAGAATGCTCCGTTGTCGGTTTTAAATATACACCATTCTTATTTTCGGACGAAGAGATTTTAGAATTGTTGTCCGTACCATTTCCTTGGCCATCGTTACTCGCTTGCACAACGTTGGTTTGAAACTGTTCTATTTGCTATACTCTATTCGAACAATTTTTATACCTGGAGGTGTACGCAAAATGATCATTTCTGTGGCATGAAAAACATTGTTTACCATATGCAAGACAGTTACGGAAAGCATGAAATTTGTTACGCCTTCAGCATGCAAACTTTGTTATTTTATCTTTAATTTTGAACACCGATGACAAACTGCTGTTAACTTTTGCTGATTATTCTGCATTCGCTTAAACGATACTTGGGCCTTAGAACACTCCAAATCACAAGCTATTTGTACTGCTTCCTTAAACGTTAAATTATCTTTAGAAAATAATACATTTCTGATTCGGTTGTTTGATAATCCAAAAATTAATTGTTTGTATAATGCAAGCTCTTGATATGTCTTAAGTGCTGAAACAGCCGAAACTGTATTCTGAAGCTCTGTTATGGGGCATTTACACTTGGTCGATTTAGTCGCACGGCTAAATCGACTCGCTGCATTTGCGACTAAATCGAAGCAACTATACCGAATCAGATCGATGGATGTGTTCAATTGTTTCAACCGAAATTGAATGCTGCTTGTCGACTCGTTCCCTTCTGGTCGATTCGAAATCGACTGGCAATTTTAAAGATCTCCAAGCAAAAAGTAATTGGTACAATTTGCGGTGTTATAGAAGAATAATTAAGGGACGAAATTAAATAGCAGTGACAAGAAAAAAGAAAACAAAATTGTGTTGGATAAGGGAATTTATATTAAGAAAACAGTATTTAGAAGCATAGTATAGGTGTACTTTGATGAAACAATTTTCAGTAGAGAATTTTTGTGTAGGTTTAAGCACTTGTCATGGTTCCACAGTAGTAACCCTAAACTTGTAAACATAAATATACTTTCCTATATTATAGAGAAAGACTCCGCTGGTGAAATTAATATATTACACAGTCGTCTTTCATATGGAGTCACTCATCATAACCGCGGTACACCACCTGTTAACATAAAATACTGCTTACCTTCATTTTGCAAAAATGTTCCACCAGTGGAAATCAATATCATATTAATAGCCACTCTTTTTTACCATAAAATTGCCATTTTTACGACGGTCTATTATAAACTTGCACTATACAATGTATTAAAAATAATTAAATAACAAAAAAATGATATTATTTTTTACTTAACATTATCTCGTAAAATTGACAAGTTCTTTAGTAGGATAGTCATTAGTAAGTGGAAACCGCAGTCCCAGTTTAGGTACATACACTTAGAATCATAATGTAACCATTATCTATATTATCTAAGTATCCATTATAATAAGGAAGGCTATGTTACATAGCCGAAACTATAACACAAACATATAATTTTAAAATATGTATACTGTTTTGATCAGTTGGAGTCTTATTAGTAATGTATCCATGTCCTTCAACGGCAGTTTTACTCTTGCAGAAGGGCGGACTTGCATTACTGGATGCAGATTTACTTTAAAAAGGCTTACCTGTTATCGGTACAAGTACAGCGTAGTGCCATAAAAGCTAACAGTAAATAGCTACAAAAAGCACTAACCAACTTGTGTTAGGTAGCTACTAAAAGCGAGAATTTAGATTTAGGATTTAGATATCTGGGATTTCGGCATCAAAGGGCATTTTAGCCCGTCACGTTTTTGAGGGATGACGTCCCTCGGCGAGCACACTGAAAGGGTAGAAAGAAAGAATTGAGGAAGGAAGGAAGAGGCCTAGGATCTATGTTAGGTACCACCCCGGCGTTTGCCTAGTGTGAATAAGGAAACCTCATTCAGAATGGTTCGCATTAGAAAGCTTTTTATGGTTTTTCGATCGAGTGCCCCCACCGGGAATCGAACCCGGGACCACTCACACTGAAGGTAAAGCAAGAATGGTATTTAAAGCGCACAGACTAGGAGCAGCAAAACCTTTGCTTAGTACAAAATAATATATTATTTTTAACAGGTCAAATTACAACACTTACCACGTTACTAACGGGTACAGGTTTTGTTTTGGTGAATTCTATTTTGGAAGATTTGCAGACAAAATTCAATACTTTGCATGAAAAATATATGTTTACAAGGAACAAATTTCTGCAGGCATCAGAGTTAAATACAAAGTAATACACCTATATTTTATGTTTACAAGTGTAAGGTTACTACTCTAAAATAATTACAAGTGCTTTACGATGGATAAAATAAGTGAGTGCGTATGAAAGATGGCTTTATTAGATGCTATTTTCCACCTGTGGCATATTTCTGCACAGTGTACAGGACCTCTATTTTATGTTTACAAGTGCAGCGTTACTAGTATGAAACCATAACAAGTGCTATTGAAACTCGTATCATTGCCAAAATCAACTTTTCTCCACTACCTTCGATTGCACGCACACCTAGCATCGCTGGCGCTCCTGGTCTCTTCGGACTTTGCCCTCCCGCGCTACCACGCGGACCTACCAGCTTCGTCCTGTCTGACTCCGTTAAACATGGTACTATGGTACATGCCGATGATCACAAGAAGAGAAAAAGAAAATTACAGGTTTTGTGACAAGATTAAGAGAGAGGAGAAAATCGTGAAAATTAGGATTACGTTAGGAGTCTCATATACTCTTCATGTATGTAATGAGTCTCGTCGTATGGGTAACACTGGTTCTATCTACGTCAAACCAGGTCACGCGTCTGTCCAATCACTTGATCTGATGGATCATGAATCTGACTGCTTCCGGTTTACGGTCAGGGGGCGTCACTGATTACAACCAGTGTATCAACATAGCACTCTCTGATACTGGTTCTAGAGAGCACAGACCAGTAGATAATTACTTTTTACATCGTTATCAACTTTCCAGATTCAAATACCCCTGCTAACTACCACCATAGTTTCATTAAGGATCTTTCCTCTGTGTTGTCAATCATTGATAAAATGGATGGTTTATATCTATACCCTACGCAAATTGTTTCCCAAATTTACTCCTCTTTCATTGTCAATGACAGCAGAGTATACTCGTAAAGTAGTATTACATTTAAAAAAAAAGTTTTCTGTGATTCTCACGCGCTAATTGTACTCTGATAGACAGATTAACGTATGATGCGACACACACCGATGTACCCAAGAAGAGAGAAAGAAAATTGCAGATTTTGTGATAAGATTGAGGCAGATAAGAAAATCGTGTTTATTAGAATTATATTATAAGCCTCGTACACACTCGCCACGTATATAATGATGTCTCGTCGCATGAGTGATAAAATAATCTTATATTTTCTTAAATTAATAAATGTTTCTGTATACCTCTCAGCAACATGTACTCCTTTTTGTGCAATTATCCCAAATCCATGTAAAGTGGTTTTCCTGAAGAATCTAACTCCGTACTCCATGTTGGAAAAATCCTAGTACTCTTCTAGTTGTGCTTGTTACTCCACTTAGCAACGGAAAATATCTGAATTCTTTATTCACCACTTGCAGGCAAACTATTACAGTAACAAAGTAATGATAGTTTGTTATTCACGCCCTGATTCACATGCTCCTAAAATCGTTCTCAAAAGTGTAGAGCAAGTAACAATTTATTTCCATTATACTGCATTTAAAATTAAAACTTGAATTATTGAATACATGAAGCGCTGTCTGTCCTGAAATCACTCCAAACATTTATAAGTCATGAATTAGTGCTATTTTCATGTTAAACTGCTTCTTATTCATTATCCTTATTTCTGCTATTCGTTTCGTTCATATAACAGAATGATAATAACTATTATACGAATGCATTCAACATAAAAGCTCGCCATGAGCAGAAGTTCATAAGTTAATAACCTGTTTACTGAAACGAGATTGTTGCTTAGAAAATATCAATATATGATGATGACAACTTTAGGTACTTGTAACTATAGACTTCAAATCGATTTCAGAATGGAATATTACCAAGCTGGTTAATAGGAACATAGCATAAACAAAACTCTTACTGTATTATCATATTTTCCTGTTATTATTTCCGGTACAAAATTTGAACAACACATGACATACAGGAGTCTTCACGTGACAGTGACGTCATGACGCAAGTGCATCATTCAAATATTAGGTAGATTGAGACAATTATTGAAATATTCATACCAGTTATAAATGTAACATGTATATATCAGGCAGTGGTGATGAAACTGTCTTTCTGCGGTCTTCTTACATAACCAAAAAGCAACCCCTAAGCGATTTAATTTGATATGACTGAGTTTAGCGCCCGTTCAGCAGCGAGGTTATATGAAACGTGGACCTAGAGTTTAACGCAGGATCAGAACCACATGAGGTGCCATCGAGGATCGAACCCAGGTTTCCCACGTCAAAGACCCTTAAAGCGAATTGAGTTTGATAAATTGATGGGTACCCGCGCTACAAGGTCTACGAGACCGTTATCACCGTCATAATGCAAGTATTTCATATTAAACGACCAGTGTGTCTAAATTATAGACAGCTAGGCGTTAAAAGATTTTTAAAGAAAAAAATAAGATAGGAAAATATCAGAGGGGGCACAAAATTTAGTACTCTGCTTGCGTTATCATGGAGCCCTTTAGGGTCACTCAAAAATTTTAAACAGCGAGGTACGTAATTTGATGCATCATTGAAGAGACCTGGTGTAAGGGTGTCCCCTGATTCGTATTTAGTAATCTTCAAAGTAATTCAAACGTTTTAACATTTTCTTAGCTGGTTTTTAATACTTAACCATGAGAAGCGTACATAATCAACTTTCTACATATACAACAAGATGTCTACACCTTTATACACACACTTATTTACTCGACAAGATTATGTCTACGTACCTGTACATTTTTTTTCGACGTTGCTATAGTAACAACCCTCTTTTTAGTTAACGATTACAAAATCGAAATCTCGAAATCTCTATGTGTCTTTCTTTTCTTTATACATAATACTGCTCAAATAATTCGCCTCTGATCCCTTTTTATAAACTGGCACAGATTGCTAATATTATATACAACGTTATCGTTGTAGATGTCGTAGACTTCCGTAATAATTCTACTATGAAGGAAAGAACCCTGGGTTAAATATCATGAAACACCTACCCTTTTGAATAGCCCTCGTATATTTAATATCAACTTTAATACAAATATTCTACTTTTCCATTTATATATAATATATTATAACATTGCACATTTTTATATTTATCAATATATCTCAATACTAATAACGACGATTTACAATTATCATGAATGAGGCTATTCAAAAATTAAACCTAACTGATAGTCTCCTTTTTGGGGTACAAATTAACTATTCCTTCATATACAAACAACATTATTTACAAACAAAGATCTTCATAATATTAAATATTAGCAGGGTCAGAAGGCAACAAAATTAGAACATATAAACACATTGAAGATTATCATTTAATACATTAATAAACTCTGAAAAATTAAGAGATTCGATATTCATTATTCTTATTCTTTCCATATAACAAATTGCATCTATTTTATATAAGTCTGTCATTACCTTCATATGTTTACATTAAAATTATGAGCTTTTATTTTTAAATATTTATAATACTCGCATGAAATTCGAATAGAATAAAAACACGAAAACAAGAATAGCTTCTTACAATAAAGCTCTTTAGATAATTTCTTATCAGGAAACACAAATTAACATTTCCTCAATTAATACTATAAAAGGAAATTGCAACAAAACTATAAGGAACAAATTCAATAATATTTTCAGTTGACTGCCATAAATTAACTTCGTCAATATTCCGTAAATGATTTGCTTTTTACATATTTAACAAGATATTTCATAATTACATATGCTTTCAACGTACATTTTAATAATAAATCGACTGAAGAACATATTAACCATAGACGTAAGCAAAGGTCAATTTAATACAAATCCATCAGACGCCTTTTTAACAGTTCAAGTTATACGTTCGAAGGGTTCATTTAAGCAACATTGTATAGCACAATCTTGTGTACGTTCTTGTCTTTCATAGGATGATATCATATTTTGACTCCTATTTACAGAATTCCTGCATCTGCAAATTGATTTTGCGAAGATCGGCGGTAACTATTACTCCTACTGAAATTCCTGTTGTTATTTCTGGAATTCCTAGCTCCATTTCTATAATTAGGTTGCGTTTGATTTCCGGTACCATTATAACTACTCATTCTATTATTAAAATTACGGACATTAGAATCATTTTTATGTTGTATATTTACATTACGAACAGAAGCATATTGTGTCTGATTACGTACATAATTACCCTGACCTCTATCCTGCATTTTATTGTTATTCTTTATTGCAGACTGACTCTCATAACTCTGAATGAGCATAACTAAATGGTTGAAGTTAATGCACTGTGCCGACATTAACAACTGTTGTAGTCTAAATGGCAATAAAATTCTAATAGAAGCTATAATTCGGGATTCCGGATGGTTTGGATTTAGTGATCTTAACTCATGATATGTAGATACTACAAATTCAGTAATACTCCGGTGTAATTTTGGATTGTAAAGCTTCGTTCGCAAAACGGCATCTCTGTTCGCTACCATAAAATCGTTTTCATAATGTGATAGAAGAGCATTCTTAAAATCTGAATATGTATGAAGCCTACCTCTAATAACTTTAAACCATGTTAAGCAGTGTGGTATCCAACCTGAAGATGTGCGGTAATAATTTTAAAAACTGAGACTCATCTACACCCATGAGCTCACATTCATCCTGAAATTTTTCGAGAAATGACCTAGCGGGTATATCTTCTGGCACGCCACTAAATTTTGTAAGCGACTTAACTTCGCTGAACCGCAATTGTTTACCTGTATTCGTCTTCATACCTCTATTGAAGATGTGTTTACGCCTGGATGTTTGCCTCACTCTTCCTTCTCTTTCAGTACTCTCTGCACCACTCGAAGATCCATCAAGTTCCAAAGTTGGTCTTGGAGGACAATCAGGTATCCAACCTGAAGATGTAGGATGCTTCGTGTATCCATTATCCTGAAATAGAGTTTCAGGAATACATCTCTGCTTGATGAAATTTACTTCGTCTTGCAGTAATTTGATGTGATTTTCGTGGGCATTAATCGTTGATTCTATAACATCCATTGACTCTTGAATTTCCGTGCTCCTTTGTACTACTTTTTCCATTTTCTCATCGTACTTCTCAAATTTTTCCACTACATGTTGGTTCATCTGATTTAATTGATGTTGAACACGATCCCATCTGTTTTCATTGCATTGTTCCAACTTCGCTATTTTTTCATCAAAATCATTAGCTAACTGTGTTATCTTCCGGTACAATTTTCCTTCAAAGTGTTGAATTTGCTCTGACTGGTTCCTCATTTGTTGGGCCAAGTCTTTTAAAATGTCAGTCAAATTTTCACTATCATTCAATTCTGGATACACACTCTGATCACCAATTATATTATTACTTGTTGTACTCATAGCCATATTTCGATGAATTACTTTGCCACTTCTCAATATGGTAACACTAAGGTCGCGTTGAAAGCTTGCCGTTTTTACTATTCTTGAAAACGACACTTATATAACTCCCGGTGGTGAGGCACCAATTTGTAAGGGTGTCCCCTGATTCGTATTTAGAAACATTCAAAATAATTCAAACGTTTTAACACTTTCTTAGCTGGTTTTTAATACTTAACCATGAGAAGCGTACATAATCAACTTTCTACATATACAACAAGATGTCTACACCTTTATACACACACTTATTTACTCGACAAGATGTCTACGTACCTGTACATTTTTTTTCGACGTTGCTATAGTAACAACTCTCTTTTTAGTTAACGATTACAAAATCGAAATCTCGAAATCTCTATGTGTCTTTCTTTTCTTTATACATAATACTGCTCAAATAATTCGCCTCTGATCCCTTTTTATAAACTGGCACAGATTGCTAATATTATATACAACGTTATCGTTGTACTGGAATCAATCATATGAAGTGCGCAAATGAGGGTAGCTCGGCCATTTTATAATCAGATGATTTTTTTGTTTGTGGATTCTCATGTGATTGTATTGTTCAAATATACAGTGTGAATGGTAATTCGATGCATTTCTTGCAAGGGGATATTCTACAAGTACTTTGGAACATTTTCACCTATATGAACCGGGGGTGGCAAATCAATAGTTTCTGAGTAATTTGCACATGTATAATATCTTTGAAAGTTGCCGGTTAACGAGAGGTGCGCAAGGTAACTTTACCCTGACCAGCTTCCACACATCGTAGAGTGATGACATTTTACATATGTATTCCTGCATACCTATGTAGATCACGTGGTAATGTATAGCTTGTACCTCTGCGCCTCGTTATGTTATAGGTCCGAACGTGAAGTAAGGTGTAGTGGTCTAAAATCTATTACCGCCTCTTAGAAATCAGCGTGGCAACATCGCACAAGTACTTGTTCCTAGGAAATGATTGCATGGTTGGGAAGAAGTGGAATGAAGATGGTGTGCGGTCAATTGGTAACGGGAATTATGTCGGATTTCATACCCAGGGTCGTGCATCTGGCTGGCCAATATACAAGCGGTGAATGTGTGCGTTTTTTTTCACTAGGCGGACGTAGTTCAGAATGACACGCTCTGTGATTGCACAGAATCCCACAACGCACGCAGTAGTAAGCCATAGTATATCCTGGTAATTGTGGTGCCCTTGCCTGGAAAGCAAGTAGTAATACCCCCTGTTGATCATAAATAAACGTGATCATCACTTTGGTTGCTCTGAGTTGAACAAAGACTTCCTTTGGTGGTGGTATGTCGGCAAGCTGCGATTGGTTTGACTAGGTCTCCCCTGGTTTCCTTCACTCTCACCAGTCGAAGGCCAGGATAGTACCTTCTCTCAAGAACAGGGCCAGTTGATTCGCAAATCTTAGACCCACCTAAAAGACCAATGTGATACTGGAGTTGGAGATCCGAACCCTTCCTCGAATCATTCCCTTCCATAGATACATAAATAAATAAATAGCAATCAAATACGTTGGAGATTCTGTGAAATCCCAGAGCGTGGCATGCTGATAAAACATGTTCGTTTACTGGAAAACAACGCACCAGTTCACTGCTCGAATATTGGCCAGACAAAAGCACGACCCTGGGCATGAAATCCGTCATATTTCACGGTTTCCCTTGACCGTGCACTATCTTCATTCCACCTCTTCCCAACCATGCAGTCATTTCCTAGGAGCAAGTACTTCTGCGATGTTGCCACGCTGCTTTCTGAGTTGCATTAATGGACCACTACACCTTACTTCACGTTCAGACCTATAACACAGCAACAGTGCATAGCTACTAGCTATACATTACCACATGACCTACTTCGGTATACAGGATTACACATGCAAAATTTCATCACTCTACGATGTATGGAAGCGGATCAGGATAAAACTTTCCCGTGCACCAGCCCTCGTTAACCGGCAAATTTCGAAGAAATCACACATGTGCAAATTACTCAGAAACTATTGATTTGCGACCCCCGGTTCGTATAGGTGAAAATGTTGCAAAGTAATTGTAGAATATCCCCTTGCAAGGAATGCATCGAATTCCAAGTCACCCTGTATATATATATAGGGCTGGATTTAGGGGGTTGCAAAGTGCACGTGCACCCCCTTTTCATTTGAAATACACTTTCTAAAATGAGAAACTAGCAATGAAAATAGTAACACTTTCCTAAACTTTTTGCCATCATGTTTCCGTTAAGGGCTTAAGAGAAATCAGAGCTTTGTAAAAGCAATAGTTAAGTCGATTTTCGAAAGGTTGAAGGAAAAGGATTCAGCATGCAAAACAATATAGCATTTGTCAAGTAGGGAAAAAACAGAAGCCAGGAGAAGAGAAGAACACCTTTTTTTTTATTTCTTGCATAACACTTGCGACCCTCTTTTAAATACTCTCCTCAGTTCTATGCATCAGTGTTGTCAGAGGTAAAGAACATTGTCACATGTCACTTTGAAGAATTTCAGTGTGATTGGTTATTTTGGCAGTTATTGGAGCACCCCCCTCAGACAACCCTGTGTGTATATATATATATATATATAGTGCATTTTTCTCTTCTCTAGCCACAGATATTCATTTTGGTCGAAAATCATTCTACAAAGACATTATCTCATGCTTTCTCCCCGTTCTCGACCAAAGTCTTGTTCCACACTCTACCCAACAAGCTCCAGCGTTTTACCAAACAACCTTACAATATGACATAGATGAGCTAAGGAGGTATTTGAGTGCAATATTATTTCGTTGGGAATAGCACTTACCTTTACGACGCTGTTAACTAAAGGGTGAAGCGATAAGATTTTTTTTTTGGGGGGGGGGTTTGTTTTAGTTTGACATTCCACGCTTATACCGGGTAGGCTAAACGAGACGTGGACCTACTGATTATAGTGGAATCCGAACCTTATTCTACGTTTTTAATGCATTTCTACAACTGATTGTAGCTTTAAAGGTACTCGTGAGAATTGGCTAGCGGGAAATATCTAACTAGCCATGAGTTGTCAAATTAACAGTTATGCATCGTGGGTAATGACAATGATTCTGAGTTGAGGTGTGAAATTGGACTCGAAAGCGGAACAAGGACTGTTCATATTCGTATTTCAGACGCGGCCTGGAATGGGATGAATATGTAAATATAGTTGATTTAATAGTTTTCTCACGTTGATAAAAGTAAGACAGATTTTCGAAACACTTGGCAAATTTTTATCAAGACTTGGCATTTTTTAAATCAAGACGGCCATTTCAAGTTTCATCTCCCCCCTCCCATCTTGTAACGATCGCTACGCCGCTGTACAAGGGCTGATGAAATAAAACCATTAGGTACCCCAGATAAGAACAATTGATCATACAGGATTGCATTATTGTAATGCTACATAGTGGCATGGATATTTGTGGCATTAATGTAGTAATCATTGTGAAGAAGGTTTAAATGCGTTAGCACACAGTGAGAGACGATTTTCTTTTGCAGATTGGGGCCGCGTTGGCTCAGTGGTAAAGTGTTCACCCCTGGTGCTTGGGGTCCGGGTTCGATCCCAGCCCCCATCAAGTGAACTTTGTGGTGGACAAACACCGTGTGCGTGGGTTTTCTCGGGGTTCTCCCGTTTCCTCCCACTTTCTTCATTCCACCATTTCTTTCATTACTCATCATCACCGTCTCCTTTAGCCTAACCGGCATAACGTGGGACGTAAAACTCAAAGATTTCATTTCATTTTCTTTTGCAGATTGTGGCAGTGAAAGAATCGTGGTGCCACACGTTTGAACTGAGTTTCAAATACTATAGTGCGTAATATAATCACCCTCGTAACCACGCCCCAAGACATTCAAGTCCCAAGTTTCAACCAACAAAATCGTGGTGTCAGTGATTTTTGATCTTGACAACTTCAGACGATCGTAACTGCTCGATTTTCGAGATACAAGGAGATTCCATCAATGACACATACTACTGTGTTACGTTGACTCGTCTTCGGGAGGCCAACGCAAATGACCTGTAATGCAAACGTCAGGTATCATCATGCTATAAAACAACACCTCCCCTAAAGCCAAACAGGTGTAAGATTTATTTCGACGATTCAAATAAGAGTTGCTGCGACATTCAGCGTACAGAGACCTGTCTGACTGTAATTTTCATGTGTTTAGACCAATGAAGAAGGCACTAAAGGGTCATCGATTAAACGATGATGTTGTGGTTCAGGATGCAATCAGTGAATAATTTGCTCAACAACCGAGTGGTACTGTAGGACAAGTGCCTGATCACCTACAGGGAGTAAGTCTGAATTGGAAATACCATGACACAGATACCATGTATGCTTGTTTCCCCTTTATGTATTTTCAGTTTACTCCAAATCGATTTTATTTATCACCTCTTGTAGAAAGGGTCAAAGCAGCAAAGATACTGTAACTCTCTGGTTGTAATGAGTTTTTTTTTTTTTTTTTTTTTTTTTTTTTTTGTAAATTAGATCAGTGAAAAATAGTCTTAAAGCAGTTTTATGACTGCGTGTTTTATGTCCACATGATGAGTTGGTATCAAACTTTCTGGACAAACGTTATTTTATGGTTCATCTATGTTCTATTCTCTCACAGCATTATTTGCAGGATATAGGTATTCTTCAAAGCAATGGACTTAGGTCAGACCCTTTGTCATAGTTGTCAATAACATTCCTTTGTACCTGAATGTTGAGTTGTTAAAAACTTTTTTAAGTATTCATGAGATAGAAAGCATATGTATTGAGACGTCAAAAAAGTATTGAGCCCTTTTCGCACAAGATGGCGCTAGTGCCCCAAATCTCAGAATATATAAATCGTAGTGGGTCAATAATAATGTTTTTTGACAGCTGAAATTTGAAGCTAGTGCACATAGGTATATGTTGTAATAGTGTTGGAATTCTTATAATCAGACTATTGCATCATAAAGATGAGGGGAAATCGCACAAAACTGCACTATATTTTATATCTTTACTTCGATAATGGCGCAAATGCTAAGCAGGGAAGTGAAGAAATTTGTGCATTTTAGAGACTTAAGATACATTATCAAAAGCAACAGCCAAAAATGGTTCAGTCGCTTTCTTTCTGAAAACGTCGATGTCCAAGATGCTCCTAGCAGTGGACGACAAATACAGCAACAGTGGATGATATTCTGAAAAAACTCGAGCAAAGATCTGGGTGAAAGCAGTCATCATGTTGCCAAACACCAAGACATCCATTAACATACAATGATAAACCATTTGAAGAAAGCTGGCAACGAAATGAAGCTAACCGTTTGAGTGCCATATGATCTGATTAGAAAAAACATTTACGTGATTGAATTTCTTTCTGCGAATCTTTACTAAAACGAAACATCTTTGAATCATCTCCGAAGCGGTTGTTCATGAATAATGTAAAGCGGATAACCTGCGACAACTAAGGGAATTGTGGGGTAATCTCCGACATGGTAAGTAGTTTCTTGGCAAAAACAGAAAAGTACAATTCTTTACAACAGTGTTTTATACTTGCAGTTGAAGTACATTATTTAACAAATGGATGACAGGGTAACCGTACATGTAGCACACCCACAACTGTAGAAAAAAAATGTAAAAGTAAACCACGCAATATGTCGAAGTTACCCACAATGTGTGGGTAATTTCGACAGCTTCTCGGGGGAACACCGACAGCTTATAAAGTTTAGTTTTATGTAATACAGGCAGCATATGAAATAATCTTAATGTATACGAAAAAACAACAGTTTATAGTAAAATAATACAAGTATGCTATAAAGCCATTTTTACGTTTTTTTTTTTTTTTTTTTTTTTTTTTTTAATCAGAAGAATACAAACGAAAGTCAAACAAAAATTCGTTCTTTCTGGATCTGTTCTAATCACTTGACAGACAATCGTCACATGTAAAATAAGGGTCATCGGTATTAGAAACACATACGTAGTTCATGATACCAGATAGTGCAACCCACACACTGTGTCCAGTCCTCACTGTTAGGACTCTCATTGTATTGAACCTTACATATGGGACAAACATAGTTGTCATTACGTTTGCACAAGGATAGGAGTGCTTCGAAGGTTCGCTGGCTTAGTTTAGAAAATAATACCTTTCGAGTGCTCCTCTGGTTAACCTTAGGGTGCGATTGTATTTTTCGAAGACCATCCATATACTCTGGAGACGTGACTATTGTTCCACATTCATTTAATCCTGTTTTTGCTCCTTTTTCCTTTGAGACGAACCACTGTTTTTTGTAGGTGTAAGGGTCAAACCATGGGAAGTAATAGACGGAGTTGCCTGTGAAGTTGAAGGAACACTGCTTTCTTGTCCTTCAACGGTATCTCTTTGAAGATTGTCATTTAATGAATGAGGTACCAATGGCAAAAGGTCACTATCTGTAATTTTGAATGGATCTAGTGGGTAAATTCCTGTTGATTCGAATCCACTAACACCAGTACCAACACACGCAGCCTTGGACCAAGCTTTGTTGAGAAGATATCCAAATTGTATTTTTGAAATTGGTTTTCCTGGATGAGCATGTACGAACAGCTTACATGCTTCATTGGAATACTGCTTAAGGGGTTTTAAAAAAATGCAACGTCAAGGGGCTGCATTTTGTGCGTAGGATATGGAGGAAAGCAAATCATATGAATATAATGCTCCAATGCATGTTCGAGAACATGCACATCCTTGCAGTGGGACCCATGACAATCTAACACAAGCAAAATTGGTCCTTCTGGTTTGTGAGCGGCTAGGTGATCCAGAAATTTGGGGAAAAAATCGGATGTTGTGTAGCCTATCCCTGACATTTCTATTCTTGTTCCTGGTGGCATTCCTAGTAGAAATTCTTCCTTCTTTCTCTTCCCTTTCATAATAATAAATGGTGGTAAGAATTTTCCAGTGGCTGATACAAAAGTTGCAACAGTACCAGTTTCCCCCTTCTCTGCATTTATTTGAGAATGAATCTCCTTCTTTTCCCTCACTGATATTACCCTTCCTGGTTTATAAACAAGCTGCAACCCTGACTCGTCACAATTGAAGATGTTACCTGGCTTCAGCCACAAAAGTAAATCATCGTAGCACTTACTCATTTGGAAGAATAATATACCAACATTTATTTTTATCTGCGAACTGATAAGCTACATGACGTAAATCATTGTTCGTTAACCCATAGCCACATGAATCTAATAGACAAAGACGTTCCTCGAGTTCCTTCTCTTGCTAAGTTTTAAAGGTCATGTGTCCTCCTAATATTGGACGCGAATATCCAGAGAGTATCCTGTCTCTCAGTGTGTTCTTGGGAACATCGTATGCACGAGCAGCAGTAGCCAAAGGCATACCATTTTTCACTGCGTCGATAGCAGCACTCATTGTCTCAACAGTCCATGATTTTCTTTTATATTTCTGTACCATATTCGCACCCTAAAAAACACAACATACACGATTTTAAGTGTGTTGCTTAACTATATCCATCTAAGGCACAGGAACATTATCATTCACAAAGTGTCGAAGTTCCCCGATTTTCCTATGTCGCAGTTCCCCATAATAGCACGTCTGCAATTTAGAACATTTTAGGTACAGTTAGCAACACTGCACGAGCAAATGATTTGTACGCCATTATTCAGTAAGGAGCTTATGCCACCACACAATGCTCAATAAGCTACAACTCGCAATTATCTTGATAGCACTTCTTATTTTTCAGTATAACAATTTTATAAGACACACAAATTTCCAGATGCATGAATTCACCTCTGCTCTTTTTGTGCCCTCTTCTATCACAGTAAATTGATCTGTAATGGCGAGACTTTCCACAACACGTCTTAAAGCTTTCCTGCATTCACCTCGATAATCGTTTTTTTTTTTTTTTTTTATTGTCCTTCAACTAAAAGTTACAGTGTTGCTAACTATGAAGTGTCGGAGTTCCCCAGATGTCGGAGTTCTCCACAATTACCTTATGTGCAAGAAAGTTCGTGGTCGAAGCGAGGAAAACTTCTACAATCTGTGGCAAAGCCCACACTAAAGTCCAGAATGAGCATGCTGTGAGTTTGATAAGATTGGAAGGGCATCGTGATTCAAGATTTGCTGCTGCCAGGCTCAACGGTAGATTCGGAACAATAATGACGACCATTACGCGAATCCACTTAGCAATTTAACATAAACAGCTAGAACTGGTCACCAGAAAGATTGTCGTATATCACGTCGACAACGCCAGGTCGCATACATTTTTAACAACCTCTTTAGATATTTAGAGGCCTTTGCCGGGAAGTTTTAATGTATCCTTTGTTTAGCCCAGCCCTGACAGCGTCAGATTATTATTTGCTTCGGACTCTGACGAACTCCTTATATGTTGTTAAGTTAGTTTAAAACGGGCCTACAAAAGCCTCATGTAACAATGTTTTGAAAATACAACTACAAAAGTTCTCTAGCGACGGGATCATAGTGCTGCCGAAAAATGGCAGGTCTTAGAAGAAAGTAGAGAATATATGGTTTCTTAATGATATTTTCAAATCACAATAAAAATATTCTCAATTTGGTCTCCAAAGGCTCAATCCATAACAAAAGTAAATAATTCATATTTAAAAATATTATTTATTAAACCCAAACCCCGACTCTTTTTTTCACAAAACACACTTGACGATGCATCTACACAGAATACCTAGACACCTATCCAATCTTCTTTTTCGTTGCTTGACTGGCTTTTATTCCCAATTGAAGAGAAAATCAAGAAAATTGACAAACATTATGCATGTACCCAAAACTAGTTGAAACAACAATCAGTGGCGTATTTAAGGGGGGCTTCCGGGCTTAAGCCCCTCCGAAATCTTACTTACTATAGTAAATTATATGAAATATCATGCAGAATTTTCACATTTTTAGGCAAAGCCCCTCCCGAAACAAAATCGTAAATACGCCACTGACAACAATTTTTAAGTTAGCCTTGTTCTATTTATTATAGCTGAGATAAAAATAGGACATAAAAATTTATCATTACAGTGGTGGTTAATTTAAGGGGGGATGTCCGTGTTTGGGGTCGAAATTTTCGATTTTTGGAAAGTAGCATTTTCAGAATCTACATTCTTTGAACTTTTATTGCTGGAAGTTACATGTTCGTACGACATGTAATTCCCTTCGAGAAATGCAAATTATTGTGCGCTTCCGTTGTGTTTTCAGGCTTAAACATATATATTTTCCGCTTCGACGTTCATTCCAGGTTGTTTGATCATCCCAGTCTTCTATAATGATTTAGTAAATAGATTTTTGCTTTAGCGTTCCGAAAAGAATACGCAGATCATTTGGCTTACGGTTGTTTACTGTTCTCTGAGTTCACAGTTATTCGTTTTCCTTATTAGTCTGTGTTAGTAAACGTAGAGCCAAAGAAATTGATTACTTTCCCATAATATAGCTCTACGTTATCAAGGAAGACGTTGGCAACCTGCAGGAGATGCAGAAAACAGTGTGGGCAACTTACTTTCATAAATATTCAACTGACGAGAAACCAGAGCATATGCTTTGTCCCAAAGGAGAAAATTTTGATGTGGGTATAACAGATCTCAAGCAATTGAAAAACTTTATGAACACAAGCATTCATTGCGTGCTGCAGTGATGGATGCTGTCAAACCTATCTGCAGAGCTCTTGCGGATCCCGCCCTTTTGGAAAAATGTTTGTATGGGAAAACACATAACTCTAATGAAAGTTTCAATGCACTGATATGGCAACGATGCCTAAAATCTACATTTGTGTGTTCAAAAGTCGTACAAATTGCAGTGTATGATGCTGTTCTGTGTTTTAATTGTGGCCGTGAAGCAAGAACTTGCGTTCTGGAAAAGATTGAAATTTCATGCGGTAAGCACACCTAAAACCTATCCGAGACATGAACAGAAAGTGTATAACGAAACCTGATCTGGCAATCCTGAAGCTTACCAAGGAGTCAAAAATGAAGAAAAGGAGTCGGAAGGTTGAAGAAGACATAACCAAAGACGATTATGGTGCTTTCTGAATGTTCTGATCCTCCTTATTGATGAAAATCCATTGTAAATTATAAACTTTTACTTTCTCAAGTTGCATTTTTGTACATTCATGTACCATTTTCTCACAAACTATTAATGCTAAAGTAGCCAAAGTTTGCACAAATCTTACTCATATGTACCCCTATTTACTGAACTATAATTATAGCATAGTTCCTTTATTTCTCGCAATTACTGTTTGGTAAATATAAAAAATCACATTAATAAAATTCTTCGAATTTTTTTAAAAATAATTATTAGCTTTGTATGTAACCTACAAAAATAATCCTAGTTCAGTAGCATTACCAGCTAGTGTAGGTGCGTGGTATAAAAATTAAACGAATCCCTTCAGTAGTTTCCAATAAAAAGGTACAAACATTTTTAGGGCTGTACTAAAAGTTTGAGCCCATGCCATATGCGTAAAAAGGAAGATTCAGGGGGGATATAAACACAGAGACGCAGAACTACTATACACATCTACCGACCAAAAATTAAACTTCTGCGAGATATAGCAAAGTGTTGGTTGGCAAATTTCTCGTAAGCAGTCAAAACACGGAAATCCCCTAATGATTACCATGCTGATGATGTAAAAAAAAATCATAGGGATTCCATCTATTCGATCTTGTTCCCCTTCCAAGTTCTTTGATTTGCTGGAGTTAACCTTGATTAACTATTCTGGAGGTTTTGTATCAAATCGTTTCCCACTTAAAGTACTTTTCATTGTAGGGAACAATAAAAATAACACGGAGCTAGATGCTGCCAGTAGGGCGATGGTGTTCAAAGAAAGGAATTACTACAGTGTGACACGAAACTGTTTCATGTTGCAAACTTCACTCTCGAGGTTCCAGCTTGTCTGGCCGTTTACGACAAACAGAATAGTTTAACCGTTGTAGGATATCTCTCGTTTTGGCCACGTGGGACAAATTCGTGATGGAGGACACTATAAGTAGCACGTCCACCCAGAGTCGGACCAGGCCCGTAGCCAGCCCAAAAATTTAGGGGGGGTAGAAGTTAGGGGGGCCCGACCCAATCATATTATACTTAATCACCATATTATAGTTCATTTGCAAGCCTACCGTGAAACTTCTAGGGGCCAGCCAAAATTTAGGGGGGCCCGGCCCCCCTAGCCCCCCGTGGATACGGGCCTGAGTCCGACTTGTCTGACCTTTTGGCACTCAGGGATCCAGGTAATTTTCATTGAGACGACAAAACCCCAGTTTTGTGGTAATACTCGTAAACCCATTATTTATACTTTGTTGCCATACCAAACAAGAACGTCAAACAGTAATTGGCTGTTTCCTAGAGCTAGGTGATGGTAACACGAGTATCTTCTAGTTGTGTGAGTGTCCTTGGCACGCATTTTAGCAACACACACCTCATTATTAGTTCATCTTCTAAGATTTGGTGACATCAGCTAATGGAAAAATTTTGACTTCCTTGCAATTTCACGGATAGCGAGTGGACAATCGGATCTCACAAGTGCACTGACGTGGACAATTTGCTTTTCATAGCAATCTATAGATGGGCAACTAGGACAGAGAACATTCTCCATATTCATTTTTCAGCTTGAAAATTTCAACCACTGAAAGGTCATTGCAAATCGTACTGATGCATCACTCAATGTTATTTACATTTCGCACATCTCTGTAACTTGTTTTTCTCAGTTGAAAACAAAATTAACACATATTTGATGTTCCTTTCCCTTATTTGTCCCTTATTTTTCTAATTCCATTATTGATACGCACTTCCTAAGCAAATTTATTGTGAGTTCAATTACAGACTGTCACATGAAATTATTCGTTTGGCTATTTATGTTGAAAGAAAGAATTGACAAACAAGACCTTACTAAAGAACATGAATAGGCAAAGTCAACATAATACTATGTAAGTAATCTTGTTTAATTATCTTTAATAGATTTCAATATATTTTTCATAATGTTTTAAGAGCAAACTTGAAGAAAAACATAAGCTTATGGACATTCCATGTCAAATCAACATGTCATCAGACTTGACGTTCTCAGATTTTTGTAAAAATCAGTGAACAGCTTCATTACAGTGGGAGATGACAGAATCCCAAATATTACTCCTCTCCTCCTGAAAATATCCCCATACAGGATGTTCAAAAATTTCAAAAAAGTTAATTTTTTCATTTACAGTGATTAAGAAAAATTGTTATAAAATGGTTAACATGTGCAGTAAAGACATGGAACAAACAACATTGGAAAGCTTAAAGATTGCTCTACAAGCTGCACTATTGAACAAACCTGTATAATAAAAATAGCACTTCAAAAATTAAAATTAAAATTTGAATTTTGAATTTCTCACAGAAATGTCCCTATGAATTTGCTGTTATAGACATGGGGAAGTGGATCATTGGAATGGAAAAAAGGATTTATTGACTAATTGTTTGTGCTAAAAGTGTTTAATGTGATTGTGAAAAGTGCCACTTGTTTCATAACACATTTCATACAAATATTGTGAAAGAGAGGCAAATGTATCTCTCTCTTTCATAATAAGTTTTGTAACAGCAATCCTGAAACAAAGAAATAAAAATAACATGTATCAATGTAGCCGTCATAAACTTATAAACATCCATACTAACAATAATAATGACCTCTATTGAGTAATGTTCTGAAATGTAACACCTGTCTAAATAACTGGAAAGGTGGACAATTGTGTAAATTCAAATGAATACATCAAGAAACAAATGAAGTTGAATGTAAATTTCTTTGATGCTGCAGGTAAATAGCTACAGACAAATGGTTTCGATTTGAACCCAGATATTAACATGGTCAATATCTTGCAATGTTTGATTTATGTTGAATTTTGAATCAAATCCCATTGAGTGCCCAAAAAGTAACTTTGTGGTGTTTTTGTATATACGAGACTACAATCTGGACAATTTTGAACAAATTGGGACATTTTTGTGCGAAATTCAAAATTCAAATTTAAATTTGAATTTTTGAAGTGTTATTTTTCATTATACAGTTTCTTCAATATAGTACAACTTGTAGAGCAATCTTTAAGATTTCCAATGGTGTTTGTTCCATGTCTCTAATGCAAATTTTAACTATTTTATGGCAATTTTTAATAATCACTGTAACTGAAAAAATACCCTTTTCTGAAACTTTTGAATAGCCTGTATGGGGACAGTTTCAGAAGGAGAGGGGTAATATTTGGGATTTTTTCTTCTCCTATTGTAATAAAGCTGTGCACCATTTTTTTCAAAAATCTAAAATCTTCAGGTCATATTTTATAATTTCGTTGATTGATTTCGATAGTTGTTGTGTCGATAGTTAATGCTTACACAATGAGTGAGGGAGATCGAAGTGTGTCCTCATTTTTATAAAATGGTAACTCTATCCATACTGGTTTCATTTAACTATTACTACGTAAAGTCCAAACCTACAACCATAAAAAATTGTGTGACTCAAGAACCAGGTAATTTAAAAAAAAATATATATATATATATATATATATATAGCGCCTAAATGAAAATTCCAATTGGAACACTGAAGTAATAAAAAAAGTAACTAATAAGGAGGTATCTCAAGAAAAACCACATGTAACTAAAATTTCGTTTAAGGATCTTTAAATGTGAAGTGACAAAAGTGTCACTGGGTATTCAGACACTAATTTTTTTATTAATTATTCTAATTAATGAAAAGGATTATTAGAATACAAAACTACGGAGACAAGCATTTTATTGACACACGCGGAAAAAAAAAAAGATTAAGGAAGTTGTAAACCGAAAGACGTAAATCCAATTATATTCACAGCGATTAAAATCAAAATATTAATGTTTTATCAAAAGAATTCTAGGGATTAAGGAAAATTTGAATGTTTTACGAGTAACTATACTGGATTTGGATAAACTCCGGAACATAAACCATCTCATGTTCCTATAGTTGTAACTTATATCTACAGTATCACTTCAATTACTTGCAACATTACTAAATTGTATATTTTCCTATTCGTTGTTCAATTACTAGTTTTTGAAGCTATAATGTACAAGGAATGAACTTAAATAATCAATAAGAAGAAATTAAATAGGAAATTATCTTACATTTTATTCAATTTAATCACAACCGATCGATAGCTAGTGTTTTATTACCTTATTCTAGTAGGGGCTTAAAAACAAATAAGTTTCAGATTAAATTAATGTGCAAAGTGAGAAAGGATCCCTTTTCTTCATATTTTGTGAGACTAATATTATTATAATCTTATATCACTACTTTTCAAAGAACGAGTCAATGTATTACAACGTTTTATTTAACCGTTGACATATTTAATATCTGTATTTATACAGACCGTCTCTAGTCTTTTTACGGCACCAAGAACATGTAATACAGAAATGAATAATTTAACTTGGTAACAGCACTCACTGACTCTCTCGCACCAAGGACAACAATAAAATCCATTCATTCACATGTTTAACATTTTAAGGATTTAATTAAGTGTAGAGAGAGGCATTCTTACTTTAGTTTTTCCGTATCGATCTAGAAGGTAACTTAAATTAGAACATTTCTATGAGTTTAGTAGATACACCTACAAAGTAAAGATTAGTAGGTATTTGTAGGATACTTAGATGAATGCAGTTTATAAGTAAATTGCAATAATTCGAAACGAAATATTGAAACTAATTAGAAACAAATATCTAATATTCAAACTGATCCTTATAGAGAGTCGTTATTTGAGTCAATAGAAAATGTTTCATAAACCTCAGCACATGGAGGAGAGGTACGTTTGCTTTGACTTGCAGATGAGTGCGATGAATTAGATAGTTAAAAAACGATTTATTCTGCAATAACGAACAAGATGTAAGTGAAGTAGACTTTTAAATAGCATTTCTTTATTGATCTTTATATCGATTATTACTGGTTACAATCATCCAACGACTACATGTTGTATTCTACAACCAACTTCAGGTATACCATATTTCGACTACCTGCTTTATATTCCACAATACTATTAAATTAACTATAACTACATGTATCTTCTTACGAACTATTTTTAAATACCATCTTTAAGTGCTGTGCTTGATAGTAATATTAAGATATTTTATAATTTTAATAGTACAGAGTTATTGACCAAACCGTATACCCTTTGAATTTATTACTCTTGTTATATTTTTCATTAGTACTACACTCATACTCTCAGTTACTCTTTACACGCCTCGCACTGTTCTAATACATATTACGAGAAATGAGAAAAGAAACTGAGGTCAGATCATAAAATGATTACAGAACGTTCTTAATACAAACAGCTTCTTCATTGTCTCAAGATGAATGATCAATACAAATAATTCTTCCTGTGCTTCGGAACATACGTAGGATGTAGAAGTACAATTTATCTTATTTTCAACTCTTCTAGTAAATCAACTAAATTATTTGGATTATAATGAAACTGTACATATTATTAGCGTTTATCGAAAAAATAAAGCATATATACCTATTGATAGTTTCCATTGAGTTGGAGATAATGTTATCAATGAGTGTAAATTCTTATGATCAGTTTTTTTTTTTTTTTTTTTTTTTTATAGGAAACTAAAGATTAGTTAGTTATCTTGTAAACATAAAACAATGATTCTGCAACATAAGTACTTCAACTCTTAAGATGAAAATGATACTGAAATATTCCTTCGTCAAGCTTTGTATTAGAATACAATCAAAACAATTAGGTTTACTCTTAAACTTTCATTTCTGTTTTACTATAGTAACTATTCAAAGGTTACATGTATATCATCGATAGACCACATCAAGCTGAACAAGATGAAATACTTGAGAGTAAATTATTGTGTATAGATTTAGAGTAAATCAAGAAATATGAAATGGCGCCAAAAATAAGTCGTTCGTTGCCAGTAATAATTTATATATTTTTTTCATTCTGTTACAAAAATTGCTGATTTATATAGAATTGCTCTATATATAGAAAACGCACATTACTGTGTATCAGATTGTATCTACTTTTGTTTCTCTTCTTCTAAAATTAACACATATACCTTAAGACACATATTCATAATAGTCACGCACATACTCCAAACAAGGGTACGCATTCCCATTAACAAGATGCCGGCAGATAGCTAGCGGACCTGAAGCAATGAAAGTATGGCTACCGGTGGTTGCTTCTAGCAGATCACCAAAATAATTTGTTTATATCGCCAGTAACTAGACGCCATTCCAACTCTAATCTCGGCATAGTTCACTCTACGGAACGAAGTTAAACAAACTTTAGTGGCACGAATAATACATCTAAAAAAATAAAAGAAAGAAAGAAAACTTACCAAGATTGAATTCAAACCACCGACCCCATAATCAGAAACACTCTTCGTTTAATCGCTCGGCCATTTGCACGCTATGCCTCTACTCATAGGCGATGCGCTAACGTTCAAGCCAAACTTACAGTTTTGCGCTAAGACCTATGATTAAAAAATCACACCCCTTTGAGTGAACATTGTCAATCAAAGCTTGTGGCAAACTAGGTTGGGATCAGCTGTCAAAGTACCGCCTCCTGGTCGAAAACGGCTAATCACGCAATATTCGGTTTTGGCTCAAATATGAAATCGAGCTACTCACCGCACTAGTGACAGCAATCCAAATTCCGAGATTGATCCGAATGTAACTATATATTCGAGCGGTCCTGCTGCCGTTATAGATAAGAGGACCGAAAGCGCGTGGCGGCATTTGCTAATTGGGATGCCTCTAACACTATAACCCTTATAATTCTAATGGCGGGACGAATACTACTTATAATATTAATTAGATTTTTGTTTCTATTTATATGAACTTTGTAATGTTTATACGTATACGGAGGAAGAAAGATAAGTGTGTCCTTCTCATTTCTTTGATCCCAAACAACAAATTCAAGATCTTTTTCTGGTGCAATATAAAGCATATTTGATAATGCACCAGCGTGTCTGGGTTGGCAAAATTGGGGAATTATAGGGTTTGATTGAACAATTTGGAAGAAAGATATCCGAACTTTGGTACCCAAGAGGAAAAATAATTCTAGAAAATAGGTTTTAGTTTAGCAACCTTGCAAAACAAGTGTGGTAATGCATGAGCAAAAACTGCAAAAGATGTATTCTTTCCTTGAAGTTATCACGATAGTTTTCTTGGTTACCGTCACCTTCTTTGTGTTTTCACAAAGTGAAAATTACCCACGATCATGTGTTCAACGTCTAAGAGCCTTGACAATACTCTAATTACCGATCTTTTAATCCGAGATTTAGTACGATGACGCAATAAACTTTTTTACTTACGAGCGGGATCTACGAAAGCACGTAAGTCTAAGTCTAGTGTAAACATAATCAGTAATAAGTTACACTGAATAGTCTGCAAATGTAGAACGGTTTATACTTGCAATGTAGAACGTATACTGACTGTATACTTAAAAAGATAAATAATAGGCTTTCTAACCATTTTAATTCACAGTACTATATTACTAATTTTATTCAATCAATCTGTTCAGGAACAGGTCTGAAAATATAAACTGACTTTGGTGGCAGGATACCTAAATACGGCTATCTAGAATGAATCACCTTATAGACATTTTCCTTTCTCCCTGCTCGTATTCCACGAGTGTGCCCATGCTAAATGACAATATCCTCATATTATTATTTTCTTAAATGCCTTAATTGGTTGCCCTCAAGTTAAGTATAAACAATGTTATAGTTGTAGCTTTGATAAATAATTAATCTTACAAAATATCAAGAATAATAATTACTAATTACATTAACTTTTAATACTATTTAACATTAACTTTTAATACTATTTACATGAACCTTAAGAAATTTAATTAAGTGCACAATTTAGTCTAAATTAACCTAAATTATTGTAAATATTTTCTATAATATCATTGTTCGATACAGTTTATACATTTACAGTTTACACAAATAATAATAAATACCTTCAATGTAGTTAAAAATACAAGATGCCCACAGAAACACTCGGTGTTTAAACATACACTTACTGCTTATGATGTGGCTAATGATAATTATACTATTAAAAGCTAGAAACATTAGAAGAAGAAACTCACATCCTTTATTGTTAATGTCAAAAACGGTCAAAATATTCGAGACTCATTTCGCTGTACACATCAAAGTGATGTTCTTTCTTATGTCAGACACATTCTAACATATTAACTGGAGTACAATGTATGACAAAAATAATATGAAGTCGCAACTTTCTCAGGCAGTGTTTCTTCCAGACATGCCGTTTTGGGGGGGTACTGCCCCAGTGAGCTCTGAGAGTACCACCCCGGTGGAGACCAAATTATACGTTTATAATATAATAATAAATAGAATAGTACCAGCAGTGCCCTCTAGGAACATTGTTTCTGAAAGAAACACTGTTCTCAGGTTTTCAGGAAATGGCGGTGCACAAGTAACATATTTTATGTAAACCAATAAAAAATTTACACATTTTGTATTTAACTCTCGGGATTACGTGGCCACTTGCAGAAAACACTATCTTGTTCCCGAAAACTTGAAGTGTTAAAGTGTTCTTAATGATTAAGAGAGTTCATAAAATATTCCAAATTGTAAGAAATTTTACAAAATGAGGAATTAGAATAATTTTCAGTGGAAAGTGTGTTTAAAAGTGGAGGTAAATTATTACGTCTTTCACCAAAGTCTTTTGCAATGAAGAGGCAGTCGGACCAGAAGATGATAAAATACTTCTATTAAGCTGATCATACTGCAACCAAGGATAATTTGTGCTACTCCAGATGCATTCACTGGAAAAAATATATACATATAAATGAGTTTTTAGAATAATGCATACAGTATGTGTTATTAATATTACGTACAAATATCTTACGAAGACAAATGAGCTTCTTCTTAAAGAAGAAACAATTTACATTTTACTATATTGTACTTTTTTGTAATTAAAGAAGTAGGTTTTTGATTGAGAACAACGCAAGTACGTATTTGCTTTTTAACTATTGTGGAAAATATTTTCAGAATGCATTTCTGTTTCTAGAAGATAAAATATGTTCTACAATGGTTCATTGGGTTATTATAACTGCACTGTATTATTCTACGTAAAAAAAAACATTAAAAAAGCAGGACACGAAATATGTCACAAAAGATTTGTCATAATATGTTTACCAAATAAAAAGATCAGTAAATGTATTGTAATCACTAATTTAAGGTCAGGCTATGAGAGTTTAATGTTCATTTTAATACGTCTGGTTTTCTCATAGATTTCATTTTTTATCTTTTATCCTCTCAATTCGAATATATTCCTTATCGCTTCGTTGCCCTTAGCCTATTGCGCAACGTCAACAAACGTACAACTACAATATTCATAATTCCGTTAGGCCTATATTTTGGCCCAATTCAAGATTTATCGTCAAATGAACAACTACCGACACTTAGTACCAAAGCTTAGATTTTTTCCCAACTGGGGGAACCGTGGCTCAGTGGCAGGAGTCTCGCCTTTGGTACAACAAGTCTCTTTTAATTTCCGACAACGTGAGTTTCTCCTAGGACATCGTGTCTGTGGGTTTTGTCGAAGTTCTCGCGTTTCCTCCCACATTCTCATTGCAATAAATTCCTTCATTATTATTCACTTCCATCAATCATTCGTTTCCTTTAACCTAACCTTTAACCTGTGACGTAGAACTGGATATCTCATTTCCTTTTCCTTTTCTTCAACTTTTTTTAAACTTTTCTATAAGTGATTTTCTTACAGGGATTATCATTTGTTCATTATGCTTACTTCGAACGGAAATCACAATCACGACGCAGTGCACGGGCTCACCCACGCGCGAGGTCCGGAACTTCCCCAAAACTTCGAAGGTCAACCTCTATTTGTACATTTTCTTAATAAAGCTATACTTCTTTAGCAGAGAAATGGTTGATGTAGCCTAAAAATTTGTTTTCACACTTTCCCTGTGTTCTGTAGTATTAGAATGTCTAGTTGTATTAGACCCCCCAATAAACATATCTGAGTGCGCGCATGACGCATTGATGCCTTGTTCTATCTCATGTGACTTATTAGCTTCTTTTGTTTTTCCCTTGCTACATCACAACTCGCCAAACTTTATAAAGAGAAACTAATTATATCATGTTTCAGAAAGAGTTTCAATATATTAAAGCTCATAATTTTACAACGATAATATCACTGGTTCTTCCTTTTTGATTTTATATTAGAGCCATTAAAACAACACACACTTCGTCCCTTATATTGATTCCATTTATTTTATATTATGATTATGGTTGCCCCTGACAACATACTATCCAAAGCCTTATTATTTTAACATATGAATATCTTTTTTAACATTATCGACAATCATATTATTTGAAACATTTCTTCCTCTTCTTCTGCAGCCAGCCTAGTACATATTTCGAATAACTTATTGCCCAAAATTACAAGAAAATAATAATACAAGAAAATATACAAAGAAAAACAGTGTCATCAGCATATTGAAAAATGTGCACATTGAGAGGAAGTGCCTGCATGTCAGCTACAAACAGAAGATATAGAAGGGGTGAGAGAGCAGAGCTTTGGGGTACACCGGAGTGATTAAAAATCGGATGGGAGAAGGAGCTATTGATGGTTACATAAGAGAGGCGGCTAGAAAGAAAGTGAAATATGAATCGGAGATAAGAAAGCGGAAGTCGGAAGCAGTATAGTTTGAACAGGAGAGCTAAATGCCAAAGTTTATCAAAAGCTCTTTCGAGATCGAAAAGGATAAGACAAGACGGTCGATCAGTATTATAATGATTTGTAATGAGATTTAAGAGTCTGAGCAGTTGATCATTGATGCTAAAATTAGGTCTAAATCCAGCAGCCTAATGCACAGGAAGCAAATGATGGGTAGAGAGACGGAGATGAAGTCTGGCGACGATGATGCGCTCGAGAATTTTGCTAAATACGGACGTTAGCTGTATTGGTCGGTAAGATGCATCAGAATCTGGAGGTTTGTTAGGTTTTAGAAACATTAAAGTATAGGATGTTTTCCAGTCTAAGGGGAAGTAGCCGGCACGAAGTATAAATATATAGATATAAGAAAGAAGAAGAGAAAAACAGTAAGGTGCTTCTTTGATGTGGCGATAAGTTATCCGATCCAAACCAGGAGCTGTATTACGCTTACGATTCACGACAGACGAGATATCATCAGTAGAGATAGGAGTAGTGAGAGGATTATTGTCGGGAAGACTATGAGTTTCACTCGGTTGCAAGTGAGGTGCTCATAGGTTCAAGATGTCCGTGGGATGCCTCCGGGGAAAGTCTGGTGAAAATGGAGTGAATGTAGTTTGCAGGTGGTCGGCGAAAGCGTTGGCTTTATCTTCATCTGTTTGTAGCAGACAGTCAATGCTATCCGATGCAATTGAGAAGCAATGGAGAAGGCGTCCTGGTAAGCTTGCCCGTCAGGAGATTAAAGCGTTTTCAGTATTTAGTTGGGTGCGAAGTTTCTGCCAAGGTGTTGCAAGTCTTTACCCAGGTCCGGAGTTTATATGCCTTAACATAGTTTCGTACTGTGCGCTGGAGTTTGCGATGATGTTGCAGAGCTTCCAAGTTCCCAGTGCGCTGAAACTCTCGGAAAAATGCGCGGGAGCGGTGTATAAGAGGTAAATAACTTGGTGGTAGGCGTGGTTGGTACCGGGAGATTTCAGTGATTGGTATATGAAGTTCGGACGCATGACGGATAGAGTAGGTGATATCAGAAATGCAATTATACAGATCATCTTCTGTGGTAGGCGGCTCAAGATTGGCTAAATCGGCAGTGATTGTTGAGCGATAATGTTCCCATTTTGGTTGGTCAAAACGTGGGACACAACGAGATTCTGGTAAGGTTCGAGAAGTATGAGGCTGTGGTTGATCAATGTGAAGTTTGATGGGTAGATGATCGCTACCAATGGAATCTAGTACCTCGAGAGTACATCGTTGGGAAAGGTTGACAGATGAAATCTCTACGTCTAGTGTGGTTTCAGTGATAGGTCGGGTAGGTATGACTGGTGATGAAGTTAAGGAAACGTTGTTTCTGGTTATCTGAACGGCTATGAATATTAATATCTGCCATGATGATATAATATTTAAAGGTATTAGAGATATACTGAAAAAAGGGGAGGGGGATTGGGTGTCCAGGGCGCACATATATGGTGGCTATAGTGACATAAAGGGAGTGAAAATAGAGGGTGATAATGAGGTGCTCTGTACGTTATGTAAGGCAGGGTGATACTGGCGATAACTAATGGAAGGATGAAAGCCAACGGCCACTCCCCCATTTACTCGGCGTGCTGCTACCGTAAAATCACAACGAAGTAATGTATATCTAGGTATTTTAAAAGACATAGCTGGTGTGAGCAGTGGCGAAGGGTGATAGTTTCAAGAGGGTAGGCCCAATGTTCTACTACTACTACTAATAATAATAACGATAATAATGATAATAATAATAATAATAATAATAATAATATTAAAATGAAATAGATTAGACATAAATATTTTACTACAGAAATACAAGAAGACGAATTCACGTAAATTTAAAGCAATTGTAGTTCATCGACAGCACTTATTCAATCCTGATCTCAATTTTCATAATGAAATTGACGTATGTGACTCATAGATGATCTTAATTCGCCATAATGCAATTTAAGTGTTTTAATTGGCGTGATCGGGTGGGGAAGATGGACTATCACATTATCTGCGCTTCACAAGAAACATATGTTGTTTAGTTTACATGTACTGCTTGTAAAATTTTGTCTTTAATTATATTGTTCAAAACACATGACAAGCATTCAATCAAGATATTTTGTGTGTCACTTAATTCACCTTTAAAAACAGAATCAAACTTACATATTTTTATACGCTGCTCTTTATTTCAACAACTACATATATATATATATATATATATATATATATATATATATATATATATATATATATAATGATAAAAAGGCCTTGTGTCCATCTTGAACACAAACTAACTACAACTTTCTTACAAGGCTGTCTATAATATTTATTATAAATTAATTAGAAATGTTACAGATTCGGAAGTATATCACTTCCTTCTTCAGACTACTATTCCTTTATTCTGTCTGTATAAGGAATAGTAGTCTGAAGAAGGAAGTGATATACTTCCGAAACTGTAACATTTCTAATTAATTTATAATAAAGATGATAGACAGTCTTGTAAGAAAGTTGATTTAGTTTATATATATATATATATATATATATATATATATATATATATATATATATATATATATATATATATATATGTACCAATGCATGCAGAACTCTCTTACCCTCGGTTCTTTTTTCAACACAGGCGTTAGTCTTCGTTCCTTAATAACACATTAATTTTCAAAAGACCACTGACATAGAAGGTTCTTGAATAGGAATTATATTACGTATATTCATATTCTCGAATTACTGACATTTTCTCTCATTCACTTTTGCAAATGTAAGGGAAAAAATCACTCACAATATCTCAAAAACATACACTCTTTCTAATGAATTCAACGAGTCTGATTTCGCACAGGTTTGCGCCAACGCAACGGAATAAAGGGGCATTAGTTTGCGATAATAGGCGAAGCGCCTTTAGAATTTACGTTATCTTGCTCTTTATTTGTTTGATATATCGAATCGAAATCGAAGGTCTCGAGAGAAACTAGTAGGTAGAAACGAAAGTCGATAAGCGCTGAGGCCGGTCTCTTTCGCAGGTTATACGCTGGTGAAGAAAACGTCAACGCGTTCTCTCGCGGGATTTTCTGAGTAGTTGGGCGGTAATTCTACTGTTGCCTGAAACACTGCTCGGTGAGCCTCCGAGCAGTGGTGCCAACCACGATTTCTTTATCGAACAATTTTTTTTCAACTTAGAAAATAGCATGCATTCTGTGCAAGGAAAATTAATTAATTATAAATTATAATTTCTGAAAGTAAATGGGTAGGCCGGGCCTCAGGGTCTCTTACCACCCTTCGCCACTTTGTGTGAGGTAAGTTTCGTTAAGGAGGAAGGCTTGAATAGATTCTTCTAAGAGAAGCTGTTCGAAAAGGGTATACTGAGTAGCGAGGGATCGACTATTAACAAATAAGAGCGAAATACCCATGATTAAGGTGCAGCAGAAGGGATGGAAGTTTCTGCGGAGGCATGTTCCTCGAGTGGAGTGACATGAAAATACACGTGTGGACCAGAGTAGGTGGCTTGAAAGGAACATTTAAAGATCAGGCGAGCAGAGTGGTTGATCACCCCGAGAATGTGTTGGCGAAGAAAAGGATGAATGTTTTGCATAGCGATAGTGAAAAATGATATTAATTGTTGGAGAGTAATAGGTTCGTCGGTAGCTGGTGGTGGTAGAGCTTGCTCAGTTGGCGGTAAAACAGGTCGCAAAGGAACCGTCAGTTCCGGGCTTAGAGGCTCAGCTGTAGGTGTTGCTTTGCATCGATAACTATACGTCGGATACTGCTCTGGATATGTAGAGCATTTAGGTGGCTTAGCTAAGTTGTTGCATGCCTTGGTATCGTGGGTACCACTACAGTATCCACATTTGCTAGGTTCCGTACATTTTGAAGTCGGGTGGGAAGTGTACGCTTGACAGCGCTCGAATCGCAATGGTAAAGGCGGAAGTGATTTTGATGGCTCGACGCGATACTTCCTTTTATAAATGAAGGCGCCAAAAGTTAGCAAGTCATCGATGGTGGTTTCGGAATTAGTTAGAACTCGTACTATGTATGTGGCTCCATTGTCGTTTTTAATGCGTATACACTTAAGTATAGAGTGACCCTCCTGAGTGAGTTCTTCCTGAATCTCATCGTCGGTCAGGGAAGGATCCACCCCCTAATGACTGAGGCGCGTGGTAGATATTTTATGAGCTGTTGAAAAGCCAGCTTGGTATTCTCAAATTTGGGATCGAAATTGGTAAGTAAGAATGAATGAAGACGAGGTTTGGAAGAATCCAGTAACGTCGGAAATTCATTAGGGTCGTCGAAGTTCATGGATGAAAGAGACTGCTCTGATTCACTAACAGTGTGATGACGCTTAGGCGGTGGCTGAGTTGAAGAAGTGTGATGTTTGTCCGTTGTGTGTGATCGGGATCTACCACTACTTTTGTTTTGAGAAGAAGAGGTATGCTGTCGGTCATGCCCCTTGCCCATCGACGTGGGGTTCAGGGACGGCCCAGGAGGCTGCTGTAGTAGTCCCGGATGGCCGCCTGACGCCATCCAGATGGGCGCAAAAGACTGTGCGGCGAAGAGGATGAAAGTGACGATGAAATGAGGTTCAAAAGCGTCCTCAATGGGGTGGAACCTTCTGGATCCTGATACTGAGAGGAAGCCCACTGTGGCTCTCCCTTGAGGCAGCAATACGTCCTCGCGGAGATGTCGGTCAGTGCAAGCACTGGCCCTCCACAAAATAGATGAGAAGACGAATATGACGACGCCCACCGGTTCCCACTTGAGTCAGCAATACGGACTGCAAGGGCATGGCGATTGTCTGTAACAGACCAATCCTCCCTAAATGAGCAAAAATACTAGTGAATGCTCGTAGAGCGTTAGCAATCGAACTCAGACCTGTGAACCAACGATCGATTCTGAATTCTGAGTGGGTATGCTGAACAATACATGTGCAATAAATGTGTATTCAAATTAATAGCACTACAGTTTGCGAGACACTGGTTTTATTCTTAGTTATTGTCTCTCCCAATTGTATTGCTATGCAAATAGATTATTACTTACTTAGATCTATTTTTAACAAATAAAAGGGAATGAAGGCTGTAGAATACTAAAGAACTTAGTACACAATATTTATTCGTAAATTCCTTAGCACTAAAATTGATTAATCTAGAATTAAAAAAAAAAATGACAATGATGTAATAACAACTGTACAGAATATTCGTGAATGTGATCAGATAACAATTTAACCTGTAAGTACTCGCACCCTTTTTGAAGATAGGAATACTCGCGCGGGGGTACAATAGTCCAAAATTGATATTATTTATTTTTTTACAATAAAAGATATTTTTAATAATTAAAACAATGTAGCATAACTCTAGATTTGTTGTTTTTTTTTTTTAAATTGCTGCAATTAGATTGTTTGTACTCGTTTTAAGACATTTTGTTATATGTTTTTATCAGAACTTTATATGAAAACAATTATTTTGTTAGGAATAAAGTGTAAATCTTCTAAAATTCTGAGTGAAAGGACTACAAAATGTGATAAAACAATGAAAACTATTTTACCGCAATTTGGTGGAGAAAAGTTCGCATTTGTACAAGGGCAATTCGGGAAATGACTACCGTTAAGTTATCAATGGCATACACTCGCAGATACAAAACTTTTATTATACACATTACAAAAGTACATTACATTACTTTCCAGCATATTCACCATTCAAATTGAGGCACTTGCTGTGGCGTTTTGCAAGGTTTGACATTCTTTCTGCAACAAAATCTCCCGCGCAAGAACTAAGCCACCCGCTAACAGTATTGTGAAGTGCATTGTCATTGTCGAAGAGGTGCGACGCAAGCCACTGTTTTATGTGCCTGAAAAGGTGATAGTTGATCGCCACCAAACGGACTTCATGGACAGTTTTGTTAATTTTCTGCACTAGTTCAGTGCTGACTACAGATGAGCGCTCACTCCTTGCCGCATAGAGCATGTCAGTTCGTACATTTTTAAACATGCGACGTCATTAACGTACGACATCTTCACTCATCACGTTTGCTCCGCAAACACCACACAGTTTGCTATGAATTGCAGCTGTCGAAAGGTTTTTTGTACTCAGAAATCGTATTACTGCACACTCTTCGCATTTAGTGAGTTTTTCTATTGGAACTTTCAGTTCCAATCGTTATAGCGGACGTGTGAAGTGCAACACAATTTTCTCCTTCCACTGCTTACTGTCTAATGAAAATCTTAACTGCTGCACACACTGTCACAGGACTGACGTCACACCTCCCGGTTATTTCTCGCGTATGAGCAAAACGGAGGTTTATACCGAATTGTCCTCGTAAATAATACCTATAACCATTTAGCTTGTAAAACAGAAAATAAAGTATGCTTTCTGTTCTCAGAACTAGTTGTTTCTTTTCATAACAAGGACATACGAACGTACTTTCTTCGCCAATGTCTAGCCAAGACATTCTTTATGGTACCTTGTATCTCGTGTTCCCGCATTGGTCTTATTGAGTTGGAAGCACGTTGTTTTGCAATTGCATCTCTGAAAGCTAGATGGAAAACCAACTACGTTGCATATGTTCGTAACTTTGAAACTGTAACCTAAACAATCTGCATAATCTAATATATATATATATATATATATATATATATATATATATATATATATATATATATATATATATATATATATATATATATATATATATATATATATATATATAGGGGAGAAGGGGGTACATTTGAACATCTGTTTTCGAATATTCGTTTTTGCTTCCAAACACTCAGTAAATTTCCTCCTAGAACTGTAGCAAAAACTAAATATAATATACATTATATTTGCCATAAAATAGGGTACTTTGTTTGATCTTCTCATTCTGTGCAAGGGCGCAGGGGGTGTCGTTCAAATGTACCCCCTTGGGGGGTAGATTTAAACAAGCATGGGGTAGATTTGAACATACGTGGGGCAGTTTTGAACAAACCATTATTTTACTAGAATAATCGTTATTTTCAGGATGAATTCGTTTACGAACAACAAAGCTAATGTAACAAAGCACTATTAACGGTTTAAGGCACAAGAATTAACCAATCGCGTATGGCAAGGAAATAATGATAATAGTAATAATTGCTTAAACATATATGCAGGCCCGTATTTGTATATTGTGCGCCTCTGTGCTCTAAATAATTTCCTCCCCTTCGGAAACACATCTGAATTGAGTTGAATTCATAGTTTTTGGGGTCACTGAGATGAATAGTGACAGTTTTAATCCAATTCAACTTCAAGGTCATACTCAACTCCCGAGTGAGGCGGGCGAAAGTTTAAAAGTAATCGAAAACGACAGATATTAGTGTTGAATTCATTGTTTTCGAGGTCGCTGAGTTTAAGGGTATCAGTTTTCATGATGTTCAAGTTCACCCTCACCCCTTGGGGTGGGAGTAGGAGAGAATGACTTTTTAAAAAATAATCAGATAAGCTAGCTAATTAATAACTACTGTAATTACAACGAATTAAACATTTTCTCGCTCTTGCGAGGGAATCTGAGTGTGATAGTATTAAATATAACTTTATTGTGAATCTTTTTTTAAAAAAAATCCAAAATTTTGCCGCCCCCTAAATTGTGACGTCCTGTGTTCGAGCACAGAATATTAGTTACCTAAATACGGGCCTGCATATATGCTGTACGTTACACACACACACACACACAAGGATATGTGGAAACATATCTATAGGCGTAGGTGTGATCTGAAGAAAAATTTAAAAGAATACGATCATCGTAGCATATCTGTGAAAATATGATTATGATTCACTTTTTAATTTAGCTCGTCATACCTGATAGGCTTAATGGAAAACCTATTACTACTAGCAATCTAAGAGATCTAAGAAATTACATTTTTTCACCACTAACCGGGTACTGGACACAAAATTTATTCTACCCTAAAATTCTGCAAATCAACATGAAATGTCAGAATTTTTGCAGTACGCTTTGTCTCTCCAGAAGTTGTGGGATTAGAAAGTCTACACACAATATCAGCAGTTGGCACTGAATATTTGTCTTCCTTGTCTGAGAACACAAACATGTTGGTGGTACTTATAAGTTTCAGAAAAGTAGAGGTAGAACAATGTTCAAATGTGCCCCATAATTTTTGTTCAAAACTGCCCCAACCGGCATGACCAAGCGGAATTTGGTAATACCCAGATAGTACAAACTATTGTGAAATACAAAGGGCAACATTAGATAAGTAAATTAATGTACTTGCTTCTGCAATCAATGGCAGATAATATCAAAACACAGGCTTCTGTCAAAAATCTTACAAAACTTCACAAAAATTCCAACTTTCCACCCCACAAATGTAACAAAATACTGCTGTTCATCAACAGTTACACTAAAATGGCAGATAACAGTTGACCGGCACGCAACGCAGTTTTGCCAAACTAAAAATTTTGAAACCACCAGATATGCTATTATTTCTAGCCTGTTATCTTAAATGTTCAAAGGTACCCCCTGTTCAAATGTACCCCCCTCTCCCCTATATATATATATATATATATATATATATATATATATATATATATATATATATATATATATATATATATATATATTTCCTTCAAGCAGACAGTGAAAAGATTGTAACTTACTTTGTTTCGAAAATTAACATGTTTTTGACTAAACGTTTTTAACGGACTGATACAAGAATGCTAAATCACTAGAACAGCTAGCATCACAAACTCATATCTGATGCTCTTACCTGTAAATGGGAGTTTGTAGTTCTCGAGAAATTCACATTGCTATTTAATATGGGTCTCATTGTAATCACTTACCTTACTTTTTCCCCATTATTAAAATATTGTATATCATACTATATCTACAAAAAATTGTAAATAGCTTAGGTTAGAAAGTAATATTATATTTTTATGTACACTCCCAGACAGCATGGTTGCTTGCCTCAAGCTTCCCTGTCGCTTTTATTAGATTTTATTTCGCTTTCGCTTGTACACAAAAGCTTACTTTTGCTTAGCGCGAGCTGTAGTGAGGGCAACCCAAACTTCACTTGCGAGACGCTTTTCTTTAACTGGAAGTAAAAAGCCAGCGCACGTTCGATTTTCAGTTCTTCTAAGAAAAACCACGTGATTCGGACCTCTTAATTTTAGGCGACAAGGTAGTGTACGCGTTGTTTGCGTCTTTTTAGCATTCACCTTAAATAAAGGCAGGGCCGTGCTGGGATACTAATGAGGGCGGTGGACAAGTCTACTAAAAGGGCGCCCATATATATACTTTGGAAGAAAGTATAGATGCTTTTCTATATCAAAATCACCATAGTATTTGAAAACAAGATTCTTAAACCAATATTCGAACTCCAAGAGAAACGGAAATGGGGATGGCGGAAACTCCATAATGATGAACCGCATAATTTTATACCGTTTACAAAAACATTGTTAGGGTCATCAAGTCTAGGAGGCTCAAATGGACAGGTTATATAGCCAGAATGGAAGAAATTAGAAACTCTTTCAAAATTCGAACTGAAAATCCAAATAGGAAAACGAAAATTAGGAAGACCGAGGCGCAGATGGGAGGACAATATTAAAATGGTTCTCGCAGAGATTAAAATATAAAGTAGAAACTGGGTCCAGTAGGTTAAGGACGGAAGTCAATGGATAGCTTTTGTAAATGCAGCACTGCACCTCCTGTGTCCATAGGCCATAGAGCTGTATTAAGTTGTTGATACATTTAGCTTCTTGAAAGAAAGTATAGATGCCTTTCTATAACAAAATCACCACCAAATTTTGTTTTAGTATTAACGTAAATAGCTAATTCGTGGAAAATTTGAATCGAAATCCTCTTTGCTAGAGAAAAACTTTTTAGTTCCTGTAGTAACACTTCTGTCAAATAAAAAGAAGCTAAATGTATCAACAATTTGATATAGCTCTGGTCTGATTATGGTTTATGTCTGTTAATAATGATTCTAGATATTTGAAAGTATCCACTTTGTCGAAAGAAAATATTTTAACGCATCCATAAAATGCAGTATTACGATCCCGACAAACTTCCATTTATTTAGTTTTCTCTGCATTTACTCTTAAGCCCATATCTCTGCAAGCGTTAAGTAAGGTTTTTGCATTCCTTTCTATTGTTCTATCATCCCCTATAAAATTTACATATAAGCATACGCCAAACCTGGTAAATACAAGTCAGCTCTAGGACCTAATACCTGATTCCTGTCTTTGATTATCCTTATAATATTCTCCAGAACAAAGTTAATAATGGCGACAACGCATCTCCTTCTTTCAGGCCATTCTCAACGTGAAAGCTCGTGAACAAGAATTTCTCTACTTAAATCTTACTTTGGGATTCAGTTAAACATATCTTAATTAATCTACCTTTTTCGGTATTGCAAATTCTGTAAGCATGTTGTACAATGTTTCCCTCCTATTATAAAGTCAATAATTGATGTGCAGAATATTGTATTCCCATTTCTTTTCAAGTATGTGTTGAATAGTAAATATCTGGTCGATAATTGATCGATTTTACCTACATCCGCTCTGATAATCTCCAATAATTTCATCTGCGTATGGAGACAATCTTGCTAGTAGAATGTTTAAGAAAATTTACTGGATGTTGACAGAAGAGAAATACCTCAATAATTATTAAATCAGTGTTGTTCCTTTTCTTCTGAACTGGAACAATGATTGATTCTTTTCACTCTTGTGGTAATTCCTCCTTGTTCCAGATAAGGAGAATAAGTTTGTGTATCTTGCTCTACAATTCCCGCCCCCCCCCCCCAGCTAAATTTAAGTCAACCAGAATTTCGTCTACACCCGAAGATGTATGTTTCTTAATTTTTTAATAGTGATTTCTACTGTATGTTTGTCTGGTTAGGTTCTAGAATATACGGTTATGCTGTATGCATTTCACTTTCTCCACGCACATTAGTTTTTAGCTGTGTTAAGCAAGTCGTCAAAGAAATCTTTCCATCTATTTAAGATGCTATCCGTGTCAGTGAGAACTGTTCCTTTAGCTTTCTAAAAATATATAAGCACGAAATTGATAGCCTTTTAAAAGTCCGTTGATGCATTTATAAATGTCCGGAATGTTTTTATTTTTTACTATTTTCTTCAAGTTAATTAGCTTTCAAAAATCGCGTTTCTTTGTTCTAAAAGTTTTGGAAGTTTTCCGCCAGATGACAGTGAAATTTTATGTAGTTATTTCATTCGGATTTTGTAGCCAACGCTGTTTCTTCTGTTTTTTCTTCTCTGCTACTTTAGTGCATTCCTGGTTGAACCATGCTTTGTTCCTACGTATTTCTGCCTATCCCAATATTTCTTTTGCTGAAATCTTAATGTTTTCTCTAATTTCAACCAAGTATCCTGAACACTAGTGCACTACGAACCTCCTAAAACCGAGAATCTATTCGACACTTCAATGTGGTTCCCCTCTCACCTGACTCTCCTCTAATTTCCTTAAATTAAACCGCTCCGTTTTCAGATATTGAGTTGATTTTAGTTTAGCGCCCTTTCAGCAGTGAGCCTATATGAGACATGGACCTACTGATTAACGTGGAATCCGCCGGGAATCGAACCCGGGTCTCCCACGCCAAAGGCGCGTATGCTAACTGCTTAGCCACGAGGGAGCTCCTTTTCAGATATTGAACATTTCCTTTATTCAACGATAGTCTCTCTCTTATTATCATAATCAACTCCTCTGAACGACCGAACATCAGTTGTGCTACACTGAAAAAAATCCGTTCTCCGGACAGCGGTATATTGTACAAATATACGGTATCCTCTTGCTTACTATAGAAATCAATACGGAGCATACGTTATCCGTATGATACATAGGCACTGCCGTTTGATGTTACATCATGCCGTTGCAGGATGTATGACATCTAACAGTTTTCCGTATATCACATGTATATACTTATGTTACCTTCGTCAGCTATATGCTATATACGTCCATTTGTATGTGAGATCCTGACCGCCTACATTGTTTCATACAGAAAGTACGTATAGATGGAACACTTATACAGAAAGTATTATAAAACATGCGTTTTCAGTTATACGTCTGGTGTACGTTAAGTCCAAAAACTACAGGAATTACGCATGTAACCTATCTTTTTAAGTATGCCACCTACAATTTTTTTTCTCAGTGTAGACTGTTTTCTTCTGTCTACTAAAACGTGATCTATTTAATTGTGTGTTTTTCCGTCTGGTGAGGTCCAAGTATATTTATGAACGTCGCGATGTGGGAATTTTGTAATCATCACGATAAGGTTCCTCGATGTTGCAAAGTTCACGAGTCTAACGCCGTTGTCACAACCTTCCTTATTCAGACATTTATTCCCTATAATCGGTTTGAAAATACCCTCTCGTCCTATCTTCGCATTGAAACCGCCTAACAGAATTTTCATATGGTATTGCGGGAGATGATCAAATACCCGTTCTATTCTTTCGTAAAAACTTTTTTTTAATGTCATCCTTATTTTCTGTTGGGGCGTGTACATTTAAAACAATAATATTACACCACCGACCCTTAAGAGAAGTAAAACAAAAACCAACATTAACAAATTCAACCCATGTAATTGCTGATATTACGTATTCGTTTGTGAACGAAAAGTAGTCCTGATCCTAGTTGGTCATTTTTAATTCGTTCCCCCTAAAAGAACGTAAAATTTCCCGACTTGACTCCTCCATTTCCTTCTCGTCTAACTTCCTGATATCGCACTAGTTCCATCTTCTATTTCTAAACTCATTCGTTACACATTTTAACATGCCTGCCCTATAGAGACTTCTTATCTTCCATATTCCAATTCTAAGGTCGATTTTACTTTGCTGAGTTCGTGCCAAGTTATCAGTTCTGATCCGAGGATTCTGCGAATATATCTGAACAAGTCTTTTTTTTTTTTTTTTTTTTTTTTTACAGGATGAGTTGTTAGCCCACACCAAATCCCCAAGCTGGAGGATCACCCCTTGTCTGTCTGCGACTGCTTATTCAGTATATTCTCAGCTAACCTCTATATCCCAGAGGCCTTCTCCTCGATCCACAACCTGAGGACGCACCGTGCCGTGGTGACAGGAAGACAACATTTTATGGAAATTTATATATAAGTAGCTATATTTCAGAATTACAATAGGTACTGATTATTCGAACACTGATTTAAAACACACAGGAAGAATCAATATGCTCGGATATATGGATGCATATTAAGACTGTGAAACCTTCGATACCGTAAAAATAGTAAATTAGAGACTTGTGTCAGTGTAGTATTTCATGAATGCATCGTACGTTTAACTATCCGAACTATTCTTGATGTATCACGTTGTTTCGTTTTATAGCTACATAACTTTATAGTATTTTTGTAAGTGATTATACATTTTACCTGTTCTCTGTCAATAGCAACTGTATGAATTGTAAAGGGCGCCTTGTATTCTTCACAGCTTCTTTATTAACAATAATTATTTGAATTTATTATATAAAGCTGGTACACAAGATAAATAAAACCACTTATCTATAATGTGATGTTTTGTGGGGCGCCTTATATAAAAGGCGCACTGTACCTTTCATGGGTTCTTTACTAATAGTAACTGTATGTATTTATTGTACAGAAGTGGTATACAGATGAGTAAATAAAATCGTTCATCTTTGATGTGGACTCGCAAGGGCGCCTAATGTAAAGGGCGCACTGCACCTTTCACGGGTTCTTCACCAATAAAATTGTAAGAATTTATTACTAAAAACTAGTAAATTTATTTATATTGTGACGTTTCGGAGGGCACAGCGGGACACGTCCCGGTGTCCCGGTGGGCCAGCACGGGCCTGAATAAAGGACAAAAGTTAATTATTTTTTTTAAATTGTTCCGTGTAGTACTCTAGTCCCTCGTACCTATAATGTCACTCTTTTTTTCTTCATATTTCGGAACTATGAGGCATAACGAATTGTGGTATTTATGTATAAAGCATAAATGTGATCATAGATAGCAGCAGATTTGAGCCTACTTATTTCGCAAAAGAATACAGAACTGTTGCAGATATTTTAATATCAACTTGAAGTTTAACTTACAGTATAAATTTTATCTGAATGCTGTGCTTAAAGTATAAACATTTTTCTGCCTTTTTATATAAAAAGGTAGAAATTTCAAGTACTCGCGGCTAATACAGAAAGATATTGGATATTGACAAAAAGGAACAGAAAATAACTTCTTTAGACCACCTTCACGCCAGAACCCTCTTTCCGAGATGGATCAAGTCTTTATAGGCGCATTGCCAGATATACAAACCCTCATAATGGATACCTTGGAATTAACATGGACCATACACTGAACGATCAGCAACCATTAACGGCACCAATAACGCCCCTGGATATTACGAAAGTGATAAATCACAAGAAAAACACGGCACCAGGGTTTGATAGCATTACCTACCGCTATATTGAAGAAGGTCCAGCTATTTTACTTCATATTTTTGCAACGCTGTACAATTTTGTCCTCAGAGCTGGCTACTATCCACCTGATTGGAAAGTATCTAAAGTACTTATGTTTCTGAAACCTAATAAAGATAAAACCGATCCAGCTTCTTATCGGCCCATTCAGCTCACTTCCACACTTGGGAAAATCTTTGAGCGCATCATAGTCCGGAGACTCCATAGACATCTCTTAGTTCATGATCTGTTGCCTAAACACCAAGCAGGTTTCCGACCTGAACATAGCCTCCTCGATAACTTGTTACGTCTTAGCACCATCATCACGAACCATTATAATAGTACTAGTGTCCCACAAGGTTCAGCCTTATCACCTTTATTATATATATTGTATGTTAGTGACCTGCCCGTGATGCCTGAGCCTATTTACACCTTCACATTTGCAGATGATACTGCACTGCTGGCTTGTTGCAAAACTATGCACCAAATCAACATTTCTCTGCAAAAAGTTACAGATGTTTTTAGCAACTGGTGCAATCGATGGAAGTTAAAATTGAATTGTACCAAAACACAAGCCCTGGTAATACTTCCAAATAAGAGACGCAGTCGAGTACTCCGCAATCCATCCTTACTCGCTATTAACGTAGAAGGTGTACCCATCCACCCCAGCACTACTGTTAAATACCTGGGGGTAGTCTTTGATGCCAAATTATCTTGGAAACCTCACATACTATCTATTAAGGAGAAAGCACAAAACCGTTTAAATCTATTGTAACACCTGGTTGGTGCTACCTGGGATCTGCACGCGGATACCGTCCTAAACACCTACAAGGTATTCCTTCGCCCATGTCTCACTCATAGTCACACCGCCTGGGTTAGTGCGAATGATGATTTCTACGAGCGTCTACGTATTATAGAACGCCACGCTTTGCGACTCGCATTTCGAATAAGCTTGCCTAGTCCCACACGTCTCTTATACGAAAGAATCACATTTCCGCACATCACACGCCATCTGGAAGATCTTCGCTCCCGCTACGTAGATAAGAAATGGAGAACTCAGCACCATACGCTTATGGACACTATATATCTTGATAATAACTTTTCCACCTCGCCTAAGTATTACTATCCTCCACTGCGGTATCTACTCTCCATCTATACCCAGAAGATCCGGAGCACCCTGACCATCATTTCTTCGCTACCTATCATCCATCAGAATTCAATCCGCACATATACCCATCGTTTGCACAGTGAGTTTCCTTCTAACAAGGGCTTCCCCCATGTCTGCCATCAGTGTTGAGTAGCCCCAACACAGAAGATAAGCTCATTTGTGAATACTAACACTTCCCTGTGTACTGTGGCGTCCATGCACTTCATCTCATCATTCGCTCCGCTCTTCAAATAAGCATACCAATTATTGTTTCAACCAAACATTGACCACTGTCTGTGTTAAGCACTTACATCTCAACCTTCCCCATCCATATCTGTGTTTCTTGTTTTGTATCACATGTTTCACAACAATAATAATTCACCTCTGTATGAATAAAGTGACTTTCTTTATTATTATTGTAGCCGAATCTCATAGACCATATATGTGTATCAATCATAACTAATGTTTACTATATATCACTCCCGAAGAGACGGCGTTATCGTCTGCGGTTTAACAGTAAAAAAATAACTTAATAATCAACATATAACTGCAAAATGTCCAAATGTTGCGAAATGCGGATATTGTACTGGCACTCACGAAACCACAGGCTGTCCAAATACAGGAAAGACTCCGCGCTGTTCTACTTGTTCCAGTGACACACATCCGACCTATAGCTATAAATGTAAAGCTAAACCAGCAGCAAATCCAGAACATCCTGAGATGACTGTCCCACTACGGACTACAGACTTAACAGTACCAGTGTCACAATCCATTACAACTCCATTAATTGTTGAAAACTTTCTCCGTTACATTAGCTACGCTTATCCTTCAAAATATATTTCCTTTCCAACGCCAACTTATTCTGGATCACGTTATTGCAGCAGCCTCAGCTATCTTTCAAGTTAATCTGTATGCTACATATTCTGGGTCCAATGTTCATTTCCACATTGTACCGAGAGACACTGCAGTGTAAGTTCATAATGTTTTATACGATTATGGCTCTTGCACTTCTTTTCATGAACATTCGCTCCCTCCCGTCACATCACATACTGTTTGAGCAATTACTAATTGAGGAAAATATAAACATCTTTCTTCTAAATGAAACAACGCTCAAACCAACTACATATATTCGTTTTCCTCGTTATAACTTTCTTCGATGTGATTACTCAGACCACAATGCAAGAGCTCAAGGCGGCGCTGCAATCGGAATACGTAACAAAATCACTTATAGAAATCACTCTATTGCACTGCATTATCAATTACCAGACCACCTAGTGACAACAGTTTACCTTCCAAACCTTGCACTAACAGTGGCTACAATCTGCGTTCGTCCCGGTAACGTCATTCCTCTTGAATTTTTCACTTACTTGTTTCATCAATTTCGATATCTCATAATATTAGCCGACATTAATATTCATAGTCGCTCTGTACAAGATAAAGAACAGTTCAACGATCATATATCACTTAATTTGCATGGACATGTTTATCAGCTACCTAAACATACGCGACCAAGCAGTCAGACGACACCTGATGTTATTAGTACTGTTTCAATTGTCGATAAATGCACAATACAGATTCTGGATTGTATTGGCAGCGACCACCTTCCAACAAAAGTGATCGTTAACCATAAAAGACAACAATCTGAACCAGTTTTAAGAACTATCAAGCTGTACGTCAAAGCGAACTGAGATCAATATCGCTCTGATATAGATGTCGCTCTTGTTCCTTTAGCACCATCTACTACTGAATCCGAGCTTGAAAGTACCGTACATAGCATTGTAGAGGCTATAAGAAATAGCGCTGACAAACATATACCTCAGTATCGAGGTAAAACATATCAGCCAATATTACCTCCTCAATATTTGGCTCTTGTACGGAAATCTCGCTATTACTTTCGAGAATACGAAAAAACACGAAACCCAAAATACCTAATGCAAGCCCGTAGGTGGCAAAGGACGGTGCATAATTATATTGTTGTTTACAAGCGGATTAGCTGGAGCAAAACCTGTAATCGACTGAACACCGAGTCACATCCAATGAAATATTGGAAAAAATTTCACCTTCTAACGGGACAAAAAGTAAATTCATCTTATCCTCTTATACAGAATGATCAACCTTTACATACGGACAATGAGAAAGCAGATGCTTTCGCCGGCCATCTCCAATCTGTCTTTACACCTTCTACCTGTATTCATCGCAGCAGTCCCAAAGTTTCCGAAGAAACAATAAACCAGCTATTACAGCCTTCCATCCATCACAGGTTAGACAACAATAATCCTTTAACTCAGGAAATTACTTCTGGAGATATTCTATCCGTCACTAAACGAAAACGTAGCACTGCTCCTGGATTTGACCAAATATCGTACAGACTTCCGAAAGAATGTTCGGCCAACTTTCTCATTTTTCTGGCTAAAATATATACATTTATACTTCGAACAGGTTACTATCCTTCCGATTGGAAGGTATCCACAGTCTTATGTTTTTGAAACCGAACAAACCAGCACATTCTGTGCAATCTTATCGTCCAATTCAAGTAACGTCCACACTTGGGAAAGTCTTTGAAAAAATACTGGTCTTACGTTTACATCCCTATATCACTGATCATCAACTTTTACCATTTCATCAGGCTGGATTTAGACCCTATTACAGTATAAATGATCAGTTACTTCGCCTAACCACCATCATAACAAACCACTACAATAAATCTCTTCCGTCGTGTCTCATACTGATGGACCTTGAAAAGGCATTCGATCGGATTTGGCACTACGGATTATTTTATAAACTGCTTAAATTGAGTCTTCCTCTCTCATATCTCAGAGTTATTTATTCGTTCATACTTAACCGTATTGCCTATGTCAGCGTCAATAACTCTCTATCACATCCAATATTTCCACACACGGGGGTCCCGCAAGGTTCAAGCTTATCGCCTCTTTTGTACATCTTGTATGCTTCAGATTTGCCATCTCCAGCACCGAATACTTATCTGTTCCAATATGCTGACGATACAGCCTTTCTAACACTACGTAAAACAATACAAGATATTAACATACATTTGCAGACTACGATTACAGCTTTTCTGCAATGGTGTCGTAAATGGCGACTATCAGTAAACGAAGATAAAACTCAGACACTAGTTATTCTACCAACAAAGTGTCGTAGTTAAGTTAGGCGTAATCCAAATTTGTTGCAGATACGAGTAGGCGATCACCTTCTTCACCCCTCTAAAACTGTTACATACTTAGGTATCATCTTCGATGATAAGTTGCGATGGACACCTCAGTTACAAAAAATTGTTACGAAGGGTAAAAACAGATTACAGCTTCTTCGTCGCCTTGTTGGTCAGAACTGGGGGCTGAACTCTAAATTACTACTTAACACCTACAAAGCATTCATGAGGAGTATCCTTACTTTTGGTCACGTAGTTTGGTGTTCAGCCCCCAAAAATTCTACAACAGACTTGAAATTCTAGAGCGACACGCCATTCGTTTAGCGTATCGGATCAAACTTCCTTATCACAATACTGACCTATATGATAAAATTGACTTTCCTCCGCTCGTTCACCATATTGCCAATTTGCGTGAGAAATTTATAGGCAAGAATCTCCAGAATCGTAAGGATATATTTCTTGATACAATATTTACAGACTTACAGCAAGAATCCGTATATAAATACTGTTATACACCACTCAGCGTCCTGGTTACAATATATCTCCGCAATATTCCAGCAGATCATCATCACACATCATTCTTTCGTCACCAACTTATCCAGCAACATATTCCTCATCTTTTCCCATCATAGCACTGTTTCTCCACACCACTAATAAGGGCTATCCATATGTCTTTCATCAGTCCTGAGCCGCCCCAGGACAGAAGATTAATATGCATTTGTTTGTTCTAACATCCATCTACTGTGTTGTGACGTCCAGAGCACCTCACTCATCACTATTCATTTGTCCTAAATGTGTACTATAATTTCTTTCAACAGTACCTTGTATACATATCACAAAATTTTATTTGCTCTACTTCTATCACTTTTTTTTGCACATATGTTATTTTTTCTGCACTCGCACCTTTGTTTACTAGTTTAATACTTTGTTTAATATTCTTTTGTTTAATAACTTTTTGTTTTCAAATTTCGCTTTGTTTATGATGTTGATATATAAAATTAATCGTTTATTTTGCTATAATCTTTGTATTTTGATTTTGTTAATGACTAAAATAAATATTTCTTTCACAGCTCCCTGACCGACCATAATATGAATAAAGAATAATTGATGATCTCAAACCCCAGGCCAAGAGAGAGGGCGAAATCCTCTAGTGGCAGATTATATACAACTAATGTTTATTCCAATTACCAATAAAAATAAAGATAGTTCCACTCATAATAAGATGCCCTCATACTTCCGTATAGAGAAATAAAGTGTGTTCCAACCACTACCCTAAAAAAAAAAACTTAACCCTTTACTTCTGAATACTATGCACCGCTTAGCTCTCCATCCTTCTCCATCTCGATATTACCCCCCACCGCTATCGTTACTCTATACTCTCTACTGCTACACTCTACCCCCTGACGCCTTAGACCAGAGCTCCTCACAGACTATCAAGTTCATGATCATCTTCCACTCATATTTCCATCATTTGCACGCTGAATCCATCTGCTACCAACAGGGCTCCCATTATCTACATTGCAACCTCGAGCAGTCCCTAGGCGAGAAGATATCTTCGTCTGTCTGACTAACACTTATAGTGTTGTCATGTGATGGCACTTCGCCTCATTCTTCATGCTCATCATTCACACTCTGTATAAATATGATATGCCTTACCACTAGGTACCCATTCTTACAATCATATTTCTGCTGTTCCAGTTCTGTACAATACTAAATTAATTGCAATTCCTCGTTAATTTCCTACCAAATGTTAAGGATCGGAAAGATCCTAAAGACCTTAAAAGTTATTATAATAAAGAACTTCTATGAGACCGTCACAAAATCCCTTAAATCTTCCATTTACGTAATACTCTTCCCTAAGAGAGGGCGTACCCCTCTAAAAGGGTGCTCGTCATTATGACTAGCTATGAATGAACGAACGAACAAAAATAACTTATCCCATGTCACTTGATATCCTACGGTACGATCGGGATCACGGCGCACCTCCAACTTACGTCGATACTCCTCTTCAGCATTTCATGACCTTCTATCATTTACAACTAGATGATGCTGCAGTGGATCCCGAAATCTTTCACATCTATGAACCGCGTGAGCTTTCATCATTCATCTACCCATCATATGCACCGTAACTACCTATTAACATGGGCTTCCTCTGTCTCCATCAGTTCCTGAATCGCCCCAGGAACAGGACATAACTTGCATTCGTCAGTACTAACAAAACCAGTGAAGCCATATCTAGCATCTTGGTGCTAGATCTAGCATAATTCACATGCATTTAGCATCTAGCATCTTGACTTTAGCATCTTGGCCAAATCTAGCATAATTTCATTCTTCTCTCTGGTGAACAGAAAAAGAACGAAAACTTAGATGGTTCAAGGATCGTCTGGAATTATTCTTCTTAGTTGAAGCGATGGTTGGAGCAATGAAACCAGTCTATTTCCGCGGTTATAATTTATTGTTGAATTCAGAGAAATGTCAAAAAATAGCAAAACGTGACTCTACAAAACATATTTACTTACCCATAGTTTTATTACTGTCAACTCAAACCTGAATGTATGGTTATCTGAAATGTTTCTGTCTCTTTCAATTTACAACTTGAGAGGGGACGAATATGAGCGTCAGGGGACAGCTAGTAATATACTAAAAGAAATGCTTCAGGGCTGTGTCGGAAGCGGCATGTTGTGTATATGTTTCTTAAAATGTTATCCATTCATACAACATGTGCCATTTACCAATTTATTTCATTATCAGTCCTGACAGCGTCATATTACTTTTGTACATGAATACAGTTGAAACATTTCATTAGAATAATGAAGATAAGTAGGGGCGGGTCTTTAAAATTAGTTAGGAAAGATAATTTGAAAATCTGGCATAATTTACAAAAATCTAGCATAATTCAGATCCGTGTTTGGCATCATCACGAGTCTCGAGTGTGGCAACCCTGAACAAAACCCGGTGTGTGGCGTTTAGAGCACTGCATTCCATCTTAATCTACTTCTCTGCCCACTGTATCCTGCACTACATTCATTCAGTTTTGCTTCGTCGTAATTCAGCACGACATGCTAATAAATGATTATTTTCTACAATATTATTGTGGCACACTTGACCTCCCATCATATTATGTTTGATCCTCATTATATGTTATTTTTCACCCCTCAATCACCTCTGTGTAAGTATGTGTACTCAATAAATGAATAAATATTAAATATGTACAACTCTTAGACCAGCCACATTAAAGTGCAATCAACTTTTCTATACATGAAGCACTTACCCGAAGAAAGGGCAAAACCCTTTAAACGGGACGACGGACAAAAAAAAAAAAGAAAAAAAGAAAATAACTTGCATTCGTCAGTACTAACAAAACCCTGTGATGTGGCGTTCAGAGCACTGCATTGCATGTTGATCTACTTTACCCACTGCATCCTGCACTACAATCATTTAGTTTTGCTTCGCCATAATTCAGCACCGCATGCTATTATATGTATTATTTTCTAAATACAGGGTGTTTATAAAAGAACTCCGGGGTTTTAAAAATTCATATCTTATTAACGATAAAACAGAGCAAAATTTAGTTAATTTCTCTGAAACGACTAGCTCAAAAAGTTTTAGTCATACTAATTTTAAATGTTTTTATGAACAGGTGGCAGCGCTGAGGAGCGTTGACCTTGAGACGACGTAGCCGCTGCGGTAGTCAGTGAATCAGTGCCGTGCCGTGTAGATTGTTGCGCTTCGCGCTATGGTGGCGCCACAACAAAAGGCTTAATGTGTTATTTGTTTTATAGAAACTAAGTCTGTTGTGTGCCGTGCCACTCACGGGGCTCATATTGAACTTTATTAAATTGTTAAAACAAACGTAAAAATGTAAGCTTTCCAATCATGTATAACACATGTATGTACGTTTTTTTACTTAATTAAAATATTTTGCCTCAAAACCCCGGAGTTCTTTTATAGACACACTGTATTATTGTGGCACACTTGGCCTCTTATCATATTATGTTTGATCCTCATTATATGTTATTTTTCACCCTTTAATCACCTCTCTGTATGTATGTGTACTCAATAAATGACTAAATATTAAATATATACACCTCTTAGACCAACAACATTAAAGTGCAATCAACTTTTCTATATATATGAAGCACTTACCCGAAAAAAGGGCACAACCCTTTAAACGGGACGACGGACAAAAAAAAGTCGCGTTGCTTATCATAAGAATACCGTTATGATTATTTTCATGTTTTGTAGGAGCAGCCAGAGTTTTCACGGCTGTGCATTTGCTTCAATAATTCGGAAGGTGAGGGCATATTTATGTTTCATAGATGTTATTATGCGCTCAAGGATTGTAGCATGGATTTAGTCAGACGATTTATATATATATATATACGGATTTCTTACTGATTTATATTTTATCTAAATTCGCTTCTCACAAGCTTGCATATGGCTTGTTTGGCGTCACCTTCGATTGCAATAAGCTTAATAAGACTTGCCATTGATTAGTTACGCTTGTATTTGGCTTGTGTTTGAGATTACTTGACTTGTGTTTAACTTGTGAAGACAAGCTTGCCGCAAGCCTTGCCCTGATGTAACAAACTAGCTTGCAGCAAGCAAATTGGCTTGCATAGTACAGCTTGCGGCAAGCAAATTGACCTGCAAAGGCAAGCTTGCAGCAAATTTATATTGCTGTCTGGGCTGTTAAAATAATTTCTTAAATTTGAGAAACCGTTTCTTATCTGCACACCGAGACAACATTTTCTTACAAATGAGATTTGGTAATTCTCATTCATAAGTAAAGTAACAGTATATTTTCTCGTTCCGCTTTATACAACCTCATCTACTTTTCTTCATTTCTCATTAATGACAGTTTCAAACTCTTGTTTCTAAGAAAAGATATTCTCGGTGCTCAAATAAGAAAGGGTTTTTCAGATTTAAGAAAGTATTTTTAACACTGTAGAATTAGTAATCCAACAAATAATGTAAATTATATTTACCGACAAGGTTCAGCATTCCCATTGTGACTATCATCCTAGTTCGTTGAGCTTGTGCGATGAATTTAATTGTTATAGATCTTCGATAATTATTTGACCTAAAACAATAACATTATACTATGAATTTTCTACATGTATAATATTTACATGATAATGAATGTTTCTTGTAAATTACTATCTATTTCATCTATTTCTCCTTCGAAATTCATGAGGAAAATTAATTTAAAAATACCCAGTGGTGTGCAAGAACAAAGTGATGGTAGATGCTACTAAGCTGGACATGGTTCACCGTATATCTCGAAAATATTAAGCACGGTCTTCAAAAACGTGTATTACTCAACTTAATATCATGTGCAGCCACCTCAATTGACTACATAAGCTACTCTCAGGCAAGTGCCCTTAGGTACGATGATAGATATCAGTTCAATGTGTGATGTCTTGTGCTAGCTTTGGATCTTGGCATAGCTGAACAATGAGGACCAATTGGAGGTCAGGTACTGTCCCAACATGTCTCCTCAAGTGCTCGAACTCCACAGATGAAACAAGTCAAGCTAGAGAGCATATAGAGCTAGCTAGAGATGCAAGGGCTCGAAAAAAAAACGGCTTTTTTGGAAAAAAAACTCGGTTTTTTCTGCTTTGCTTTTTTGCTTCGGAAATTTTGGGCTTTTTTCAAAATACTGCTTTAAATTGATAAAACAGACTTTGTATAGCTTCTCTATAACACAAAAAATCATTTAATTAGTGGTTGATGCTGATAATAATATAAAACATCGAAAATAAACTATGAATTTCGAAAAAAATATTTCAAACAATTTTTCTTCAACATATTTACATTATGAATTCCACAGGATTAACCAATGTATATAATAAGAAATTTTTAACCTCCTATATACAAAAGTAAGCAGAGTTGGCAAGAACCGTAGTTGTTTTTGAAAATGCCAAAAACCCGTTTTTTGGGGGATGTTTAAACCAGGCTTTTTTGGTTTAAACCAGGCTTTTTTGACTTAGATCTTTTGCTTTATGTATTTATATTACATATTCACAGAAATAGCCTAAGTTTGTTTCGCCTTGATGTTATTATGCAACAGCGGGGTTATGCCGGAAGAACTCCCATAAGCTTAAAGAAGTGCGGTCAGTAAATTTCTTAAGTTGAGAATCTCCCGCCCTAGCCATTGGGAAAATCCCGTCATTACTTGAAATGTAAGACAATAACGGGAAAATCCTGTTATTGCTTTGCATGTAAAATTTAAAGGTCAACGTACCATAATCAGTACGCTAAAACTGAGGTATTAAATTACAAATTTAGTACCGGTACGTAGATATCATTGAAAGTCCAATCCAAGCTAATGTTGGAAGCTACGTAGGCAATCGATAAATTTTGCCAATTTCTATCAATATATTTAAGTAATATTGGCTTCTTTATAAAACAACACGCATTTAGACATGTAGAAATATACAATTTGGTTTGTTTCGTATATTTAGGCTTAACATCCTTACGAAATACCGAGGTTATCAAGGAGAAGACTTTCGCTTAAACTGACATCCGAACCGCTACTTGGGTTACGCATGAAAGAAGGATTGTGGTTCGACTGAGAATTGAACATGGGACACCTTGATTAAAATGTGAAAGGGAAATAAAACTATTGCAGGTAGTTTGATATCTGGAAACGTTACCATGAAGTTCACACGATTCGCATTTTTCATTCTTTTTTATTTTTGTGGTTTAAACCAGTTATTTAAAAAAAAAGTTGGTGTAAATCAGCCAACCCTAAAAGTAAACACTTCTTTTTAAAGAATACACAAATAACTAGCAAAATAGTATGTAGTATTTTTACTTCAGAATATTCCATACCCTCTTTTTGAAACAAAATAAAATTAAAATAAAACATAAGAGAAATACTTAGATTTATATGATACACTTAAAGGCTGCACATCTAGAGCTTTTGGTTCTGTATATTCTTGAAATTCTACAGTTAAGTTTTATAGAACCACCATCACAGTTTACCCAATCCTCAAGTTTTCTGAATTTTTAACAATAGGGATTCAACATAGCATTACGGAACTCCCCCCTTCACCCCCCCCCCCAAAAAAAGACTACTGAATATGTTTAAGTTAAGCTAAATACAACTGCACAACAAACATGACTGAGTGATTAGCTTTTGCGCTTCTATCGAGAAGTCCGGGATTCAACCAGCATTCGACCATTCTGACAAAGCTTTTCTTCATTCCATCTGTGAATGTAGAAATAGTGCGTGTACTGTGAGTTGGGCGACTTCCTTTTTTATTGTTTTTAAATCGTTATTATTACTAATTACCAGCAGTGACGGTTTTGTGAAGGTTAGGGGGGCGGTCTTTCGGACTGAAGCCCGTTCCCCAAAGTTACGGAATGTCTGCAACAAACGAAATATCTACTATTTATGCCTTTACTCATAAACTTTAAGCTCCCGTCAAATAAAAATTACGAATGTTTAAAAAGAACTAAACATTAGTAAGAAACCCTTCCCAAAATACTTTTCTAAATCCGCCACTGATTCTCAGTATAAAATGATTTTTAAAGTTGTATCCGGAAGGTTATTGCTAAACATATAAACGAAACGAAATATTAGTTATGCCTGTACTCATAAACTTCAAGCACTTCCCAAATAAAATTAGGACTTTTTAGGAAACGAAACAATCAGAAAAAACCCTCCTAAAGTACTTTTCTAAATCCGCTACTGATTATTTGTATAAATTGGTATTCAAGGTTGTGTCCGGAAAATTATTGCTAAATCACTTCACAGCTACAGTATAACAGAAATGTGGAAGTACGGTTTGACGGATATATTGAAAAACGAACGCTTTGACGAATAAATAGAAAAACGGGCAAGTTTAACTTTTGCGCTAGAAGCTAGAGTACTAAAAGCTCTTAGAAATGAAACACGGATGACAAACTAGAGAAGAAAAAAGATGTCGATAACTCAAAAGTTAAAATAAAGTTAAATAGCCTCTAAAATTACCCTCAAATACTACATTCTTCAAATTAGCTTTAATTCGTAAAACATGTGCTCCATCCATCTTGATGGTGAATTTCAGAGCGAAATAACACATTCAGGTCATGGAAGTTTTATCTAACTATAGAATATACTATAAGAAAGCTATTTAGATAGAAAAATCATGAAGTTGAAAAAAGCCAAAATTTCCAAAATTCTCGTTTTTTCCCCAAAAAAGCCGGCTTTTTATGTGAAAAAAACCATCGATTCAAAAAAGCCGGCTTTTTTGCATCTCTAGAGCTAGCACAGATGTTACATTGCTTTGGTATTATATCGTCGGTTTAACTTTGCTGGAAAGTAGAACCCTGCAAAGTGTCCAAATGAGGTCAGAGGTAACTGTGGACTATGTCTTCAATCTAGGTAGGAGGGAATCGAGATCAGAGGCAAGAGGGAATCGAACCAGGGATCCCTGGAACGACAATTGACCACTCTACCACTGACCTAATTTTCAAGTGAACTACTAAGCATTCGAAAATGATACAAACAGTAGATCATCTTGCTTCTCTAGAAACGATCTAAACATTCATTGCCTTTCGGTTTGGAAAAGGGCTTTAAATAAACATGAAAATCAACAAAATGCCGAATCAAACTTACAAAAAAGGAGTGGTCCTCCATCAGAAATAGTGGACATGTCGAAACGCTAGCCAAGCGACCGCCACAAAAAGTACTGAAATCAAATAAGTCGACCAAGTGAAGTGTTTGCTCTTTGTGAAGAGATGTCATGACACTTGGCAAACCGCAGATGGGGTAGTAGAAAACTGTGCTTTACTTTCCAAATAACGTAATTTCACCTTAATAGGCTATCCTTTAAGGCACTTGGCTTACTTTGGAACAGGTTCACTCTTTTCGATGGGATATGTTTTACAGGAATCATCTCAAACTACGTATTTATTTAACCTTTTGAAGGCACCAGGGCCTATGGGTTGAAGTATCTATATAGTACCATGTTTCACATAAGTAGAAATAAACCCCCAGGATAAGGGGTTTGCGTATCCAGACTCATAACTATGAAAACATATATGACAACTAAAACTACAATCATTCCGAATATATACGACCACTCCAACTACAATCATTCCGAATATTAAAAGTGTTTTATATAAGTTATTAGGACGTAAAATCGAATGTGATCTATTGGAAAATAGTTTTATATATTTCAAGATCTGTAATGCCCAAATATTCACAACAAACTCATAGTCGTATTATCTGTCACACAAAGGCGTCATTTCAGATTTCGCTTGAGGGGGGCAAGAGCACCACATAGGTAAGTTGTAGGCCCACCTCTCATATAGTTTCGGTTACGTTACGTTAAACCCCTGACCATCCAACTCATCAGTCTTAGAATTCATAAGATTGTAAGAAGGGGATTGATTTGTGATCCATGATGGATTGCAATTAATCTAAAAAGCCAAAACTAGAATCACAACGCTGGGTATAAAAATTGATCTCTTGCTGAAGCATCGTGACTTACATTTAAATTTTAGATTTCTAGCTTCCAAAAACTGTGCTTATAGGTTCCTAATACAAGCTTGGAAAACTAGTTACATATATGCTAAAACTCATGAAATAGAATCAGCAATTCCTTTAAAAATATTGACTGGGTAATATTTTAAATCCAGGATTTAAAAAGAGATATGTAAAAAAAAAATAGACACATAGTTACATTAGTCTGGATTTTCAAAGCAAGTTTTCACTGTCCATGTCATTTTAAAAATTATTAACCAACTAGTTAAAATTCCCTTTCTTCGAACGAGAAGAATAAATTTATGAAAACGTTATTTGTGAAATATTTAAGCCCCTTCTTTCCCCTCCAAAAAAAAAAAAAGTTAATGATAAAAGTTATCCAAGTCAATCTACGTGCTAACTATGTTCTAAATTCATTTTAACAGTTAAATTGCTTTCTTACTTTGACCATTTTATGACTAGAAAATGTTATATTAGGATCTCATAGGAATTACCAGCCTTATCCCACCCCTGCATTCTACACGACACATTTTACTGGCTCGCTTGATTGAATTTTGACAATCCCTTAAAATCATATAACTTATCTTTTATGTAATTGTCAAGAGTTTATAATTTTATAGACCTTTTAGTTATCTTTCAGTGCAATGTTTTGATATACACAGACGCGCACATTAAACAAGAAATATCAATTATAAATTTAGTGAGGAGAGAGGGTAGAATCGTGTTGTTAGAATTACGTTTAAAATGGAATGAACATTAATGAAAAATTAGGTTAACGTTCAACGATTAAGTCCTTTAACTAAAAGAGACAGATCATCAATGAAAATAAATGCTAGTTAAAGTAAAGTTTTAACGATCTCCTGACGGAAATCGAATCTGAGACTAAACGAACCACAGGCGTCCACGCTAGCCACTAGACCAGCAGGAACATTTACGACTATTTTACCTGTGTCATACAAATTTTCGTTGCCGGCGTCTCCAGGTTTGTTCCGGTCCTACCGGGTCACGGGTCTGGCTTCTCCCAGGTCATGAAATTCTTAACCAGTTTCATCACTGTTTCCCAATACCAAATATAATACAAGGTTTGTTCCAAGCCCAACGGGTAAGAACTGGTTTTGGTCAGGTAATTTCCTCTAAAAGCGAAGTTCAATTCCCGGCAGGAGCTCATGGATCCGGATGCCACGTCAAACTATAGGCCCATGTCTCATATAGCCTTACTGCTGAACAGGACGCTAAAATCAAATCAACTACAACAACTAATAACAGGCATTCTAGAAAGAGCTCCGGAGATCATTTTCTTCATAATATTTTTTTTTCGTATCAAACACGCAAACATAAATGTATAATAACAAGCATTCTGTAAAACCCTCCGAAGTATTCAAAACCTAACAAAAAATTTAAGTAGGAACTTGTTCTCCCTGTATATGCAAAGGAAACCATATCGTTTGAACAAAAATCCAGCGTTAGAAACGCTGATTTATATATTTAAAAATCGGGAAACAGGATCTTGGTTTAGTGAGGCACTCTTTGGATTTACCGCTAGTTTATTCAGTTTGTAACGACAATATTATAACCATGGAACGTCAAACTTGTGTTGCGTTAAGGTGTAAAGTTCTTAACATTTTTCCGATTCTATCGATAATCAAATTCAAGGTGTATATTTCAAATTGAAGAGTCCCTATCTATTCAAGGAACTTGTATTTCAGCATATAAGGGCAAATATTGTTGCTTACTTCTAATATCCTGCATTTCATTGCACTTTATTTTATTATAAACCATTCCTTAATTCTATTATAGAATTGTTCATAATATTTGTCATATTATCTTCGACAATTTCAAGTATAAATACATTATTTTTTCATTTCTTTTTATAACGAAATGTAATGGCATAGAGACATTTTGAATTATGATTTCTGTTTTCTTAAGAACAAAAGATGGGTATTTTATGTGTAAACGACAACAAAATTTAGTTAGTTCCAGAAATAAAGATGATGGAAGCCAATGTGCTGACCACACACAAAACAACTGAAATCCATCTCCTTGCGCATAGTTAACTAATTATAGACTACAATTGAAGAGCATTCAATTTATTTTTGAGCTGTAAACTTATAGCTTTTATTAATAGTAAAATCTAGAACAGTTTTATCCTTGTAAAATTTTACTTCATCTTGAAAACTTCATAATAAATAAATAAATAAATACTTGCAGAATATCGATTAGGATTAGGAATTAGATTTCTGGGTTGTCGGCATCGAAGGCCATTTAGCTCGTCACGTATATGAGGGATGACGTCAATCGGCGAGCACACGATCCAATGAAAGGGAGTGAAGAAAGGATTGGGGAGGAACGAAGCAGCCTGAGACCATTATGTTAGGTACTTGTGTGAATTGGGGAAATCCAAGGAAAACCTCATTCAACATGGGTGGCCTGAAAAATCCGTTACACTTTGTCTACCGTGGGGGCCGCGGTGGCTCAGTGGTAGAGCGTTCGCCTCTGGTACTTGGGGTTCCGGGTTCAAGCCCAGACCCTACCAAGTGAATTTTGTGGTGGACAAACACCGTGTGCGTGGGTTTTGTCGGGGTTCTCCCGTTTCTTCCCACTTTCTTCATTCCACCATTCCATTCATTTCTTATAACCGTCTCCTTTAGCCTAGCCGGCATAACCGTGGGACGTAAAACTCAAACATTTCCTTTCATTTTCTGTCGACCGAGTGTCCCCACTGGAAATCAAAACCGGGACCGCCAAAGCGTTAGCAACTACGGAACCACTTGCAAAATATCGAATCACACATTTCTCTGCAATCATATTTTGTCTTCTTTTTTTTTTTTTTTTTTTTTTACTGGGCTCTTACCTGATCAATGAAAAACAATAAAAATAAGAACGAAGTAGGTCGAAGATTCGAACATGGGTCACGGGAATGGGAATTCTGCGCACATCAAATGAGTTACGGAATAATATAACACTAGTCATCTATTCTGTAAATATATGGCAATAACCGTAAGTTTCACGCTATAAAAGAACGTTTTTTTTCTTATAAAACACTGATCGCCCATTTTCAGCATGATCGAAGATATGGCCCCAAGGGTGAAACTTTTTAGGTCGACAGGGTCTCAAATTCTCCCTCAGGTCAGCACCTGAAATTATCACTGAAAGTTTTTTTTTTTTTTTTTTTTTTAACAGACAGAACATTACATTTATTTCTCGTTCAACGGTTTAAAACGGCAAAATCGTAACTTAGAGAGAATTATTATAATATGTTAAAGTATATAGAATTATAGTACTAATGAAGTAAATATTATCGTAAATTATCGATTTCTACTCGGATTAAAACTCGAATATTCGTTTGGATTGCACTTTAAAATAAGTCCTTTATACAGTATATAATTCTTACTGGAAAGGCATGTTTAACTTACGAATATATTATTATTGCGGTATCTTTACTATTCAATGTACTATAAACTTCATTTCCCAAAGCAAAATCTCGCAAATGTATATTGCACTAGTGAATATTCGCAAAATGATACTCAGTTTACGTAAATATTGCATCGTCTCATTTTAAGCTTCTAACTTTAACGAATAACAAGAAGAAAAGGAAGAAGAAGAAGAAGAAGAAGAAGAAGAATAGTCGTATCTTTATCAGAAAATTGCAGGCTTATTCAGAGTTCCACGAAATTATATGCTACTTATGCTTTCTATAGATATACCTATTTTGGTCTCTATTCGAAATTTTATTTAATCGAATCCGATAAAAATTCAAAGAGAAACTTCGAGAACAGGAAATGGAATACCAGTGTGGAACTCGAACTAACCTTTACGATCTACAAAGCAAACGCCTTAGACTACTTGTTTTCTTTCCTTTACGGTAACTGATTCACCGAATATATCTCAGTAACTTCTCTCTATTTTGTACTCGGCTATACGTTTTAGTTATTTCCAGTAACCATGAACGAAAGGGACACGAACACAAAAACTACGAAGACAGTTAAAATTGCAAAGGCTTTTCCACCGGGAATCGAACACGGAACCCCACGCCCCCGTTGCTTGCGTTATAGCTAATAGACCGGTGGGAAGAGCAACTGAAACGTATTTTGTAGTGTCTGAAGTTATGGCTATTTGCCCTGATGTAATATGTCTATTGACTTTTTACATTTTTACCGTTTTCGTTACTTTAACTAATGATATAGGTTCTATTATGTTTTCGTCCATAAATATTATATAAATTATCAGAATTATTAATGATCTGTCATAGAAATTCACTTGTGCATGCGCAGTAGAAACAAAGATCCGGATACTGATACGAATCAGAATGCAAATTTCCAGCACATTGTTAGAATGCCTCAGTGTAAAGTAGAGGTTCCCAACCTGGTGGCGCGCAGCTTCCTGCTAGGGAGGCGTGAAGATCGAGTAAGGGGGATGAAATCTGCTGACAGAAATGAACTGTGAAATGAATAAAGCACCACTTATAGTGCCTTTTAGAATTTAGTATGACAATTTTATAATGATCATTTACAAAAAATAATACTGCATTAGGAAGGCATTCAAAAGTCTTGCTGGAAATAAATATAAATTCCTGAGATTATTATTGTTATTATTATTTGTTTCCCACTTCTTGGCTGAGAAGTGAACCATTAACCGCCTTCTTGAAGTCGCTGAATGTCTTTCCTCCCTGTTTTCTTGTCGCAGCCCAGATCCCTAGCGATGTGAGGGACAGTTTATTCCGTTGTTCGACTTACGGTTTCATCTCGCAGAGTAACAGATAGTTGTTCTCTACAGCCTTTAGAGCGAGGAATTTTGACAGCCTGTAGAACTTTGCGCTGTGATTCGTATCAGCAATGTCAGTAAAGTGGATATTTCTACTGTGCATTACCAGCATCATCATCATTAGAAGTATTCCGTCATTATTGGCGGGTTACTTGTCGCAACTGAGAAGCTTCCAAGCTTCACGATCTTACATTAACCTCTTCATCTTCAAATACGATTTTCTGTTTTGATATTGCCGATAGCCTAATTCTGTTTTGATATATTCTAAGTAGTCCCTTCCCTGTCTTTCCTGCTATGATACATCCTCTAGTACGTCCCTCGATACGGTTCCTTCTTAACCAATGTCGCAATCAGTCTCTCTTCCTCTCCTAAATAATATCTTATTTTATCTTCTACCATTTCTAACACTCTCTCATTCGTTTTCCTCTCGACCCGGCTAATTCTCTCCTTTCTTCTCCACACACAAATTTCGAAGCCTTCAATTAATATTCATCATTTTTGCCTAATGTTCATGTTTCTGTCCTGTACAGTACGGTAAAATATAATATAGGAAGTATTTTATGAGTCTTTCTTGAAATTCTTTATTCAAGGTTTCACAAAATAATATTTTCTTTCTCTTAATGGCTTCTTTCGCAATTCCTATCTTTGCTTTTTTTTCACATCCGCACGCTAAATCATCACTATTATTAGTATTCAGATATCGAAAACAAGTCACTTGTTCCATTTTCTCCGCTCCTACTTCTATATATGACACCAACCGCTTAATTCCAATCACCATGGATTTTGTCTTTGTAACATTTATTTTCATCCCATATTCTTTACACGCCTTTTCCAAGTTTTCTACATCTTATTGATTTTCTTTTCAGATTGCAACAATTGCCATATCATCTCCAAATCGTATACAGCCAATCACTCTACCTCCTCCCGAAATGCCATCTTCATTATATAGACTCTTGATCATTATCTCCTCTATATAGATATCAAATAATGTTGGCGAAAAACATGATGGATGTCGAACTCTTCATTCAATTACTCCCTCTGTCTATTGTGCATGCAGCAGTGGATTTCCATTACAGATCATAAATAATTCTGACAATTTGTATAATATTTATGAACGAATATATAAAAGAACCTATATCAATAACATTTACCAATCGTCAAGTAACGAATATAGTATACGTAAAAAAAATCAGTAGGCATATTACACGAGAGTAAAATAGGCTTAAACTTCAGACAATACAAAGTAAATTTCAGTTGCTCTCCACGCGGATCTAGTGGCCAGAACGGTTGCCTTTGGGGCATGGGGTTCCGTGTTAGATTCCCAGTGGGAGAGCCTTTGCAATTTTAACTGTACTCGTAGTTTTTGTGTTCGGTCTCTGTCGTTCAAGATTAAACTAACTAAAACTCTATGGCCTATGGAACCCGGAGGTTCAGTGCCGCGTTCACAAAAGCTCTCCACTGACTTCTATCCTTAGCTAATTGGATCCAGTTTCTACCTTGTATTCCTATATCTGCGAGATCCATCTTAATATTATCCCCCCATCTGCGCCTAGGTCTTCCTAATGGTCGTTTTCCTATGGGTCAAGGCTTTGAAAGCGTTTCTACTTTCTTCCATTCTAGCTACATGACCTGACCACCTAAGCCTCCTAGACTTGACGATCCTAACAATGTTGGGTAAACCGTATAAACTATGTAGTTCCTCGTTATGAAGCTTCCGCCATTCCCCATTCTCGTTCCTCTTGGGTCCGAATATTCTTCTCAGGATCCTGTTCTCAAATACTTTCAGTCTATGTTCTTCCCTCAGAGTAAGCGACCATGTTTCGCAACCATACAGAACAACAGGCATGATTATCGTTTTATATATTGTAAGCTTCAAATTCCTCGACAGAATTCGCGACGACAAGAGATTTTGAACCGAATAGTAACACGAATTCCCTGCTTTTAGTCGACATTTAATATCTTCGTGAATATGATTTTCGTCTGTCGTTCAAGATTACTGGAAGTAACTGTAAAACGTTTAACCGTGTACAAAATAGAGAGAAGTTACTGAGATACGTTCGGTGAATCAGTTATCTTAAAGGAAAGAAAACAAGTGGTCTAAGGCGTTTGCTTTGTAGATCGTAAGGGACTCTTAAGGGTTAGTTCGAGTCCCAACTGGTATTCCTTTTCCTGTTCTCGAAGTTTCTCTTTGTATTCCTATGGGATTCGATAAAATAGAAGTTCGAATAGAAACCAAAATAGTTATATCTATAGAAAGCATAAGTAGCATATGATTTCGTTGAACTCATTGACTAAGCCTGCAATGTTGTGATAAAGATATGACTGTTATTATTATTATTATTATTATTATTATTATTATTATTATTATTATTATTATTATTATTATTATTATTATTATTATTATTCGTTAAAGTATAAAGTTTAAACTGAGACGATGCAGCATTTACGTAAACTAAATGATGTTATTTTGCAAATATTCACTAGTCCAATATACATTTGCGAGATTTTGCTTTGAGAAATGAAGTGTATACACCAGAATAGTAAAGATATCACAATAAAAGTATATTCGTAAAAACATTTATTAAGTAATAGGAGTTAAACATGCCTTTCCAGTAAGAATTATATATAAAGGACTTATTTTAAGGAGCAATTAAAATGAATATCGAGTTTTAATCCGACTAGAAATCGATGATTTAACGATAATATTTACTTCATTAGTACTATGCTTCTTTATGCTTTAACATATAATTAAGTTACGATTTTGTCATTTCAAACCGTAGAACGAGAAATAAATGTAATGTTCTATTTGTTAAGAAAACCTTTTGATCAGTGATAATTTCAGGGGGTGACCTGAAGGAGAATTTGAGACCCTGTCGACCTAAGAAATTTCACCCTTAGAAAGAATCTTCTGTGATCATCACTGCTTATAAATAGTTTTTCATTACAAATCAGAGGATAATAATGGAATATTGAACATACTTAATGATTTGTTTTCAGCTTTGGATTTTAGATTTGCAATTCATATAATATTCTACTCTAATCGAATTTGAGAGAAAAGTAGTTGCCAAAGAGTTATTCAAAGAAATATTCTTAGTCTTCTGATGAAAATAGGAACACACATTGAAAAAGAAAAAACAGAGACTTCGTACAGGGATTGAACACATACAAGTCTGATTAATAGACTACTGACCCAAACCGTTCGACCATTTCGTATACCTTCTGTTACTTTAAAAAATGTAAGGTGCTACTTTCTAAGGGATTTAAGAGGGTTAGTTAGCTTGCAAATATACTTGTCTTAAACTATCCGTAATCGTAATGCACTACAAATCAAAATCATATGTTCACCCTTATAGAAACCTGAATTCTTTATTCTTTCAATTAATCGTATTCTTATTCTTAAACCCTTTGACAACAATCTATTTTGAATCTTACTAATTCATACAATCTTTCTATCCTTCATTCTTACGACATATACTGTATCTTCGTTTCATTTTGTTTATCTTCACAACAACCGATATCACTTGACAACCACAGACTAACTAACCTTACGCAACACAGCATGTATATTCTACCATAACATATCTTACCAACACTCTCCCCCCTTACATTTTTGTTTTCATATTAAAATTATAGCTACAAGTCTTTAAAGGAACTCTTATGCTGTCTTCAATCTTTTCTCTTAGCTGTATCTTCGGAGTGCCACTTTCCTAACTGCTTTATAAAGCTAGGTATTAGTAAGAACCTGTTCTTCGTAGTTTTACCAGTAGCAACTCTGAAAACTACGTCATCTCTGGCAACCCTGGAAACTACATCATCTCTGGCAACCCTGGAAACTACATCATCTCTGGCAACCCTGGAAACTACATCATCTCTGGCAACCCTGGAAACTACATCATTATACTTCTTGATCCTGTTCTTCATAGTTCTACTGGCAACCCTGGAAACTACGCCGTCTATACCTTCCTTCTCCTGTCCTCTTGTCCAGTTAAAGGTATTATCCCGACTCGACTTGTTTACTCTAATCTTCCTCCCATCAACCTCCGCTTCACCATTTGCGCTGTACTGCTTAGCTTTCCATACTTTCTCCTCCATCTTCCTCTTCGCTTCTTCTAATTGACGACTTGCAACATTGAGTAATGATTGATGATTGCTGGCTTGATCTAACCTTGACACTTTTTCCTGTAACTGGATTAGATTAAGATTTGGTTTTTCTTGAGCAACGTTTGCAACTTCGGTGGTTTTGATTTTACGTTTCAACTCAAACTTGGGATTTAACCTCTTGGCAAAACATGCCCTTGCATAATGACCTATAAAAAGACATCTAAAACATCTTTTAGATGTAGCTGGACATTTCTTATTGTTGTGAACTCGCTGACATCTTGAACACAATTTAAACACTTGACTAGAACTTAAGGATGTACTTTGATGGCCATTATATGTTTGATTAATCATTGTATTAGGCTGCTTAACACGTTAGTTGACGTTTAAGTAAATATATTTCTTCTTTTAAGGCAGTTATCTCCAGATCTCGTTGATGAAATTCCTCTGCGATCCATTTCTCAACTTTCGTGTTCACCATTTTCTGTATCTGTTCCCATATACTCGAGAGCATAGAATTCTTTGAACTTGACTGCGCCATTTGTTACTTTAAAAAATGTAAGGTGCTACTTTCTAAGGGATTTAAGAGGGTTAGTTAGCTTGCAATTATACTTGTCTTAAACTATCCGTAATCGTAATGCACTACAAATCAAAATCATATGTTCACCCTTATAGAAACCTGAATTCTTTATTCTTTCAATTAATCGTATTCTTATTCTTAAACCCTTTGACAACAATCTATTTTGAATCTTACTAATTCATATAATTTTTCTATCCTTCATCCTTACGACATATACTGTATCTTTGTTACATTTTGTTTATCTTCACAACAACTGATATCACTTGACAACCACAGACTAACTAACCTTACGCAACACAGCACGTATATTCTACCATAACATATCTTACCAACACCTTCAAAGAGCCTTTTTTGACTTTTGTGTAAAGTGGTTTTCTTCTCCATAATCATTTTGTTTATTTCGGTTCGACCATGAGTTTGCTGTTAATATTTGGGCGTTACAGGTCTTGAAATGTATAAAACTATTTTTCGAAGAAATCACATTCGATTTTACGTCCAAATAACATTCAAAATACGTTGAATATTTGAAATGACTGTAGTAGGAGTTGTCTATATGTTTTCGTAGTTATAAGAGTCTGGATACGCAAACTCGCTTAACCTGGGATTTATTACTACTTCTGTGAAATATGATACGGTATAGATCCCTCAACGCATAGGCCTTGGTGCCTTCAAAAGGTTAAATAAATACGTAGTTTGAGATGCTTCCTGTAAAACATATCCCATCGAAAAGAATGAACCTGTCCCAAAGTAACCAAGTGCCTTAAAGGATAGCCTATAAAGGTAAAATTACGTTATTTGGAAAGTACAGTTTTCTACCACCCCATCTACAGTTTGCCAAGTGTTCATGACTTCCCGTAACAAAAGAGCAAAAGCACTTGGCCGACTTAACACATTCCGGACGTACTGCGAGCATAGCTCGCAGTGAATGTTTTGTCCCTGTAGACGGGCTGCGAGCTATACTCGCACTGTATTATTCTTTTTTGTAGCAATGAAACGATGGACGACGCTCGCACCTCGTATCGTGTATTTGTTAGTCGTGAGTACGTGGTTCAGATTCCAAGCGCTAGGTTTTCAGTTTTTGTCACAACTGATCTGTAATTACACCTTTGTAGGAATACACGGTTTTTGCCTTGTGTAAATGGCGTCGAAGTTACTAGATGCTGATGAGATTGTAAACATTACCTGTGATTTTCGAGTTTCCATGTGGACATAAAAAGTATCATTTTTGAAACTCTCACATTGTGTATTTTGTGGCTCTTTTCCAACTATAGCTTACTTATTACATGCGTATAGGATATTTTTCTAGTTTTTGTTACATTGTAAAAAAATTTCTCGCTTTGCGTAATTGATATATAATTATATGCAGTAAAAAGTTAGAAAATGTATACCAAGGGTTGAACGTTACACACCTGTGTAAAGGGGAAGTTTTGTAGTTTATAAAATGGTATAATAAATAGCATTGTGTTGAAAACTGTATTTTCTACGAATTTTTAAAATATGCCAAAAAACCGTCGTCTGCAGGGAAAAACCAGGTATTAAAAGGCCTGTCCGGAATAGGTTAATTGATTTCAGTACTTTTCGTGGCGGTCGCTTGGCTAGCGTTTCGACATGTCCACTGTTTTTGATGGAGTATCACTCCTTTTTTTTTTTTTTTGTAAGTTTGCATCGGCATTTCGTTGATTTTCGCATGTTTATTTAAAGCCCTTTTCCAAACCGCAAGGCAATGAATGTTTAGATTGTTTCTAGAGAAGCAAGATGATCTACCGTATGTATCGTTTTCGAATGCTTAGTACTCCAGTTGGAAATTAGATCAGTGGTAGAGTGGTCGGTTGTCGTTCCAGGGATCTCTGGTTTGATTCCTGGTTACGTCTCTTCCTTTTTCAGCACGAGTATAATAAACGCGCAGAATTTGATTCAAAAAAGAGTTTTGTATTTTGTTTTTTTAAAAAATCTGTAACGTTGATAATTTAGTGAATAGCCTCCGAGTCCTTAATTACATATTCCAGTTTTTTGCCAATTAATTTGACTATTAGCAAGCTACTGTTTTGAACGAACTGAAAAGTCTCTTTATTTAGACAAGCCAAAATAAATAACACTTTAAATTAGGGGTTAGCGTTGTGTTTCCTAAGCACGCGGTCCGGGTTCGATTCTCCTCACCTTTTACACAATTTTTAAAATGCTGAGCCCCAGTTGGATGCTGCTAAATGAAAGATAATCTTCAGTGGAGAAATTCAGTAATCCTGAAAATAAAGCAAGAAAAACGAATGGAGAAAAGGAGTTGCAGAGTTAATTCTATCAATGGTTCCATATTTGATATTATCCGTTAATTTCGTGCATTTTTAAGTTGTTGTTTATTAACACTATATTTCCCCTTTTCTCTTTGTGTCTCATGTGTAAATTTTCACAAATATTATAAAACTCATCGACCCTCAGTTTTATTGCAACCTAACGGGAAATACGTTAATACTTATAAGTTCTCCAACTCGTTTGAGTGTTATCGAATTTTTCATTTTTAATATTTACAAATAAAATACCAATAGTTAGCATTTTCACAAATTATTTAACTAATAATGAAATCAACAATTTCTTCTTTCGAAGTAGTATTACGTATCAATCATTGGCGTCAGAAACTAGGAGCTCAAGTCTTGTTAGAACCCCAAAATTTTGATTGGGGGCAGGGTTCTTCCCCCAAATGATCCATCCATATTTTTTATTGATTTGCATGTAGCACAACTGTTAATAGTTTCAAAACTCAGCGCAAAGGTTTTGCGTTTACTTAGAAAAACTAACATACTACATATACCGCATAATCTATCCGTATATTATTTGATACGCATATATGTATAGTCATTTGAAGTAAGTAAAGTTGTTTATATAATCCCTCATTTGAGTTAATTATAAGATTAAATAAGTCCCCCGAGTGTTAACTTCTCATCGGTGTTTCTAGTATCCGTATTTTTTCAAGTGACTGTGTACAATTTTACGTGTGTATCATACAAACAAGAATCACTGTGAGTAGAAGTATCCAAAGACTCCCTTTTTTCATTTCGTCAGCCAGTGTTTCGCTCCACTTCTGCAAAATAACACTCTTTAAGATTTGTTCTATCAACAGGTGGGGGCAACTTCATGCTGCTGTTCTAACTGCTGTATCATACCAGGCGTAATTAATCTTGGTAGGGCGTTAGTTGGGTTGCCTATATCACGGATTTTATACCTCAAGAATGTATGTGGCCCACTGTACACCACTTTACAGGTTGTATGCACAGGGTTCTGCGTGCAGGTTCTTAAAAGTATTGATATAATGTACAGGGTATGGTAAAAAAAATATCATTTTTATAAATTCTATACCCTCTTCCAGCTTTATTGGAGACCTGCTTACCTGCATTCTTGTAATGAAACATGCGTAGCAGTACAAGCCTTTATCGTGTAAGATGCTGTGTACGCTTGTTCTACTTTACAACCCAGTTAGTCAAGGATTGTCGCCCAGATTATAGAGACGGTTAGATACAGCCTAATCACGTCTCAGACGTGGTCATTGGGGTACAGGTCCAGTGATATCGTAACGCTTTGAGAAACTTTATATATGTGTGGGCGGTTTTTGTTCTGTTGAAACCGGTATGTGCCTGATAGGGCAGGAAATCATTGTGGATTGGTCCATGTTCAATATACGAATACCACAGGGAAATAATCATTGAGACTGAGACCTATGATACATTTAATTCATCCTATGTATCGTTGCCTTGTGGAAACAGCTGTTCATCCAGTCAATTGCATTCTCCCAAACGACCGTCGCTAGTGCCGAGGTAGAACGTGCTCTTATCAAAACGCTATGATTTATTTCTTTAATTGTTTCTTTCAGGTATAATTGGAGGTGAGTTACATGATGGTGAGGCATAAAGGGATAGCTGTTAAACAATATCAATAATTGTAAATCTTCTAGGGTGACAGTTCGATCTCCACATTTGTTCTAATCTGTGATGCAGTCGACGTATGATCATCAATGTCAAATTGTCTAATGTTGATATCCAGGCGAGCATCCACATATAGCTAATATCCTGAAAGGAAAGATGTTTCTAGACCTACCTCAGCCAAACAGGAGAACTGTGGACACTTCCCGTGCAACATGTCACTCTGCAGAATATTTCGCTCGAACTCTAATCAGTGCTCGAATAGAGTTTCGTTTAAGACTTCCTGGCAAGAATCCAATGTTCACAACCAATTTAAAGCAAAGTACATCATGACATGCAATACATCTTGACATCTATCCAACTGTTACTAGCTCGGAATGCCTATGGCCGTATCTGCTTCATAATATGACCACTTAAGTATATTTTGCATGTTTACACATAATTTATACGAGAGATACTAAATGGAAAAGTAAATCTGAACAATGGAATATAGCGACTTCGTTAAACGATTCAAACTATTGTAAGGTTCCGTATGTCTTCACATCATTCTATAACCATGTATGTACTAGACGTGTTGACAGTAAACAAATACAACGCAGACGACAGAACCGAAAACGAGTCGCCCACAATCGTCACCAGTCGGCAAGACGGAGACACCCAAGGTAGCCGACATTTTAGGATAAAAGACAGGAGCACGCCTCAACAAGCATCAATCTATCCAGGTTGATCAAACCATCTAAAGTCCTGAGGCGCCCCGACATTGGGTTCACCTTTCCCTCTCACGACGCTTGGTCTACTGAGAGATACCTATAGTAGTAGGGACCGACGTTGGCCCGAATGACTCATTATCACGTCATAGGTCAAAGGTAAATGATCTTGGCCCGGGGTCAATGACCTTACAACAAAATACTTTGGTTTGTGTAATATTTACCTGTACCTTGGGCAGAAAGTACTCATACATATGCACTATACTTAGTAGAATGTTCATTTCATATTAACAAAAGAAGAATGTTTTTAATATATGTAAGTGATTATTATGGGATAGTTGATGATATGGACATGTTTTATGGTTACCTAGTCAGTGAGTTTGTGTACTTAACAGTTTTAAGAAAAGGATATTATAAGTTATATCAAATAATAAACCAGTTTAACATCGTTTATAGACGTTGTCAGTTTTATTAAAAAGGTGAGATTAATGGTATTTAAATATCGAAGCTAATATTTTTATGTCAAAGAATTACTACCACTTCGGATTTTTATCTCCGCAAACGAACCAGGTTTACGACTATCTTTTTGATAAGTCGTTGTAAAAATTTGGTGCCGGAACCCGGGACTTTGTAAATTCAATTCCCGAAGAAGAGTAAGGCTGAATTTACTTTCATATTACAGTTAATGAATACGAACTTAACTATATTGCGAAGTGGTAAAGTAATCATAAGAAAAATGGACAACGAAACAATGCAGCAGGAATCAAATACTAGTGACAGCGATGAGACTAGTGTAACACCAGGATTGGCATCGGAAGATATCTTGTTAGCTTTACAGCGACAAATAATGCAGATGTCTACCGAGATAAAGCAGACCATAGAGCAGAAGTCTGACGAAGCTAACAAGCAAAATGAAGAATTAAGTAGACGAATGGAACAGAAGTTTGACGAAGCTAACAAGCAAAATGAAGAATTAAGTAGACGAATGGAACAGAAGTTTGACGAAGCTAACAAGCAATATGAAGAATTAAAGCAGACCATGGAACAGAAGTTCAACGAAGCTAACAAACAAAATGAAGAATTAAAGCAGACCATGGAACAGAAATTCAACGAATCTAACAAGACCATGGAACATAAGATAGAACTGAAGTTTGACGAAGCTAACAAGCAATATGAAGAATTAAGTAGACGGATAGAACAGAAATCAGATGAAACGAAACAGACAATTGTCCAGGTGGTGAACGACATTTCCTCACAGTTCGAGGAAAAGTTAAAAAGGATATCCGATGATTGTCAAGAAAAGCACAATCAACAAAACCAAGAAATTAGTGCTGTAAAAAAAGATTTAGAAGTAATAGAATCTTCCATTAAACAGCAAAAGATCCAGGTCAGCAACAACTCTAATAACATACGTGTAAATACACAGTTGTTAGCTACTATTCAGGAAGAGATTAGAACGTTACAGGCTAAAGACAACATTTACCGTAATAACTTGGGTAGTGATCGCTTTGAGTTGCCCCACTCACCAGAGATGAACTCGCCTTCGCCCGGATCTGATGAGGATATTATACTAGAAGAAAGTTGTCCGAAGAGCACTGATGAGCGAAACATAGATGGTGTCATGTCACAGCACGTCACGGATAGGAACTATCACTCAACAAGAACAAGGAATGAGAAAAAGAAGGTAAAATTAAGTGTTAAGATGAGTGAAATTAGAGCTATGAGCAAATTCAGTGGTAAGTGTAATGAGAATGCTACTTCTTTCTTAGAGAAATTCCAAGACGAATGCAATATAATGTCTATCGATCGATCACAATATATGAAATTAATACCCCATGTATTACTCCCACCTTGTTCCTTATGGTTTAAAGCAATACGTGATCACATTAGTACCTATGAGGAATTCAAAGCGGCATTGATCGCAAATTATGAAAATGACTTTTTGCTGGCAAATAGAGATGCCACCCTTAGAAATCAACACTTCAATCCTCGATTGCACAAATCTCTTGTAGAGTTTGTTGTAAATGTCTACAACGAATTAAAGGTCGTTAATCCTTTGCAATCGGAATCGAGAATAATAGCATCGATTCGAAATTTGCTTCCATTTAAACTGCAACAGATCTTATTTTCCACACAGTGTATGAGTTTCAGCCATTTATTGATGCTTGTCCAATGCTACGAAACTCAATACCATGCCATGAACCCACAATCAGGAATGGGTAAAAATAAGAATAATTTAGATCATTTGGTGCCTGTTCGGAATGTAAATATTCGGAGTGTGAATAATACACGACCTAACCTAAGCCGAGTATACTCTAGCAATCAAAATGCGCACAATAGGCAAGGTTATGTAGAGAATCCGCCTAACCTAATTAATAGTAGCAATTCGTATGTTAGACCATATAGTCAAAATAGATTTAAAAATCGACGTAATGTATGGCGAAATTCCAGAAATACAGCGAACTACGCGGATAGACGTAATGGAAGGACAAGAGATGGCACTTCGCATCAAGATCCAGGCATTGAAGTAATTTCTGTACAGAACAATAATACGGGACATAATCACGATTGTGCTGTACAGTGTACCTTATTGGAACCATACACGAGTATGAATTTAAACTAATCGCGGCTGATGTGGTAGGGGTTAAACCCATGTCAGCTGTGGATTCTCATGAACATTTATCTAAAAATTTAAGCGATAATTCTTACGAACATTTATCTTCCAATTTACATGTTCATGCTAATTATGAAAATGATCTTTCACATGACGTCACTGTAAATAATTATTCTGAAATAGCAATTAATAGGTGTCAGTACCAATTTATACCGGTTGTAAATCGTTGTTGGTTTGAAGATGATACTGTCAATGATGGTTTTAATATTGAAGAAAATTTTGTATTTTTAAAGTCATATAGTACAGCTAAAATACCTATTAAAGTCAATGGGTTAAGTACCGAAGCTCTACTTGATACAGGAGCAAATGCCTCTCTATTATCGTATTCATTGTGGAAAGCAATTACTAGTAACTATTCGAATCCTAAGCTACAAAAGGCTGAGAATCTTATTATAGTTGATTTTACCGGTAAACATAAAAAGAGAGTAGCAGGAATTACTCGTGTGACAATATCTATTCAAGATTTTGAAATATCAATCCCTATTCTGGTGATAAAGGATCTTAACGAGAAATTAATTATGGGCTTAGATTTATTATCCCAATTACGTGTCATGCTTGATTTTAAAAACCAAACGTTGACGATACCGGGTATACCTCAGGAAATCGTACAGAAACTGCTTCCAAAATTAGATAATCTTGCTTGTCAATATAATGATATGTCTCCTATAGTGAATAATGTTTCTATTAGTGCAATAAGTGATAAATTAAATGATCCCCGATTGGAAGACAAACAAAATTTGATGAATATAAAGGACGATGTATTATTTTCTAAACATATTAAATCACTCGAAAGCAGCCTTGATTTTGCTGATAATACAGTAATAGCCGACTTTAAGAACATCTTATATAAACATAGAAATGTCTTTTCAGAACGCCCTGGACGTTGCAAGGATTTTGTTTATTCTTTTAAAGTTAAAACAGACAAACCCATAGTAACCAAGCCCTATATAATTCCATATAGATACAGGGAGAATGTACGGCAGCAAATTGCAAATATGTTAAGAGATGGGATCATTAGGCCTTCAAGAAGCGTCCACCTTAATCCATTACATGTTGTTCCAAAGAAAAATGGTTCTCTACGTGTGGTATTAGATTTGAGACGCACGAACAGCCACATTGATCTGGAACAAGTGAGGTATCCTCCAGTAGAAGAAATACTAGCTTCTTTACAAGGGAACACTGTATTCGGAAATCTAGATCTAGTGATGGCGTATAATCAGGTCGAGTTACAGGAAGATTCAAAACCATACACAGCATTTAGTTTTGAAGGTCACTTGTACGAATACAATCGTGTAGTCTTTGGGCTTATCAATGGTAGTGCTGCATTAGCATCCTGCTTGAACAAAGTTCTAGGTCAAGACTTACGTAGCAACGTGATAACGTATGCTGATGACATCTTAATCATGGGGAAAAATCCACATGAATACCTGAAGTACTTAGATATAGTTTTAGACAGATTGGAAAGTTCAGGCCTTACTATCAATCTACAGAAATCCAAATTTCTGCAGAATTCTATAGAATTTCTTGGGTACCAAATTGATGCCTCTGGTTTACAATTCAGTCAATCTAAAGTTCAAGCCATAGAAGATCTACCTGCGCCAGTAAATGTGAAACAGACACGACAAATATTAGGACTCTTTAATTGGTTTCGCAAGGCCATCCCGCGATTCGCTGAGATAGCCCAGCCTTTATTTATGATCATAAAGAAAGGGGTACCATGGCAATGGGGTCCTATTCAAGACCACAGTTTTAATAAGTTGAAGGAGTGCGTAAAACGAAACATCCATTTGAACCACCCCAGATACGACGTTCCTTTCTACGTACAGTGTGACGGTTCTCAACTTGGAATCTCTGCAGTACTCTGGCAACCTAACCCAACCATTCAGGAACCAGCTGTTATACATTGCGCTAGTCGTACTCTAAAGAAAGCTGAAAAGGGATACACCACGACAGAAATTGAACTTTTGGCTATACGTTTTGCAATACAAAAATTCGCTCCATATCTTAGCGGATGTCATTTTATAGTACTTACCGACCATAATTCATTGCGATACCTCAATAGCGTACAAGGATATAATAACAGATTACTTCGCTGGTCGTTAGATCTTCAAGCTTATGATTTCGAAGTACAACACATTAAAGGGGTAGATAATGGACCCGTAGATACCTTATCACGTCTGTTTCCTGGAGAAGAGCAACATATTTTGTCCATTAACGAATTTAAGATCTTACAGGATGAAATAGCTACCATTTCGATAGAAGATTTAAGAGAACATCAAATGAAGTATCATGAATATAAACAAATCATGGAACATTTATCTTCATGTGGCGAGGGATGTAGTTGTCCCAAACACTGGAATTCCAGATTTAAATTAAACAACGGGATTTTACTTATTAAAGATTTCAAATTCAAATCTAGGAACAAAATTTGCATTCCACCTACGTTAACAGCACGCATATTAAAGGCCTACCATGATGATTTCGGACATTTTGGGTATGTGAAGGTATGTGCCTTGGTTAATAAATCTTTTTACTGGAAGGGAATGAGAGCTCAAGTCAAAAATTATATCAATGACTGCATTGAGTGTATGCAAATTAAGTATAATTATCAGGCTATACAAAAACCAATGCTCTCAATAACACCTGAGAGACCACATTCATTTCTATCGATTGATTTATATGGACCGTTACCCAGAGCAGCTACTGGAGAAGTTTATTTGTTAACAACTATGGATATCTTTTCACGATATGTGGTAGCCTATCCCTTGCGTAAAGCAACCTCCGCTGCTATCGTGAATAAAATTCTGAATGTATATATTCCACATTGTGGCCCTATCGAGCATATATTATGCGATAACGGTTCACAATTCAAAAGTGATGTGTTTCTCAAAGCCATGAACAAGGCCAACATTAAAATTCATTTTGTGACTCCGTACCATCCAAGTAGCTCCGTGGTAGAAAATGTACATCGCAATTTTGGTATGTTGTTTCGGCACTTTTGTAAGGATAAACATGCTGAATGGATTAAGCATGTCAACCAAATTACGTACCTTTTGAACCATTCTATATCAGACACTTTAGGTGTGTCTCCTGCTAATGTGCATAATGGCTCTGATTTGATTTTCCCTGTGGAACAACATTTTGATGTCAAATTAGAAGATTCGACAATTATAGATTCATCCAGTTTAGTGAATATGGTGAAGATCCGAAGACATAACAAGTTTTTGAAACGTAATTCGCAAGTAGAGTCTTTGCAAGAAGGAAAATATCGTATCAAGGTCAATGACTTAGTTTTTGTTAAACAACATCCGCAAAGTAATATGTTGTTAAAGAAGATTTATAAATTTTGTGACATTTTCTCAGGTCCTTATTTATGTTTTAAGGAAATAAATCCTAAAGTTTTCGAATTGTTGAACGCTAAAACGGGGATGTCAATTGGACTTCGCAATATAGATGAGTTAAAGGTTTGGAAACCTACTCCGTATACAAAGGAAAAATGGATGCATCTAGTGAAAGAATTAGTAGCACCTGACATTCTTGCTCAAATAAATAAGAATGAAAAATAATAATAATAATGAAAAATGTATTTATATAATACCAAAAGGGTGTCTTTTGTTTCTGTAGAAATAGATTTATTTACTTACATGTGCTTATTCAAACGTAGATTGTGTTTAATTTTTGATTTTTGTTCAATTATATTTTCTTTGATTTTCATTCATCAACGATAATTTTTCAATGACTTGAATTCTTTCTTATTAACGTGAAGGATTGTAATTTAATTCATGATTAATCAAGCACAAAAATTGTTTTCATTATATTAACTTGTGTTAAAACTTTCTTGTTAAAAATAGGTATTTGATGAAATGAAAGAATTGTTATGAATGTATTTATATATATATGTATATGTGAAATATAATGAATAGATATACAAGGTGCGATCAAAATGTGATGGACATATATAATATAAGAACACTAATGTAAACGGACCAGTGGTTCTTGAAGATAAAAGCCAAGCCTACTCATGACTTTTATATTCAGTCCCTTTGTCGAGCGACATTTTTATACAACAAAATACTTTGGTTTGTGTAATATTTACCTGTACCTTGGGCAGAAAGTACTCATACATATGCACTATACTTAGTAGAATGTTCATTTCATATTAACAAAAGAAGAATGTTTTTAATATATGTAAGTGATTATTATGGGATAGTTGATGATATGGACATGTTTTATGGTTACCTAGTCAGTGAGTTTGTGTACTTAACAGTTTTAAGAAAAGGATATTATAAGTTATATCAAATAATAAACCAGTTTAACATCGTTTATAGACGTTGTCAGTTTTATTAAAAAGGTGAGATTAATGGTATTTAAATATCGAAGCTAATATTTTTATGTCAAAGAATTACTACCACTTCGGATTTTTATCTCCGCAAACGAACCAGGTTTACGACTATCTTTTTGATAAGTCGTTGTAACCTAGGGGTACCTAGGACTACTCCTCTAAATTTTGCCAAGGGTACATAGGACGACCCTTTAAATTTTGGAAATTGCCAAATCTAAAATTTGGTATGGTATCCTAGGACCATAGTATGTACATCTATCAGTATTGGGAGTCTATGTAGTTCCCTTTTATGGGTAAAAAATTGCCAAAAATTCAAATTTCGGGGTTTTTTGATCTAATTTATCCCATTTGATGAGGTGTTATTATCCTATATAGTTATATGGGCGTATACAAGGGTCCATTCCCCTTTATAAGACACGGGTATATTAATGTACCCCTTGAAAATTTTGGGAGGGATACATTGGCTCACCCCTCCAATTTTGGAAATTGCCCAATTTGAACATTTGGTACAATAGTATACAACCATAGTATGAACCACTATAAATTTGGGTGGTCCACCTTGTTCCCTTTCATGGGTACAAAATTGCCAAATTTTAGTACAACCATGCGTTTGGTCTTTTGGCCCAATTTATCCTCTTGGATGAGGTCCTATTACCTTATTCCCTATCGTAAGACATAGGTACATTCGTGCACCCCTTTAAAAATTTGGGAGGGGTACCTTGGCCTACCACCTTAAATTTTAGAAATTACCCATTTTACACATTTGGTATAATAGTATATATATTACTATAAATTTGGGTGGTCCACCTTGTTCCCTTTTAGAGGTACAAAATTGCCAAAATATAAACGTAAGCAATACGTTCTACCACGTGTTTCGTTTTTCACCTAATTTATTCTCTTGGATGAGGTCCTATTACCTTATATGGTTACATGGTCGTGTATAGGGGTCCATTACCTATTATAAGACATATGTACATTTGTGCATCCCTTTAAATTTTTGGGAGAAGTACATTGACACACCCTTTTCATTTTGGAAATTGAAAAATTTATACATTTGATATAATAGTATAGGACCCTAATATAGATCACTATAAGTTTGGATGGTCCAGCTCGTTCCCTTTTTATGCGTACAAAATTGCCAAAATATAAACGTAAGCAATACGTTGTACCACGTGTTTGGTTTTTGACCTAAGTTATTACCTTTGATGAGATCCTATTACGTTATATGATTACAGGGGTCTATATCCTATCATAAGACATGGGTATATTGATGCGCCCTTTTTAAGATTTGGCAGGGGGGTCCACCCTTCAATTTTTTAAGTTGTCCAATTTAAGCATAGTACAGGACCTCAATATGTATCATGATAAATTTCGGTGGTCCTTTCATGCATACAAAATAGTACTGTTCGGTTATTGACTCAATTTATCCTCTTTGATAAGGTTGTCAGGTATGGACAGGTAACCCCTTTCAGTTTGGTAGGATCCTTAGAGTGTCAAAATGCTAGTACGGTCACGTGATCGATGATTTGTTTTGATGCACGACGGGTCCCTGGTCAATGTTCTCTAGGAATTAGGTGGAAACTTTGAAAGGAAAGATTCATGGCATTTAAAACTTTTTTCAACTTTCAAACTAAAAAAAATCAAACCAAAGTTTTCAAAACAAGAATTGAAACGAAAACTTTTAAACAAAAATTCTTGAAACTAAAAAATTTTAAAAACAAAAATTTGAAAAGAAACTTTTTGAAAAATTTTCAAACAAAAAATTTTGAAACAAAGAAATTTTGAAACAAAAAAGTTACAAACAAAAATTTTGAAACGAAAAAATTTTCAAACTAAAGAATTTTCAAAACAAAAAAGTTTGAAGCAATACTTTAAAACGAAAAAAATTTTCAAACTATAAATTTGAAACAAAAAAATTGTAACCAAATTTTTGAAAAAAAATTTCAAAGTTTTTAAAACAAAAATTTCAAAACAAATTTCAAACGAAGAATTTTCAAATAGAATTTAAAATCAAACAGTGATCAATTTTCACGGTTAACCGTTAAACTTTATCCGGTTTTTAACTATTCGATTAACAAATAAACGGTTTTCAACTATTCGATTAACAAATAAACGGTTTTCAACTATTCGATAAACAGATAAACGGTTTGTTTTCGTTTCTCGCCAACATTTACAAGTGAGTGCAAGAATTTACAAACTAAAAAAATTGAAGTCACTTTAAATACGCATCATATTTGAAACAATGTGTTAGTGTTCATCATGGATACACATTGGAAGCATCCGTTTACCTGTATTCTCGCAGGACCTAGTGGGTGTGGAAAAACGTATTTTGTGAAGCGATTACTGTCACATCTCCCAACCATGATCAATGCGACATTTCGTAAGATATACTGGTATTATGCAGAATGGCAAGACGTGTATGCAACAATGCCGGTTCCAGTAGAATTTCACGAATGAAAGATTTTCAGCCTCAAGATGGACCACATTTGAGTATTATTGATGATCATATGCGAGAAGTGAATAGTGATATTTTTCATATGTTCACGAAAGGATCACATCATCGAAATATTAGTGTGATTTTTATAACACAAAATGTATTTCATCAAAGTAAAGCAAATAGAAATATGAGTTTAAATTGTTCGTATTTGGTGTTGTTTAAAAATCCACGTAACAAGTCACAAATCAAGCATATGAGTTATCAAATCATGCCTGAGCATCCACTGTTTCTACAAGAAAGTTATGCAGACGCAACAAGAAATCCACATGGCTATTTACTGATAGATCTTAAACAAGATACACCCGATGAAATGCGATTTCGTACAAATATTTTTCCCGACGATTTGCATCATTACGTTTACGTACCAACAAAACATGCTTAAATTATTGTGCATGTGAAAAGGATGACTTAGTCTGTCACGATGTCTCCTACAGTGAAACACGCTGATCTGCTACGTGCTCTGCACAAAGCTAAACAAAGATTGCGTAAAGCTATTATTGCCAATGCAGACGCTTCATTAATTTATAGTATTTGTGAATGTTGCTATAATGTCATAAAAGGCAATGTTCCAATGACAAGTGGGCAGAAGTCAAGATTAAAGCGTTACAAGAACACGCTCCGCTATCTCGTGGACAATACAAAATCATTGGATAAAAAGAAGAAACATTTAGCCGTACAACAAGGAGGATTGTTACATGCACTACTTGTACCTATTGTAGGAATGTGTTATCCAGTATTTTGTTTAAACAATAAACATCATGGAACATAGCAAGAAGGTGGTTTTAGTGCCACCAGAAATGCTTCAACGAATGCATGCATCATCAGCCCGTGCGAGTGAAAATCGAGAATCTAATCTCGATCGTGAAATGCAATCTATATTCAATACATCGTATCCAAGTGATGAAGAAAAATGGAATCAGTACAATAGAATATTACAGAAATGTCTTTATGTGATACGTAAACAAGAACCAATACCACTTACAATTATACCAACGAAACCTGATGATGACGTTCTGAATGTTGACGATAGCTGCAAGCAAAAAAGTTTAGCCGCAATACCACAAATGTATTGTAAGAAAGCCGAACTACTATTCCGTTGTTTAAAACAAGATGACGCAATTACTTGGGATCATAAACGAACAGTGTACATCAACAATAATAAACTACATGGATTGTAGATTAATATTGTAGATTTAATGTGCGATGTGACTCGACCGAGGAAACATTCTAATCCTCAAGGCTGGGAATTGTTTTGCAACTACCTTGCATCGTCAAACACACCTCAAGAATTGATTGGTAAACCACGAAGATTAAACTATATTGTCAAGCATAATAGTACAACAGCATCTGAAGGATCTGCACCACCAAAAGCGGTACCTGAATTATTTTCTTCCGGAGAAGAAGAAGATGATGATGATGATGTGTTACAAGTCCGACCAAAAAGAAAACGTATCATTCCACAATGGCATTCCAGTATTAAAATGGCACCTGCAAACGCTTCTCAGGACAATTTACTGGAGGTGTGGCATAACTTATACGACAAAAACTACAGCGTTCAAAACAAGATATGGATTTATCTGTTGGTGATACTGTAGAGTTTCGCCAGAAATGGGATGTGGCATTTGTAGAGATTCATTATCCACATTCTTTGCTGAACATTAACAGTGAAAACAATAAAATATATTACAAAGCATCAAGTAGTAATGATCAAGAACCGTGGAAGTTTGTAACGATCCCTTACGCTATTATAGCAATATACGGGATCTTATTCATGCAATTAATATACATCATAAAGAAACCAATTTATTTATATCCCATGATGCAATTAATAATATATGCCTCATAAGATACCCCAATAAGGAAATCCATACTTCTGTACAATTCTCACCAAGTGTTAGTTTAATGCTTGAATTTGAACCAAAAAGTGATTTAAAAGATATGCGAAAGGGACAATATACACCGGAGGTACGATTAGGTTTACCATCACAAATATACGTCTACTGTGACATTATTGAATCTGTCATTGTTGGAGATACAATGGTACTCTTGCTACGAATTGTTAACATGGATACTGTAAATCATACTTTTGGAAGTTATGCAGTACAAATCTTTAATCCTGCACATTATGTTCCGGTGGAAAAAATGAATTTTGAGCAAATACAAATCGATATAAGGGATAGCACAGGTCATCGTATGCTATTCACCTTTGGAACGGTGTTTACAAAACTACATTTCCATCATCGTCGTCATGACTGATCCGTATTTGCAATAGTACCAAAAACCAGCGTTATCAGGTATCGGCAACGTCTATGTGGGAAGTCCCTATCATGCAGGACATTGCATTGGAAGTTTCCTTGGTGGCTTATTTCATTCAGTGTTACCACTTGTGAAGCAAGGAGCTAAAACTGTGGGAAAAGAATTATTAAAATCAGGTGCCAATATGATTAATGATGTTGTGATCTCGAATCAACCGCTGGAGGAATTGTTTCATCAACGTATGCAATATACAAAATCAAATTTACAAGAAAAAACTAAAAATAAGGTGAAAACTATGCTGGGAAGTGGATATCATAAACGAAAATGGGATGACTGCTCTCAGTTTGAGGTTGACCTTCCACCGATCAACAACACCATCAATCCTACGAAGAGACGTAAATTATCACATAAGAAGAAGAAGAGATCATTGGCATCGTCACCAGATATTTTTGATTAATTCCACGATGGCTTTCTTGCATCATCAATCCTGTGAATGTGTAAAAAGTGAGTTGGACATTTTTTCAACGTTACCCACGCAAACCAATGTTCTGGACAATCGTATTATAGGCTACAAACCAATTAGTTCAATAGCTGAAAATTCACCAATAGAATTTGTAGTGAGTGGTAGCAGTGATGAATATATTGATTTGCCACAAACCTTATTGTACATCCAAGCACAAATTGTGAAATCAGATGGTTCCTTCTTCACCGAAACGGATAAAGCAATTGCACCTGTCAATGATTTTCTAAATGCTATGTTTAGTGAAGTACAAATCTACTTGAACAATAAACTGATTTCATTTCCGTCACATAATCATCCATATCATTCGTACCTGGAAAAACTGCTCAATTATAGTGATGGAGCTAAAAATACACATTTACAAACAGCAATGTGGATTCAAAATACGGCTGGTCATATGAACGCAACCACCAGTGAAAACAAAGGATTTCAACAACGCTATGAATTGACAAAACAAAGTATGAAATTCGATATGATTGGACATCTTCATTGTGACATTTTTAATCAAGATAAAATTTTAATTCATGGAGTGGAATTACGTGTGAAATTTATTGCTGCGAAACCAAAGCTTTGTCTCATGGCCAGTGAAAGTGGTGTCAATGCAAAAATCAATATTCTAGATGCATCGTTGCAGGTGAAAAAAGTCAGCATTAGCCCTAGTGTCAAATTAGCACACAATAAAATTTTACAATCTACACCGGCAAAGTATCCTCTGACACGGGTTCAAATGAAATCATTTATCATCCCGAAGGATATACAATCCAAAACTATTGATAACCTCTTTATGGGAACATTGCCAAATCGTATTATTGTAGGATTTACATCGAATGAAGCATCCAGTGGAACTATTACCAGGAATCCATTTGAATTTCAACATCTAAACATTAATTTCTTTACATTGTACGTGGATGGTAAAGCTGTACCTTCAAAACCATTGCAACCCAGCTTTGAAGGAAATGTCTACATTTCATCGTACCACACATTGTTCTCAGGCTCTGGCATACATTTTACCAATACTGGAAATACAATTTCAAGAGCCGACTACAAGAATGGATATACAGTGTTTGTATTTGACCTAACTCCCGATTCTTCTGCTGGAGATTGTCACTATTGGAATTTACAACGACATGGAGCCATCCGATTGGAAGTTCATTTCCAAGAGAAATTAGCAGCACCTGCAAACTGTATTGTGTATGAGGAGTTTTCCTCAGTCCTAGAGATCGACCACCAACGCAACATTATCCTGGACTTTTAAATTACAAAGTACATATACGTTATGTAACATTTCCATTCACGATGTTCAATACATTACAATTAGCTAGTGCTTTAAATGGTAGTCCATTATTTAGAAATCATTTTACCGGGGTATTTGCAAGCGATGAGTTGCCGTCACGAATTTCTCTTCCTCTGGCAATCATTGTAAATACAGATCCGTCCACAAAATTAGGAAGCCATTGGATTGCAATTTATATTGATAATCGCGGTGTTGGAGAATATTTTGACAGCTATGGCCTTCCTTTTTATGTACCAAAACATGTTGCATTCTTAAAACTTCATTGTATGTACTATAAATATAATAATAGCCAAATGCAAAGTCTTGGTTCATCCATATGTGGCTATTATTCTTATTTTTATTTGTGCTGTAAAGCCCAAGGGAAATCTCTGCGTGAACTTCAATACTTATTCACAAGAGTACCCACGGTTAATAATCGTAGACTACTACAATATACCTTCCAGGTAATTTTATCATATTTATCATTGAGAGTGTATTTTTTTATCATCACCTATTTCTATATTAATCATCTTTTTTCCTCGTTCTTTTACAGAATTCACAATACGAAGCTTTGCAAACCGGTGCTATGCTGCGAAACGTGGAAACAAATCATCACAATCAAGAAGAGGAGGAGGTCTAATGAAGAAACCCAGCTCAATATACAAACATTGTCAATAAAAAAGAAAAAGAAGAAACCAGAAAAATGAATAAAATACAATTTATGCTTATCTATGTGTTTTTATTGTTCATTCCATCAATATGATACATATAACGTTATCAGATTCTCCTAAAGAACTGTGCGATATAAGACGAGAACCCTGGGCAAAGTTACCACCTAATTCCTAGAGAACATTGACCAGGGACTCGTCGCGCATCAAAACCAAATCATCGATCACGTGACCGTACTACACCCTAAGGGTCCTACCAAATTGAAAGGGGATACCCGTCCATACCTTATAACCTTATCAAAGAGGATAACTTGAGTCAATAACCGAACACGTGGTTGTACTATTTTGTACCCATGTAAGGACCACCGAAATTTATCATGATACATATTGAGGTCCTGTACTATGCTTAAATTGGACAACTTAAAAAATTGAAGGGTGGACCCCCCTGCCAAATCTTAAAAAGGGCGCATCAATATACCCATGTCTTATGATAGGAAATGGACCCCTGTAATCATATAACGTAATAGGATCTCATCAAAGGTAATAACTTAGGTCAAAAACCAAACACGTGGTACAACGTATTGCTTACGTTTATATTTTGGCAATTTTGTACGCCAGAAGGAAACGAGCTGGACCATCCAAACTTATAGTGATCTATATATTAGGGTCCTATACTATTATACCAAATGTATAAATTTTTCAATTTCCAAAATGAAAAGGGTGTGTCAATGTACCCCTCCCCAAAATTTCAAGGGGTGCACAAATGTATAATAGGTAATGGACTCCTATACACGACAATGTAACCATATAAGGTAATAGGACCTCATCCAAGGGAATAAATTAGGTCAAAAATGAAACACGTGGTACAACGTATTCCTTAAGTTTATATTTTGGCAATTTTGTACCCCTAAAAGGGAACGAGGTGGACCACCCAAATTTATAGTAATATATATTAGGGTCTTATACTATTATACCAAATGTGTAAAATGGGTAATTTCTAAAATTTAAGGAGTGGGCCAAGGTACCCATCCCAAATTTTTAAAGGGGTGCACAAATGTACCTATGTCTTATGATAGGGAATAGACCCCTATACATAACCATATAACCATATAAGGTAATAGGACCTCATCCAAGAGGATAAATTGGGCCAAAAGACCAAACACGTGGTTGTACTTAAATTTGGCAATTTTGTACCCATGAAAGGGAACAAGGTGGACCACCCAAATTTATAGTGATTCATACTATGGTTCTATACTATTATACCAAATGTTCAAATTGGGCAATTTTCAAAATTGAAGGGGTAGGCCAATGTACCTCTCCCCAAATTTTCAAGGGGTGCACTAATATACCCGTGTCTTATAAAAGGAAATAGACCCCTGTATAAGCCCATATAACTATATAGGATAATAACACCTCATTAAAGGGGATAAATTAGGTCAAAAAACTCAGAAATTTGAATTTTTGGCAATTTTTCACCCATACAAGGGAACGACATAGACTCCCAATACAGATAGAGGTACATACGATGGTCCAAGGCTAACATGCCAATTTTTTAGATTTGGCAATTTCCAAAATTTAAGGGGGTGGTCCTATGTGCCCCTGCCAAAATTTACGGAGTGGTCCTAAGTACCGCTAGGTCATTGACCCCGGGCCAAAGTCATTGAACTTTGACCTATGACGTGATAATGAGTCATTCGGGCCAACGTCGTTCCCTACTACTCCTGTCCTTAAGCCCTATGGCGCCCGGCCATTGGGTCCCCTTTCTCTCTGACAACGCCCGGTCACCGAGAGAGACACTTAATCACACAAAACTTATACTCTCTCACGACGCCCGGTCAAAGAGAGGAACCTCACCTACAAAAGGCCTACGATGTCTGGTCATTGGTTTCCTTCCACATTCTTATCTAAAATTATTAGAGGAACTACTTATTGTAATATATTTCTGTATTTAAGAAGATCTTTTATAATAAAAGGTGATGAAAAAGTCCAAATTCCCGTGTACGATAATACCTTTCATAAACTGAAAGAATTTTAAATGGTAGATACGTCAGCATCTATTTACAGACATTTCTTAAGGACTTTCCTACGGGACGCTCTTTTTATTAATGGAAGAACGGACTTAGAAACTTTTAAAGTAAAGTGTATTAGTGTTGGTGTTACTAAAGCAGGATTACGTAAAAATAATATCCGTATTGTTATAGCACTCTCATTATTCTTAGTGGTAAATTGATTTGTTTTAGGCTGGGAGGTATTTATGTCGACAACTAGATCTGGGGAAAATACGAGTAGAGAAAGCGATAGTAATATGGCAGAATCAGACTCCCGAATACCTGTTAATATTCCCCGTCTACCTAGATACTCAGGTCACAGTACAAACGACCCGGATCGATTTTTCATGCTTTTCGATCAATTGGCTTTACTCCAGGCATTGACCCCCAAAAAGAAGAAAGATATTCTCCCGATGTATTTACAGGAGGAAGCTCCCGATTTTGTTTTACAATTACAAAATCACAATCAATTTAATATCTTAGATTACGATCAACTTAAAACTAAATTAATTTCATTGTCTCGTCCAAATTTACCAGCATATAAGGCAGAATTAGAAATTCTTCAAATACAGCAGAATGAAAATGAGTCAGTCGATTCATATTTTTTAAGGAAATTAAGGGCCATTAGACAGCTAATGCCAGCGGCTTCGGAGGAACAGAAGATCCATTTTCTTTTATTAGGATTACAAAGATATTTATTACAGAAGATGCGTTGGAATCCTTCCAAACAGTCCAGCAGTTGCAGGATCGGGTACACGAATTTGAAAAGGCTCAGGACCTCATGCAGAAGATGAACTATGTGGAATTGTTACAGGCAATTCATTCTTTGTATTCCTGTATATTTTGTACCGTCGCCTCAGGACTCGGCCAGCCCTAACACCTCCCCCTAACGTCAATATTTCGCTCCCAATGCCATTGGACTCTTTCCCTTCGGCATCAGAGACTGTTAGTCACAACAATATACTACAGCACGTACTATCAGAAACCTAGTGTATAAATACTAACCATAACCACCAGAGCTTCCACAGCCTCTTCTTTGAGGGAGATGACGTCATATACGGATCGTGCTCAGGTTAGAGGACAAACTGTCAATGCTTCAACTTAAACTTGAAACTTTATTTGTGTGATAGTGTCTTATACAGTGTTATATAAGTGACCAGTGCTTTTAACTTTGATTTTGTGTTCACGTGTTTCAGTGCATTCCAGTGTATACTGCGACCACTATGCAAATTCCTAATAATGGCAAAAAATAGTAATCTGTCTTATTTTTTTCTATGCAGGTCTTCATATCATGCCATGACCATGTCTGTACTACACGTGTTGACAGTAAACAAATACAACACAGACGACAGAACGGAAGAAAAGTCGCCCACAATCGCCACCAGTCGGCAAGACGGAGAGCACTGAAGGTAGCGGACATTTTAGGATAAAAGACAAGAGCACTCCTTAACAAGCATCAATCTGTCCAGATTGATCAAACCTTCTAAAGCCCTGAGGCGCCCGGACATTGGGTTAACCTTACCCTCTCACGACGCTTGGTCAACTGAGAGATACCTATTCTTAAGCCCTAAGGCGCCCGGCCATTGGGTTCCCTTCCTCTCTCACGACACCCGGTCACCGAGAGAGACACTTAATCACACAAAACTTATCCCCTCTCATGACGCCCGCTCAAAGAGAGGAACCTCACCTACAAAAGCCCTATGACGTCTGGTCATTGGATTCCTTCCAGTTTCTTACCTAAAATTATTAGAGGAACTACTTATTGTAATATATATCTGTATTTAAGAAGATCTTTTATAATAAAAGGTGATGGGGAAGTCCAAATTCCCGTGTACGATAATTGCTCTACCTTACATAAACTGAGAATTTTACACTATAGTAATTGTAATGATAGTAAACACATTTTATCTGAGCAATGTTCATGTAATCGATATTTATATGTTTTGTACCAGACTTGAGTATAATTGAAGTCCCACTGCCCTATACAACATAACGGTATGGTATAAAACTTAACGGATAAATAATAATGTATTAATCATTACCTGCTGTTATACTCTTGGACTTGCTTCACTAGATCACTTACACATGAAGGAACACAATTGCATGATTCTTGAAGAATTCTTTTATCTGAAAAGATATATAATGTAATGTATAAACTTTATTTTATTCGTTTTTATGTTAAGAAATATTACTGTTTGATATATGTTAAATGTGTTCACTCACATTTTACTAAATAATATGATAAACAAGTATCGATACACATTCGACAAAATTGTTTTGCTGTAATTTCCTATTTCTAATACGTATTTTTCATTTTTATATTACTATACAAAATAACGGAAGTATACTGAACTTTATATTAGTACTAGAAGAAGTACATATTCCTCAAGAGTTGATAAATATAAACCACAAATTGTGTATCGTTCAAATTTCCCTCTTTAGAAGTGGAATTTTCTAAAGAGATTAAACACGTGTTCTCATGTATTTTTATTTATTTACGAACAAAATTCCAGACATAGCTGTACGCCAGTTTGCATTGGGATATCTAACAAATCAGTGGGATAATAGCATAACGCAATACTACTACTACTACTACGACTAATAATAATAATAATAATAATAATAATAATAATAATAATAATAATAATAATAATAATAATAATAATAATAATAACGATAATAAAAATAATAATGTTATTATCATCTAAAGTAATAACCAGAAAGTTTGACAATAGGGGACTAGTATACAACGAAAAACTGGTTCCTTTTAATTATTATTAACTTGAGCCATTAAAAATGACGACAACTTCTATGCAATCCCTTCCATTTATTTTTATTATCTTGTATATCTGGTTGCCCCTGACAACCTACTATTCAAAGTCTTATTATTTTAACATATGAATATCTTTATATATTAACAATATTAACATTATCGACAATCTTATTATTTGAAACATTTCTTTCTCTTCTTCTGCAGCCAGCCTAGTACATATTTCGAATAACTTATGACCCAAAGTTACAAATATACAATAAATTACAAACATACAATACTGTTGTATATTATGGCGCCCGACGGACTTTCCTTTTTATTCATTAACTTCATAAAAAGAAAAAGAATTCTGGACAGTTTACATATATATGTTAATCATTCGAGTTTTCGAATGCACCTCATATTTAAAAATTACAATTCATATAATTATACATATGTATTATACTAAATTTTATCACAATATTATTATCATATTTATTATCATATTTATTTTAATCTTTATCATCATTTTCATTTATTTATACGTTTCGACGACGATAAGGCACATTCGAGATTTGATTTACAAGTTATTTGATTCCTTTTCGGGGCAATTACATACTAATTGCAATCCAACAATTATCTATTTGGGCATCATGAAAAAGGTTTTGAGAAAGACGTATGTGATATTCATATAGTTGTTCTTTGAACACAAAAATGATCAAATATAAGATATAGTTAAACACAATATAGATTAAGATTGAAATATCGATAATAATCAGAATATAAAATAATAATTAACGTCTTCTTATTTACATCATAACATGAATAATGCCATTGACAATCATAGTACTCAAGTAAGGTACGAATAACAAACGAAATCATAATGATATTTGAAGCAAAATCAATTGAGTACGGTCCCCTCAGATGCCGCAACTCCAATCTAAGTTACATGTCCAACAAATTCCTTCAAGTCACATTGAAAGTCACAAATCGGAATACGGTTTTCCGCTTTCTTTACTTCTATAGTTCTTAGTTTCTTACGTTGAGAATTTTTGCCGTAATTCCTGCCATCTGAATAGCGTTTCTGACAAATCGTATTATTTTGACTGTGATTAGATAGCATCATGTTACCGATAAAATTAGATTCGGATGCACAATCACTATCACTGTTACTGTCACTACTAGGATTAGGTTTGGTTACATGACTACTATTACTATTATTATTAGGATTAGGTTTGGATTACCTTACCGGCAAAATTAGGTTCAGTTCTCTTTCGTTTCACTGATGTCGAGATATTATGTCTCTTAACATGTCTGTACCTATTCTTTTCACAATGCTCACGGTACTTTGTCCTACCACGGGTTTTGTTTCTCCTGTGATTAGGTTTGGTTGTATCACCGGTACACATGAATTGAACATCTTCCTGCACATTGGAATCACACTTCAATCGCACATGAATGAATCGAAGTTGGTCTCGATTAATGTTAGTTCGGTTCAAGTTGTCACTATATTGTACCATTGAAGAATTTTCAAAATTTTGCAACGTCACACCTGGATGACTGAAATTAATGCACTGCATTACGTTCTGCGGAGACACCATCAGACCGTTCGCCAACATCATTCTGGTCTTCTCGTTGAATACACAATTCAACACCTGCAATTCAGTTGAATAATCACTACAAGCATTGGTGGGAACGCACGCTTTCCTTCTGAATTTCACAAATATTGGAATCAACTTTCTTCCTGCTTCGTGAACCAATGTCGGGTAACGGTTCTATTACCATTACTTCATTTCCAGCATTACTATCATGTAGAATATATCGTGAATACAAACGATCAATAACATTCATGAGACGGAAATGATCATAACTTCTCGCACATTGATACATTCCAAAATCTTCATTATACACATAATCAGTAGGGCAATTAAAAGCCTTTTGAACGAAGAGAAAAGTTAGGATGATCTTATCCAATCAGTACGGCAGTACGCTTATACGAACATTCAGCTAATTTCATACAAACATTCAAATTTTATTGTTCAATTTGAAGGTAGCCACACAAGAAAGTGATATTTGAATAACAATACGTATAGTCGAATAGGAGTATCAAATACATTTTATTAGCCTATTAGCCCCAGGAGTAAAAGTGAGGGAGAATGGGGTCCCCCACCTGGAAAAAATATGTAAGGCGTCCCCCCAGTTCCGAAAAAAAATTAATGGGCAAAGATAGGCTGGGCAAACAGCGTGGCGTCATACTGCTACCTACCATCCCCCCACCTTTTCAGAACTACTTTTACCCCTGATTGGCCCAGTATGTCAAATGGGAGGCAACTTGCAAGGTGTAAGACGCCATTACCCTTCAAACCCTTCCAAATAATTGCCCGTTTTTGCAAAATGCAATGATTTGATCTTAATACTGCGTTGAGTATCCAGGAGAACTCCCTGTTATCAAAACTCAAGTGTGTCTCAAAAAATGGTACTTCAAACTTTCTGCAAAATTTGTTCAATTTTGAACTTTTAACGCTCATAATTTGAACACGCTTGCGCTAGATAATTTCTCCAGTTACCTAATTGTTTCATATGCAAAAAGGCGTCGACTGAGAATAATATCGATACGAAGTCAGAATAATATCCCGCGACCTTCTCTAGTTAGTATTTTAAAAAATTCATAAACTGTAAAGCTTGAATTTTATTTCTATAATGAAAATGAAAGTATGTAAGCTTCACTTGAGAAATGGAAATCCTTTTTCTACTCCGGAGCTGCAATGGCTCCGTGGTAGAGTATTGACATCTTGTACGCGGGGTCACTGGTTCGATCCCAGCTTTGCCAGGTGAGCTTTTTGGTGGACAAACACCATGTGTGTGTGGATTTTCTCAGGGTTTCTCCCGTGTGCTCCTACTTTCCTCATTCTACCATTTAATTCATTCTTATCACCACCATCTCGTTTAGCCTACATGGGATAACCGAGAGACATGAATGTTTTTTCTTTATTCTGTAACGTCCTATCATTGTGCTTCGAAGGAAAGATAGAAGGTGATGATGACAACGAATGAAATAATTGAATGAAAGAAAGGGAGGGACCCGAAGGAAACTCCACATGATTTGTCCACCACAAAATCCACTTGGCGCGAGCTGGGATCCAGCCAAAAACCTGGCCCAGCAGAAGTGAGTGATCTATGTCTAGCTCTTATTGATCCAATAGTCTGACCGTAAATGATACGTTTACCATTTACGGTTTCAACAGAAGAATAAGGAGCGGAGATGGAACCCATGCTTGGGACGCTGAATCTATACCGACAAATAATTTCTTGTTATCGCTTACCGTCTTTGCTGTATGTAAATTGAAAGTGTGATAAGGTTAATTTCATACAAACATTCAAATCAATAATGTCATACGTTCGTCGATGCCAACTTTGGATCCACAGAAGGTTCAGGTTTTAATTCTTGCCTATGTACTGTTCGTTGATCTATCCGTTGGTTTAGTTTTCCCAATCGTTGATTCACTTTAGCAAATTGTTCATCGGTACGTCGTGCTTGGTCCTGAGCCTGTTCCTTGATTTGTCGAGACAATTCTTTCAATAAGTCTATTATGTTGTCTGAAGAATTGATGGCTCAATGTTGTTCGCTTCTACTCTTCTTCAAAATGATACAACTATTTCTCGGGTTTATGGCAACATATATAACGATAAACTATATATCAACTTTTTCTTCCTTCCATCCCGGGTTCCGACACCATATACAACGATAAACTGGTTCCTTTTAATTATTATTAACTTGAGCCATTAAAAATGACAACAACTTCTATGCAATCCCTTCCATTTATTTTTATTACCTTGTATATCTGGTTGCCCCTGACAACCTACTATTCATAATCCTATTATTTAAAACATATACAGACATATAAACATCTTTTTATATCGATCTTACATAATAATATTTTACATATATCTTTTTCTTTTTCTTCTTCGAATGGCATAATCAGTCTACAACGATAACGTTGTTATGTTGTTGTATATAGTATTGGAAATCTGTGCCAGTTTATAAAAAGGCGATCAGAGGCGAATTAGTGGAGCAGTATTATGTGAAAAGAAAAGAAAGATACATAGAGATATCAAGAGATTATTCTTTTGTAATCGTAAATTATAAAAAAAGAGTTGTTGCTATGGATACATAATAAAATAGGTGTGTGTAGAGATAGACATCTTGTTATGTACGCTTCTCATGAGTGAATATTAAACTCAGTTAAGAAAGTGACAAAACGTATATAAGTTATATTATTTATGAAGTATGAAAGTTTTATTCTTCTAAGTCTAGTACATATATTAAAACATCTTACGCTCTAAAGTTACCCCAAAGTAAGGATTTACAAGTACTAGATATGTAAATATACAACGCACCGTTGTATATTATGGCGCCCGACAGAGTTTTCTTTTTATATATCACCTTTTTCTTCCTTCCATCCCGGGTTTCGGCACCATAAACAACGATAACTGGTTCCTTTTTAATTATTATTAACTTGAGCCATTAAAAATGACGACAACTTCTATGCAATCCCTTCCATTTATTTTTATTATCTTGTATATCTGGTTGCCCCTGACAACCTAATATCCAAAGTCTTATTATTTTAACATATGAATATCTTTATATATTAACAATATTAACATTATCGACAATCTTATTATTTGAAACATTTCTTTCTCTTCTTCTGCAGCCAGCCTAGTACATATTTCGAATAACTTATGACCCAAAGTTATAAATATACAATAAATTACAAATATACAATACTGTTCTAAGTATACATTCGCTAAAATGATATCATAGTGCAGAGTTATATGCAGATTCAGAAACAAATAAATCTACGGGTATATATAACATTTCATTGTATAACTTAGAAAGCCTGAAAAACATAGAACGTTGAAACCATTAATTGTGTAATTCGTATTATATGAAAAAGTTGCGTTACATGTTTGTCGGAATGGAATTCGGATTTACAACTTTAGAAGAAGCATTTTGGACCTGGATTAGCCACTTGTTATTTGTTTGAGATCACTGATTTTATGACGAGTGTCAAATAGTTGAATATATAATCTTCATAACAGTTCGTGTTTTATCATCACACATGTGTGAGATACTCTGAAACGTACTATTGTAAGGAAGATGTTTACAACAAAGTTTAGCCGGGATAGGTTCACAGGAGGAGCCATCTTCAGACAACTGACCATTATTCCATGTTAGGAGAAATTATTGTTTTGTAAAACGCTAAACAAAAAGTACATTGATTACTTATGTTCTTCAAAAGTAACTCGAAGATCCTTATGACTACTGAGTCTCGTATGGATGAATCACTTATGTTGTATGTATGTGCAATATTTTTCGTAAGGGAAAGTTTTGTGGATTTACTATTATCGGGATTCCCTTTTAGGAGTCCTATGTTACACCAAGAGGAAATATCTGTGTTATTTTGAAGTAGTTGGTAGTCTCTGTATTTTGATTACTCTAAAGATTTAGCAGTCGTCTGCAAATAAAAAAGATAGTGTTGGAAGTTTAGTTGAAGCGACTAACCAGGTTACCCATGTACAATATGAATAAGACTGGACCAAGTTCATTCAGTTCGTTACTCCAGGTGTTACAGATAGAGGGTTAGAAATCGATCCCTTCAAGGTGTCCCTCATGATGCATCCTTGCAGATAGTTAGTCAATGAAGATAGGAGTGGGTCATAAATACGAAATATATTGGAGATTCTGTAAAGTAGATATGGAAGGTTAATTAAATCGAGGCTTTAGATAAATCAAAATAAATTTCTATCTGTGCAATGTTGGTAACACTGGATATAGCATGATTAAGTTTGTTACTCAAGTTAGTAACGCAAGACCTATTGGAAACGAAACCATATTTTGCTGGGTTACTATAGGAAGAGGTGAATTTGAAAGATCGGAAACGAAACCTTGTTATGCTGTGTTAATATGCGAAGAGGTGAATTTGAAAGCTTTGTCTTTGATAAGTTCTTCTAGATAATTGATATGTTTCAGAGAATCGAAAAAAGTCTACAGAATGACAATGATTACTCGGTACGTATTTATAGACGGAGAAACAAAAGGAAGGAAAATAATCTTTTATGAAACATCTATTAATAATGAGCGAAAGTGGAAATGAAATAATAGATGTTGTAGAACACTGGAAGATCGAGCTTATCTACATCTTTGTCAGAGCCTGTGGTTCCCTCAAGTGGGAGAGACTAAAAGTGACTCCACCTCTGGAGAGGTGGTAGATATATGACATAACGGGAATGGGAAAGAAGATTGAGCAGAGAGGAAGCAGATAGGGTATTTACATTTAAGAATTTGTTACAAAAAGATTCATTATAAATGAGTGTTCTTCATGTCTTGTGATTGAATCGCAAATAGCCGAACTTTCATTACTGGTCGCACGAAATGCTATGAAGAATAATTTTAGTTGCAATAATGGACAAAGAGATCGGCAGAAAAACGGACAACAAAAGAACGGCACAAAATTCTGGAAAGAGTAATCAAAAATATAAGCTAAACACATTTTAAGAAGGCCAAAAATATTTCTGTATGTGCTGTATACTACAAAAGGCGACACGGTGCCTTCTCCATTTGGAGTAACCCTCAAAATTCTAACTATGGGAAAGCATAGCCGTGCTCGCAGGGTACAGTCAACTCTTGCAAGGCACTCAAGAACAATTAGCGCGGGCCACGCAGCAAGAAACACCATCACAGAATATCAACGGCTAGCATAGTCAGGATATACGATTAGAGCGAAACAATCGTAATATTATAACAGAAATTTTCAACTACACGGAAGAACATTTGTTTACTTAAACAACATGCAGCGACCGAAGAGATAATATCAACTTAGACACAAAAGACAACAAATTATTACTTATCGTCAAGGTTAATTCAAACTATCTACCAGTGTTTATTGATAAGGGCTCATCATTCTCATTACGGTCTAGGAAAGATTTATCTTCATATTGCAAGCTAATATCATTTGAAATACGCATATGGGGCATCGCTAACAAAGTCAGAATATTGAAGCACGTGGCTTAGTTGAATATGGAATTGAAAAAAACTACTTTTCATCCTACTTCCGAATCATAGATGGCGATTTTACTCCATTTTTTTAGGTCAAGATGTTTCCCATCTTTATTCTAAAATTGGCCTGCAGCGTAATTCCATATCTCTATACGAGATAGTTTTTTCATAGTTGCTCTCAAAATATAAATAAATTGTTTGAAGGCTAATCGAAAATCCAAATTTATTTAATTTGTTTTTGTATTTTATGATTGTTCATAGAAGGCGCGTTAAAATCCGTAACGAGTGAGTTAGAGAAATACAGGATGGATCTAGTAGGAGTTCAGGAAATTAGATGGGAAGGAAATGAAACTGTGAATTCCGGAAATTTTACGTCCTTTTGCCGGGAAGGAAATAAAAATCACCAATTAAGAACAAGGTTTTTCGTTGACAAACGAATAATATCAACAATCAAGCGGGTTGAACTTCTTAGTGATAGACTTTTTTTATTACTCTGAAAGGTCGGTGGTGTGATATTGATTTAAATGTACATGCCCCAACAGAAGATAAGAAGGATGATATAAAAAATAGTTTTTACGAAGAAGTGGAACGGATATTTGACTAACTCCCGCTATACAATATGAAAATTCTATTAGGGAATTTCAATGCGAAGGTAGGACGAGAGGATATTTTCAAACCGATTATAGGGAAAGAAAGTCTACGTAAGGAAAGTAATGACAATGGTGTTAGACTCGTGAACTTTGCAACATCCAAAAACCTTATCGTGAAGAGTACAAAATTCCCACATCGCGACGTTCATAAGTACACTTGGACCTCGCCAGATGGAAAAACACAAAATCAAATTGATCACGTTTTAGTAGATAGAAAAAGACAATCTTGCATAATTGATGTGCGGTCGTTCAGAGGGGCTGATCACTACCTGGTAACAGCAATAATAAAAGAGAGAGAATATCGTTGAATAAAGGATATATTCAATGTCTGAAAGCGGAGACATTCAATTTAAAGAAATTAAAAAAGAGCCAGGTACGAGAGGAATATCAGATTAAAATTTCGAATAGATTCTCAGTTTTAGAAGATTCAGAGTGCACTACTGTTGAGGGTACTTGGATTGAAATTAGAGATAGCATTAAAGTTTCAGCAAAAGCAAAATTGGGACACGCGGAAATACGTAAGAACGAACCATGGGTAGACCAGGAGTGCACGAAACTAGCATAGAAGAGAAAACAGGCAAAATTACGTTGGCTACAAAATCCTAATGAAATAACTACACACAATTTCGTAGACATCAGGCGGGAAGCTTCCAAAACTTTTAGAACAAAGAAACGCGATTTTTGAAAACTGCAAGTAAGTAACTTGAAGATAAGAGTAAAAATAAAAGCATTCGAGACATGTATAAGAGGAATTTATAAAAGGCTATCAACCTCATGCTTATAAATTAAAGAAAGCTTAAGGAACAGTTCTCACTGATACAGATAGCATCTTAAATAGATGGAAAGATTTCTTTGACGATTTGCTTAACACACAGCCAAAAGCAAATGTGCGTGGAAAAAGGGAAATACACACCGCAGAACCTCAGGGTCCGGAACGTAACCGAATAGAAGTAGAAATCGCTATAAAGAAATTAGAGAAACACAAATCTCCAGGTGTAGACGAAATTCCGGCTGAGTTAATTTTAGATGGAGGCGAAAAATTGTCGAACAAGATATACAAATTCATTCTCCTTATCTCGAGCAAGGAAGAATTGCCACAAAAGTGTAAAGAATCAATCATTTCCAATTCACAAGAAAGACGACGAAACACTGTAAGAATCGAGGCATTTCTCTTGTCAACATCCTATAAAATCCTTTCAACCATTCTATTAGCAAAACTAATCCCATACCCAGATGAAATGATTAGAGATTATCAGTGCTAATTTAGGCGAAATCGATCAACTATCGACCAAATATTTACCATTCGACAAATACTCGAAAAGAAGTGGGAATACAATAGCCCGGTACATCAACTATTTATTGATTATAGAGAGGGTTACGATTCGGTTAGGAGAGAAATATTGTACAACATTCTTATAGAATTTGCAATACCGAAAGAGTTAATTATATCAATTAAGGCATGTTTAACTGAATCCCAAAGCAAAGTCTGGGTAGGAAAATTTTTGTCCACGAACTTTCACGTCGAGAATAGCCTAAAACAGTGAGATGTGTTGTCACCGTTATAATTCAACTTTGTCCTGGAATACGCTATAAGGAAAATCAAAGATAGCAACCAGGTCGTAGAGTTGAATGGCTTTCACTAGGTTATGACATATGCTGATGATGTAAATTTAATAGGGGATAATAGGAGAACAATAGAAAGAAATACAGAGATCTTTTAAACGCTTGCAGGGGCATGCGTTTAGAAGTAAATATAGAGAAAACTAAATACATAGAAGTTCGTCGGGATGGTAATATTGGAAAGTTATGAATGCGTTAAAATATCAAATAATACTTTTGATAAATTCGATAATTTCAAATGTCTAGGATCAATAATAACAGACCAAAACCATATTCAAGAAGAAATTAAATATTGACAAAAAGCAAGAAATTCGTGTTATTATTCAGTTCAAGATCTCTTGCCCTGGTGAATTCTTTCTAGGAATTTGAAGCTTAAATTATATAAAACGATAATCATGTCTGTTGTTCTGTATGGTTGCGAAACATGGTCGGTTACTCTGAGGGAAGAACATAGTCTGAAAATATTTGATAACAAGATACTGACACGAATATTTGGACCGAAGAGGAACGGGAATGGGGAATGGCGGAAACTTCATAACGAGAAACTACATAATTTATACGGTTTACCAAACATTGATAGGGTCTTTAAGTCTAGGAGGCTCAGGTGGGTAGGTCATGTAGGCAGAATGGAAAAAAGTGTTGAAGCTTTCAAAGAATTAACTGGAAATCCAATCGGAAAACTACCATTAGGAAGACCTAGGCGCAGATAGGAGGACAACACTAAGATGGATCTCGCAGAAATAGAAATACAAAGTAGTAACTGTATTCAGTTGGCTAAGGATAGAAGTCAGTGGAGAGCTTTTGTGAACACAGCACCCGCGTTCCATAGGCCATAGAGTTAGTTAGTAAATACTATTTCTTTACTCACCAAGTTTATCATAGCAAGAACTGTGGTCACACAGGCTCACGTTTTCTGAAAAATAAAATATTTTTATATTATGTTATCTGCATTTTCACGGAGATTTGGATATTATTAAAGCTCTAGTATATTTAGTTTATAATTACTTACAGACATTCCTGTTTTCCAGGGACAGCGCGCTCATCTCATTCCTTATTTCGGTTTAAATTTTATAACAGAAACTTCCACAAGCTTTTTAACCCTTTATTTACTGACGGTACTTTTAAGTACATGCAGAAAGAAAACGTTATAGAAAATCATTCGTACGTTGTGTTCGAACGGTACTTCTTGGTAACGCTTCACTCTGTTTTGCAAAACGACCAACAGCTGGCTGCACGATGTAGAAGAAATATTTTTCCCACCAAAGCTATTTTGTTTCAGCAATTCAGAAAGGATGCCACGAAGTTTTCGCTACTAAGGATTTGAAAGGTCCTGGAGAGTTAACTAAAACAGATAGGTGCTCAGATATTTTTTATTCTTATCAACGTACTCGGTATTTATGTATTCATTGTTTAGTTTCGGAATCTTTTGATTGTTGTGTGCGAGAAAGCCAATTGTTGTTTCTTGCCTTTGAAGTACCGTCCGGTCTGGAAAGATAGATCATTGGCTCATTTTACTTGTTTTTGTTATTTTTATGGGAGAATTGAGTAAACTTCTCCATGTAATGTGAAATGTGTTTGCAACTTCTTTGAATGAATGAAGCATAGATTTATCTGACTCAGATGCAAGCAGTGGCGTATGTGGACAGGGGTTTAGGGGGCATTCGTCACCATGAATTTTTTTATACAACATAATGTATATTTGGAAATAATCTGAAAAATGGATACTGTAATCAAGTCAAAGTAAATAGGGAATGTTCGGGAAAGCATCTGATGATCAATCTTCCCATGCTGGTCGCGCCAATAATGCACACACTAATACATTCAGATGTTTCATTGGTACGACCAGCAAGGGACCCATGGGGAGAGTTTGGGATTCAATCTGATGAGCAATCACACTTCCGGTTGTGCTAGTAAATTTGTAAGTTTCTACTAGATTCCTCAGTAACATTAGTGTAAATAAAATGAACATACGGCGCAACAGCCTGTTAGGACCAGGGCCAGCTAAGCGGCTTGTCTGCGGGGTGCACGTAGTCAGTGTGCCGCTATTCCCAGCCGCTTTGAGTAACCTTCTCGACTGGTTTGATTCCGGTTTCGTCGGCACTCATTTTCAGAGGATGAGTGAACCTCTCGGATAGTGCTCTCAACGGGTCGGGTCAAGGTCCAACCCAACCTGACCTGGGACCCGACAAGTGACTCGAGCTGCTCTGACCTGATCCGACCCGTTTGAGAGCACTACCCTGGGACTTAAGGCCTGAGGTGAACGGTTCCTCTACTACACCCACCGGAAATTGAACCGTAGTCGATGGATTGGCAGTCGGCCACCCTACCGACTGAGCTACAGGCTAGGCACATTTGAGTAAATAGGGCTCTAAAATTAACTTATTTGTACGATATTTATGTAATTCTCCTACGATACTAACATTTTTTAGATGGCTGAACATAGACGCCTGCTCCCCTCGGACGAAATCCGTTTTGCTTGGAAGAGATGGACGACAATGTTGTAACGCCTGAGGTTTCAAGCGACGAAAACAATGAAAATCCGAGTTCTGGTCAACAGGCAAGTTCTTGTTCCAGAGAATCGCCATTACCCGAAGATATGGAACCAGAAGTTGCTGTTCAAGATGAAGAAAGTTCGCTTCCATCAAAATTCCAATCGCAAGAAACTGGCGGAAGAAGGATGCAAGCACTATCCCGATTTTCACACTAAAGAAAGGTCCCATTACAGAAATATTCTATTCATTGGATATCGCTACTGATTATTTCCTGACATTTTTTGAAAATAATATCATTAATAATAATATCATTATTATACAATGGTCTGCCAATCCAATTTGTATTCCGTGCAAAAACAAAGGAAGATACAGCCAATAAGCGTGGAAGAGATTTATGGGTTTCTTGGTTCACAGTTTCTCTTTGGGTACCACAGACTTCCGAAAATCAAAGACTATTGGTGCAGTGATATAGATTTATGCGTTCCAATCGTGCCAAAATAGTCTAGGCTCAATAGAAATAGATCGAAATTAGTATTAATGTGTATACTAATTTCGACGTTATTCCTGTTGGTACTTAGGCTACCTTGTATTCAACTGTGGTTATAGTGTTGCCAAAATGTCTTGAGCCGTGGCAAAAATGCGAACTAAAGCTCACCCTCGATACACTCACGCGTTGAGCTAATAAGTGTTCAGCTGTTGCTAAACGGGGGAGAATTAGCGAAAGGGAGTGGAATTTCTTCAGTCGACAGCAGCGCTCAGAACAGAAGACTAGGTGTCAATTCAATGTGGTATATCTATAGTAAATGTCTACATTTATTTATGAGTGGTAATAAAGGTCAGTTGTTCACTTACAATGTCATATTTTATTTTAAAAATCACAAAACAAAGAGTTAAAACATTTTCTTGTATACTGTGCATTTTGTGAAAAATGACATTTCTGACCTGACGGTACTTTTGAGTCAAAGGGACCGCCAAAAATTCAGGAAATATTTTTTTTCAATTGTTGCGCAAAAATATTTTATTTTACTCCAATTCAAGCAAAAAGCACTAAGGAGATCATGTCTAGCTTCATTGGTTCATAATGTCGTAAATAAAGGGTTAAAACTTTCACTTAATTAACAAAAACATTTTAACTAATGAAAAATTCCTTGTATTTCAATTTTAGTTTGATTTTAATTTACCATATAACCTTAAACATTTCATAGTTATATCATTTCTGTGATGCTTACAAATTGCATGAATTTAATTTCTATTGCCATCGATGAAAATAGTAGTCCTTAGCAATCCTTAGCAATAGCTAACGCTCTGTAGTCATCACAACTGTTTGTCTTACATTTCTCTCAAAGAAATATGGTTCAATTACCCAGTTCTTCATAGCTCACATCATACTGACATTTTGTCAAGGATTTTGAACAACACAATGGCGTGACCCAGATAATAAAAACGAGCTTTGTTACTCATCGTCAGAATCATGTCATCAATCATTATATCAGTTATCATTCTTCTGCATGGATAGACACCACGTGGATGACATCATCTTCAAAACGTAAGACTTTCTTTTCAAGATTTTGCTTTAACGACAGTTAAATGGCACATATACTCCAATATGTTGAATAAATAAACGTAAACTATTGTGTAATCAACTGCAATATTATTGATTTAAAAACTCCGATATTTTTGCAGCACATCAACACTACATGTGCTTAAAGGACACAGTATCTGAATTGTCTAGATTTGATATTTTATATCGTTGCAAAATCTCAAGCCTATTCTATTGTTGGCCGGAAAATCATTTTTTTAAAGAAGTATAGTGGTTTCAATATAAAGAAGAATATATTGTATAGTGGTGATAAACAATTTGTAGTGATGTAGTGATGTGCTGCCAATGCCATAGTAACATCATCTTAAAGGATCTTCGAGACACACGAACATAACCTAGTCTCTAGATCTAATTGTATGTGAATTAGAATGTGTTACTTACTAAAGGACGATACATACAAAATGAGATAAATTAGAAAATAAAGATCAGCAATAAGGACAAAAACAGAGGATATAATTTTCTTATCCTAGGTACTTGTGCACCTATTTATCCAAGTAATAGTAGTGAAAGGTTTTCTTACCAGTTTTGTGAATAACATAATTTATTGTACAGTTACATTCTCTCAAGATGTTTTCAAGTTGGCATTGAATTAAGCAAGCATTCTGACTATAATAATTGTACATATGAATTCCTTCGTTTTCTTCCGGAAAACGACAGCTTCTTAAATGAGGTGAAATCTTAATCACATCCGCATCGAAATCCATTGTTCTAATGAAGAACACATATGAGTGATCTAATCTTCCACTTTTTTTGTTAAATCTAAGCTCAACTGATTTTTCGATCCACGGAACATCTTGTCTTGGTAAAACAAACATCTGAAATGAATAAATAAATAAAATGCATATATATATATATATATATATATATATATATATATATATATATATATATATATATATATATATATATATATATATATATATATATATATATGCGAGTTTGTGTGTTGATAGATACAATTGGTTACGCAATAAAGAAATTAACTCTAAAATAATTTTCAGGAATGATACACAAGTAATAACAATTGATATCCTAAGTCTTTGAATTTTCATTCAATTTTTCATTCGTAATATAAATAAATTATTATTTGCCCTCCAGCTCTAGAACTGCCTTAGATTGAAATCCTCGTTTTATTGAAACAAGGAAAGAACTATACGGTACCATTGCTTTCAAGATTTCAGTTGAGAATTTATTTAATAGTCAGACTAGTAAATAGAATTTAGATATTCCATATTCATTATATTATATCTCTTCAACATTTGTTGCTTTACATGCAGAACTATTTGACGACACAGCAAAGGATGATAATGAAAAGCAAGTTCTTTTTTTCTGTTTCCTCAATCCGTGTATTTTCCCTATGTTTTGCCTTCCGCGAAAATCAGAACGTTGTACCTCGCTGAAGTATACAAGTATGATCCAAACAGTTAACGTTAATCCACAAGCAGTTTCACTAATTATTACTTGTAACCTGACACTACTCTTTTTATTCATTAATATCTTAAAAAGTAATGATCCTAGGTCAAAATGTATCTTCTCTTCTTTCAAGTCACCATTTTCATTTTAAATATTTCAATTCAAGTTGGAGAAATAAAAATACTCATTATTAAAAGATCTTTCATCATTATGAAGGGTGGATCAAACGTTAGATCACAGTCTTGATAAAAGAAAAGCTGTTGAGTTGGATGCCAAAATTGATCTTAAATGATATTTGACCGGTGGAGCAAATTCAAAAACACAAATCAAGGTACCAAGTTGAGGTTTGCCATCTGGAATATCACTATCATTCATTTCTAAATATCACACTAACATAGCGAGCTTGTGGTCGCATGTGTTTTTAAGTACATCGCACCACAATATGGTTTAGGGGGAATGTGGACTCCTAACTACACAGTCCTCTGTTACGACTCAGACGGCTTTTGGCTCACACCATAAAACCAAAAAAAGTTTAATCACATTTCCTTTAAACGTCTCACTTTGAAACTACAATATAATAGTAATATTGTACTGTATAAGCTTATATTACTAGAAAAACTTAATGTGGGCATTACTCCATCTACCCACATGGTTATTACTTGGACTGTTTGAAGCTTTGATTGATCTATGTTTAATAAGGCTATATTGGATGATACTAGCAGTTTAAAGAGAAATTTGTGTTACGGAGGCCCATAACAATAAGATAAAAAGAAAATAATGTTATGGTGGGTTGGGATTTTGACAAATGGCGTAGCTTGAATAATACCTGGGTCAAGACATTCCCGGTACATCTCGATTTCAGCCGAAAGTTTGGTTGAACTCAAACGGTCGAATCGCACTTCAAGAGAACCCAAAGTGTATGGGATTCTTTCAGGGCCCGGCGTCCATCATGTACCATCGAGACCCAGAAAAGGTAGAGCATTAATCACTAAACTTGGCATCTACGAGAGGTGAGCGATCGAAACACTGGTATTTGAGGATTGCACCTTCATACAGCACGTATTCCAACATAGGAAGGAAATTTAACTCCTTACTACATATAATTTCCTAAGGGATTCTCTAGAAATTGAATTCATGCCCTCGATAAGTAGCTATATTAAAGAAATTGAAACAAATGCAAAATTGTATTAACAACATACCACTCGGCTACGGCCAAGAATAATGCTCTCAATTCTAAATTTTCAGTCCAACCATGGTTAGTTTATCACATAACCTTCGTGCTGGTCATGAGTTTCCCTGCAACACTAGATATAATCACAGAACAAGCTGTTTAGCGTTTCCATTGATCTCGGGCCAAGGGTCACAAAGCATTGAGAAAATTTTAGAGAATATTAACAATCATTGTGGAAATCACTACGTGTGTTATTTATGTTCCCAATAGTTGCACAAAACTAAGATTTTAAGAAAAGGAAACATTGAAATAAATCTCAAAATGGACCAAATTTGCTCGGAACAATGGGAAGATTGCACGCTCGTCGAGCATTATTAATATTGGTGCTAATAGTTCTAATTCAAGCTTTCAGCAAGGAACGAGTATGTTTCAGCTCGTTTGGAGACTATCTCACTAAAACATAATGAACATTTATAAAGCAATTAAAATTATTCTTAAATCCTTGGGTAGAAATCAAATTACAATCACATATTACGCTGAACTGGGGTTAGAACTGTGAATTAGCTAGGGTTTCCGTATCGTTTAATACAGCGTTAAGCCAGACTATTTCTGCATAACGCTAATTGAATCTACAGTACATAGACTTCTATATTGTGTCCAGCTCGGCAGGGTTCAGTTAATGCTTGCTGACACAACCGACCAACGCGGCTAAAATAATGGGGAAGAACTTTCGATTTCTTTGGTCTGCCATGGGCAAGTAGAGACTAAGTTCACTCTTAGAATCGCATAACTGATAAAAATTCCAAACTTGGGCAAAATTCACCTTAAAACTCCCGTTTTTGGGACGGAGGAGGAGATTGCTTACTCTCAGTCGTCTTCCTAAGTTGGCGGACATGAGTGCATGTCGACTACCTTACTGTCTTTAACCACCGCACGCGAGTTTTGTTATTTTAACATGGTTTTTGATGACATACTCACCGCGTGGAGTCTACACGCGTAGCGAGTCCAGATAACCACTGAAAGATCTCCCGACCGACCGGCGCGTGCTACGAACTAGTGCTGTCGAAATCGTTTTTTGAAAAAATCGAAAACTGGTTTTTGAAGAAAGTGAAATTTCATAAAACCAAAATGTCGGTTTTGAAAACAGCTTTTTCGGTTTCGGTTTCGAAAACCGTTTTTGCCGTTTCGGTTTTGAAAACCGCTTTTTCGGTTTCGGTTTTCAGAAAACCGGTTTTCTCAAAAGCCGAAAACCGAAAATGTCACAAAATTTCGACAGCACTACTACGAACTTGCGTTTATATACCCTGGAAGTAAAGTACCTGTAACCTTGAGACCTCCTCTAACAGGTGGAGATCAACCTTGGACACGCCTCTTTAGAGTGAAAGGGAAAAAACACAACGAGAGAAAACGTTATTTCCGTATTTGTTTGGATGGCGGAAATTGCATCTGTTTATGAATTCCTTCAAAATCCCAATTTTATATCAACACAAAGTTCTATATGAGAAAACAAAAGTAATTTGTTGAAGAGAAGAACAATTTAGCTGAATGTGTTAAAGTAATTTTAATGAGAGGGAGTATTCTCCATGTCGTGTAATTATCGTTTACAACAGCATTTTTCCTCCCTATCTCTGTTAAACATCAGAGATTGTGTTAATTCTGCTTGCCATCACTCACATACCAATCTCACTTTACCTAACACATCCTCTATTTATCTCCTGCATACACTCATTACACTCCTAACGCAAAATTCAGGAACCCAGTTCCCGACCGGTCCAAAGTAAGTTTAGGGCTTTTTACAGCTTCGCCAGTGACTTACTTCGAACCTTGGATAGAACTTTCACACATTAGGTATGATTATGCATACAGTCGGCCAAGATTCCTGTTGCCAAGTACAGCTCATTTAGTGTCATACTTTGTTCTCCTATTGTTTTATTATATAGCTTGACTGGTAGTCAAACCGGGACACCTCTCATTCCTGTTCCAACCCAGCAGAAAAACGCTGTTTTTCTATCATGTCGTCGCTGAGATTTTAAAGTGAACATACAATCTATCCACATTATCGACTCATTATCATATTTTAAATTTTTAATTCTTAATTATTCTTTTCCTTTGCTTATAAACACTGTGTAAACTTAAAAAGAAGTGAATTTCTTATCTGTCCGTGCTTCCGGTGTTAAACTCGACGACGATTTCCGGCAACACTCTATGTTAATGTTCATCGTTTGTGCCTCTCTCAACATTATTTATCTGAGGTACATATGTTTGATGCCAGGTTACAAATCGAGACAGGGCCGCATCGTGAAAACATAGGGGCTCAAAATTTGTGTCTTAACATTTGAACTATTACACTGTGTTCGATGCTCTTCCGCATGCACCAGTCATCAGACTAGTAATGAAGGCAGTAAAAGTCTTTAAAATGTGTTCGTTTAGTGAGATAATAAGGAAATCACTGCAAGATATTCTTATGACTACTAAGTTGCTTAGTGTTTATAGATTTCACTTCTTTTAACACATTATGGTCTCTTCTATATCAACAGGCATTAAGGTAACAGAATGAAAAACCATACCACAGACATTTTTTAAAGAAAAAAATGCACAGTTGAAGGTAATAAATGGATGTTATTTATCACGTTGACTCAGAGAAATTCGGGAATGGCCCATCTACTTTTTGATATTTGAAAGAGATTTAACTTGCACCTCTGATATTCAACATACATACAAATGGCCAAACATATGCCCCATGTCAAAATTTGACTTTAAAAAATAAAACAGATGACACTGAATTGGGAATATAATATTTCCTAGTTGAAAAAGTATACCTCTGACAAGGCCTTTTCCACTTTACTATGATTGAAGACCACTAAAATTATTTATATTTATATTTGGTAGGGTTAAAAATTTGTTGGAAAGGTCTAAGAAATTGGTATTCCCTCAAAATTTGACAGCTGGTGCGTCTTAAACTATTGATAGGTGTATATCCAATATTTCCCATCTTCCATAATTCATTTTCCGATTTAAATTTTAGTCTCCCCAATAACATTTTAATGATCGATCCTACTCCTCCCCAAATTTTAGAAGGGGTACGTGTAAATTTTGAAATGTTTGCCTGTATTGTTTAGGTTTAAATATTGTTTCTCCATTCGAATGTGGGTTTCCCATTTTGAGTTCCCTCTGAAATTTGGAAAGGGTCATAAAGCTAATAAATTTGTGAACAAATTGTTTTTATTTGTAATCTTTCATACGTATAAATTTTAGTTCCCAATTTAAAATTTTCATTGGCTCTCCTTACTGTACCTCTTTTCAAATTTGGCAAGTGTACGTATCATACATCTTTTTTTCGGATTTTTATTATGAAAAATTTTATACCTTCAAATTTTAGCTGTCCGAAACGTATTTTCATAGTATTGCATTTATTCTTTGACGCGTACATACGATCTTGATATTTGATATCTGATTTCGGTTAATGACACCCACTTCTGGATCATAAATAATGACAAGTTTGATGTGAGTGATATTTTCTTGACCTACAATGAATTCTTATTTCAGCAGGAGCGACATAGTATAATAAAGACTAATTATTATTAAAAAACCACATAGAATGCTTATTCAAAGACCTAATCTTACTCTTCAATATAGATGATGTCATATTTTCTGTCTATCTAGTCATTCTTCTTGTGTATACTGATTAAAACCCCATGTTCTATACGGTGCAACCTCGATATAACAAATCGTTAGGGGACAAGTAAATATTCGTTATATCAAGTAATTCGTTGAACTGAGGTTTGTTATGTTGAGGTTTGGTTGGTATAAAATTCGTTAAAAAGAGGTAAAGAAAGTTTTATTCCCCTTAACATTACGTACTCATCTTGTTATAGCAAACAACTTCTACTAATAAATAATAACACATTTTTATGAAATTACTGTATGTTTTTCTACTGTATTTAAAAACAATTAGGTAGGTAACAATTTTTTTTCTTACATTAATACTGTAATCAAAATTAAATGCAGTAAAGTCCGTAAAAGTAGGTACATATCTTGGTGGGTACGTACATTATATAGGTAATTTAACGTTAGTTTCAAAGATTCACACAACAAAACTCACGAATTAAAGAATCAACAATGTGGTTATAGAAGCTTAATCTCGATTTTGTTCATCTTGATTAGAAAAAAGTCATAAATAGTTGTCTGTTTACCACCGTTAAGAGTTATCGCATCCAAAGCGCAATCCAATTTCGTGATGGGTTTGACTACATCGTCACTCAAACCTCCCTTTTTGAGAAACACAGATGTTGTTATATTTAAAGCATTATAACCATCTTTTATTGTGAAGTTATGCTCATCAATTTCACCCTCTTCTTCCTCGTCTTCATCCGCTTCTGCATTACTAACCGGCAACACAGATGTGACAATCTCAGCATCAGTTAGTTCTCCACAGACGGCTAAATCATTATCAAAGGTAACGAAGTCTTCGAACTTAATCTCTTCAAAGTGCAATTCTTCTTGAACTCTTTGCCAGGTCGTAGCAAGTTCTGCGAGTGGTAAGTCGTCTTCCTTCTCTTCGCATGTTACTTTAAACCCACTTTTCTTGAAGCAGTTTGCAATGGTCTTTTCAGTGACTAGATTCCAAGCTTTGGCGATCATCCACATGGCTTGTAAAACGTCAATTGTAGTTGGCATTTGGCGTTCAACATCAGCAAGAAATCACCTGACAACTTCCTTCCTATAATGCATTTTGAAGCTTTGGATGATGCCTTGGTCCAGTGGTTGTAGTTTCGAAGTGGTATTTGGAGGCAAGTACTTTATTTTTATATTTTTCAGGTTAGGAATTTCTCCGTGTGCAGTACAATTATCGATGAACATAAGAATTTTCTTGTTTTCTTTCTCCATCTCTTTATCCAGGCTTTTAAGCCAATTGCAAAAAGCATCACTGGTCATCCAAGCCTTATGGTTGGACGTGTAATCTGTTGGCAGATTATTGACATTTTTAAAACATCGCGGTTTTTGATATTTTCCGATGATGAGTGGCTTAAGTTTGTAGGTCCCAGTACAATTTATTCCCAGCAGTACTGTTAAGCTAAGTTTGCTGTTTTTTTTTCTTCCATTACATTCATCGCCTTTGAATGATAAGGTTTTGTCAGGTAATCTTTTATAGAAAAGTCCAGTTTCATCGGCGTTAAAGATGTCTTCGGGATCGTATCCGGCGGTCAGCTCTGTCAGTTTGTCTTTCCAATCATCACATACTTTTTCATCAACACTACCACTTTCACCACAAATTTTTCGAAAAACAATGTCGTTTCGTCTTTTGAAATTTTGAAGCCACCCGTTGCTAGCACGGGACTTTGCATGTCCCAATTCTACTGCAAACTGCTGAGCCTTTTCCTGAAGGATAGGGCCTCCGATTGTGACCTTTTTGTCTCGGCACTGTTTTAACCACTTCAACACACATTCGTCTACGTCTTTGAACTCTCATGATTTTAATCTTCTACTGTTTACAGGCAAACCACTTTCTTCTGAAAACTTATCTTTAAATTTTAAAATTGTAGCCAATGTTCTTGCGGGAATCCCGAACTTACTAGCTATGTCTAATTTTTTCGTCATAGGAGTTTTGTCAACATAATGATGTTTCGCTTTTCTGCGACCGATAAGGAACACCTTTTACGTTTCTGAGCCATTTCAACTTGAATCTTTAACAATAGTGACGAGCAGCAGTGTTTACATTACTTTCCATCAAACAACAATGATTGTTTTACGAACAAAAGCGCGTCGAAACCTGTCGCGACATGAATCGCATACGGCTGCAGGGAAGCAAACTGGTTCACACTGGTTTTTCATGAATCTAGTAAATTAGACCACGAGAAACATGAATCTGAAGGAATTTTGACGATTCGAATTTCGGAACTCGAGATATTCGAATTTGAAGTCACCAGGGAAGCAAACTGGTTCACACTGTTTTCTCATGAATCTAGTAAATTAGACCACGAGAAACATGAATTTGAAGGAATTGTGACGATTCGAATTTCGGAACTCGAGATATTCGAATTTGAAGTCACCAGGGAAGCAAACTGGTTCACACTGTTTTTTCATGAATCTAGTAAATTAGACCACGAGAAACATGAATCTGAAGGAATTTTGACGATTCGAATTTCGGAACTCGAGATATTCGAATTTGAAGTCACCAGGGAAGCAAACTGGTTCACACTGGTTTTTCATGAATCTAGTAAATTAGACCACGAGAAACGTGAATTTGAAGGAATTTTGACGTTTCGAATTTCGGAACTCGAGATATTCGATTTTGAAGTCACCAGGGAAGCAAACTGGTTCACACTGTTTTTTCATGATTCGAGTAAATTAGACCACGAGATACATGAATTTGAAGGAATTTTGACGTTTCGAATTTCGCAACTGGAAATATTCGAATTTGAAGTCACAAGCGAAGCAAGCTGATTCACACCGGTTATTGACAATTATCGTAAATTAAACTGTGAGAAACATTGATTCGAAATAAATTTGACGATCACACTTTTGAAACTGAAGATACTTGATTTTGAAATATGGATGCCGTTGCGACGGTTTCCTGCATAATTTTGATATGAACCTTTCTGTGGGCTCCGATGCATGAAAATTTGTTTCCCTTTTCCTTTCGTATGTAGTAATTAGGACTTTCCGAATCGTAATAGTTTGTTTGATTTATTGATAAATAGTAGTGTATATAACAAATAACTCTTGTTTATCGAATATTCTACTTTTTAGTTTTTGGCACGTAGCCTACTATATATTTTTCTACTAGCCTACTATATTTAAAGTACTCCTTTATATTTTATTGACTGAGCGGCACGCAACATAAGTAGAAACGTGGAAAATAGGAAATGGCACTACCTAAGCATAATATACTTAAAAAGATCGAAATATTTACAAGTGAATAAAACGAGTGACGATCAATCAGAAGTAATCATGTTCATCTGCTTTGGATATATTGGAGTAAAAGTTCTCTTCCTCCTCCTCCTCCTCCTCCTTCTTCTTCTTCTTCTTCTTCTTCTTCTTCTTCTTCTTATTATTATTATTATTATTATTATTATTATTATTATTATTATTATTATTATTATTATTATTATTATTATTATTATTATTATTATTACAGTAACACTTGTATGAAACTGAATGTATTGGATTCAACATTTTCTTACGTTTGGGTCAGATTTCCGTTTTGCACAAATTTGGGAAGAAATAAAATTAACCATTGGGACTTTAAAAGGTTTCCGATATAGATAAATTTTCGCCTTATTTAAGTTTTGATTAATACAAATTTCACTGTATATGAAAATAATTTGTTTTACTCTTATGTTATGTGGAGTTCAAGAAACTAGTGGAAAATATTAACTATAGGAACATTTTATATATGATGCCGTATAGATGGCAGAAAAGAAATAATGTTTCCGGTACATAAAATTTCAGCTTCATGTTTGATGTAATTTGTAACTAACTTACAGGTTATTTTGTAATAATTAGTTATTTCCTGGAAATTAATATTTAAATACAAATTGCATGAATTGTGAAGTTTATGTGAACTACTTTAAAACAAACTGTTATATTTACAGTATCCTGGTAGTATATAATTTCTGTTGTTTAAATCTTTTCTCTGTTTCTGTTGTTGAGAGTGCATGCCAATTTTTGGTGATTGATTTCAGGCAGCAGTTTGGTTTTTCAACAAACTCATACTATGTTAAACAAAAAAGAACAGATGAAGCAGTGGCGAAAGCCAATGATTACAACAGAAAAGAACGACGAGGGCATATGGCCCGAACTGGTAAACTTGACAAAGGACAACTTTCTTAGCATATTCAATTCTGAAGAGTTCGCAATTAAATTTCTGCAGAAATACCAGTTAGTTCATCGTCCAGAAGATGAGTACAGGGAGGAGTTCACCTGCTTTGTGTGCCACAGTCACTTACGGGTCATAAATCAGAAAGATCTGAAATTGGGTTGTGGCTTTCGCTGCTCGAACCAAGGATGCAGATCACGAAATTGTTCAGAATGTAAGCGTCTCAAGCGAAAGTGCAAACCACCATGTGGACAGCGATACTCCCCTCTTCACAACACAGTTTTTGAGAACACCCATTTGAAATTTACGGAGATCCTTCATCTCATTTACATTTGGCTACAAGCAGACGAATCACGACGAATGGATGCTTTTGAAAGAACTAACGTTACCCCACGTGTTATTTCAGAGTGGACAAAAGTGTTCCGAGAAATATGTCATTATGCTGTCGGTAAGCGGCGAAAACTCACCGGAGAAATCGAGATGGATGAATGTCATCTGTATACTCGTAAAAATCATCAAGGCCGGAAACTGAGAGGAGATTCTCTGTGGGCCGTTGGTGCTGTTGAAAAAGACACTGGATACTGCTTCGTGGAAATTACAGAAACGAGAAATGCAGAAATCCTGGAGCAAATAATCCGTGATAATATTGAAGAAGGATCAACAGTGACAACAGATCATTGGTCTGGATATAATAATATATCCAAAAATTGCAATGTTAACCACAAAAGAGTAAATCATTCACAGTGCTTTACAAAACTTAATGTAAAAATCACGAGGGAAGGGGATTCATATAAGTCCGACCTTGTAAAAGTAACAACAAATCACTGCGAAAATATGTGGGGGGAAATGAGACCTCACATCAAATGTGTCCGCGTATACAGAAATAAAGAAGGAGAGCTCATCGAATTCGCATCCACGTATTGCGATCAATTTGTGTACTTCCATAATATTCTCAGGCCTTTCAAATACAATCATAAAGGCTATACATTAAAAGATTGGCGGCGAATGTTTCAACAGTTCTTGATCGACATTCGGAACGTTTACCCTGGCATTGGTGGAGTGCGATATGAACACCCTAAAGATGTAGAAGAAGAACTTGATGTCTATTTGGTCGAGGAGCCTCGTCGACACAACCCTTCCTTACTTGAGATGGATCTTTCTGAAGCTCATTTAGAGTCACTAGGAACGCAAGTACAACGTAAGGAGGTGACATTCTCTGAAACACTAGCCAAGCCAGATCAATATTCATCTTCCCAGCCATTGGGTCAGTTTCTGGAAGAACTGAACACCCGATCTCGTGATGCTCTCACATGGATACGCTTTCATCACGCAGCTAAAGATCTCAATGCTTTTCTCCCAACTCTTCATTGGGTTAGTGAAGTTTTCCAAACTGTTCAACATCAAGAACAGATCTGCGGCTGGCAAATTCCACCAAATCATCCCTCAAGAGATACACATCATATGCAGCGACACCCTCAGTTGGCTTTCTTACTTAGTGATTTCACAATTCCACATATAAATGGTTTGGGTAACTGTTTGTTCAACGCAATTAGCTTTGCTCTCTTTGGTCATGAGTTTTACGCCTATTTTTTACGACTCTACACCGTCAAATATATGTGGGAAAATCGAAACTGGATACTCACTCCTCGAGCAGATCCTCAAGATGAACTTCAACGCGTCCAATTCTTTATTGACAACGAAGGAGATCTCCTAAACTATATATATCATAGCTCTGAGGTAGTTACTAACGAAAATATGAATGAAGGAGGTATAGCTCGAGAAGGCTGGGGAGCAAATATCCATATGGCCATTCTGGCAAGAGCACTTTGCAGACCAATACACTGTTATAGTCCGAGTAGAAGAACAGGATTACCAGCAATTGATCAATGTCAAACTATTCAAGAAAAAGTAGAAGAATTATTGAGGTGCGGGAACCGATATACACTTGATGTTAACAATGAACATGAGCCCTTAAGAATTTGGGTTCTTGACGCACACATTGAACCTCTAATCAAGATTCGAGAAGATTTGAATCCTCATTTTCTTGAGTTGTAAACATTTTGAGACTGGTACTTACTATACATTAAACCTAGCCTATATAGTGTAATTTGTTATTCTGTATATTATATCTATGTTGTACCTGCATGCCATTCATCTAATTAAAATGCATAACTTTAGAATACAGAGAGGATGTATGAGCATTTAAACAAGTGCCATTCGTAATTTTCAAATCTATATGTAGGAACATGTGAAGCAACCTATCAAGAACCGCAAAATTATCATTAGTTTACAAAGTGACTGAATGTCTAGCATTAAAAACTGTTGACTCAACGAAAGTTAATACCCATACCCTAAACAAACAACATGCCCGAAAGTAGAATAAATACACGATTGAGTCACAAATTGCTAATCCTAGAATGCCTGTAGTTGTTCAAAAAATCTAAATCAAAAGCAATAATACAGTACTCTGGTAGTGATATACAACAACAACAACAATAGCAATAATAATAATAATAATAACTTTGAGCCTCCCGAGGAGTTATGGTACTTTCAGATATGTTGTTTGTTCACAGTATAATTTCAGTCGACGACTACTCAAAATGTGTCAATTTAAAAAGACATAAAGAGGCACTTTGTTCACAACTAGCAGCCTCTAGTTATAGCTCCGAAAATTGAAAAAAAATCCCCAAATGTTAAAAAAAAAAAATCAAAATTAATTCACTTGCGACCCTCGGTCCATGTAGGCAAAAATGTTCCAAATTAGTTGTAGAATACACCCTCTAATTAATACATCGAATTTCCAGTTACTCTGCATACGAACAGTGAAACCTTTTATGAATCAGAAACAGGAAAAGAACTTCTTTCAAATATTATGCTCAAAATCATCTCCATTATGTCATATTAAATTTCAAATTTGCAAGTATTCAACTTCAAAAGTCTTATCGACAGAGAGTATTGGAATCAATATTCATCGTAGTGTAATTTACGATAATCAAGAAGAAAAAACAAATAAAAAAAACAGTGTGAACCAGTTTGCTACCCTGGTGACTTCAAATTCGAATATCTCGAGTTCCGAAATTCGAATCGTCAAAATTCCTTCAAATTCATGTATCTCGTGGTCTAATTTACTAGATTCATGAAAAAACAGTGTGAACCAGTTTGCTACCCTGGTGATTTCAAATTCGAATATCTCGAGTTCCGAAATTCGAATCGTCAAAATTCCTTCAGATTCATGTTTCTCGTGGTCAAATTTACTAGATTCATGATAAACCAGTGTGAACCAGTTTGCTTCCCTGGTGACTTCAAATTCGAATATCTCGAGTTCCGAAATTCGAATCGTCAAAATTCCTTCAAATTCATGTTTCTCGTGGTCTAATTTACTAGATTCATGAAAAACCAGTGTGAACCAGTTTGCTTCCCTGGTGACTTCAAATTCGAATATCTCGAGTTCCGAAATTCGAATCGTCACAATTCCTTCAAATTCATGTTTCTCGTGGTCTAATTTACTAGATTCATGAAAAACCAGTGTGAACCAGTTTCCTTCCCTGGTGACTTCAAATTCGAATATCTCGAGTTCCGAAATTCGAATCGTCAAAATTCCTTCAGATTCATGTTTCTCGTGGTTTAATTTACTAGATTCATGAAAAAACAGTGTGAACCAGTTTGCTTCCCTCGTGACTTCAAATTCGAATATCTCGAGTTCCGAAATTCGAATCGTCAAAATTCCTTCAAATTCATGTCTCTCGTGGTCTAATTTACTAGATTCATGAAAAACCAGTGTGAACCAGTTTGCTTCCCTGGTGACTTCAAATTCGAATATCTCGAGTTCCGAAATTCGAATCGTCAAAATTCCTTCAGATTCATGTTTCTCGTGGTCCAATTCACTAGATTCATGAAAAACCAGTGTGAACCAGTTTGCTTCCCTGCAGCCTCGCATACTATGAGATTAAGAGTCATACATTGGTGGGAACTTTACATAAAGGTTTTGGGTTGACAAAATTCGTTAATTAGAGGTATTTATACTTTTTCTTGATGGTTAAAAATTCGTTATAAAGAGGTTGTTCGCAAAAAATGTTCGCAATGTAAAGGTATATTTTACATTGACTCTTATGGACAATTCAAGGGGATTACGAAGAATTTGTTAAATCGAGGAAGTAGTTATATTGAGGTACGTTATATTAAGATTGCACTGTATGTTGTTATTGCTGAAGAATTACTAATGCCTGTTGTTGATTTTCTTTTTTGGTGAAAAAAAAGCAGAAGTTCTAATTCTTGGATGTTAGATTTGCCTTGTGTATATGTGAAAACTGTGCCCTTTTTTTAAACTTAAAATAATTCATGACAATTCCTTGCATAATTATAAAACAGCTTTTTGACTATCATTCTCATACTCTGCCAAACAGTTCTCATTTGGTATCAGATAGGATGATCATCCAAATACCATAGATTTGTCGTCTTGAGGGTACGGTTGCAGTAAAGAAACCATTCATTCGAGCAGAAAACCTGCAAGAAGGTACTCCTGGCCAGAAACATAAAGGCTGGACTTATGAACAATGGAAGATAGTACTTTGGACGGATGAATCTAAATTTAAACTATTCAGTTCCAAACAACAAATGTTTATGCATTGCATTCTCCGTAAAGCGCTTTCATCTCGAATGTATAATGCCTACAGTCGAAAAAAGAAAAGTTAGTGCTACTGTGTGAGGATATTCTTCACATAATCGTGTTACTGATTTAGTTTCCAACATAGAATCCGAATCTGTAATAAAAAATGGGGGTCCCCACTTAAGTTTTCAATGTTGCCCCTGTTCTACTCCCAGGAGATGATAGGGGATAATTTTGTCACATGTGAATTTCCCTCTCCAAAATGATAAACATTTTATTCCGAAAATATTTTTTTCGGGACCGCTGTTGGTTAGTGGTAAAGCGTTTATCTCTAGTGCTTGGGGTCCCTAATTCGATACAAGCTCTCACAAGTGGACTTTGTGGTGGACAAACACCGTGTGCTTGGATTTTCATGGGAATCTGCCACTTTTTTTATTCCATCATTTTATTCATTTCTCAGCGTCTCCGCCTCCTTTAGACTACGCATCATATCCGTGGGACATAAAAATAAAACATTTCATTTATATTTTTTTCGCCCGATGCTTATTTCTCCATATATTTTGCAAAATGAAGTAAAAAAACACCCTGTATAATAATATGTTTCAATATAAAGTTACATGGTAGTTTCAAAAATACATATATGTAGTTAATAAACTAAGATTAATGAAAAATTTACCTTGAAACGTTTCAAGTAACCGGTTTCAAATTTTAGTGTTGAAATGTCCCCGGGTCTCATTTGCAGAGGTTTCTGACTGAATTTGCAAAGAAAAGTTTATAAGTTAATGTAAAATTGAAAGAACGTTTTATGAGACAAAATTTATAGCATAATAGAAAAGAATATTTTGTTGATGTTGTTATCAAACTTAGCTTTTATAATGTTAGTATGAACTTGTTGCATTGGATAATATAATAATAAATGTTTTAGTGAGAGAAAGGAAAATATATTCTTGTAAACTAAGTACAGTTTGTAGTATTTAAAAGCTAAAATTGGTAAATTTTATTTTTTATAAAACTAACAACTAATATCTACCTAAAATATATGCATAAAATTTCATGGTAAATGTTCTTGTGTATTATAAGTTGCTTCCATAGTAAAAACTGTGAAATCCATTTAAAAAAAAGAAAAACTTTGATCTACTACTTCCAATACTTGATGTCTATAAATCTGATTCTCAACAAATGAAACGTGTAAGACTGATACAATTATTTGTTTCATTAGAGATATACAAAGGCTGAATGAAAGTAATGGAAACATTCTTATAATTCGGTCCTGTTACATAGAAGAGCATCTGTTACATTTCTTCAATTTACGAGGGTAAATCAAAAATTATCCGCAATTTCGACATAACTCTTCATACATTGTTTATAGTGAGCTCTGTCTTCGTATATTTTATTGTTATGCTGTTGTGGTCATTGTAGGTAAGTTTGATCCTAATCCCCCCCTCCCCCCCATTTGTCTTTCTTTTATTGCAGATAGATCATGGCCACTCCATTAGAAGTTCGCACCAAAGAAGAATGACGAACAGTGATCCGGTTTTCGCGGTTGGAAGATGTATCAAGAGACGCAATCCATCAAAGACTTTCGGCACAACAGGGGAACAGTGTCCTGCCGTAACGAAATGTCTACGAATGGATTGAAAAATTCAAAAATGGCCCTACGATTGAGCCGGACGACCATCTACGGCACTACGTTGAGCGTGCACGTGACATAGTTCTGTTGGACAGACGAGTAGCTATTGACTATTGTGCCAAAAGTCTTTGATGGATTGCGGCCCCTGATTCACCTTCCGGCCACAAAAACCGGATCACTGCTCGTTGTTCCTCTTTGGTGCAAGCTTCTAATGGAGTTGCCATGATCTATCTGCAATAAAAGGAAAACAAATGGAGGAATTGGAATCAAACTTTCCTACCATGACTACAACAGCATAACAATAAAATATATTAGAACAGAACAGTATGAACAATGTAAGAGGAGTTATATCAAAATTATGGATATTTTTTGACTTACCCTTCGAATCCCATCTCTATAATCTTTTGCCATCTTCATCGTCTCTTTTACTTTACAGCGCTGCTGCTTTTGATTAAATAATACACAATCATTACCAGTAGACAAAGCTCCTTGCTTCACAATCCCCTTATCAGCTACCGAACTCTTGTACTACTGAGACACAACCCTCTAATGTGAGAAAAGTACTGCCACAAGTTTTTATCCAATCTATGTTTATACTTGAGCAATTTGTTTCTGTCGTTGAAAAACGTTGCATGAAAATTCAAGTTACACTTCTTTTGTAGATCATATTATTTACCCTTCACATTGCACTTCCTATTAGATCCTAATTATTCTTTACAGGCGATGGACAAAATAATACATATGCCTAACGATAAGTTAATTAACAAGGTTTTTGGCATATTTCAAAATATGGCATTTTATTTATTAGAAAATAGAAATAAATATAATTTTGCAATTTTATTTATTAGAATATTTGAAGAATTAAAGCAAGAATTGTTAATATCCATTTCAATAATAATCACTTTCAAATTTGTTGATTAGTTGATGTTGTATTAGTCGAAGACAATGTGCTGTGGTTTTTAATTATTACTTTAATTTCTTCTTTTTAAGTTTTGAATGGAAGGAAATTTATGGCAGTGGCGTTCTGTTTTGCTTTGATATTTCCCTTTTCAATCACTAAAATCGGAAAGAAATAATGATGATATTTTTAGACAATCTTGCTTAATAATAGTAGTTTATCAATTTCATTTCGTTCAGGTGATCAGAAGCATGCCTCTTTCAGTAAATCAATAAACTTTATAACTATAAAATCTACAAGTACATTAAAAACTCTACAATAAAATCTAAAACTAGTTTACCTCATTTCCAGCGAATTAAATGCCAAGTATTCTTCTTGGAAAGATAGTAAAGATTTGCTAAAAAGTTCACAGCAATTCATATGACGATGATTAAATGTGCAGTTGAGAATCAGTTTGCAATTCTTAAATCTGGAATATAATATAAAGATCAAAATATTCTTACGAAATTTTCAACTTATATCTCTTCAAATAAAACTAAACCTAAAGTACGTATAAGAAAGTTCTGAAAGTCAGTACACAGTTAAGTACTTTTGTTATCTTGGTATTCGGATTTATTTCATTTTTTTCCATTATAACTATGACTTAGATTTTGTTGTATTTATTTTTTTCATGTTTTCATTATTCATATTTTATGACAAGGAACTTGAGCCTAGAATACCAAAATCAGCACAATACTGAAAACTTAAAATTATGAAAATGAACTCACTGCATGGCAAGAAGCATCTCAAACAAACCAATATATCAAGTAATTTGCCGTATTAAAGAAAGATTTTATTCAAGTGGTCCAATAACTATGCCAAATCAATACTTCCTCTGACCTTTACAGAGGAAAATGAGATGAAATTTGAACAATTCCAAAAAAGATATGCCATTTTCATCACAGAAGCTATCCATTCCAAGAACATCCTTCCAACTTAATTCGTAAATAGAAAATAAAGTGTACCCTCCGATACTTTTACATAGTCTTTTTTCAAGAGAGCCCAAACTGTTGGTTGCACCGTTGTGTGATAATGCGTATAATGATTCTATCGAGCCACAGTCTTTAGTCAGATAATCTATTCTTAAGAATAGTATGGGAGACCATATGAATAGGCATGAAAACTGCGCTGGACAAATGAAAATTTTAATTTATCTTCAAACCTCAGGTAATCAACAATGTCTCACAAAGACATCACAGGGCTATTTGTGTTCATTCTAATAGCAGAGATTAACAATTACATACACAGGTTGCATGTCGTGATGATACAGCCTACAATACAGAGCCAGGGTTGGATTCGATAAACTGTTCTTCCAACAAGATCGAACACTGGGTTTTGCTTTGTTCTATAAGGACTTTTTTCTTGATAATAATTTAAAACACCACGCAATGGAATGATTTCGATAGGTTGTCTGACCGTCTCTTACACATAACATTCCACTTATGTACTCCTTTTCTTAGGGCGTAACGAAAGTTGAAATTTTTTGTTAGAAAGCCTCAGTAAGTTAACAATTTAAGGAAGTTCATCTTACAAGCATTTCAAACTATTAATCGTCGTAATTTGTCACACCATGTGTCAAGTCTTCTGGGCAGATTCCAGAAACAAAATTATTATAGAAAATACTTTGACCTTACCAATCCACGAAGATTAGTGTAGCTAAATCAAAACACATATTATAACAAACAAATAATTAATTAAAATTCCATACTTGATCCGCACATCACTAAACCTGCTTCTGGACCATCCCTATTGTTAAATCTAAATAATAAAACGTTACAATTAAAAAACAAACATTATGCTGTTTAGTTCATCTTTCTTTTAAAAGAAATTGTGAATATTTATGATTATAAATAAACTGTATGATAGTATTTTTATTGGCATATTAGCATTCATTAAGATGTTATTTACCTGAGCAAGAAGTGAGAATAGAACTGTTTGCAATAGAACTACGTATATAATTATAGAGGTACAGGTTTAAGATATATATATATATATATATATATAAAGCAAAATAAATGGTACGATGGTACGGGTCACCACACTAAAATTTTCTCGTTCTAATTCCTTAAACTAAATCATGTTAGGCTGCAGTTACTAGTGAAACATTTTTTGTTAAATCCGAACAAAATTCCAAGGCGCTCTCGGAAAATTTCACCGAAAGAAACCTCATTCCCAAAACCTTGTAATTTTTCCACGAGAAATAACTTATGACATATGTTAAGGTTATTAATGAAATATTTATGTATGAAATGCGAACAAAATTACCTGAGTCGTTTTTGAGAAAATCATCCGAAAAACCTCATCTTAAGAATAAAGTACCCCTTCTTAATCTTTCCCAGAAAAATTACTTGCGCATATAATGGGGGTTATTTTTAGAAACTTTGTTTACAAAACATAAACGAAGTTGTTGGAGCCGTTTTTGAGAAATTGCTCCTTTTGATGTTTCACCTTATATAACTTACCCTTATTTTTAGGGGTAGGAAGAAAATTCGAGAAACCCCTCTGTAGAATCACATAAGAACCTTAAGTTTAAAATTTGGTTGAGATATGTTGAACGATATGACCTCTAGGAGACAGTACATCAGGACGAACAGGACAGATATCGAAAAAAAAAGAAAACACTTTTTCGGTATCTATGGACCATGAAATGTGTAAATCCGTTGAAATCTCGAATTCGACTTTTAATACGCGATGACCAAACTTTTCTTTCTTCTTTTGTCACTCGAAAGTAAAAAAAGTAAACAAGTAAAGTTGTTTCAATTTGTATTTGAAGACAAAAATTTTTCTTAGTCTGAAAATTAACATCTTGTATAAAGTCAATAATATTAAAATATCAGTTACTGTTACCAGTTCACTACACTTCTTCACCTAGAATCACTACCTTTCTAATTGTAGCTTACTGTCCTGGGAGGAACGATCAAGTATCAGTAATATATAATATTATTTGATGAGTAGAAGTATAATCTTTCCTTTTTGTTAACTCTCTTTTCGTGGCAGCATTCTTGCATGGAATATACCTTTGATACATTGAGATAATATAAACTACAAGAGATGCCCTGATGCGAGATCTTAGATGGTATCGAACTCGCATATATCGAATCGATCCGAAATATTGCAAGAGGATAAAGAGGTGTTTTTTACGTAAGGCTGCATAGTAATTTCTGTCTGTTTTATTGTTGATTGTCTGTGCTCCCAGGAAAAATTGTACGACGAAGATATCAACGTTCTTTGGAATTTCATGTCAAAGTTAAGTCATTTTCTTTCCTCTTTTACCCTGTAACAGTCAATAATATAATGTGGTTTGTACTTGTAATAACATTGGATGAATAGGTATATGCATTGTATTTATACTGTCAAAAGGCTCGTAAAGACTACTGCCTAGAGAATCGTCAACTATTATTAAGTTTTCTTATTTATTGAACTATATGTTTATGAGTTGGAAATTTTGCCAAAATTATGTAATGTACAAGTGTTCTGTAACACCTTGGCATGGTAACTGTTTGGTTGTGGAGGGACTAGACCTACTTTGTATACGTTAAAAATTGTTCATGATGGCAATTACTGCATAAAATAATACTCACTCACTGTTAAATGTGATAATAGGCCTATCTCTCATACAAGTCGCACGTTATTTATCGATATTCTGTACAAAAAAGTGTATTTGTGAATGGATTCACGTTCACTTTAGCAGACGGTTCTTCCAAACTGAAAATTTATGTTTTGTATATAGTATATAATTATTTTTGTTTTGGTGGCATTTATTTGGTATTGTTCAAAACGTAAGTTTATTGTGGGTTATTGTGAAGTTTACGCACGTCTCACATACAGCGTTGCCTATGGTTTCATATTACAAATTAGAGAGCTCCCAACTGGGGGATCCCCACCATTATTTATACGTATGGTCCCCACAAGGATGTTATAAAATAGAGTATCTGCCCATATGTATCTTCATCCTATTAAATGAATGAAGCCAAAAAACAACCGAGCATCTCCAAGTAAGATTGGCTACTCTCGTTTCTGCCATAATCTGATTAGCTACTTTCGTTTCCACCATGATTGTTGGCTCAAAACATTGCGATCCTATTGGGCAGAGTGGACAGAGTGGACAGAGTGGGCAGAGTAGAGGTGGCGAAACTGTGAAATATGGCTTCAAGATTTTGCTGTAAGAGCAGATTCTCTGTTTTATAAGATCCTTGGGTCCCCACCATTATTCATATGCTAACTGAAACTTGCGGAATACGCCATCTTGGGAGAGGATATCTCGAATCAAACGCTACAATTGAAAGCACGGAGGGGCATCTCTAGTAATTTATATTATCTCAATGCTTTGATACCCTCATAGTTACTACTTTATGTGTAATTCATACATCTAAATGTCTTCTTTCTTTCTGTATTAGTTTCATCTTAGTTGCTGAGTTTCTTTCTCTGTGTGTGTGGCCCCAGTTCGATTTCCGATTTGCTTGCCCAACATTACAATACCAAACCGAATAGTAGTTTGGATTCTATTTTAAACCGTAGGTTCCACAGTGCTGAGAAGGAGCATTAAATTTAAGCTATAATCAATGAAGGACGAATTTTTCTCTCCTGCATTGAATGAACTATTTTAACTTTCAGAAAATCAAACATTTCAATAAAAATGTGAACAAATAAAAGAAAGATACAGCAAATAAAAAGTTACTTACTTAGGGTAGGGTCCCTTACTGACATAAATAGCTGGCAAAGACACATTCCAGGCTTGAACGTTGTCATCCATAACAATAGTCACTGAACGCATTGAATATCTATCCCATACCAACCACATTGACCAACCAGCAGCAGTCAACCCAATGAATATTAAAATTGACCATACAAGTCTACGGAATACAAAATAAACAAATAAAAGAAAAATATAAGCAGATTCTCTTTTTTTTTTTTTTTTTTTTTTTTACACACTGTCTCATGGTACTCCATTCAATGTAGCTTAATATAATGAAAGGGATCGTGCCACGAACAGCGTTTTCAATGCCCTCTTATGATAAGTAAACTTTTTCATTGTAAATATACCCTGGGTTTATTAATTTTAGAAACAAGTTTCAATTTAATACAGGGTGACCCATAAAACTTCCCATATTTTAAAGGCAAATAAAGGAAAAAGTATTACAGATAGAGACTTGTTTATTCAAAAATATAAAATGATATTGATAACATTTTGTAATAACTCTGTTCTGATTTGAATTATTCCGTTCTCTTGAGTGTTGAAATGACAGATCAATTGACAATATAGTTATTGTCAATAATGCCCAACAAAAACCCTCACTTCTTTATCTGCTATAGCACTGGCAGTGGAAAGGCGAGAAGAGTGGTCATCCTTTGCGCTCACTACACTGCTACTATTTTCAGTCGGCATTATGGTTTGGTTTGGAGCACTGACTTAATTTGAAGCAAGCATTTCAACAAGTTTCAGCAATGAAAATCTTCTTCCAGTACTCGAAGCTCCAGTATAGTACACTATTGATTAAGAAGAAGATACCTCAGACGACCGAAATATGATGATTTTCAGCCATCAAGATTTCAGTCAATAGTATCATCTTATTATACAAAAGGAGCTTAATGACCTTGTGCGAGATCTAAATCTCTCTGAAAGAGAAGCTGACTTGTTTTATATTCCAGATGTCAAGATTATATAGATATCGATATGAAAATAAGGTCATTTAGAAAATGACAGTTTTTTCGCGGCTACTTTGCAGAAAATGAAGGAATGGTATTTTATGAAGATGTAATTGCTTATTTCAGTCTTTGGGATGTGAACATATTCTAGGGCTGCCATATTTCACAAATGGAAATCCGGAACGCTACCAAATTACAAGGATCTTTGAAATGTTTCAATGAAAAGAACTGTTATATACTAATTCACTTTCTTCCATTAGATAGAGTTGTTCAAGTATTACGTAATCACATTTTCAGTCATTTTAGTAGACCTTCTCCTGCCTAGTTAAGCAAACGTAAGCAGATGATTTACCCCTCCCCCTGATAAGCAAAACTGTGTTTTATAATTTCTCAGGATCTGTTATGTTTTGGTGGTTTTCAGAATCTGTTTTAGGTCATTCAAAGTATGATGTTTCCTTTCACACGTTTTGTCTGTTCGTTTTTTTTTTTTTTTTTTTTTTTTTTTTTTTTTTTTTTGTTAATTCATTGGCTATACATTATGTTCCGGCGGCTTTGTTATCTTCAAAGAACTTATTTCGTTGAATTATTACTTTATTTCTGTTATTTTTAACAAACTAACAACTCAATATAGTGTCATAGTAGTTAAATCGTGAACTTTTTAATTAAATCCATGTTTTATGTATTCAAGTTTGTTTTCAACTTTTGAATTGCCATACTCAGAAGTTGAAGGGAGTAATATATAACTAATCCTCTGAAAAAAACAAACTATAATATTCCCTTCCTTTATACTTCGCTGACGTTCGGGACATTTAAGCGTCCCGAGAAATATTTTTGGGACGCGGGTACGCAGATATCGATTCCGTGACGGCCCCGGATTTTCCGGAACGAATTGGCAACTCTATTCCCACCAACTGAGGCTTGTTTAGTAAAGCTCGAAGCGCGAAACTTTTTCCCACCATTACTTTTATTGTAGATGGTTTGATATATTTTTTGTTGTTGTTAAATTAGGTGTACTACTAAACAGAGAAGACCTCACGGAAGAATTCTCAAATTCAAAGAGACAAAACTTAAAGAAGAAGTATGTATTGGTTTACATATTAAAGTAGTCACATACCGTGTTTCAAATTAAACTTCTTGAAATTTATAAGTAGTTTCGTTGACATTTAAATTGATATATTCAAGTTTATATTTGATATATAAATTATGTAAGTTGAAAATTATGAAGGCATTGTTAGTGACGTGATGCAAAGTTTTCAACTCCTGAGAAAATTACAATTTTTGCAATTGCATCTGGAATTCTTTGCTTAAAACTTCAGTGTATAAGTGATGAAAGAGGAGAAAGGTTTCGTCAGGACATTGTCAGTTTTAGGAAACCCTATGGTGATAATGGACTACAAGTTGTACTTCCTGAGTATTGTTGGCATCAAAGATACTCCAGAGGATGTCTATAAGCGTAGATGACCATAGAAAGTAATTTAAAATGTATTTATATTGAATATTGCAAACTTGAATATTAGTATCATATGCCTTACTACCCTATATTAGGTGCGTCACGTATACTGTATAAGGTCTGCGCAACAAAAACGAGAAGCGATGGGACATTAGCGATTCAACCAACGAATTCAGCACTTATCGTTTAGTTAAAATCATTTCATTTGAAAGAGAAAAAAACTAATAATTTCTTGTACAGTGTAATAAAACCTCCTCTGCGTGGATCTTCTGGAACAAATAGCTTATTTGTCTTGAATGTTGAAGTTTGATAGGCATAGACATTCAGAACTTATTGTACTTGGAAATACTGACACGGAAGAGTGAGTGGAACAAATGTTTCAACTTGTAAGATCAAATTATAAAAATTATATGAATTAATCGGAAGCTTACAATCAATCTTACTATATTTATCACAGTACCACAGTTACTAAGCGTTGAACTAAAGAAACTAAGAACGGAAAATAACATGTGTTGTCATATATCACTAAATCCCTAAAGCTTCCTCAATTCCGAATACAACATAATATTTTGGTTTTACCTGTTACTTAACATTCAATTTTCAGTTAAATTTAATTCGGTTTGTAAATGCTAAGTGTGATTAATTTACATGCATAGTTTTGGCTTGATATTCTTTGTTATTAAATATCAATGGTGACACATACCTTTCTGCCTTTGTTTTGCTCTCCTGTAGAGCAAATTTTAATCCATCTAAAGTGGAGTTCAGTAAATATTCTCTTAGAAATGAATGGCATGCTTTGAATATTGATGATAGCATTCTAGAAAAGATTGTGTACGACTGGATTAATATCTAAAACTGTGATGATGGTCTAATATTTTACACTTTTTTTTCCTAAACTTACAAGTTATTTAACGCTCGGCTTTTAAAAAGGTACAGTTAAGTAATCAGGATAAATTTCATTTAAATATTATTAGTACATTAAAATCTTGATTATCACAGTTATTGTTAACAAGATAAATGTTACAATAATCGAATCCGAGATACTACGGATAAATATTGCACTTAAAATGGTTAATATTTACCAAGGATTTCTCAAATCTATTAAATTTTTTATATGACGTAAGAAAGAAATGTGGCAAATGAAACATAAAAGTTAATTTGGAAAACAAAATTATTCCGTAATCCTTATTCAAATAATAGAAGTAGATTCGTGCATACAACTATACTTTCTTAGATAAAAAAAAAAGTAGTATATAGTTGTTAGACGGATTTATTTCTTTCTTTTTCCTTCGTATAAAACCACAAACATCACCAAAATCAAAGTGGGATCGAACCAGAGACAACACTTACTATACTGAACACCAGGGGCGTGAATAAGGAACCCGCAGACCCCTCATTGCGGGGGGCCTCAAGCCATCAGAGGGCCCCCAAATCGCGAAGTGGGACGTAGAGAAGGGGCCCCGCTCCACGCTCTCGGCTGGAGGGCCCCAAGCATTTAGTTACGCCACTGCTAAACACTCTACCACCGAAGCATCACGACCCTGAAAATGTGTCAAGCAAGAAAATAATTTTCCTGCTTCATTGACTTAACTTCTATCAGTATCAATGAAAGAAGAAAAGATGAATGCTAATTTTGATTAGAGCTCCTTCAGTGTAGATTGATACGGGTGGTTAATGTGCACGGCCAAATGTATTCGTCTATTCGCATGGAGTACTAACAGTATAGAAATATTACATCCTTGTTTGAAGCATTACTGTTTTAAACATATTTAAAAATAAAGTAGTATTTTTCATTATTTTAAAAATTACAACCACGATTCCACAAATAAAACCAAAAAAACAAGACCTTACGTACTAAGTTAACTGTCGTTCAATATTGGTGTCCGCAATCAGCTAGTGAATATAAAAGCTGAGCTGTATGTTATGACTTGATAGTAAATTTGAGCAGCTTTGTTCAAGCTTTTCCTTTTTATCTGTATTTTCGTCAATGGATCCAGGAATAATACTATATTCATTGTTTGAACAAACGAGACATAATTTAATACCTTTAATTATGTGTAATTTAATACATTTTCATTCGTTGATTAAATGTAATTAACATCTCTTTTCAACACAAAAGCCTATGTGCGTGTATGCAGAATCCGAAGCATACATGTCTACTAGCAATAGAAGTGAAGACGTAAGTATCTTTTGAAATTAAAATTATAGCCTCCAGTCCAAAATTGCCATTTTCAGCAAGCCTTATATGTTTTGTTCATTCAGATAATCTATATAAGCCAAACGTGAATGCTCAAGTGAAATTGTAGCGTAATTTAATAACATAAATGAACAAAACTCATTAATAAGCAAACGTCAAAGTTATTTAGTCTACAGCATTTCTGCATCCAGTGATGATTTCAGCCTAGGAAGACTGATTCCTCCTCGGATCAATCAGTTCCTCCAAAGGGTATCTCCGATCATGCTCAGTAAATATTACCAGTATTTTCGTATTTCTATTTTCACTCCCCGTGGTACACACTCCCTGGATGTAACTAACAACATGCAACATAGTATTACTATCTATTTGAAAGCTGATCAATGCTTTTCAATGCTGATCAATGAATATTTCGAGGACATAAGCTTAAATATAGAGCAACTATAAAAAATCAAATTAAGATATACATACACTTTACAATCTCTTCTCTGAGCTTGTTCCTTGTCATCTTCAGCTCCCTTCACAAGAATCATTTTTACTTTTACTTTTACTTTTCTACGAACGATTGACTTCTTCCAAACATTCTTTACGTTTATATTACACATTCTCATGAAAGCTGCAATAATACTCCCAAGGATATAATGGATTGGTTCCAAAAATCCTAATATGCTTCCTCCAATAAATAAGCTAAACGTTCCACCAACTGAGGCTGCAAAAAAAAATTAGAAGACTTTTTTTTTCGGTAATTTAACAAATACTTGTTTCCTGTGTTCATTTATTTCTATAATAGACATCATACGTAGTTGATTACTTTTGTAAAATTTAGTTCCCGTTTCAACTACTGTTTCTAACGTCAATGTTTCACTGATAGTTTTAACAATTTTAATAATTTTGTTGTAATATCAAGTGAAAGAAGGTAAAATGCTTCTCATAATATCATAGAATAGAGAATTATATCAAAAATTAACTTTCGAAGAAGAAAGCTAAGCTAGTTGAGGAAGGAAAATGCGGGGATCTTTTTGGTGAAATTCACATAAATACAAATACATAGTCAGAGAAAACTCTTAACATTAGCTTTCTAAATTTTGTCGGTGACATCTTTGCCGTGCTCAAATGTGATGTACGTACATCTTCTGAAGAGAAGACATCACAAAATCCCGAACAAATTTTGTTAGACTTTATTCATAAAGTGAATTTATTCTAGGATATATATATATATATATATATATATATATATATATATATATATATATATATATATAATATATATATATATATATATATATATATATATATCGTCAACGATTTGACGAAGGATCGTATCTCGAAACCTCAGTTTTTTGACATAAAGAAAGAAATATAATTTCAATAATTCCATATAATTATTGTCTGGAATAGATGAAGAGTTATTACATATTCAATTGGTTTCCTGTCTATTATTTCTTTCTTTATATCTGAAAAAGTGAGATTTTGAGATACGACCCTTCGTCAAATTGTTGACGAATAAGGCATTCAGAGCCAATGAAGTCCAATTACCAAAGGAGACGTAAAGTTTAGTACGATATTCAGTCGTACATGAAAACGTTAATTTTGTTTTTATATAATAAGAGTTGTTTATAATGTCTTAAGCTGTGAAGGAATCTTCAAATAGAGATCTTAACTAACTCTATGGCCCATAGGTTCAATGCTGCGTTCACAAAAGCTCTCCATTGACTTCTGTCCTTAGGCAACAGTATCCAATTTCTACATTGTATTCCTACTTCTGCGAGATCCATCAAGGGGAAAATAACATGTCGAGAATGACGAATATTAATCGTAGTGTCGAATACATAGTTTTACAGATCGATTATATATACATATATATATATATATATATATATATATATATATATATATATATATATATATATATATATATATATATATAATTATATATATATATATATATATATATATATATATATATATATATATATATATATATATAATTATATATATATATATATATATATATATATATATATATATATATATATATATATATATATATATATATAATCGATCTGGGATATAAATAACACTCCCGATGATATTTAAGTCCAAATTTTCCCCCTTATTATGATCAGAGGAGGGTGAAAATAACATGTCAAAAATAACCAATATTATTCGTAATGCCAAATTCATCGTTTTCTGGATCGATGAGCAGGTCCGTATCCAGGGCGGTCTAGGGGGCCGTCCCCCCATAAATTTTTGCTAGCCCCTAAAATTTTCACGGCAGGCTTGCAAAGGAACTATAAGATGGTTGTATCTGCCCCCCCCCTACATTTTTGGGCTGGCTACCGACTTGTCGATGAGATGTATCCGAAACACTGTTCAAATCAAAGTTTAGCTCCCATTGTTTTGGCACGTTGGGAAGAGGGCGTGAGAAATAGAATGTCCAAAATGTCATATTAGTGTAGAATCCATAGTTTTCGGGGTCGCCACGCTGAGTGTTGAAGATCCCGATGATATTTAAACCTAAGTTTAGGCAAAAAGAGAAATATCAGCTGACCCGGGAATTCATAGTGATAACACCTAAAATGTTATTCTTCGTTATTTTTTATTTAATTCATGTGGACAGGGACAAAGCCTAAGAGATTGCTTTTCCTCATTTCATTGTTTACTTTCAATTATTATATATTGCATAAACTGTATGCTCTTTTCGCGTGGAATATGGTATTTCAGGTAGTTTATTTATAAAATAAATTATTAAATTTACCATACAATACATAAAAATGTATTCTTCCTAAATTATAATGTTGTGCCTTGTGTTTTGCTGTCTTCAGGTGTGATTAGAGTTATGATTCACTTGATATGATCAAAAAACACTATTCTAATCCAACAAATACATTTTCAAGACCGTTTCCGGTAGTTTATTGGCTAGCGTGCGCAAGCTTTGGAGCACATGATCACGGGTTCGATCCTCAGAGGTAGAGTTTTGAAATTTGAATGAATTTTGATAGTTTGAATTCCAACTTAAACAAGATCCACATACCGATACTCTCAGTACTGAAACAAGTACTAACCAAACAACCACAATTTCGATTGTTTTACAGTTCATAAAACATCTTTCTAACATTATCGTTAATATCCCTCGGAATAACAGAAGACAAATATTAATAACAGATGACTTACCGAACAATTCTAGCTTTCCAAAAATTAAATCTCGTAACATCACCATTTCTGGATGATCAACGAGTCTCAGGGGGAAAACAAAGAAACCATTCGACATGAAATAACTGAAACATTAGAATAACAAATTTAATTATTCGTCAACTAATCTACCATTAGAAAGGTAGATACAAAAAATCACCAAAAAATGTTATTCAGTTGTTCTACACATTTGGAGATTAACAATTGAAGGGCCCCCTGCAATAAGGTCCCCTGCAATAAGGTGATAAGTGGAAAATCAGGTTTTAAATTAGAAAGCTTATAAACGTGCAAAATGCAGATGAATTGTGTTTTTCTCACAATAGACGCTTCGTATACGCAGTAGAGGCGACGGGAAGAAAAGTAAGTCCACACGTCTTCTTTATCTTTGTTTTACGAGGAGGTAACTCGACTTACCTTATTATTGTAGAGGGCCCTTTAATTGCCAGTATGTCGTAGTTCGCGATTTTCGCATTTATTATATTTTTCCTCCCACCTTTGGCCAAAGTTAAGTAACTGGTAAATGGGAAATGAAGTCTTGTATGAAAATGTTCCTAAAACATATAAATAATTAAAAAAAAAATACGAACAAAAAACAAAATTACCTCGATTGTGTGTAACTTGGCAATGCCTGGGAAATGTTGGGTATGATTTTATATATTTTTTATATTAGTGGTTGCTCCTTCTATCTTTTAAAAAAGTCTGTGAAATTTTACAATCTTGACTATCTTTTTTCTTTCTTACATAATGGAAGCAATTGAAGACATTTTATAGGTTGGATAGTTAGACTTATATAGAAAAATTGTGTTTTTTTTTTTTTTTTTTTTTTTTTGTAATTTGATTTTGAGGTTTGAGTCATTTTTAGCAGCAAGGCTATATGGGGTGTGGACCTACAGCTTAATGTGAAATTCGATCAAATAGTGTCAGTTTTCCCATAGAGATTCTTTCGTAAGACTTGAAACAATATAATACTTATAGGATAAAAGAGGAAGTTCTGAATGACTGACTAAATAATCAAACGCCCAGGCCAAACCAGTTGAACTACAAACTTCAAATTTGGACAGGTATGGAATTTCTCAAGTAATGTACCATGGACGTACGTAGGGGGTGGGTCCTGGGGGTTCGGACCCCCCGAAATTTCGGTTTTTGTGTAAATTTATACTAATTTTAGGGGCAATTTTAGGAATTTTAATATAAAATACCCTCATATTGAGTTTGGGCCCCCCGAAATAAATTCCTGCGTACGCTACAAAATTGTCAGTTATTGTATTAAAATGGCCATATCTTGGAGTATCCGAGGGTTAATGACAAAATTTGGTATATGGACTTCTCATTTAAAATAACTAGTGGCGTGTTTTAGCTTTTTTTTTTTTTTGACATTTGGCCTCCAAGAAAAAAGAGGTAGGGGGTACAATTACAATAGTTAGATGATATCTTTAAATCTTTGAAGGTTACAGACATGATGTTCGGTATTTGGACTTCCCATCTAAAATAGTGTGGTCCATGTTTCAGCATTTTCATCATATTTGATCTAGGAAAGAAAAAAGAAGGTGGGCAAAGCAGAAGGAAGGAGCTACAATTATTATAAAAAGAATGATTTTTACTTATAATCTGTTATGGTAACAGACATACAATTTGGTATTCCGACTTCTCATTTAAAGTAATATGACATGTGAGGTGGGCAGGAAAAAGAGTAAATTACAAGTACAATTATTGTAATATCTTGGAATCTCTTAACGTTAAACAGATGAAATTCTGTATTTAGACTTCTCATTTAAAATAATTAAATACGTATATTACTATTTTTAAATATTTTTATTATAAGAGAAGTAGAGGTGGAGATTGGAATTATTATCACATTTCCATATTTTCGCATCCATTAAGGTTAAAGTAGTGAAATGAAATTTGATTTTTGAATCTTTCGTCTAAAATAACTAAACCCGTGTTTCAGCGCTTTTAGATGTTTGGCATAGAACGGAAGAAAGAGTGGTAAGGGCACTTCACTAATATTATCATAGGAAACGTTAGAATAGATTAGTTCTATATAAAAGGTGTAGAAGAAAGAACGTAATACATTGCCCACAGCAAAACGTTGGGGAATTTGCTAGCAATGAAATAGAATACTTAACGCCACACGGTTATGCTGTCTAGAATAAAGGAGACGGATAAAGAGTTCATGTGAAGGATAGTAAGAATCGAATATCATCTTGATGCGGAAGACATTTAACACAAATCTGGAGCTGTGTAAGATAGACCAAATAGAAATGTAAACAAAAAGGTAGGAAAGCGCTACAGATTTATTTTGTTTTAATAGCGATATAAAGATAACCAACAGAGTTCTATCACTTTTTGTGGAAGTCTGTTCCATTGGACTCCACACTGTGAGTTGAATGCGACTGGAGATAAGGCGAAGGTCAGTTGTGCGTGTGGCTATATCTAACATACTAGCTCGTTGTGACACTTCAGTTACACCGTGAACTTCCTTAAAGACAGAGTGAACATGAGACCCCCACAGAGCGTTATAAGGGCGTGTCTGCTCCACGAGTTCAAACTGGGCTCAAACGCTGCTGCAGCGGGGCAGAAGATAAGCCAGGTCTTTGGTGATGGTGTCGTGACTACGCAGACAGTACAGCGGTGGTTTAACAAGTTTAAGGACAGTAAAGAAACACTTGAGGACGCACCACGTTCCGGAAGACCAACACAGGTACAAAATAAAGATCATTAGGCAGCAATTGAAGTGAACAGTGGCCAGACATGTGAGGAACTTGGACCACAATTCAGTGTGAGTGGAGAAACCATTCGCCAGCAACTCCATTAATTTCGGAAGCACTACAAATTGAGTCTATTAGTCCCACATAATTTAACTCTGGGCCTAAAGGCAAGTTGAGCAAACACCTGTGTTTCTTTGCTCTCTTATCTGAGTAAGGGGCCATTTCTAGATAGAGCGTGTCCATATGATGAGAAGTGGGTCCTGTACGAAGCTCCACGGCGCAGTCATCATTCGTTAGCATCCCATAAACCCGTTCCAAACCAGCACTGCACCTGTAAAAGGTCCTCCTGTGTGCTTGGTGGACTGCTTGCAGCATCAAGCATCGGGAAGTGATACCAGCTGGTCAGAGCATCAATGCAACTATGTACTGTCAGCAGTTGAGCCATGTTCAAGAAAAACTCAAAACTCTGAATCCAGAACTTCTGAATCGCAATAGGGGTCCTCCTGTTACAGGACAACGCTAAGCCCTCGTGGCTAGGATGGCCCCGAACACCATTCTACGTCTTGGATGGGAAACACTTTGCATCCGTCATGCGACCCGATATCTCGCCGTCCGCTTATCACTTGTCCCATTCCTTGGACAATCACCTTAGGGGACGCCAGTTCAAATCCCTAGTAGAGGTGTAAAATGCACTTGATACCTTTTGCGCTTCACTGCCCATCAAGTTCTACCAGAATGGAATTCATGACCTTCCAGAACGTTGGCAGAAGGTGGTCGATGCTGATGGGGACTATTTTTGATCTTCCACATATGTCTTAGGTGACATATGGATGTTCAAATGTTGTGGCTGAAAAGCTACAGAACTTTCTTGATTACCTTTATGAAAAACCTGGATAGCCAGCAAAAAATCCCCTGTGTTGGTCATGTTATATTTACATAGCAAAATCACATTGGAAGGGTAGCAAAAGTCCATGTAAACTTGTCTGTAATAATAAATTATTAAATTATCTGTCAAATTGAAAACATATCTTAAAATGTTAGTTATATGCCAACCTGCGTAGTCTACAGTGGAGAGGTGTCTTGTTAATGGGATATCTGTTATCTTCCGGCATGTAAACTGGCCGTCTCGTGAAGCATTGTCGGTGCTTATGTCGTCATCTGTTGTCAGTCAGTCATTTCTTCCTCTGTCTTTTTCCTTCTTCACTTCTGCAACTTTAATGGGATATAACTTCCTTGATTTTATCTGCGTAGGTTGGCTTTATTATGTACTTTTCTTTTGGTAGTGTTTAGTGCATTGACTGTTTGAGGGAAAACAGCTTTTGTGGCTAGCTGTATGGCTTGTAGTATCCAATTTCTGTCTTTCTGCGAGGCGAAGATGGCTAATATTGTGATGTTTCAGGTTATTATCTGGTTGGTTGCCGTTCCTATTGCTTTTGTTTTTAGCTGTTCTGTAGACTGCTTTCTCTTGTTGCTGGTTTGCTTCTGCTTTTGGCCCTTAAGTATTTTAGTGCCTCTCGTAAAGAACCGGCTTCTTCTGATGTGATGCTGTGGTATTTACTTTAGATTTTTGGGGCATTTATTGCTGCCTGTCCTGTGTGTTGCCTCTTTGCGTGTTGCGCAAAACCTTCTATCAATGGGTTTGTTGCATTCTATTGTGTGTGAGTCACCACACGGAAGCAGAAACGGTTCATGTTGCATTGGAATCGGCGATGATAGCAAGTTCTGCAGGACAACCGCCTTGGTTGTTGTATCGAGTTCTCAACATTGTTGAAATCTACACGTGCTTCTTCTCTTTGTAGGTTCTTGCTGTTCGTGATCCAAAGACCTTACGCTGGAAAGTCTTCAAGAAGATGTCCCTGACATCTTCGTTTAGTATATCATCCTTTCAGTATGTAACCTACAATGTTCCTATGTTATCTGCCTTGTGGTGTCTTGATTTATAGTTAGCAGTATCACCTTCATCAGGCGGTCTCCTAGTTGGTTTTCTTAATGGTCCTGGTAAGACTGTACTTTTGAGTTCAAGTTATTAGGAGAAGGTCAGAATCTGTATCTTTAAGTTAGTCGTCTTCCCATCAGCCGACTTGCACCAAGAACTGTATAACCTACGTGGCCAGTGTGAATCTAGAACCACGATAGGGGTACAAGCCGAGGGAAAACAATCTTATTTTCTTAGAAAGTGGTGTGTAATAAGTGCTGTAAGAACGTTGCTTTATTTGTCATAAGGTATCTCTTATTGATAGGATTATCTCAAAAGATTGTACTGCACTATAGAGCAATTTTTGCTTGATAACGCCTTGTTAACCTCAAAGTTTTCTGCAAGTTGCCGTTTCCGTTGCTTCGAAAGATGTCTTCTTTGAAGTTTTTGAAGTTTTCTTCTCTCGATGTGCGCTTCTGACTGACACTGGGAAATTAGCAACTCCCACTTTTAAGGCGAATCTTCGAGTCCCTTTCGGACTGGCGCTAGTGTATATGAGTCTCCTTTTTTCGGTGACATGTGACACCATGTGAAATGTAGTCTGCTTTTCTTGACATATAGGAGGTGGCTGGCAGGCGTCACTTTGCTGGGCACATTACAATATGTATTAATGAAGTATGAAATTGAAATGAACGATCATAACTCAGCGTAATAATGGTAGTAAAACTCAATCATTAACCCATTGAACGACTCTTTTAATGTGGGATATTCCTGACATCTGTACATAGTTTTGGAAACTAAACACAGTCTCCTGGTCACATCTGACTCGATGGGAGAACAACATGTATTTTTTTAGAATTTTCTAAAAGCAAATTCCTAACTATGTTTGAATTATTCACATGGGACACATGTATCCCGTTGGTAGTCAAAGGGTTAACAGGAGGTGACTTATGCCCAATTACAATCATTGTGTTCGTATTGACTAATATTATTGCATAGGTAATCTTCTTAGGACTATTTAATATCATAAATCATACTGAGAACATATAAGTTGGAACTATACGAACCTAAGTTTTTCATTCTGTTTCTATCACATATTTCCTTTCTATTAAAAAAAGAAAAAAGAGGAAAAGAAAAACAAAGCGAATGGATCTGACGAAATGTGGAAACCTTTTCAAGAAAGACCTAAATGTAGAAAACATCATTACGATAAAAAAAAAAAACTCTCATTTCTTAGTAATCAAGCAAAATTGAGATAAAAATAATTTCATTTAAATTATCAACCTAAAATTATAAATTTTAATAAAAAGAATTAGATAATAAGAACATTGTTAAAATTCTATGGAGGTCTACATAAAAAGAAATAGGAAGTGAAATATATTGTGGATACCAACCTTCTACTGTTTCCATATCCCGTGTAATATTCAATATCACATCCACTATAGCAGTTGCATCCCAATCTAATCGACGACAAAATCATTTCTGGAAAGTGTTGATAAACATCGCTAGAAACCTTTACAGTAGAAACATTTGATCCATATCATGACATAGCGTAATGTTAAAAAATACGTTATTAAGTTATATAGTCTTAATGTTATGTCAACCTGTTACCGACTTCAAACGTGGCAAGTATGATTTTAAGAAATGAGAAACCTGCAGTATGGAAAGCAACATAACATTATCAGGTAATGTTTCGCCAGTTTGCTCCGAAAGGAATGAAAATAAACAAGCAAACTTTCTTTACACTCCAATTTTCCCGCTTTGAATAGGTAGGAAAATGTATCTTGGAAGAAACTGCTGGATGAAAAAGCAACATTACAAGAAAACATCTGCTAAGAAGAGCAAATTAGCCCAGTAAAAATAGGCCTACAATATACCAATTTATAAACATAGTAAGACTATATAATAATTTTACTTGTGAAATCAGGGATGCAAACCGATCAATATGGCTGCCAGTTATTTTCCTCTATCATATTTTTGAAGCAATACAACTTATAATCATTTTAAGGTAAAATATACTTTCTGTCTAAATCAGCGTTTCCCAACCTTTTTCAACTTGCGGCACACTACAGGTGTAACTTGAATTCTCGCGGCACACCCATAGATAGTAGTAATTATATATATACAGGGTGCGTCATTTATAATGTCAAACCTTGATGACGGAGAAACCAAAAGAGAGAGAGAAGCGAAACTTTGCACGAAGCAACTATACAAAGGGGCACATTGGTAGACGTATTACTTGACATCACCGGATGAGCAGTGTTGCCAACCCAATATAAAGTTATGATTTTTTTAAATGGAACGACCTAAATTGCATTTCATAATTTAATTCAACACTAAAAGGGAAGACGAAAGATATGCCACCCGCAGGTCAGTGTTGCAAACTTCTCGAGAAATAACGTTAAATATGTGTCACATTTAAACGCCTTTTGCACACACAGGGAGTGAGGTACACACTAGTTTTGCACAATAATTTAAATATTGGCCAGAACGGTTTAAATTGACACCAAGTTTAGATGGGTCCGTTAAACAGTGTTGACATAACAGAAAAGACAAAAGTCGAGTTTGGATATGGTGCAATAACTCGAAAAAGGACATAAGTACATTACGGTTTTAAATTTATAGGACAATTTGTTATGTCATAAGAAACATTCTCACGTTTATTTGAAGTCGATAAGTCAGGTACTTACCGAGATATTCGGAATTTTGTAAAAGCTGAGAATTTTGCACTGTAGAAGTTGGTAACGCTGTCTCAAATTCCCACTTTTTCCCCCAACGTTGAGGAATTCGTAAAGAAGTGGTTGAAACAAAATATAAACATTAATAAACACACATACGATGAAAAAGAAACTTTTTTCAGTACTTGAAATGACTGATTAAGCGTAATTTACTGGATATGAAAAAAACGTAAGGAAGTAACAGGACTTCATATGACAAGATAATACAAAGACGTAGAAGACATGTATTTACCTAGTAGCTACTTTCACACGATGAAAATATTTATTCTCTTATAAGTGTGGGACACCAAAATCAAAACAATCCAATACTCGCACCACTAAACGATACGACAGGTCAAGCTGCTTTACTGTGACAAATCTGGATTGAGCTACGAAGGTATGTATCATATGTTTGAAAGATTTGCACATACTGATATGGAGGGTTACCAGACGTGTTCTTTTATGAGTACAGGTACTGTTTTTCAAGGTATTCACTTTTCTACCCTCTCATTTTGAAGTGGAGTATTCTTTTGTACTTTTTTTTTCTTTTTTTTTTAATAATGTGTGACTCCTGACATGCTGAATAATTTTTCCATGTATCTGTTAACAGGAATTGGTAACATGCTGGTAATGTACACAGTGAGTATTGGATTGTATTGATATTGGTGTCCCAAACTTATAAGAGGATAAATATTTTCATCGTGTGAAAGTAACTACTAGGTAAATACATGTCTTCTACGTCTTTGTATTATCTTGTCATATGAAGTCCTATTACTTCCTTACGTTTATTTTTTCATATCCAGTAAATTACGCTTAATTAGTCATTTCAAGTACTGAAAAACGTTTCTTTATCATCGTATGTGTGTTTATTAATGTTTATGTTTTGTTTCAACCACTTCTTTACGAGTTCCTCAACGTTGGGGGAAAAAGTGGGAATTTGAGACAGCGTTACCAACTTCTACAGTGCAAAATTCTCAGCTTTTACAAAATTCCGAATATCTCGGTAAGTACTTGACTTATCGACTTCAAATAAACGTGAGAATGTTTCTTATGACATAACAAATTGTCCTATAAATTTAAAACCGTAATGTACTTATGTCCTTTTCCGAGTTATTGCACCATATCCAAACTCGACTTTTGTCTTTTCTGTTATGTCAACACTGTTTAACGGACCCATCTAAACTTGGTGTCAATTTAAACCGTTCTGGCCAATATTTAAATTATTGTGCAAAACTAGTGTGTACCTCACTCCCTGTGTGTGCAAAAGGCGTTTAAATGTGACACATATTTTACGTTATTTCTCGAGAAGTTTGCAACACTGACCTGCGGGTGGCATATCTTTCGTCTTCCCTTTTAGTGTTGAATTAAATTATGAAATGCAATTTAGGTCGTTCCATTTAAAAAATCATAACTTTATATTGGGTTGGCAACACTGTTCATCCGGTGATGTCAAGTAATACGTCTACCAATGTGCCCCTTTGTATAGTTGCTTCGTGCAAAGTTTCGCTTCTCTCTCTCTTTTGGTTTCTCCGTCATCAAGGTTTGACATTATAAATGACGCACCCTGTATATATATATATATATATATATATATATATATATATATATATATATATATATATAATTACTACTATTATTTGTAAATATAAAATACCGTGGTATTTTAAATCGATTACTAATCTTACAGAGAAGAAAGCTCGATCACTGATTTTCCCCCGTGGTAAATCATTATGCTTATTTTTCATTCTAATTTTAAAATAGAAAACAATTGCAATGAAATATAGGACTCGGGTTTTAAAAAATCCACTTTCTCTTTCGAAAACTGTATCTAACCTTTAACTAAAGGGAAGATCACTAAATAGCGAACAAATAAAAAAAAATCTCCTATATTTTTAAAACACAAATGTAGGTAATTTGTACGCATGTTTGCTTTGTTGAATTTCTTGAATGATATGTTAAAGTTTCAAGTTACGAAATAGTCTGCAACAATAAAGAAGCAATAGTGGTCATGACAATGATAAATACGTTTTTCAACATTAAAAATGTACAGAAAATTAACACAGTATGAAATTTAAAATTGTAGATTTATAGCAGAGGTTCATAGTAATGTAAAATACAAATATACATTTTCCCCTATGTCTTGCAATTTGGTTCCTATAGAATTAATAATTTGTTTCGATTTCCTCGCGGCACACCAGCGGCCCATTCGCGGCACACCAGTGTGCCGCGGCACACCGGTTGGGAAACGCTGGTCTAAATATTACGGAGTTTTGCTAAATGTTCTCCAATTCATTAATATGTCCTACTCAAGTGAACAAAATCCGGATCCCTGCTTATCTTTGCATGTTTCTTAGGTATAATCAAGTGTGTTCAATATTTATTCAATTCATTAACACAAAAGCAGGACTAGAATATATCTGTGGCTGGGTGTATACATATCGAGAAAGACAAATATTACGATTCTAATAATTCCCTATATTCTAACTAAATATATATCAAGTTCATAGTACCATTCATAGTACCAGCAACGAATCTGAGCGTCCAAATGGGTGAAGAGTTTGGACCTTTTGGTTATTAACGTTGTAAGTAATTACAGCGCCAAATACATAAAAGATACTAAGAAACTAAAATTAAAAGTGGTACATTGTTGATGGAAAAGATAAAAGAAAAGCAGAATGAGAAGCGATAGAGCATTGAAAGAATTCGCATTGCAGAATAGAACCACACCATCTACTGAATGTTAGTCACAGAACAATTACATGCCGGGAGCTCCTGAAGACTATGGTGACTAGATGAAATCGAAATTAGCAAACCAACGTGTCATAGAAGTATGTCGGATTAAAAGTAAGAAGTCAAGAAAACTACTTCCGATTCAGTCACGATTCTTACTTTTAGTTTGCTTACGATGCTGTTATTTGTAATGGCTGAATATTATTGTCTAAAAGTTAAATACTCCTATATTCCTGATATCCTTCTTCGTTGTTTTGAATGTCATCATTACAGGCACACCAGCGCGTCGTATACGAAATGTGACGTATTGTATTAGTGAAAGTTGTGTCTAGAAAAGTCATGTTGCGGAGACCTCTACAGTGACAAATAAGTGTTAAGGCGATCATTTTCGTTGGTCTAAGGAGTGACCAGACTTCGACAAACGAATGTGAGAGGTCATGATTGTTGAAGAGATTTCCGCTAGTGTAGCGAAACGTTGATCCAAGCTTTTCTTTAACCCTTTCACTGCGTAAGTTGACTTCTGTCGACGGGAAAAAAAATGCCCTAACCAGCGAATGTCGACTATAGTCAATGTTTTAAAAAATTCCGTATCTTGGTCTTCTCGAGACTAATCGCCAAAGGTGTTCCGTGCATTTTTTTTTTGCGTTCTATTATTTATTGCATACGTACCAAAAAAATGATAGATGTTGCACTGAAACATTCTCAGCCGTCCGCTGGTTTCCGTAGTTATTTCATTCAATGGATGAACTTAACTGGCAAATGGAATTAAACCCAGCCGACGAAAATAAACTGCAGTCTGTTAAATCTTTTTTGGGCAATTCGTTGATGATCTGAATGGAATTTTGGGAAATAATTATGTTTTTAAGATCATAAACACACTTTTATTCGTTCTCGTGCAATTACATTACGTAACTTTCCCTGAGATTTTCTTTCATCTTATCAATTTTTACTTAAATTCCTTATCTTATTTTTATTTGCTCTAATCTGTTTTACTTTTATTATTACTTTTTATACTTATTATTCGAGTTATTTATTTTCAGTTTTATCATTTATTATCTTAGCTTTTGCGCGACCTGTGTTTCACAATTTATCATTGATATTTTTTTGTTAGATTGCTTTCTTTCCTTTTTTTAGCCTTCCTTCTATGAGCAGCATATGTAACATATTGGAATATTCGTGACGGAGATAAATAATCTAGTGACTGACATTCCAATTAGAATTCCTTTTATGAACAGTATATGAAAGGTATTGAAATATTCGTGACGGGGATAAATATCCTAATGACTGATATTGGAATTGAATCTCTTATCAATCAATGAAAATCAAAATTGTTCAATACTATTCTTATGTTTTGTATTTTATTATAGTAGGAAATAAATATGAAAATACTCACCAATGTACTTTGAAATACAAAGTAGTCCTTCTATCTTGCATTCCAAATCATTGCTCTCACTTGATGAATCTGAAGCAAAAAAAGAAAGAAAAAAGGTAAACAAATAAATTGAAATAGGAAGTTTCTGTATTAAGCAGTAAGGAAACACACTTAATACTCGTTTTAATGGGCTACAAGAGGACAGTTTTCGTTGGATGTTCCCGATTATATTTTATTTCCGACATTATTTCTTCAATGACTAACATCCAGAGTTACTGATTTTAATCAAGTATAATCTGACACTATTAGATACCTAGCACATTGTATAAAACAGTAATATTAGGTTAAAATTAGGACTTTTAGACTGAAAGGGTTTCTTCCTATATAGTCCGTTGCTATCGAGATCTGAAAACAAAGATTAGCGTATTTTTAAAAGTATCTTACGAGGGAACCTGTCCAAGTGCAACTCTGACTTCGAGTAGAGACTATGGTCGTTGGATACCTTGTCCCAAAAGAACAAAACCCGAAAAGTGATACATCCTCGATCGCAACCGTTGCAGAGATATAAGCATGAAAAGTTAGAAATTGAACTCCATACTATACATTACAAAGTCAGCTTCCGGGTCAGATTTTTCGGAAACGGTCAGGTAAGGAAACTCAACGAATACATATCAAATTAGTGTTGGGAGCCCACCACCTTTTGAATGAAAAAATGTTGCCCCCGGCGCAATCGCAGGGTCCCAGGTGGGGTCCAACTCAAAATTGGCAAATGGAACCTGGGGTCAAGTATCATATTGTATGAAAGCTATTGTTAAATAAAAGAAGATAGAACAAATCTCAACTCTCTATGATGACCCTGTGCAAACGGGCAACTGGCAAAATGTCAATACAACCTACACCAGAAAATATGGCCACTCTTCTAAATCCGTTAAGTTGTGACAATAACAAAACAGAAAAACACGTTTAAAAGTGCAAGGTATTGAAGTTAAACAAATTGTTGCACAGTCTCTCACAGAGTTACACAACGGACCATGGTCATTCTATGGTCCATTGGTCATTCGAAGTCACACTTATACTTGGATAAGGTCCGTTGTGTAACTCTGTGACAGCGTTAAATCATTTGTTTCCCGGTATAGTTCGAATTACGAATTTTTCTCAATGTTCAACAGCATTTTTGAGAGTCCAACACACAGTATGAGTAACGTGAGATGTAGGAAAAGTCTTACTGAGACTTTTGAAAATGTCACAAGTATTTGTTGAGTGGTACTGAATTGGGTAGAATTGTACCATCTATTTCACAAAAGGGGCTGAAAATGCCAGCGTGGTACCAGCGAGCCGATGAACGACAAAAAGGGCTGAATTTGGTACAATTGTACCAGATATGGCAACACTGATATGACGCCTAGTGCTAGTTCCTCTGCTTTTCGTTCTCAGCGTTTGCTTTTACACTTTTATTTACCCTCAATCAAATTGGAAATGTTAAAATAAAAAAAAATGTCTGTAGAGAATTCACTGTCACTACTACCACTTGCATTGACACTAATAATACTGAAATTTCCTTCTTCGTCACTACTCATTGTTTGCAAAATTCACTCAACAATGCAGTCATAAACACAAAACTTCTTTTAAAAAACTAACGAACAGCTCCCTCGACCCTCGAAGCGATAATACTAAAAAAATACATGGGACTATTATGGGAGTAATACATTGCACCCTGAAACCAAGAAACCTAAACAAGGTTGAATCGCGTGTAAATATTTGCTCCGTGCACTTTCCTTTACCACGACGCAATATTTCGGGTTAATCCAGACAAGAACGTACAAACTATATTGATCCAGTTTTACTTGGGTTAATCCTCGGGTTAATCCAGTTTTACATATTACCCCTAAACGTAAAAATTCGGGCTAATCCGGGAAGCGGTTTCACCCCACTATCTGCTTTTGAATAGTACAATTCTGCTTCATCCATACGGTACTATTCCGAAGAGCTCGTGTTTCGAGCATCTAAACCTATAGGATTTATTAATTTTTTTAAAACTCATCCTTTTCTCCGTAGCAAAAATTTGTTGTTGTGATTGTCATACTTGCTTAGTATGTTTCTCCAAAGAAAAAACATGTTTTAACATGCTGAAAAGTTAGGAAGCTTAACGACAGTAATTTGCCATCGGCTGGTTTGACGAGGGCAATCTTTTCTATTTAATTGGTGTGTATAACTTTGATGGCATGATTGAAAACAACAATGTTTTATGTCGTTTGTGCTTGCGATTCACTCTTTCTCCTCTGGTTATCTGAGTTCGAAATTGCAATGAATTGGCGGGAGAAGCGAGCATTCAAAAGCAGTAACTCACAGTCCAATGCTTCTGAGTAGATACGTAGACTACAGGAAGAACTTAACAAAAGTTACTTTCTTTTATATTATTTCAGTTCCTATTAATATGAAAATCTTACAAGTATCCTACTATTCTAAGAAATGAAAAAGAAAGATAAGATTGGTAAAGAGAATATGATTTGATCCAGTGTCAAAATGTTATGTGAGTTTGTAGACGTTCACTCTACTCACTCATCCACGGGAACTCCGTGGACGAACTTCTTATACTTTTACAGCATTATAAAAACAGCATTATAAAAACATTGCTGCAGCGAAATAAATTAATCAAAATATTACCTAATTCTTTTTTTTATTTTAAAGGTAACCAAGACTCTTCTGTCGCTTTTTCTCGAGGTCTGTGTGCAATTGGCCCTCACACCGTGAGTTGAATGCGAATGGAGATAAGGCGAAGGTCAGTTAGTAGTGTAAAAATGATCAATCTGGGCCATATTAGAACCATGTCCCGCCTGATACGAAGTATTCGATAGTCCAGTGTCGCACGATACACCATGACCCACGTACCATCCAATCATGGAAAATCGAAAACCCAGAAAACTCATTCTTTTTATGATCACTTTTTGGGGTATATTCGTTCCCTTTTATGAGCACTTTTTGGGGGTGTATTCGTTCCCTTTTATTACCACTTTCTTCAACCCCTATTTTAACATAGCAGAGCTAATAAAAGAGTATGGCTTATTTTTCAACCGCTATATAGCATTCTTTTACGGGAGTTTAAGAAAGATTACGACCATCTTTTCAATCCTTCTGTAACATACCCTACGGGTGTAGTTGTTCCCTTTTATGAGTATATTTTCCAACCGCTAATTAACATAGCAGAGATTACATAAAACTAAAAACATATTTTAGCAGCACCCCTATTTTAACATAGCAGACTACGTAACATAGCAGAGCTAATAAAAGAGTTTCGCTTATTTTTCAACCCCTATTTTAATATAGCAAAAATTATGTAAGACTGCGAACACACAACTATGTAACATAGCAGAAAGGTTACTAACCTAAGAGACGTGTACTCGTTCCCTTTTATCAACCCCTATGTAACATAGCAGAAATCACACAAGTATTCATCAACTACTACAAGTCCCAAAAGTACTGATCGTCGAGGTTAAAGGTCAAATATTTAAACCCGAATAACTTTTAAGCAGAGCCACATATTGAGAGCGAATTTCCAGATTTAGCAATAGAACATCAAGTACTACATGACGCAAAAGTACTGATCATCGAGGTCAAAGCTCAAATATTTAAACCCGAATAATTCGCAAACGGAGCCACACATTGAGGTATTGTTACCACATTTAGTAATAGGCCATCAACTACTACATGTCCCAAAAGCACTGATCATTGACGTCAAAGGTCAAATATTTAAACCCGAATAATTCACAAACGGGGCCACATATTGAGGTGGGTTTTCCACATTTAGTAATAGGTCATCAACTACTACATGTCCCAAACGTTCTGACCATCGAGATCAAAGGTCAAATATTTAAACCCGAATAATTCGCAAAAGGAGCGACGGATAAATATGTGTGACCTATTTAATTTTGTACCAAGTAGAAAAAAGGGAAGAATGATTCAATTTGATTGGCTTACTTACTTTTATATTAACGAGAAAAAAGCGAAGAAAGGTCATTTTAACTAGTTCAGTGTTTTACACCTTTTCGGGCTATTCAAATGAACGAAAAAATAAATTTAGATGGAGTATTATTTTTGTACTATGCAGGAAAAAGCAAAGATATGCCATTTTAACTAGCTGAGAGTTTTATATCATCTTGTACAATTTAAACAAATGAGGGGATAAATTTGAGTGACCTGTTCAATTTTGTACCTACGAGAAATGCCATTTTAACTAGCTCACAATTTCATATCATTTTGTACTACTCAAATAAACGAAGGAATAAATTCGTACTAACCAGAAAAAGCGAAAAACGCCATTTTAACGAACTGAAGAATTTATACCTTTTCTGCTATTCAAATAAACGAAGAAATAAATTTGGATATCCTATTTAATTTTGTAACAACCAGAAAAAAGTGAAGAAGGTCCAGTTTAACTAGCTGAGTATTTTATATCATTTTGTACTATTCAAATAAACGAGAGAATAAATTTGGATGGAGTATTTAGTTTTGTACCACCGACAAAAAGCAAAGAAATACAGTTTTAAGTAACTAAGAATTTAATATCATTTTGTACTACTGAAAGAAACGATTTAATAAATTTCAGTGGCTTACTTCTTGTGTCAATCCTAAAATGGGCCATTTTAAATAACTCAGCATTTTATACCTTTCTGAGGGATTCAACGAGAAATGCCACTTTTAACTGGCTCACAATTTTATATCATTTTGAACTACTCAAATAAACGAAGGAATGCATATGAGTGAGTTATTTAATTTTGTAACAACCAGAGAAAAAACCGAAGAAGAATCGTCTTAACTAGCGGAGTATTTTATACCATTTTTAGTATTTAAATAAACAAAGGATAAAATTGTACTAACCGGAAAAAGCAAAGAAGTACCATTTTCCTTAACTCAGAATTTACGTACCTATGTACTAGTCCAATAAACGAAAGAACAAATTTGGGTGTTCTACTTATTAAACCAACCGAGAAATGCCATTTTAACAAGCTCGAAGCCAAACCGAAGAAGGATCATTTTAACTAGCTGAGTATCTTCTACATTTTCTTCTATTTAAACAAGCGAAGGGATAAATTTGAGTGGCGTATTTTTTGTACTAACAAGAAAAATCGAAAAAGGACCATTTTAACTAGCTGACAACTTCACATCATCTTGTATTATTTAAATAACCGAAGGAATAAACTAGAGTGTGGCTTATTTACATTTGTATTAACGAGAAAAAATGAACGTCCATTTTAACTAACTGAGGATAATATACCATTTTGTAGTATTCAAATAAACGAAAAAACCGAAGAAGGACCATTTTAACTAGCTGAGTATTTTATACCATATTTTACTACTCGAATAAACGAAAGAATAAATTTGGATGGAATATTTAATTCTGTACCATCTTGAAAAATCAAAGAAATACCATTTTAACTAGCTGAGAACTTTACATCACCTTGTACTATTCAAATAAACGAAGGAATAAATTTGAGTGGTTTATTTACTTTTGTATTAACGAGAAAAAATGAACTCCATTTTAACTAGCTCAGAATTTCTATACCATTTTGTAGTACTCAAATAAAGAAAAAAGCCGAAGAACGACCATTTTAACTAGCTGAGTATTTTATACCATTTTTGAACTATTCAAATAAACAGAAAATGAATTTGTACTAACCAGAGATAGAGAAGAAGGACCATTTTAACTGGCTCAGAATTTATGTACCTTTTGTACTGCTCCAAAAAACGAAGGAACAAATTTGTACCAATCAGAAAAGGTGGAAAAGGACCATTTTAACTAACTCGGAATTTATGTACCTTTTGTACTACCTAAATAATTGAAGGTAATAAATTTGAGTGACCTATTCAATTTTGTACCAACGAGAAATGCTATTTTAACTAACTCAGAATTTTATATCATTTTGTACTACTAAAAAACGAAAAAATAAATTTGAGTGGAGTATTTAGTTTTGAACCAACCAGAAAAAAACGAAGGACCATTTTAACTAGCTGAGAATTTATATACGTTATGTACTACTCAAATAAACAAAAGAATACATTCAGGTGTCCTACTTTTTATACCAACGAGAAATGACATTTTAACTAGCTCAGAATTTCTGTAGCTTTTGTGCCATTCAAACAAACAAAGAAATAAATTTGGATGGAGTATTTAGATTTGTACCATCCAGAAAAAGTGAAGAATGAATAAAATTTGTGTGGACTATTTCTTTTTGTACTAACTGGAAAAAGTGAAGGGCCATCATAGCTTTTGTACTAGTAAAATAAACGAAGGAATAAATTAGAGTGGCCTATTCAATTTTGTACCATCGAGGAAAAGCAAAGGAATGCCATTTTAACTAACTCAGAATTTCTGTACCTTTTTGTACTACTTAAATAAACGAAGGAATATTGAGTGGACTATTCAATTTTTTACCAACCAGGAAAAAACGAAGAAGGTTCATTTTAACTAACTAAGAATTTCTATACCATTTTGAAGTATTCAAATAAACGAAGAAATAAATTAGAGTGGCCTATTTAATTGTGGTGCTAGACTTTGTACTATTTTGTATATTTCTGTCACCCAGAGAAAGGGCCATTTTAAAGTTTTTTCCAGTCCAATTTTTGTACAAGAAGGAGAGCCATAATACTATGTTTGTGCACTTTTTGAATTCCATTCAAAATAAACGAAGAAGGGTCATTAAGATATGGTACTATATTTTTAAATTCGAATGTCTTGTACCAACTAAAGAAATATTCTGCTTTAAATAAGCAAAATCCTAGGGTCATAGACCAGAATGCTAAACAAGTTGCATTGCAAAATAAATTTTAATTGCAATGCAACCCGTCATATAAAAGAAATGTCTAATGAAATTACACTAAAGCAAAGAAGTAAAAGAAAATAATGTTAACACCCGTTTGCCTTCCACACTAGTAAGGTGCCCTATGTTATATAAAAAACATATTTGATTGTACCTTAGGACCCTCGCTATACTAACAATACGCATTCGCTATACTAACTACTAACAATACGCTATACTAACAATACGCAAATGTTAGGTAACGCATTCGTAACGTTCCTTTTTTATTTTATTTAAAGTGTATTAATATCGAGAAGCAACAAGGAACATTGAAAACTTCGTATCGATGGTGGGCAACAAGGAACTTTGAAAACTTTTCCTTCTAGAGCTGAATTTTACTTTGATATGATCTCTTCTTCGTAACTGCATCTAATTATTCTATCCTGTTTTTTCTTCTTCCTTTTCCTCTAACAGTATGGTGATCCTAAATGACCAATTATCTCTTAGTAACGCTAATTGTTATGGAGTATGTTCTACAGAATTAAGTTAAAATTGAATGTATGACGTTACTCTCTTCCATTTGAATATTTTTCCTCTGTAACCAATGGCACCTCATGTGGGTTAAATCTTACGTTCAAAAATTTAGTTAGTTCAAAAATTCATCCCTTCGTTTATTTGAATACCCCAAAACGATAAAGAAATGCTGAGTTAGGTAAAATGAATCGTCTTCACTTTTTCTGCTTGGCACAAAATTGAATAGTCCGCTAGTTAAAGTGGCCCTTCTTCGGTTTTTTCGTTTATTTGAATACTACAAAATGGTATAAAATCCTCAGCTAGTTAAAATGGACGTTCGTTTTTTCTCGTTAATACAAAAGTAAATAAGCCAATCAAATTGATTTTTCTTTCCTTTTTTCTACTTGGTACAAAATTAAATAGGTCACACATATTTATCCGTCGCTCCTTTTGTGGATTATTCGGGTTTAAGTATTTGACCTTTGACCTCGATGATCAGTAAGTTTGAGACATATAGTAGTTGATGACCTATTACTAAAATGTGAAAGCAGAACCTCAATATGTGGCTCCGTTTACGAATTATTCGGGTTTAAATATTTGATCTTTGACCTCGATGATCAGTTCTTTTGGGACATGTAGTAATTGATGACATGTTACTAAATGTGGAAACTGCACCTCAATACATTGCTCCGTTTAGAAGTTATAAAGGCTGAAATATTTGACCTTTGACCTCGATTGTAAGTACTTTTGGGACATGTAGTAGTCGATGAATACTTGTGATGTCAGCTTTGTTATATAGAGGTTGATAAAAGGGATCGAGTACACCCCAAATTATGTTAGTAGCATTTGCAATGTTAGACAAGGTTAAAAAGGGTGCCATACTCTTTTATTAGCTCTGGTAGGTGTTCGTAGTCCTAAGTAATTTTGCTATGTTAAAAAAGGGGTTGAAAAAGAGAACGAGTACACCTCTGCTATTGGTTCTTTCTCTGCTGTGTTAAACAGGGGTTGTAATATATTTTCGTAGTTTTATGTAATCTCTGCTATGTTAATTAGGTTTTGGAAAATGTGCTCATAAAAGGAAACAAGTACTTCCCTGCTGTGCTAAATAGGGGTTGAAAATAGTGGTCGTAAATGAGAATGAGTACACCCCTAGGCTAAGTTACATAAGGTTTAATAAGGTGATCGTAACGTTTCTTATACCTAGTCAAATCTCTGCTATGTTAAATAGGGTTGGAACATGTGCTCATAGTCTTATGTAATTTTTGCTGTGTTAAAATAAGAGTTGAAAAAATAAACCATACCCTTTTATTAGCTCTGCTATGTTACATAGTTGTGTTCGTTGTCTCTGTGTAATTTTTGCTATGTTAAAATAGGCGTTGAAAAAAGTAGTCATAAAAGGGAACGAATACACCCCTAAAGATTTGTTCTATTCCTTTTATAAGCTCTGCTATGTTATGTAGTCTTATGTAATTTCCGCTATGTTACGTAGGGGTTGAAAAATGTGTTCATTGTTTTTTATTACTTCTGCTGTGTTACATAGTCTTACGTAATTTTTGCTGTTAAAGACGTACTCATAAAAGGGAACGAATACACTCCAAAAAAGTGCTCATAAAAGGAATAAATACACCCCAAAAAAGTGGTCATAAAAGAGAACGAGTTTTCGGGGTGTTCGATTTTCCATGGTTGGAAGGTATATGGGTCATGGAATATCGTGCGACACTGGACTATCGAATACTTCGCATCAGGTGGGACCTGGATTGCTCTAATATGGCCCAGACCGATCATTTTTTACACTACTTCAGTTGTTGGTGTGGGTATAACATACTACCTGGTTGTGGAATTTGCGAAAAGACAGAGTGAACATAAGACCTCCACAAAGTGTCGTAAGAGCGGTACGCTGTACGAGTTCAAACTGCAGTCAAACGCCGCTGCAGCGGGGCGGAAGATAGGCCAGACCTTTGGTGATAATATCGCGACTACGCGGACAGTATAGCGGTGGTTTAACAAGTTTAGGGACGGTGACGAAACACTTGAAGATACACCACGTGCTGGAAGACCAACACATGTACAAAATAAATATCTTTAGGCAGCAATTGAGGTGAACAGTGGCCAAACATGGGAGGAACTTGGACTACAATTCAGTGTGAGTGGAGAAACCATTCGGCAGCATCTCCATCAACTTGGGAAGCACTACAAGTTGGGTCGATGGGTCCCACATGATTTCACTCCGGGCCAGAAAGCAACACGAGCAAAGACCTATGTTTCTTTGCTGTCTCGTCTGAGGTAGGAGCCATTTCTGCACAGGAAGTTTACATGTGATGAGAAGTGGGTCCTGTACGAAGCTCCGCGGCGCCGTCATCATTGGTTAGCATCCCATGAACGGGTTCCAAACAACCACAACACTACTGCACGGTTCCGACAACAAACGGTGTCGGTACAAACGGTTCCGACAACACTACTGCACCGACGCATGTTCTGTGTGTGTTTGGTGGGCTACTTGTGGCATCGTGCATCGGAAACTGCTAACAACTGGTCAGAGCATCAATTGCAATCGTGTACTGTCAGCAGTTTAGACGTGTTCAAGAACAACTTAATACTCTGGAGCCCGCACTTCTGAATCTCAAAGGGGTCCATCTGTTACAGGACAACGCTAAGCTCTACGTGGCTAGGATGACCCCGAACACCATTCTACGCCTTGGATGGGAAACACTATTGATCCGCCATACTCCCCGGGCATTGTACCGTCCATTTACCATCTGTTTCATTCCTTGGACAATCACCTTAGAGGACGCCAGTTCAAATCCCTAGTAAAGGTGCGAAATGCACTTAATACCTTCTTCGCTTCACGGCTCACCAAGTACTAACGCGATGGAATCCATGGAATTCTAGAACGTTGGCAGAAGGTGGTCGATTCTGATGGGACTATTTTTGATCTTCCAGCTACGTCTTAAGTGACTTATCGATGTTAGAATTATGGTGGGTGAAAAAGCGACAGAACTTTTTTGGTTATCTTTATACATTGGATTTATGTTTCACTGTGAACGCAGTAGTATAGCAGTCTTTATAAATGACATACTTCACACAATACGTGCCCTGTCTTTCTCTTTTACGCCATCGTACAGCTAGTATGTGGTTGATGACAACAAATAAGTTTTTTTTTTTTTGCCAGAATATAAACGTTAGTGAATTATTACACGCTTAATAGATTTTTCATTTGGGTGATAGTCCCATCGGTTAACATAGTGACTGATTCTAATGATACGCATAACGTACCTTCTACTCTTTGCAACTAGCTTACACAGTTTGCAAGTTTCTTACGAGATGGCATATGATTTGATCACTGATTCCGAAAACAAAGGATTTGAAATTAATTGCTGTCATCGAAAATAGGTTTCTCGTGACAATTACGTCCCTTTCTATACTTAATACGATGTAGCATAAGATTCATTCGCCCAGAAATCGGCAAAAATGAAGTTAATTTACTCTAGCTTCAGATAGTTCAACTGTCGTATTTTTGTCTGTTTCAATCTTATGTTAAACTAGCATATATTACCCGCTTCGCTGCGCTGTAATGAAAATTTAGATGCACATGTGTTTAATACCCGTGAAATACGCTGTTTTCGTTTTTAATGGCATCGATTTAAATGGCATCGGAAAGATCATTGATCATCTCAGTGACCCAGAAAACCATGAATTCGACACTAATATTGGTCATTTTCGATCATTTTATTATCCCCCCCTCTTTCAAGTTGCGGGACTGAATTTGGTTTTAAACGGGATCGGAAGTGTCACTCTTCATCTCAAAAACTACGGAACAGACATAAATATCGGCCATTTTTGATCATTTTTATATCTCTCTCCCTTCTCCTCTTCCATGTTGCATGGCACGGCATCAGAAGTGTCACCGGTCGTTACAGCGTAAAGAAGCTCATGCAAACCCAGTCCAAAAATGCACATTTCATTAATGTTCCATGAGTGTACAGAGTATTCCCCGCAGGATGAAATTCTCGGACATGCCATCAACCGAATTTTGAGATATACTCTGATTTTATGATTAGTCCAAAGTAGGCACGATAAGTCTTGATAGCAGTCAACCCCGAATCCTTTGGCGCGATGCCGGAAGTGTTAAGCATCGTCAGCAGCACGGTTTCGTCTACTCGGGAAAACGCATGCTGCGATGTTTTCTTTCAGCCTTATAAGTAAAGAAAACGCGAAATATACCGTGATGAAGTACATCGCATCACACATTATTCTGAACACACACACACACACACACGCATAAAAACATGAAGCTGCCGGTTCCTAAAACTTCCAACTTGCCTCCAAAGCATTGGATGTTCACTGTTGTCAAGCCTTTCCTCTTGCCTACTTTGGACCCTCCTTGAAATCAGCCCATATCTGAAAACTATTGAAAGTATATCTGAGAATTACACTCTGTAGGGAATACCCTGTACACCTATTGAAAATTGATTAAATATGCACTTTTCAATTGTGTATGCGTGACTTCCTTTGCGCTGATAAGGATCAGTTTCTGGAATTCGAAACAGAACCTGTTAAAATTTAGTTTTTTCGCGATTTTGGACAGCCCTCGTTCTGAAAATATGCACTTTTCGTCATAGGTTCATATGAACTTTTCTCTTATTTTGACATGAGGAATCACCTCTTAAACTTTGTCGGTATAGTTCATTAACACCCTATATATATATATATATATATATATATATATATATATATATATATATATATTCCAGCTTCACTTCAGCGACCCCCAAAAATGTGGATTCAGCACTAATATCAGTCAATTTCGATCATTTTTAAATATATCTTCCTCCCCCTCCCCTAAGTTGTGGGTTTGAATTTGAATTTAAACGGGATCGAAAGTATCACTGTTCATCTAAGCGACGCAGAAAACACATTCGACACTTATGACGATATTGTTATACGTACTTTTTAACCAACCCTCATATTTCCAATGCCAGTTCTTGGGAGCAAAGATCCCTCCCAAATTGTGGGTTAATCATATTATTTAACGCGTTTGCAACGCAATTTTCTTATTTGTCCCCTCTATATTATTTTGATGTTATAACCTTATTTTCTATCCTTTCCACTTTGCTTCGGGGATGGAAATATATAAATAAATAATTGGGGTAGGGTCTTGTACATTTAATGCAAGCGGTATATTTATATATACTTCGAGTGTGACGAGCTCACATCTGTTAAGTTATATTTCATTTCAAATAAATGAAATATTATTTCTTCCAGTGTTATATTTTAGTTCTATTGAACTATTTTGAATATTTTTGTTAAATATCTCACGTTAGAATGTAAAAGAATTTATAACTTTGAATTTTTATGAATGGTGTCAATGTTTTAAATATTTTATTTCTGTCAAGTGTAATAAATATTTCTTTGTGTATTCAATAGCAAGGAGCATCATCACTTTCATGAAAAGTGAAGTGATAGTAATTTTAATTCATTTATTGATAGATTTGCTGTTGCTAAATAGTGTCGCATGTTTTATTTTAGAATAAGTAAATATCGCTTCATTATATGATGTTAAAGTAATTACTATTGTTTTTAAACTTATCGCAATATGTTTGGTTTGTGTTAATTGTGTTATTGTGTATTGTTAGTTCTGAAATGGCATTGAATACAATATTTCATTAAGTGTAACATTTTATTGAATATAACGTTTTCTTTGAATATATTAATGTACTTGTGTAACTTAGCTTAAGTTTTGAAACATGATATTGAATACAATGTTTATGTTGAATTTTTAGGTATGTTGAATAATATGTTAAGTCATAGATAACTATTGGCTTTCATTTAAATATTGAAATTGTGTTTGCATTCACATGCCATAAAATAATTAAAATAAAAAGAAAATATGAATTATAAAAAGAAAAGACTGAAAGACATTTATGAAATGGCCCACGCGTTACCGTAAATAGCCCACGCGTTCATTATCGTTCGGATTTTCGTGATCCTGTGTGTCCGAGTGAACATGCGAACTGTTACACTTTAGAGTGAAGAATCTCAGAATGACTTTAACCCTTGGTGAACTACTGAAATAGGCAACCCAATCGTATTATGATTGTGTTATCATGGTGAAGTGTAATCATGAAGAATTGGATTCCAGGGTTCTTGCCCACTTACCAAGTACTATAAGTGAACATTCCCGTCGCGCACCATATATGATGATATTGTTATACGTACTTTTTAACCAACCCTCGTATTTCCAATGCCAGTTCTTGGAACTAATGTTTAGCCAGTCGGAATTCGCAGAAAAGCGAAACAGTGGAATTTTTCTACCCAGAAGGTGCCTCATTCCTCAAGCCATTTCAGCACCTCTCGCCGGACCATATTTAGAAAGGTATTTGATCGTGCCCTCATCCACACGCACGCAAAGTTGATTCCAAAGCAACAGCAGTGGATCATACATTATAATGTACATTTTTCCTAATAGTCGTCAATTATTTATACTATTTTGTGCGTTAAAATAATTAATGTGTTCCCAATCAAGTGATAATTAATCAATTATTTTTTATTATTGAAGCACTTATATAAAAACTAAATGTTTGATGCGAACTATTTTTTTTATTATTCTACTAGTATATTCATACGCTCTGCAAGGAATCAAGAGCAGCCAGGACTTGGCGCAACAAGTACAATTTCAACATCGAAAGAGGATGTAGCACCCGAGAAGTAATTCTCAGTTTTAGTGAACAAAGAGAGTGCAATCAAAAACTTCGAACTAGATTAAAGCACTTGACATATAGTTCCAATATGTGGTGAATAATACAAGTAACAGAGCTTTTAATATAATTTTATGTCTGGTGCGCTAGTAAGTTAAAAATGAAGATTTTAACTTAAATAGTCTTCTAAGTTATAATAATTTAATGAACTTACGAAAACGAAGCCGAAAATGGAATATCATACAACAGGTGGAATTGCACATAAGAGGACTCTCATGTTGGAAATCGTAAGAAATATTTCTTTTAGTGATGCAAAAAGAAGAATAAAATGCCTTTAGTATTGTCTTCAGAATCCTCATGAAATCCATTGATGTTCTGTGACCGTGAAATCCGTGCATTTCTGTCGTTATCGTTTCGCGCGCGTCTGAATCGATTTCTAAGGGCTATTATCGTTAAATTTTATTTGATCAATATATATTGTGTTAGTGTTGTTCAGTATGTTCCTATTTTCTTAAAAGTCGAAATATATATATATACTAAAAATATTTGGTGCATAAGCTATTTTTATTAGTCATGAGATAATACATAATACAGTTACTGTGTATGGTTTTTAGTGTTGTTCTTTTAGTATGTGAAAGAGAAGTATCATACCGTACTATGTGCATAATTTAATATTTTATCAGATTGCAGGTAAAGTACATCGAAAGTAGCGCAGTGCAAAGGTATATTTTTTGCTTCTCTGCATCCATCTGGTGTTAGCTATGCTAGTTGTTCCCACCTCAAGTGTTCTTTTGAAGTTATCGATGCAACCGTAATATGCGGGACTCGCCAGTGATGGTGGACACACGACTCACAAGCAAGGGGCGCGATATCGAGACTCGAATTTCGCAATAAGAGTTACATATACTGAAAGAACATCAGGTAGTTAGTAAGTTATTAAATTATTAACTGCAGTCCGCCAGTAGGGGAAAAGTTATGGGACTGTAAAGTTCAGAGCCTGGCGTACGAAAACCACACAAAACGTAGCATTTTGCTTATTCTTCTTTGTATTGACAAGATATAATGAACTTTAACGTATTCCCATCACAGAATATGATGTTTGACATAAGAAAATCTGTATGAGAAGAATTGTCAGTGTTGCCATCCATAGAAATTACAGTGTTGCCCAAATAAGAATACCTCGAAAAGCTTGCAAGCAAATAGTACGTGATCGGGACTTGCGTTGCACAATACGGGTTATAAAGTATATTCTGAAAGAGCATCAATCATGAAGTGACCACGTTATTAGCTGCAGTCCGCCAGTAGGGCATAATTATGGGGCTGCAAAGTGAACATGAGAAACTATGACAGACAGAAGGAATAACCTGTTTGTCTGTGCAATAGCAAATGGTATTTGTTTGGGAAGGGGAGATAGCTATGTAAATGACAGTGTTAAGCCACATAATTGATATGAAGAGCAGAAAGTATGGAGTGATCCAAACAAAAACAGTTAGTACAATATGCACATCGGACGATAGCCAGCGACGCGCAGTGATAACTTATTTCTGTGGTAAGGGAATCAAAACAGTACTGAATTGGTGTCTGGAATGCTTCCGGTGCGATGTCCAGATATCCCGCTTTATAGAAAGCAAAGCGAATTATGTTGCGGAACAGGGGAGCACAGAATTGGTACAGCGTGAACGACTGGAGACGCAGGAAATTGTCACTTTTCCAGATGTTCGTTTCCTGCGACAAGACAATTGTGTCAGTGACGAACTTGACAAAGTTCTTGTAAGGACGGAAAAAGTACTCGTCCAATTGCTGCATCAGTCCTGTACATCCAGCCGGGATCAATTGCTTCCTGAATGTGACATTTGCAGGAACAAATTTATCGGAAAGCTCGTCGTCTTTGTTTGGGTTCCTCGAGTCCAGCAAGAGATAGATGTTCTCCCTGTTTTTGGGAATGCTATTCCAGAACACTTTGTTATAAAACTCCGACCTCTGCGCTTTCGACATATTCTCTTGGTAGCTTTTGCACTTCTGTTTAAATAATATTCTGGAATGTTAATACAAGTATATTATAACTACTTTGATTCTTACAAACTAAATAACGAATTATGTAAAACGTAGTTCCGTGCGAACCACGAAAACATGATGTCACAAAACACAGTTGTGTTCACTCTTTCATTCGCTGCAAACCAAGGTTTTCGCGGTATTCTTATTTGGGCAACACTGTAATTTCTGTGGATGGCAACACTGACAATTCTTCTCATACAGATTTTCTTATGTCAAACATCATGTTCTGTGATGGGAATACGTTAGAGTTCATTATCTCTTGTCAATACAAAGAGGAACAAGCCAAACGCTACATTTTGTGTGGTTTTCGTACGCCAGGCTCTGAACTTTACATTCCCATAACTTTTCCCCTACTGGCGGACTGCAGCTAATAATTTGGTAACTTACTAACTACCTGATGCTCTTTCAGTATATGTAACTCTTATTGCGAAATTCGATTCTCGATATCGCGCCCCTTGCTTGTCAGCCTTTTGCGGTTATTGAATGCACCCGAATCTAACGACCGAGAGTGTAGATCTATCTCTATATTAACTGGTGTTCTATTTCATTATCACTTGACCATTCATTACTGGAAGTTAGGAACAAACCCAGAATAACAATATATGGTTACTCCCATCCGGGAACCAATCAGAATCCAACCACGCTACTGTTATAAATTGGCTTAACCCGAACAGGGACCAACCCGAATCGAACCCTGATCCACTCATACACTGACAGTGGCGATTTTCGATCATTTTATACATCTCTATCTCCCCCTCCTCCAAGTTGCAGGGCTGATTTTGGATTTAAACGGATCGGAAATGTCACTGTTCATCTGAATGATCCTGAAAAGTATGGATTAGACAGTAATATTGCTCATTTTCGATTATTATTATATATAGCTCCCCCTCCCCCTCTTCCGTGCTGCGGCACATGACATCAGAATTGTCACTGTTAATCTCACTACTCCTAAAACTATGGATTCGAGACTAGTATTAGTCATTTTCGATCATTTTAAATGTCTACCCCCTCAGGGCTGAACTTAGATTGTAACAGCATCAGAAGTGTCACTTTTTCTCTCATCAACCCCGAAAACTATGGATTCAACACTAATATCGGTCATTTTTGATCATATATAAATTTCTCTTCCCCTCCCTCTCCCATATATTGCATTGTCAAAGTGAATAGCCTAAAATAATCCCTGCCCCTAAACTCATGTATGTTGAAAATTTGATTGAGATCGGTCGGGTGGTTCAAGAGTGATGAAGTTACAAAGGAAATCATTTTTATTTTTATTTTGTTTACATATATCTCTCTCCTCCTGCTCCCCTAAGTTGGCTCGTCAAAGTGAAACGATATAAAACACTCAAGACCCGAGCGTCATATAAGTCGAAAATTTGATCGCGATTGGTTGGGTGGTTCAAAAGTTATTAAGTTTTATTAGTTTTTATTTATACGTTCCCCTCTCCTCCTTCTCCCCTAGGATCTACCGTTAAAGTGAAATTACAAAAATGTTTCCAGACCCGAACCTCGTGTATCTTGAAAATTTGATTGAGATCGGTCAGATAGTTCAAGAGTTATTAAGTTACAAAATAGTCACTTTCAGTCCAATATAAAATGATTTTTATATATCTCTCCCTCCTTCTCCTCCCCTAGGTTCCTCCCTCAAATTTAAATCATGACAACGATCCCAGGTCTGAACCAGGCCCGTATCCAGGGGTGTCTAGGGTCAAGGCCCCCCTCCTAAATTTTGGCTGGCCCCCCTAAACTTTTCACGGTAGACTGGCAAATGAACTATAATATGGTTATGAACTATAATATGGTTGCATCGAGCCCCCTAACTTCAACTGGGCCCCCCCTACATTTTTGGGATGACTACAGGCCTGGCCTAAACCTCATCTATGTTTAAAATTTGATCAAGATCGATGGAGTGTTTCAGGAGTTATTAAGTTTTATTTATTTTTATACCCCCTCCCGTCAGTTCTACCATCAAAGTGAATAGCCTAAAACCAGTCCAACCTCAAACCTCATCCATGTTACAAATTTGATCGAGATCGGTTGGGCGGTTCAGGAGATTTAGAGTCACATAGTGATTTTCAATTTTTTATATATATATATATATATATATATATATATATATATATATATATATATATATATATATATATATATATATATATAGAGAGAGAGAGAGAGAGAGAGAGAGAGAGAGAGAGAGAGAGATTGTTAAAGAAAATATACTGTAAACATACTTCTCGTAGTTTCTTTAATAAACTTAAATGTGTAACGAAAAGGTGTATAGTACCTGATGCATAATATAGATGCGGAATGCACCTACATAGCTTCATAAAGATTTCAACTTTACATTGTATGATGCATGATCTGTAGGAATAGAATTTTGCCACTTGCAGTTTGCCTTCATCACGAAACAAACAATTCCGTTGCTTGGGCGTTAAATCTCTTATTGCAGGGCTATTGATGAATTTATTGACGTCGAAATATCGATTCATTACGAAGTTTAAGTGTGCACTACTTTTTCCAATTACATCTCTGGTTTCTTGTGGAAATTCAAATGGCGAATGAATAAAAGCCTGTGAACAAAAGGATAGAAGTGAGAAGCATTTTAAACATGATGATTAGATTGGTCGAACTACAATTAGATTACTATTAATATGTATGTAAAATATTGCAAGTGATAAGAATAATTTATGGTTTATTTACTGGATCAAATTTATGAATGACATCAAAAATAGGATTTTCCCTAATTTCCTTTTTTAAATTTTAATTTCAAAGAAGAGCATGTGGAATAAATAAATATGTATTTCGTTTATATATACAATATTAACGAACTAAGCGGTTTCAAAAAGTTCTTTACGCTCCGCTCACTGAAAGTGATCCGCGCCATGTTTCTGCGGAAATGACGTAAGTGGTGTCCTAGAGTCTGTCGGAAGTCTAAGTGGTTATCTAGATATAGAGCAACTAAAGAGAGTTTGACTTTTCATGTAACGACATATTCTAAAACTGTACATCTAATAATTTGCTTTCTACCACCCACGTTAAAGGAAACTCAACCGTAAAAAATATTTAATTATAGACCTCGTGATTGAATTGACTAAGTTTGATAGAGTACACTATGTTCTCCTAATTTTACGATTACAAAAATAGGCTTAAATTTTGTTTCTATATTAGTTATTGAACCTCACTCTAAACAATACTCTCTACCTAGGTATTTAGTTATTCCTGATACAAACTGGGAAGATGTGGAATAAAATTTACTTGTAACGAATGATTTAGTCAACAAATTTCTTTCTCACTGCCATAGCACATTTATATTGACTACGATTTTAACCATCTATTTCATATAATGCAATTTAAATTAAAAATCTCACAATTACTACTAGTATCTATTAGTTTACACTGTGCATGGAGTGTTCAGGACAAATACATTATTTCGCTTTCGCAGCAAGCACATATTTTTAAGTTTGACATATACATATGTAAATTTCATGTTGTAAATTCTCATGAAATGATCCTAACTCAATAACATGAAACAAAACTAGATTTGTTCTTAAATACCTATTACTATAGAAATTTTAAAAAGTTCTTTTTTCTAGTTTTACGTCCAATGGTTATGCCGTACACGCGAAAGCAGACAATGATGATGAGAATGAATGAAAGGCTGGAATGAAAAAAGTGGGAGCAAACGGGAAAATTCCGTGAAAACCTATGTACTGTACAGGGTGTTTGTGTACCAGAAAGCTCACTTGGCGCAAGCTCAGATCGAAGTAGGGACCACAAGTATCAGAGAATAATGCCATGCCACTATATTAGTGCGGTTTCCTGCAGAATGTCCACTGAAGGGCACTAACGCCAACATTGAGAATCATTAATTTACAGTTTTTATTTGAACTTCTTGACTACTGGATAGGCAGTCGGACACTCTGCTGACTGCACTACAGGCCAACACAATTCAATTTATCTAGTAATTCAAAAACATTATTACTTTTTTAAATGTACATTTTCTACCTTAGTTTCTTCGTTCGAAGATATACTTGTATATTTGGTAAATTTTCCTGACTTTTCGTTATTACTAGAACCCTGATTTCCATGCACAAACCCCGATATATGCATGCAAATATTTTTTTCTATGCAAGAAAAATGTCAAAAATATGCACTAAAATATGCATTTAAAAAATTTAACACATGCACTGAATTATACACTAAGAAAATAAAATTTCAATTTCTTACAAAAATATCTTATCTTAAGAGCCTTCACTAGAGCGAAATTAAAGTACCGCTTATTTTAGAATTTTTCTGTAATATCTTCAAAACAAATAAATATATTCCAAAAGCAGAAACGTAGTAAACTAGACAATACGATTTTGTATGTGATACCTTTATCACAATTCACCTATCGGTTTTTAGTATGCCTCTATTTACAGAACCCGCAAAAAATGTTAAATCTATATACAGTTGCAAATCGAAAGCAGATAGATGAGTTGTGATAACGGTATCACATGCAAAATCGTATTGTCTAGTTCACTACGTTTCTGCTTTTCGAATACTTTTATTTGTTTTGAAGATATTACAGAAAAACTCTAAAATTAGCGGTAGTTTAATTTTGCTGTAGTGAAGACCCTTAATCGCCTCTGTTGCAATGAACTATGAACATCTTTCTTAGGTTTTCTTCTGTAAACCACCTGCGTTTATTAGTGAGAAACGTTTTGTAGATCGAAAAGTTCCTGTGAAAGACATCAAATGTCTACCTGTTTTAGGTCCTCTTCTAATTCCATGTTTTCCCATTCAGTACATTTACAATGTCACAGATTGTTTTGTATCGGGAATTTTTACCTAATTCGTGGCAAAGTTTATCTGACGCTATTTTCGCAACACCGTGAGCTGCACTGGATAAAGTCTGCGATAATTCGCCCAACAAGGAGAGTGAATGCTGGAAAGCATTGTAACAATGCTTTCGGGATTCCAACTGTCTGATAATTTCAGGTATTCTCGAGAAGTGGTTGTGTATGTACTTAATTTTATTCTCAATGCCACTTGTAGGGAAACATTTTATGACACATAAATAGGGGCTGCATCATCGGGATTTAGTGAGTCTAGAATTGTCTTCTTTTGATTTATCTGCCTAATACGAAATAACTTCTAGCCACGGGCCCCATCGGGTTAAAGCTGATTGCGGAGGTAGAGAAACATTTTTCACAACTTTGCAAAAGATACATACGCGCGATCTCACAAATACTTTCTTTACATTTGATACAAGCGCGTCTACTTCCTGATATTGGTATCTGATTGCTTATACTATGTGATAAAGACCGTGTGCAAGACAAGTGGATTAATTTAAGATACAGCAGTTTCAAACCAGATTCTGCTTTAACAATATACGGGGACAATCAGTAGAAAAGAGTAACACATTGTCATACTTGATGCGATCTGACCATAACAAAGTTAACGAATCATTAAGGAATATGGCAATTGAGGAATGATTCACTTTTCCTAACATCTCGAAATTCAGCAAGTAAAATTTACTACTCGCCTTCATTGCGCCAACATTAGCATTACAAACACAACGTCCTGAAATATGCTTGTTTGCAACTATAAAATTCGGAAATATGCAGTATCCTGCAAAGTTTGGGAAATATGCAGACACATTGAAATTCACTCAAAATATGCATTTATATGCACTATGATATGGGTCTCAAACGAATCTTTACAAGTCCGTCGGAATGAAAAATTTACTTTCCATACGTTTTCGCATGTTACAATAAAAATGCATTTTGCATATAAATCCGGGCTGTAGTTATATACTTATATATACTTAACTGGTATTCTCTGACGAATTGTAATTGCTCTGTCTTTAAAGGTCTGTAGAAATTTTGCATTGCTTCTTTAAACTAAAAATTACGATCAACTGGACGTTTAAATAACAAAATTGTATATGTATAAAGGTTAATTAAACTATTAATAATATGTTCTCTGAATTGGCATTACTAAAATGTCTTCTGCTTTTAGACTAATAAACTACGTTATATAAATGTTGCAAATCTAATAGAACGGCTTTGTCCGCCCGTCCATTTGTTGACAGGTGTCAGAGCAAAAACGGTAATACATAAAATGAAAACAATCACAGATAGTATGAAGCTTTTTTTTTTTATGCTACCGATTCAGTGTCTCAAGAAAACGTTAGGTACCATGACTATTCCGGACACTCTATCGAAACCATAAGTAGTTCAAATTTACAGTAATATTATTTTCGGTTTCAATACTGATTTCCACAGCGCAAAATCAGTAAGAGATATCCAGATCCTGTTTTCTGCAATCAATTCGTAGCCCAAAATAGGTTCCCTTCTCCATTAATCCTCTATCTGAAGCGGAAGTGGTTCAAATTAACCATTTACGGTTTCAACTTTTATCGTTGTACTACAAGAGCAGTGAGGCATAGCGAGCAATAATTTTCTGATTGGATTCAGCGTCCAAGGAACATGTTCCGTCTTTGATCTTATTAATCTATTGCAACGACTGGCGCAAATCCCGGGGAGATGAGGGGAACACGTCCCCTCCAATCTTGAAACTGGGGGACTGTCCCCCCCCCCCAATAATCTGATATGAAATGTGGTTTTAGGGGAGAACTGTGATGATTTGTGTCCGAGTGGCACAAGGGAAACTAAGATAAAATTGATGTTCCTTGTTGTATAATATACGACAGGTTCACCTCATAAATCAGATTCATCTACCGTAATATGAGTCTTATCTCCCCCCTCCTCCAGAATAAGCCTTAAATCTGTCCGCCTCCCAATGTTGAAGATAACTCTGCTCCACTGATCATTTATAACATTGTTTTTCAACTTCATAAATATTTTGAACATCAGGGGAAAAAAAGATTATGGAACGGTCTCACTCGTCTTCCCCCCCTTCCAGTGTTGAAGGCAGATTTGCCCTGCTCATTGCAGCCATTAGTTATCAGTGCCGGATTTGCCAACAAACTAAACAAGCTATAGCTTAGGACCCCACTCGCTTGGGGACAAAAAACACTTACAGAAAAAAAAACTTATTGCTGTGTAACTTCCAAATAACAAGAAAAAGTAAATAAAATTAAACGCACATACAACAATGGTGTTTTGTATTGTTATGTACTAGGGGGGTTTATGAAGCAAGTAATAGTGCTCTGTTTCTCAGCCCCACTTGTAATGAGGCCCCTATTATCCAGCTCCGCTTATAATAGAGTCCCGGTTTTCAAGTCCTGCTTGTAATGGACCTTATTTCTATTTAGATATCCATTAGGTCCCTAAATTAACATATAGTATATATTAATATACTATATTAACATATAGTATATTATAGTAACATATAATATTTAAACCTAAAAACGGAGACATTTTGTCGCTGAAAAAGAAAGCTTGACGTATAAAGGGCCCCTTTCAATAGTTTAGGGCCCGATCAAACCTAAATCCGGCACTGGTAGTTATACTACGTCAAGTTTGAGTATTGAATGCTAATAGTTTGGAAGTCTACTGTAATTTCACATTGTAAAAAGGAACTCACTCGTTTACTTCTGCTATTATAATGGTTTATATATATATATTGAAAATAACTTATTGCAGTTATCTTTCTTCTCTTCATTCTTTAAGATTACCTTGAAGCGCTCCAGTGAATTATATACGTACCTTTATTTGTTTGTTTCTTTCATGCATCAGTACACTCACAGAATCTTTAGGAGTTCTTGATGAAAATATTCTCATTTCATGTTGTGTTACATTTCCTGTTGAATTGCTTAATATCCTAAAATCATTAATACAAAAATTAGATAGATAGATAGATAGATAGATAGATAGATAGATAGATAGATAGATAGATAGATAGATAGATAGATAGATAGATAGATAGATATCTTGAACAGGTTTCTTGGTCCCCATATTGGGACGTATCGACCTCTTGCAATTTTCTCCAGAAAGCACAAGCGGTCACTTTGTCCCCGTAAGGTCTCTTCCTCCCCCAAAAAAGGTCTCTTCCTCCCCAAATGGATATCCAAACAGGTCGTTTTGAAGCTTCGAGGTCTCTTCATCCCAATCAGGCTTACCAACTAACTTTTGTATGGAAATTGTTGACTTAAGATTTTTAAGCACAGAATTCACTGTTCAATACTTTATAGATGTGTATACTGTTTTACACATCAGCAATAACATATTGATTAAAATTTTCAAATTATATCCTATTTTCGAGATCAGGATTTTATTTTGGGTATATCAATAACAAAGAAAGGAGAGAGAGAAAAGAAAATATATGAGAATATTCATTTCAACAGTTAATATTTCAAATTTGAAACATGTGCAATGATCTCGCACTATTAAGGCAGTTATTTAAACTAATTCTATCTTTAAAGTAAAAATTTTAAAAATAAAATCTTTCAGTTTAACGTCCAACGATTATGACCGTAGACTAAGGCAGTCGATGATTTAGACAAGTTAATGATAATGGAGGAATTAATTGAATGAGAATGTTAGATGAAAAGAGAGTACCCCGAGAAAATCCATGAAAATATTGTCCACCACAAACTTACGTGGCCGGGGATCGAGTCAGGGACTAGATGCTTCAGAGGTAAGCACCTTACTACTGAGACACTCTGCCCCCTTTCTTTAAAATTTTCGTTGCACGAGTATTACATGAACAATATTCTAATGGTTTTCAATAATATGCTAGTAACTCAAGTAATTGAGTGACTGACATGGTAACAAAAATGTTTACGTACATATCGTTTAAATATAAAATTCGACTATACGTAGGAATTCTAATACCTCTATCTCTGGTGTAGTCGGAAATATTATACGAGGGATATGCAATAAATCTAATAACACTAATAATCTATTTTATAAGATATAGTTAAATTCTTTTTGACACATTATCCCTCTCCTCATTCATGTTTAGACTCCAAGTACGATATCATGGTATTCCAAATTCCTATCATTCGTCTATTTATGGCTCATTCGATTCTAGTTTATATTCTTTGTGTAACAACAATAACATATCTTCCCGAGCTCCTCCGTGGCAAAGCGATTAGCGTACGCGCCTTTGGCGTGGGAGGCCCGGGTTCGATTCCCGACGGGAGCTCATGTGTTTCGAATTCCACGTTAATCAGTAGGTCCACGTATCACATAGCCTCGCTGCTGAACGGGACGTTAAACTCAAAATCAAGTCATCTCAAAATATTTTCCCCGCCACCACACACACACTAAACAGGTCTTTAAAGGAGTTTGAGACAAAAGAACCCCAATCCGCGAAATGTATGTATTAAATCCAAGATCTCACCCGTGTCTTCCGAATATGTAAATCAATTATAGTGCAGTGCATCAAGAATCATTTATATATTTTTTCAAGCTGAACATGGAAACGACATATGACATACAAAGGACATACGACTATCTTCAATATTAAGTACCAAATCTTTTAGTCCCCTTGCCTTCCGTAAATAGACATATACTCAAGCCCAGTGTGTTGCAAACTGTAGTCCGCGAATCAAAAGTGGTACTCGAGATCTACCCTTCTGGTGCTCTTAGAAATGAACATTGGTCCAAAAACGAGAGAGAAGATAAAATTGAAACAAATCAGATATGAAAATTAGACACTACAGCTAAGAATCTCAAACATAATTTGAAAATTACATACGCAACCATAATTTACTTTCTCCTTCAGGACTGACATTTTATAAACTTTGTGACTCTAGTGTATAAGATATTCTTCGTCGTTTTCAATTACAAAACTGACAAACCCGCACGCAGGACACCATTGTTGTCTGAATAATTGAATATAATAGAAAATTTAAAATATTTATGGCTAGCAAAGTAGCTTTAATAACACGTTAATAACATCTTTAATTAAGAATTTCTCGATAATTACTCGAATTTAAGACGTCCTCGAATCCAAGACGCACCCTAATTTCGCTGGGTTAAATTAAGAAAATAGTATTATGTTCCATTTTTTTATTAATAAAGAGTTCTTTGATATTGGTCATTTTCGGTGATTTTTATATAACCCTCTCCCCTTCCCATGTTGGGGGGAATGGCATGATAAAAATTATCCCAATCCCGAATGTCATGTATGTTGAAAATTTGACCGAGATCGGTCGGGTGGTCGGTTCAAGAGTTACTAAGTCTTATTTATTTTTCTATATCTCTTCCCTCCTCTCCTCCTACCCTAAGTTCTATCGTCAAAGGGATATGATGAAAACCACCTCAGGTCCGAACCTCATCTATGTTGATAATTTGATTAAGATCGTTTCGGTGGATTAAGCGTGATGAAGTCACAAAAACACTTACTTTCTTACAAAAACAAAAACACTTACAAAAAAACATATTTCTTCTATTCTATTTTATTTTTTTCTTACGTATATGTCCTCCTCTACATTGTGCCGTCAAAGTAAAATGATGAAAACATTCCAGGTACGGACTTTATCTATGTTAAAAGTTTGATCGAGATCGGCCGGGTGATTCAAGAGTTATTAAGTTTTATTCATTTTCATATATTTGCTCTCTCGACAAACAATATGGATTTGGATGAAATAAACAATAATATTTTTGTAGGCTGTAACGACACGTCGATATGAAATTTCATTAGAGAGCTTTAACACGAAAGTATGAAAATATAATAAACTATTAAAAGAAAACATTGTAACATGAAATAATGTCTATAGGGAATAAGAAAATTAATGTTACCATGCAGAGCAGAAGGAAAAAAATATGAAAGAAATTTCGTTCACTATACCCATTTAATGACCCTACAAAATCTCTCTTGTTCTAAATTAACGCAGTAGAAAAAACGTTACTTTCAAAGGTTCGGATAATCCTTGAAAATAAAGTTGTGGTTATCTTTGAACTTTACAGGGGTTAACTTCCATATTACGTCTCCGTTCATCTTTAATAGTAATGAAGTAAAAGCTTTTGTGTATCAACTACGTCTCACAACATATTGAACTTCTTTATTTTATTTATTTATTTATTTATTTATTTTACATAGGGTCTACTGACAAATTATATTCAACATAAATAATTCGTAAGTATATTTGTCAAGTTTTGTACAAATTCCAATTCCAAGCAGGGCCGATCCAGGATTTTCTGATGGGGGTGCATTAATAACTACCAGTACATTTGAATTAAATTTGATTTTTTTAAATGTCTTTAGGCACCTGTGATGTGAATTAAGAATTGCCTGGAAGTGCTAAGTGTCTGCTCTCGGTGAATCCTTTTCATTCAACCTTCAAAAAATTGACTTAAACTATTGATTTTTGAAAACTTCACTTTCTTTTAAACCCAAATGGAAACATGACAGCAGAAGTTTTCAGAAAGTGTTGCTGCTTTCACTGCTACACTGTAAAAAATCGTTGTGTTATTTCAACAGCATGCCTATGTGTTAACACGATTGTGTTAAAATATAACACAAACAAGTGGTTATAACAACTCCCTCTCCATTTGGAGTTGTGTGTCAAATGCCGGTAGTTGAAATGACACACAGCCTGTGTGTTAGATCAGCACAAGTGTAGAATCTTCGGTGTTGTTTTTTGCGTGATTGTCAAATATGTTGGGCATCTAATTATAAAGGCTTATGAATTGAAGCTACAGACAAACACAGTAGAAAGAAATACTTAAACAAATCCAGGTATACGCAAAATTTCATCTCCCATATTTGATACATTTATTGCTTCTTTTTCTAAGCGATTGTATACTAGAAGCAACAAACACATCAACTTTATTAGATGGAACTGGCGCCGATTATTTGAAAGTGTATATGAAAGAACTATAAAATAAAGTAAATAGACAGTCGTCATTTGTTATAAAATTAGGTCTACATGGCGAGCAGATTTTATCTTATCCCGAACGGTTATCGTCGAATATACGCGGCTTAAAGGAGCACTCTGATTAGCCAAATTCAAAAGACCTCAACATTTTATCCCTCTACAAGCGACGTTTTCTTCATCACCTCCGTGGCCAAGTCGGAAGAGCACGCGGCTAGTAATTGAAAGGTTGGTGATTCGTGCCCTCCCCACCACTGGAGTACATTTTTTTACTTGTTTAAAGTGGTTTTTTAGACTCAGCATAATGTAAACATATTATGCACATAGGCGACTTAACATATTTTGGGGGAGTAATTTCGTGGTTCATTAACGCTTACGGCACGGCTCAACACCGGTTGTGCGTTAAAGACGTAACACACCCCCTGTGTTAAACGCCAACACCGCGGGGTATGTGTTGAACTAACACCGCATAGTGGTAGTCACGCTGGAACGGATAGGTGCTGATTGCCACGGGTGCTGACTGCCACAGCCAATTATTGGTGCTGACTGCCACGACTGTCGCTGATTGCAAATATGAAGGTGCTGACTGCTACGACGGCGTGCTGACTGCCACGTGCCTGGGAGAAACTATATTTGGAAAGAGAGGAATTAATCCCTCATACTAAATTTATGATTATTAATTAGTTTAGTAGTAATCACAGCAAATCTATGTGGCATCCTACAAGTTACAAAGTTGCTCACTAAGTGGAACGACATACACTTGGATGTTTATAAAGGGATTGTCTTTTCTGTTATATGTACAATTTGCACATTTCAATGTTTAAATTAATTGTTTTATTGTATTATTTAATGGATATGATGGTCTGAAGCCAGCTGACAAAGGAAGTTTGGGAGAAGCACTCGCCTGCAGAGAAATAAGCATGTCATTTGAAGGACCAACTCATGCTGATTACAATAGGTAATAAAACTCCTGTACGTTGAGAACTGTTCGAGATATTCAGCTTGGAAATTTATATGAGAAAATGAGTGGATGCACGTTTCAATGCTTTAAGTATTCTCACCCATGGCGAAGCCTGGTGGTTTGAAATTGCTATTGCTTGATCACTGGGGTCCATTCACAGACAAATTGTCCATTACAAGTTGCATGACGGATGGCAAAGAACTAATGGTTGAGAAGATACCAAAGAATTGCACACGATTTGTGCAATCATTTGATGTGTTTTGATTCCGATCAATCAAAGATTATGGCAGGAGATTTGTACATAGTATGAATCTTCTTCATCTGGACGTTATAATGTACCAACGAAACAATCAAATAAAGTTCGTGTCCATACGAATCACTTCCGATCACCGAGATACATTAGATTGTTTCAGTTTGCGTTCTGCAAGGCAAGTTACGAACAAATTATAGGCCTATAACTTTTGAATCACTTGTCGAATTTGTTTTTTGCTTTGGTTCTGCGAACTGTTCCGTTGACGGATGCAACACAATTGCACATATAAAATGTTCATGGTGCAAGGGAGTACTTTGCCTGCGTCATTTCTTCATAAAACAGAAGAACAACAGTGATCAATTTTCATCTCTAACCTATGATTATACATCAATACATCAACTATTTATTGATTTTAGAAAGGCTTACGACTCGGTTAGGAGAGAAACATTATACAACGTTCTTACAGAGCTTGGAATACCGAGAAAGCTAATTAGATTAATTAAGATATGTTTAAGTGAATCCCAAAGTAAAGTCCGGGTAGGAAAATTTTTGTCCAAGAGCTTCCACGTCGAAAATGGCCTGAAACAAGGAGATGCGTTGTCGCCATTATTATTTAACTTTGTGCTGGAATACGCCATAAGGAAAATCAAAGATAGCAACCAGGGCCTAGAGTTGAACAGCATTCACCAGGTTATGGCATATGCTGATGATGTAAATTTAATAGGGGATGATAGGAGAACAGTAGAAATAAATGCAGAGATCTTATTAAACGCTTGCAGGGACATGGGTTTAGAAGTAAATGCAGAGAAAACTAAATACATGGAAGTGCGTTGGGACCGTAATACGGCAAATTGTGGAGGCGTTAAAATATTAAATAATACTTTTGATAAAGTGGATACTTTCAAATATTTAGGATCAATATTAACAGACGAAAATCATATTCACGAAGAAACTAAATTTCGACTAAAAGCGGGGAATTCGTGTTACTATTCGGTTCAAAATCTCTTGTCGTCGCGAATTCTGTCGAGGAATTTGAAGCTTAAAATATATAAAACGATAATCATGCCTGTTGTTCTGTATGGTTGCGAAACATGGTCGCTTACTCTGAGGGAAGAACATAGACTGAAAGTATTTGAGAACAGGATCCTAAGAAGAATATTCGGACCCAAGAGGAACGAGAATGGGGAATGGCGGAAGCTTCATAACGAGGAGCTACATAGTTTATACGGTTTACCCAACATTGTTAGGGTCGTCAAGTCTAGGAGGCTTAGGTGGGCAGGTCATGTAGCTAGAATGGAAGAAAGTAGAAACGCTTTCAAAGTCTTGACTGGTAGACCCATAGGAAAACGACCATTAGGAAGACCTAGACGCAGATGGGAGGATAATATTAAGATGGATCTCGCAGAGATAGGAATACAAAGTAGAAACTGGATGCAATTAGCTAAGGATAGAAGTCAGTGGAGAGCTTTTGTGAACGCGGCACTGAGCCTCCGTGTTCCATAGGCCATAGAGTTAGTTAGTTAGTTAGTTTAACCTATGATTATTGTGAACAATGTAATGACTAATTGTATCTAACAAACCCGTTAGTTATTGCGAAACACTTTTTTTCTGTTACTTCCGATAGCTTTCAATTCGTATGTCAATATTCGTTACTAATTATGTTGTATTATACTTAACGCGTATAAATGCGTATATTCTCATTTTCTCATATAAACTTCCAAGTTGAATATCTCGAACCGTTCTCAACCGTACAGGAATTTTATTAGCTTGTTATAATCAGCATGAATTGGGACTTCAAATGGCTTTCTCTGTAGGCGAGTCCTTTCTCCTGAACTTCCCTTGTGAGGTACAGCCAGCAGTGCTTTTTTGCTGGGACTTTCAAGAGCTGCTCGAAACAATTTGCAGAGCTGTACACAGTTCATGCTGACATAGGGAGTTCAAGTGAGAATACATAAATCGTACCAATTTTGTACGCACTGTTCCCTGACAAAACTGAAAGTACACTCATGTCCAAAATTATTGTCGCATATCTATAACTGTCTTCTTGTAAGAATATAATTTGATAATTTTGCAGAGTACTTTTAATACTTATATTATGTGTATAATCAGGAAATTTATATTTTTGATAAATTTCATAGGAAAAGAATTATAAATACAAAAATCATAATGAGTAAAATAAAATGTAACTAAATGGACAAGAAAATTTTATTTTCGTTTTATTGTTCTTATTTACTGCTCTTTTGACATGAAATTTACCACATACTTGTCTTTGCCGATTATACACATACTAACATTATAAGAAATACCGGGCGAATTCGTTATCAAATTATATTAGTAGAACAACATATTTATAATCATGTGACTAATTTTGGACATGAGTGTAGATACAGAGACCTGTTTACCTTTGTTAGGTGTTGGTCTAAACAACACGATCCTAAGGATTATCTAGTTTCTTTCATGCTTTTTGGCGTCCGATAATGTTACGTCTAGCAACTTTCTCTCAGGCTCATGGCAGTCAGCACTCCATCGTGGCAGTCAGCACCTTGATATTGGCAATCAGCGCCAGTCGTGGCAATCAGCACCAATAATTGGCTGTGGCAGTCAGCACCCCACTCGCTGGAACCACTGCCCTGTGTTGAAATTGAGTTGAATTAATACAACCATTTTTTACTGTGTAGCTTCTCACTTTAGGTACTGTATATTTACAATGAAGGAGGGTATACGTGCACCTTTGCATCCCCCTAAATCCGGCCCTGATTCCAAGTATAAACAGATTTTTATCAAGGGACAATTTCTACTGATCCAAAAGCCTTACAGTTTTAAAGTATAAAATCTACTTCTTCTTTATACACATTTAGGTAAATATTTCTACTATCACCTAAGCACTTCGGAAATCACTGCCTGGCGTGCCCTGTTGGGATTTTTTAATTTTTATTTTAATTTTAAAGTATCAATATGTCTTTCTTAACTTTCCAATGATGATAGTAATATCTTGTCATTGTGCAAAGAACAGATTTCAACAGATTCAGGCGCGTACCCAGAAATTTTCAATGGGAGGGGAGGCGCTGCAAATTTTCGGGCAAAACTATATACAACACATTCCTATTTTGTGTTGTACATGAATCCAAGTATGCAAGTATGGCTATTACGCACACTCATACACACACACACACACACACACACACATATATATATATATATATATATATATATATATATATATATATATATATATATATATATATATATATATATATATATATGTGTGTGTGTGTGTGTGTGTGTGTGTAGTGGCGGGTCCAAGGGGCTAGAGACTCCCTTGATCATATCCTGGATCCGCCCCTGTATTGTGTGTATATATATATGCACAGGAGAAAAGTGCCAAGAACAGAGAGAGCCGAATTGGAATGGGGCTTTAAAGCGTTCCACTACAATTACATTTTCGCTTGTTAAAAGTGTTCGTTGGTGTGTGTGTGTTTGGAGATGGAGGTGAAGAGGGATGGGTCATTCTGTTGCAGATATGCTGCCTTTTGTTCTTCACTTCGACAAGAGACGTTAGGTGACAATTTCGTGAGTTTTTCTCTTATCGTTGTAAGTACATTAAAAAAAAAACTTTGCACTCAATGAGGGAGCTCGATCCGGGTGCATCTCCCCCTAAATACGCCACTGAACAGATTTACATATTTTAGGGCTCTTATAGGTTGAAAAGGCTATGTCAGTTCGTCACGATATATGTGTGCACACTTAGAGACTTTTTTTTTTCATTGCTCAGACGCGCCTCTTCGGTTTCGGCACCTGAAGATTTGAACCGAAACGGGCTATCATCATTGCAATATCATTCTTCAACCTTTATTTCATCATTCATATTTATTTGAGGAACGGGGACAAGGACAAGGACAAGGACAAGGTTGGATTTAACAAATCACAACTTTGAACAAGAAAACAAACAAAACAAAACAAACAATAAAATTTGAAAAAAAAAACAGAAAAAAAACAGGATCCTAACTACTAATTATTATCTAATAATGAGTAACCTTCCTTTATATAATCTAGCTAATCTACTTTGATTCTGACTCGAGTTGAACTTGACGTCAGTCCTATCATTTTCATCATTCATTGCTTGTTATCTATACTTAGCCTTTCCCGTACTATTTCCTCTTCTTTTTTCCGTTTTGTGCAGGTTTTTCCCTGTATGATTTGTTTTGGTTTCACCTGTATGTGTAATTTGACTCTCTCCTGTGCGAGAATTTACCACATTCTCCAATTATAACACTAATCACACACATCGCTTAGCACTATTTAGCCCTATCCACACTGAATTTCTACCACTTAGAGACTATACGGTCAACGTATCGGACCAAAGTTTAATCACGAGGTTGTGTATAAGTTTCTCTAGAGTAAGGGGGGATGCATCGAATTTAATCCTTACTCCCGTATAAAAGTAATTTTCTTATAGCTGAAAACTTGAAATCGCTCTTTCTTCGAAAATGACTCGAACAATTATGATTGTGTCATAAACAAGTATTTCATCAACAGCTTCATGTAGTGTTTCTCTGGGGAAATTCCCGTAGATTTACTGAGTTTCTCTTGAAGTAAGTTTGTTCGGATAATTTTCTCAAAAACGGCTCAAGCAATTATTTTTCCACATTTTGTAAGATAACTCAGTTTAGTTTAGCGTCCCATGAATATGAATCCAAGGTTAACGGTAATGATGTGAAAATATTGATGATGAGGTGAAGATAATGGTGGAATAAAGAAAATGGGAGGAAACGGAAGAACCATGAGACTATCCACGCAGTGTTTGTCCGCCACAAAGTCCACTTGCCACGAATGAGATCGATCCGGTAACCTCATACACAGAAAAGCGTCCTACCATTGGTGCGTAGAGTTCCTGCCTCGATCCCAGCTATCACTAAGTGGACTTCGTGGCAGATAAAAATCGTGTGCGTGTGTTTCCTCGGGGGTTCTCCTATATAACCCTACAATATAGAAAAGAGAATATCTTTTTTCTTAGGAAAGCCTGAAGAGATCACGTCACGATGTATGTAAAGAGATAGTTTACAGGTAGAATGTGCTTTTGACTTTGGAACAACAGTACTAGCAAAGAGTATTGTGGTTATAATTCAAAACAAAAATTTCGTCGGATTTACGCGTTTCATGTCGTATACATGACTTAAAACTGGCTTTCTGATTCGGTCCGCCTGTCCTCCCCCCTTTACAGACCTAGAGGTCACACTGTCCAATGTATCAAGAAAAAATTCTGGAAACCTGTTTTAATAAAATCTCTCTAGGAAGGATTTCGACATGTCCCTCGCGCAGCATAAAGGTAAAATAGCAAACATTCTTTTCAATCATTAGAAAGTAGCTATCTTTTGAAGAAATTAAAAAATCTCGTCAAAATACTTAATGTTTCACAAAATAAAGTGTACAACAATGCGTTTTGGCAGGGAGAAATTTATTATTAATACTCGTAATTTACACATTTACTCGTAGTATGTAAATTGGTTGCAGTGGAGTACAGAAAGGCGGAATTTCCTGGTTTTAACTCCCCATTTAACAATATTCTATGAAAAAATAAACAATTACTATGTTAAGACATGTGTTCAAAAATGTGTTTGAAACAATAAGATTTTGGGTGATTGAACTTATTCCCTCATGAAATTTTGTGTACGTCACTAGTTGGTTGATTGATTTGATGGGAGTTTAGAGTGGAACCCGAATCACTGTAGTCCATTTAAATTTCTGAATCGCAGGTGCTCGCTCTAGGTACTAATTAGCGTGGAAGGCGTAGTAGTATTTAGTTACATGAGCTAGCTTTCATTTTTGAGAGCTTTAGACTATATATAGAGGGTAGAGGGTAGAAGTGACACGAGAAAACGTAGAAGGATCTTACTAAGGGACATTTTCAGCAATACTTTAGGATAATGATGTAGTTCTACCTTAAACTGAAAAAAACTTCTTATTAATATCTTATCAATATACGTATAAAAAACCTCCTACTATTGATAGTCCTCTTTGGAATCAACAATAAAATCATATTATAATAGCAATACTTCGTGATCAACGCTAATTTCTATTAGTTAACAATTGCCGCTCCATGGAAAAACGTCCAAAATAAGACATTCATCAATCAGTAGGTGTCATTGAGCTGAATGACTTGTGTGAATCTTAATACTTATAAGCGATCCTCATGCGATAAAAATCGATAAAACTAATTTTTTATGGTACAAACATGTCATTCGTACATAACATTAATAGGGTCAATAATTAAAATGAAACTTTTTCCAAAATATACACTATTCAGCCTTTCATTACTACACTAGCATGAGGACAGTCCACCCTATCCTTAATAAGATATAACAACTTAAATGTCCTAAAATTATGATTACTTTTTAAATTTTAAACACATTTCAATTAACCTTTTCAGAGTTACACGCATTTCTATATGGACACTATAAAGTTGCAACACTTTGCACCTTTTAGATCAAACCATATTATTATTATTATTATTATTATTATTATTATTATTATTATTATTATTATTATTATTATTATTATTATTATTGAAAATGTCAAACTTTAAGTGAAATATTCAAATAAATATTTAGAAGTAGATTGTTTAGTCACTATTTCATTATCTCCGCTGGCACTGTCAATATTGCTAAGTTTCGGCTTCTTACTAAAATATTCCAACAAAGTTTCTTTCTTTTTTTTGGGGGGGGGGGACACTGCATATTAGTTGTTTTACAACAACTTCCTGTAAAACTTGAGAAATCTTCAAATACCATAGATAAAATATAAAAAATGAAACCACTATACACCGATACACGTGAAGGCTATATATACAGAAAAAAAACCTTCAAACTAACTGCTCACTGCCAAGGGCGCCGATTTCTCTGTAACTCTGGAAGGGGCGGGCATTCAGACGTGGGTTTGTATATTCATAAAAAGATACATATAACAATACAAAATGCATATAAATATACATATTCAAAAAATACATGGGGGCCCATATGAGCTTTGGGGGGCCCGTCCCCAAGAATCGGCGCCCTTGCTCACTGCAAACACAAACTTCAGAATATATCAAGTGTATTATTTTTGGTTTGGGTACCAGGGTGGCTATTAGTAAAAATAACTCGTTGTTTTAACCTTACAATTCTCCCTTTCCACTTTACAATAGATGTTGCTATTTTTGTGACACATGGAAAGGATTAAAATATCTTTTGTATTTAGGACCACAAGATTTCCGACAAAGAGCCGAGTTCTGTATGTCTCTGCTTATCCTTATAAAACTCACCCTGTATCCCAGACAACAGACCGACCTGTTCTTCCTTTGAGCATCAACGTACACCGCATTCCCTTTCTCCAGCACACTCAAAGTTCACTAATCTTTATTAAGATGGATGTGGCAAAACATTTATTGCAAGACATTACCAGATATGATTAAAATCAGAGTTCCATTCCCGTTGTTATTCTAGAACAATTTTCAGACTTAAAGACAGTTTACAGTCGAACATTTTATAATAATATCAGCATAGATACCGTAAGACAAAATTTTTAATAACTGTCCATTGCCTAGGAAACAGCCAGAATCAGTAAGAGAGAAGGTATATAAACATCTCTGAACATGAGAAATTTCTTTTAAATATATATTCAATTACAATTTTACACTGCCTCTGTGATCCTCCCCCCACCCCACCCCCAAATGTTCTGAATAAGTCCTATATTTATTCAAATTACACGCATTTATGATATAACAGAAAAATAAAGAAATCATGACAATACAGTTTATAAATTATTATTACCGTCGTAAAAGAACATGTAATGTCTAAAAGCGAAAAAAGCAATAAAGTGAGGTTTGAATCAATTCAGAACATATGCATCGAAAGTGAGTGACAATTACCAAGCTAGTAGCAGAGAGGCAGTGTCAAGGCTTAAAGTGAGCCGGAACGCTCGGCACAAAGTTCTGGCAAATCAGCCTGTTGTCAGAATTTAGTTCGTGTGCAACAACAGTCACTTTACAAACATTGTGCATTAATTTTTAACTAATATTTTGGTTCCGTCTATGAAACGACTAGTAATATGATCTATCAAACCAGATCTGGAACATGGATCAGGGATTATTTACTTTCATTGTTGACTGCGTTCTCGCAAATAACTGTGGATAAGCATTCTGGTGAGGTGGCTATTCACTGAAACCACTTTAAGCCCTGGGCAGTGTGTATGCCTAACGAGCAGCATTTTAAAGGTGGAGCATGGCCACGACCTCTGTTCCCACCGGCCATCCTGACTGAGTGACTGAGGTTTTACCTGGTACCCTTTGTCAGGCCAGGATCGCTGTTTTTTCACCTCCTTTCTCTTGGCCTCGTTATTCGCCTAAAGACCTTAATACAGTGTAACAAAAATATAAAATTAAGCAAAATGGTGTTGTATTCGCTTCAGCTCAGTTCATAGATAACACTGGATGACTATCCTAATAAACTTCAGAAATGTGGGGGGCAGTTGCTCCTTGCCCCCTAAGTTACGCCTATGCATGGGTGCTCACTTGAATTAGTTTCAAGACTGTTTCTGAGTAAGTACTTTCTTCAAAATAATATTAAAAATTATAGAAGATTTTCGAGACATTCAAGTCGGGTCGAGATTTTTGCGAACAGTCTCGACTCGACTCGAAAATTCGAGTCGAGAAATACGTCTGTCTCGATTCGTCTCGAATTTTACAGAGTGTGCCTCAACTCGAATCTCGACTCGAATTCGAGTCGAGTCGAGTCGAGACTCGAGACTTGTCTCGACTCGTGCGCATCCCTAAGACAGCAGTAAACACTGGTGAATTTCTACGTATGTTTTACTTTCAAGGCCTCCATTTTCCTTCCTTTTCCATTTGTTTCTGTTTACTTATCTAAGAGGAGTGTATACATATATATTTAAGTGAAAAAAAACTTCAAATACAGGTAATAATTGTAATAATAGCAACAGGACTTACAACGTGGCTTTCCAGATACAGCCTGTGAGTTTTTAGAGGTGCTAACTACTGGAAAAATATATTTTTGAATCAGCTGTACTATATGAATTATTACATAAAAATGACTGTAACTATCTGCACGTGATGATCACGACCAAATGGCAAAACCAAATGAAATGAATATAGTTAGGCCCCAGTCTCAACTGAAGTGTTTTATCAATCTCATTATAATACATATACAATGGGGAAAGTGGGGGTCCGAACTTTTGCAAAAAATTGTGTATCTCACAAGTTGTCCAACTGACTGAGCTGAAAGTCAGGATATTAACTTTTTATTAAAAATAAACAGAACGTGTTCTAGCATTTTTTTTAAATCTCTTTCTATATATGGGAAACTGGTCGTGGGTTGATTTTAAAAGTAAGCGGAAATGATCGATATTAGTTGAAAAACAAATTGAGAAATAATTTTTAATTGAGAAACAAGAAATACAGTGCTTCGCATTATATATCCACTGCTTTCTACTATAATAATTGCTGAATCGTATGTTCACTATATGGAGCGTTCAGAGCACAAGGCAATTAAGCAATAAAATTGTGAGAATAAAATAGATAAAATTTATATTGTAAGTTAGTTAATGGAAATTGAAGTTTGTACTGTATGCTTAATTATATGGAAAACTACACCATTTTTACTCCTTTACGTTGGTCTACTATACCTTGATTGGAGACTCAAATTTCATTCAATTTTCCACTGAAAAGTATCTGTAATTCAACAAGAAAATACTTCTATTTGATGATTAAATTGAAGTTTATCGTAATTTGGCCCATGACAAACACTTTACCATTTTATATCGCAAACGTCAGATCCACCGTTTTTGTAACAGAGCGGTACTTGCGCGATTCACCGCAGAAATTCAAACGTTGATTACTGATAATTTCACAACCTTGTTTTATTACAAGTGTAAACTCTTTAGTAAGTAGAGAAGAAGGCGTGAATCACTGGGCAGAATAGATGATGATGGGTTTTGGTGGGTCGGAGTGAATCCCAGTGGTTCATGGTGGGTGGTGGCTCGGAGTAGTCATGATGGGTAGTGGTTCAGAGTGGGTTACGGTGGATCAGTAGTTCATGGATCACGATGGGTGGTGAGTCAGTGGGTCGTGGGTCAAGTTTTCATTGATCCACACCATCTCTGTATCATACTCCGTACTGTCATCTTGCTTGTGTCATAATGAAGAGATTGAAAGGACATATTTCAGTATTACTTTCATCTTAATAAGTAGCATGATTTCTATACGATATTAATTCTTAATTTTTTTTCTTTTATTTTCTCGAAAATTATACGAGAGCTTTTACACTTCAGCATACCATTTTGTCCATCTCATTTAGATTTATCATTTGGTATCTCATCGTTGGAGAAGCTTTTTTTCTCATTGAAAGCTAACAATATTGTAGAATTTTGAAGAACGACTCTATCGTATTATGTTTCCTTAACAGAGGCGAACACCACACAAACTTGGGAGCTGCACACACTTGCAAGATTGTTGCATATACAAATAATAAACCTAAGAAAGAAAGTTTGAATTTAGCAAAGAAACTAAACAAACCGTTTGCTCACAGTTACGGAATTTTCAATTTGTTTAAAATCGCGACTCTCAAATTTAAACAAATTAATACAGTATTTACACATTATTGCAATATAATATAAAGTAGTGGTACCCATGATGCTATAAGCTTTTGCGCAATAGATAGTTGGATGTCAGCGTCTAGCCTAAAACTCATAGGAAACCATATGATACATAATTCTACATATTGAGATGAAACCGAAATTTTGTGAGATCTCACAACAGAGCAAAATTTTTATCAGTCAACCACAATAACATCCTAGTTAGTACATATTATTTAATTGTTTTTTATTTATCTTATGCATCATTTCTTCTTAGAGAATATAGTGTACTTTTTTTTAAAAAAATAAATAACTACGAGTCTCACATTTATAAATGAGAATATTAGTTGAGTAGAATTGGGTTTTAGCGTTGTGTTCAGCAGCAAGGTTATATGAGACGTGGGTCTACAGATTAACATGCATCCGAACAAGACGAAATCCCACCATTAATCGAACCCGACTATCCCGGACCAAAGACGCGTATGTTAACCATACAGCCATGAGGGAGCTCATACATGAGAATATGACAGACTATGGTCCTGCCTATGTTCAGGAGAATCCCAAAAGAAATGGCATTCGGGGCCACGGTAGCTCAGTGGTAAATCGCTCGCCTCTGAAGAGTGAGATACCGCTTTCCATTAGAGTTCCCACCAAGTGGGTTTTGTGGTGGACAAATACCGTCTGCGTGGGTCTTCTTCTCCCGTTTCCTCCTACTTTCAAGACTGCAACAATATCGTTCATCTTGGGAGCAGGAAAATTCGGTGTAGGAAATTTCGGTGTAGCAAAATTCGGTGTAGGAAAACTTGGTGTAAGAAAATTCGGTGCACGGAAAATTTGGTGTACAGAAAATTCGGTGTAGGGAATGCTAGGTGGAAAGAAAGATTTCTTGTAGTAGATCGTAGAATCCGTTAGAAACAAGTTTAAAGATAAAGGAGCGTATTAGTTTTAAATTCAAACTTTGTGTAGAACATACTTTTACTGTCTACTATAAGTAATTTAAAAAATTGTGTTCCTGAAATAATTTGAATTCTACATTTCGACGGATTTTAACATTCATGGCCCTTACATGACGATAAATTTATTTTTCATTGTCCGTTCGTGTGATTTAGCGAAGCGACCATCACTACCAAACGACATTTAATTTAAAACTTAAGTTTTTATGCTGTTTTAGAGGGTGTATTCTAGAATTTTCTACTTCCAAAAATAAAAGTAGCGAAGTGAAGCCTCAATCCTACCAGGCAAATGCCGGGATGGTACCTACTAAAACAGGCCCTGGCCGATACATTCCAAAATTCTTTCCGGTGTTGTTGTTGTTGTTATTGTTAGATATCCAGTATAAAATGGCCTCAGAGCTGTATCTGGTAATTGTTAAATAAATAAATAAATAAATGTAGGTTACTAGACAGGTAAAGTTGAAAATTGCAGTTTTTCCAAAAATGTTCTAATGATTTTATGTCTATTTTATAAATAAATATTTAAATCTAAAGTTTTCAAAAACGACATAGTTTATTTGTGTTACTGAAATGTGTTAAAATAAATGCCTCAACTAAAGTATCTACGCCTGATTGGAGGAGAAGTCAATAAGGAGTGAATTGGGTTGCAGTACTTGTTTGCCTTAACTAAAAGCAAACAAACTGAAGTATCTGATTGGAGGAGAAGTCAACTATTTGTACAACTATTATCTGATAGATCCATCCTGCTTTATATTTCCCGTTCCACTAAGACATTTTTGATCAATATATTTTTGCATCTTACATATGTACGGTATATACAGAGTAATTCTTTTAATACTCACGGATTCCATTTGGCTCTAGAATTTCTAACTGAAGTCCGATTTTGCATTCGGTTTGTTATAAATGATCAAGGAAGGATGGGAGATTTATGGGACTATGTTTACTGGTTTAAATTCATCCGGGGTAATATCGAGCATCACGCAAGAAAAACGGCAAATATTCGCCAGTGTACCTTATAGTTCGAATAAGATATTAATATTTGAAGCGAAATTGAAGAATACAAATTAAGTGTTAGAATACAAATTAAGTGCTAGAATACAAATTAAGTGTTAGTGGTAATACACATAAATCACATGTTGAATAGCTATAGCCGGTTTCTCACTACAAACCACAGAGAGATTTCTTGAGCGACTTAAAGAGTCGGTAACTGGCATCTTCCACAACACCCGCCAGCGGGGTCCGATGCTTCCCTGTCTCACTCAGAAGCAGTCCTGTTTCTTGCAATTTATTCACTAACGACCATATCATGTTCCTGTCTGGGGCAGAACGTGAGGCAAAAGTGCTTGTAAATGCCCTTTGCATAGCAACAACAGATTCCGTTCTCCAAAAACATTTTAACGATAAAATTACGTTGCTCCAAAGAGTACATTATTGTAACTGTGTCTTGATGACATTGATACAGTAGCACAGCATAATTCTCAATACAACGGCCAGTTTCCTGTTTCTTATTGACCGTCGCGAGGTTGCCATCTAACGAAGAAACTCAAATCTCCACACCGCACCTCACCTAATTCCAAGTGTAAGGGACACTGGCGAATATTTGCTGTTTTTCTAGAAGTGTGGCCGATATTATCCCAAATTAATTTAAACCAGTAAACACAATTCCATAAATCTTCCATCCTTTCTTGATCATTTGCCAAAAACCTCATGAAAATCGGACTTCAGTTAGAAATTCTAGACCCAAATGAAATTCGTGAGTTTTAAAAAAAAAAAAATCACCCCGTATGATGTATTATATGAAAGATGTCTTTAGTTGTTTCTATAACTATTCTCTGAACTTATAGCTGTAATTGTTTTAATTGTGACAAAAAGTGTCAGCTTTATTGTGTGATGAAAAGTAATTTATAGTAACACTCCGCAAAAGACATGCAAGAGGTATTGAACACAAGGCACCAAAAAAAAAAAAAAATGCTTCTCTTGAAATAGGTAACATTTTATTCGTTACATTTTATGGTTTTCGTTTTCTCAATATGAAGTATCGTAAGTTACCGTAAGTGGTAATATTCAATATGTTTTACACCGAATCTACCTTACACCTAAATTTCCCCACATCGAGTTTTCCGTACACCGAATTTTCTGTGCATCGAATTTTTCTATACCGAGTTTTCTTACACCAAAATTTCCTACACCGAATTTTCCTAGACCCGTTCGTCTTATCATCATCGTCTCCCATAGCCTCGATGCAAACTAGAAAGAAAACAAAAGTTTTTTTTTTTCCTTTAACCCATTTTGAATCGGAACGTATATATTTGTTCGCATCATATGTTAAATGTGGCTTTCGTGTTGCGTAAAGCTTAAGATTTAAGAGGAAAAAAAAAAACTCTAACTGATAAACTCAGCTTTGCATTTTTTCCTAGCTCTACCTTACTCGCATAATATAAATAGAGGGTGTCCAATATACAATACAACCTGGAGTTTGGGATAGTAGAATTTTTGTATCTGAAGCGATACACAAATAATGGTTATACCATAAAGAAGCCTTGTTGATGCATATATTTTTAAACTAGGAAGCAACGATTGAAGTACACTAGGAACCACGCAGTGTCGCTGGATATAACTAAAGTTTTTTTTTTTTTTTTTTTGTTGCAAAACATGTAAATTGACAAATAATTCATACGTATGGATGTTCTGTCAGTGTGTTTAGTTTTAGTAGCTTGGAAACCATGGAGCAGAAAAAAGAATTTTTCCTATACACCGATAACTAATCGGATGAGGTCTCTGTAAGGGGTTACTAAGGAAAACGTGGTTCTCATAAATTAACATTCTGAATTATCAACTCTGCTGATGTTTCAGTGCATTAAAAGGTGTGTTTAAGGGTCTGTCTACATCACACACTTCCTGAAAAGAATGGAAAAGAAACTAGTATCTTTTTTCCCAAAGGGGAAGTGTCAATTATTAAATGAAAATGACAAAATGGAAAAACGCAGGATATGGAAAATCATTGTATTTTATTTTACTTTAGTATAAAATCTATCACGTATAGTGTGGAGAAGAACATTCGTATTTCATTATTCCCTGATGAACATTTGGTGTGTTATCACGAAAATTTGAATTATATTTTCAGAAATAAGACAAAGTATCATGCCGTCAATATAGGCGATAGCTATTGTGACTGGATTCTAAGTTTAGGCCTCGATGGTAACCCGTAACTATTGACTACAATAATCTTCTGAACAATCTTCTACGACAAATTCAGTTTTTATTTAAATAAATTAATTTTAAATTTTATTCCTCTGTTAGGTAGAAATTCCTAAGTTTAGACTTATTTAAATCATTATGCACATAGAACACAGTCAATGGATTTATTTAAACAAAATACCAGAAACGTGTATTGTGATTAGTAGTTATATAGGCCTGTAATAAATCACATATACAGGAAGCTACTTACAATTCAATAAATACGTAGCTATTATTATGAACAATTCCCCTACTGTTCTGAATTATACATCATATATGAGTTATATAGTAATTAAGAAGTTATAAATTCGTACAATAATAATAATATTGTTGTTTGGTGAGTGTGACCATGGTTAGAAATGAATCACGTAGTCTCCGGCGGAAAATAGACAAAAATACACTACTCCAGGCCTTCAAACTTCCTCAGAGGGACGGAATGAGAATATATAAATATAAAAGTCAACTTTACCAAAAAAATTTTAAAAAAAACCCTTCACGTACCACATTTTTCTTTTTTAAACTTAAGAATGCTTAGTTCAATTTCAGTACAATTTCCTGAAGCAAGGTATCTACTTGATGAATTATTTTATACTAACTGAAATACCCGTTCTTTGCCTGGAGAAGATAAGATTTATAGAATATATCATATTTAAAGGTAAAGAAATCAATGAAATAAATAAATAAAGCAATATATAAGCATAATATAAGTGCAATATAGAAATGCCAAAGAGCAACGCCAACCAGCTGCCATGTTCGTTCTTGCCTAAACTTGGATTTGAGTGCCATTAGGACTGTTACCGGACGCCTGTGGCGTGGAAGACACGGCTTCGACTGCCGGCGGGAACTCATGTGGTTCGGATTCCACATTAAGTTGTAGAACCACGTTTCATATAGCCTCGCTGCTGAAAGGGGCGCTAAACTAAGAATCCAATTCAATTTTAATCCTAATTCTCAACCAGTTTCTCTACTCCAGCATATAAATGCCAGTTTGTAATTTCCCATTTGGAACCACAGGGGAATGAAATTGACCACCCTACTACTACCTAACTAGTTTAGAATAATAAGTGGCCTAAACTCTGCCTTCGACACCAGCAAATTTTGCTAAATGGGGGCAAGATTATTCACTCACATAAAAGTTTATTTTTTTATTAGTTATTATTATACAATTGATTAATATGTATTTCTCAAACTCAGAGGAACAATTGCTCTCCTGTCTTCCTCAAACGATGACCCTGCTTCAGATAGATAACTCAGACATACTGACTAACAACTATATTCGTATTACGTACTGGAATCTAGGACAAAATAGTAGTAGCAAAAAAAAAAAAAAAAAAAAAAAAAAGCCCAATAAGCCTATCAAAGTCAGTGTATAATGTTGCTTCAAAAAGATTTTGGGAGGACGATTCCCATCATGCATCCAATCTGCTGACTTCGGCTGAAATTTAATTGATCTTTAAATCCTTACGTACCACACAAAATAAATGCACAAGATTGAGCCTTATACCTTATCCATAACTTTGTGTTTAACCACTGTATCCTGAAGAAAATTTTGTAAACCAAACTAAAAATCATGCGTAACAACTTTTCTTTTTTTATCGTTGTGAGTTTCCAAATTTCATTTTAATTATTGCTAAAGTCGACTTCTTCCGCCTATACCCATCACAGTCACGACGTCAAAGGGGTCGAACACTTTCCTGATGGCCACGCGTTCCCCCCCCCCCCCGCACCTCAGACATTTAACCACCATTTCACTACAATATATTTTAAAGCATGCAAAAAGAATCCAGTGCTACCAAACAAAATTTGCTGCTCTTTGCTTGGGCCTCTTACAAGAAGTTATATTCACATATATAAACAGAAATCCTGTTAAAACTAGACTATGACATTTGGCTTAAATTACCATATCAATTAATGCTTCACGTACCTTTCTGCGTGGTGGCACTGTATTTCCTCCTATTCACATATAGTTTGACAACACTCGCGTATGGTACGAACATAAGGGGCACTATGAAGAGTCGTTTTGACGTATGATTAGCGTCATACTAAAGGCCTGAGTACTGCAGGAAACATATTAGTCGAAATCCTTAGTATGACACTAATCACGCGTCACAACGACTCTGCATAAGGCCCAAGATCTTTTACCAAGCTACTGACTGGACCCATTTTTAAAAATGAGCAACTATGAGCAAACGGTTTCTATAATTTTGAACTCTATACTCTCGTATAACTGATCAATCAAAATCGATCCTATCACAAATATGTTTAAAATGATATATGCCATTGTTAAAATCGGTTTGGAAATATTAATTATTACAAATATTACTTTCTTTTATTCTAGTCGTATGCTATGTTCTTACTCTTACAAAACCTCAGTGTGCTTCGTGTTTATGCTCTTCAGTTTCCTCCAATAACTTTCTCTTTACTTTTTTTTTCTTTTTAACTTAGATTCGCGGGTTTAGTTACCTCTAACAAGAGAGTATGATGATATTTTCGATATATATACACATTATACTATATATAAGTATTGGAATAGGATATAATGGCTAAAACGAAAAAGAGCATAATCTACGGAATGAAGGAAGAGGAAGGAAACGAAAAAAAAAAGAGAAAATCCACGCACACGGTGTTCGCCCACCACAAGATTCACTTGGCGGGAGTGGGATTGAACCCGGGTCCCCGTGCACCAGAGGTGAGCGCTCTGCCACTGAGCCAACGCGGTCCTCCCAAGCTGCTTGGACAGATCCTTGCAACTGCCAAAAGCGATCATTATGCATTCTTTCATAACTAAGAGTTGTTGTTAAATTTGACAAAACTTCTTTAAATCCATTTGGAGAACAGTAATAGAAATTTACAAATTGTAATATTATTTTGTATATGACCACACAAATAGCATTTTAAATTTAAATTATTTTATGACTATATATATATATATATATATATATATATATATATATATATATATATATATATATATATATATATATATTGAAACGTAACGGAAATTCAGGAGTCTTCTTTGTGAATTTCTCAAAATTGATAAATGGAGCTGAATAATATATTTAATGTTTGTATTTAAAATCCAAAATATAGTTTGGCTACTGCACATGTTTGAAATTGCAGTAATTACTTAATTTCTTAATAAGTGAAAGTCCTGGATTTAAGGTTACTTATTATTAATTAACATATTAAAATACACTAACACAATATATATGACAAAAAATCTAAAACGTTTCCAAAAGTGTGAAAATCATATCTAGTATCGTGTGGGACCTCCTTTTGTGTCCAAGACAGCTTGGATCCGACGTGGAATGGACGTATACAGCTCCTGAAATGTAATGTGTAGAATTTTGTACCATTGTTCCTCCAAAACACGCTCCAGTTCTTTAAGGGATGCTGGTGGAGGGTAATGAGACCGAACACGCCTTTGTAACTCAGACCACAATGGCTCAATGTGCCAGTTCTGGTGACTGCGGGACCCAGGGGAGGTGTGATAGCTCCTGATCATGCTCCTCAAACCATGATTTCACCGTTTTTGCAGTGTGACAGGGTGCCAAATCATCTTGGTAGATGCTATCACCATCAGAGAACAAAATTTGAGCCATGGGAGAACCTGGTCCTCCCAAATGGCCTCATACACCTTAGCATTCATCATTCCATGCAAGGCTATGATGGGACCTGCAGAAAACCACGATATCACTGCCCATACTGCAACAGAACCATCCCCATGCTTTACAGTTGTGAGCAGACAGTCTGTATCATAGGCCTGCGACAGTGTTCTCCATATGTAAACATGACCGGTTGTTGGAAACAAGGTGAAGGTCGATTCATAGGGCCATATTACGTGTTTCCACTGCTCATGAGTCCACTCATCACGATTGTGGTCCTTGCACCACTGGATACGCCTCTTCGCATTTACTGCTGTGACCAGGGGCGTTGCCATGAATTTTCATTTTATGAAGTCCCGTCGCACTGTTTTCGATGAAACCGGGTTTTTTAGACCGGAATTGAGTTCAGACGTAATTTTCATTGCAGTGGTGTTCTTTTTAGCTGCTACAATCCGTTTTAATGCCCTCTGGTCCCTATCTGACAGGACTGTTTTTCGACCACTGTTGTGCTTTGCAGACGTCGTTTGCCCATGAACTGTGTTGCCCTCGTGACATTGGACACAGTGCCTTTCGATAACCCCAGAATGTTCGCCATTGTTGCCTCTAAAGCTCCAACCAGACGGGCACCAAGGATCATGCATCTTTGGAAGTCTGTCAGGTCGCCCATTGTGCCGCACCACTTTCACACCACGACACTCACAGGTGAACTGATTACTGCTGATGGAAGAGGAAGGTCCCCATAGCACATTGAAAACAAAAAACGATCAATTCGTGTTGTACAGTGGAGGGCCAAACTTACGTGTCCTGTATGAAGTGTTTTTAGATTTTTTGTTTCCCCTATATATATATATATATATATATATATATATATATATATATATATATATATATATATATATATATATATATATATATTACCTGGCGATACACGTAGTTGCTGGAAAAATGATCCCAATAAAGTCCTTCAAATTGGAAGCATTTCATATGTTAATGGACCAAAAGCAATCACTGGTAGTGATTAGTCTTTGAAAAAGATGAAATTCATTGGGTTAAGTTCTGATCCCTTAAGCCCCTATTCTACAACTGCTTCAGGTTAAAAAATGTTATTATTTCCCTTCTTTACCTTCGTTTTTAACATTCCCTCGTAAATAGCAGGTTGTGTGTGTTTCTTTACCCGCCTTATTTTTCATACTTTCATTCTGACTGCCGTGATTAATCCGATTGGGTAGTGTGATTAACGAACCAAACTCATCATCATTAAAGCGCCTAACACGTATTTGAAACTTTCACCGTTTCCAATTTTGAAAACGCTCCTGCATACACTATAAATCATTACTCAGCAGCTTGTATATCACATAATCACTAAGGAATCATACTTAGGTACAGAGCCGTGCCGTGAAAAATGAGCGCCCGGGGAGAGAGTATACGACAGCGCTCCCATACATATATTACAAACAATTTTTCGTATCTTTTTTCCTTTTTCTCCCGAATTTTCGCCCCCTTACTTCGGCGCCCGGGGCCGTCACCCCGCTCGCTTCCCCTACGGTACGGCCCTGCTTAGGTTTATAATGACTTTCTTAACTATTACTGACAAGTAATAAGTGAAAACCTGTTCTGACCCCTATTAAGAAGTTTGGATTGCGAGCGGAGATTAGAAGAAAACTTTTAACAAATCTATTTCTTTGCAAACTGACAACAATATGGCTTTAACAGAGCGCTAATACTGTTTAGGGAATGTTTACTCATTTCCAACACTTTCTCCTTCTTGCTCGTTAGACGCCTCTTGCAATCAGCGCCCGAGGCGACGTTTCCACTAGCCCCTCCCCTTTCTGCAAATACCCATTGGGGTCTCAATTGTGCTTTACAATGTGACTAAGTGTTAAGCAGAATCAATTTCGAAAATGTACCATTTAACATAGTTCTTATTCATGTTTTGTGAGTGTCATAACAGAAAAGCTCCTTTCACAACCAGCTGAGATCACAGGCAGTCCAATAGCATTTTTGTCCCTCTTCTATACTTTAGAGTTTCATGATTTGCTTCAAGGCTATGACGGCGGTGACAATGATCATGAACGAAGTGGAGTGAATAACGTAGAAGAAAACGGGAGAACCCACGCACAAAGCGTTTATCCACCACAAATTCTATTTGGTAAAACTTAGGTCGAACCATAGGCCCTTCGCACCAGAGATGAGCGCTTTGCAGCTGAGCCATCGCGGCCTGCCTTATATACAGCATATGGGCAGTGTTGCGCTTACGATTAGATAAGTCTGTTGAGCTTCTTCTAAATGGTAGCCCTGACTTTATATATATATATATATATATATATATATATATATATATATATATATTAAAGATAGTGTTGCTACTTTCCATGTTGGAGTGTTGTTCCATATTTGAAGCCGTACAAAGCTTTCTTCTCTTAGCTTATTGTTGAAGGTGGAAATTATCGAACAAAAGAAGGCAGAAAGGTAAAAAGAAGGTTGATTATTTTATATTGTTTTTCAAAAGGGTAGTTGCTAATCTGTATAAAATTTAGTTTCAAGAATCTTTTTCTTCTTTTTTTATGTTATGACTAGCAGAATACCCGTTCTTTGCAGAGGGAGAAAGCGTTTCAATTCGGACCTCCTTCGTGGCTAAGCGTATGCGCCCTTGGCGTGGGAGACCCAGGTTCGATTCCCGGTGGGAGCTCATGAGGTTCGGATTCCACGTCAATCAGTAGGTCCATGTCTCATATAACCACGCTGCTGAACGGGACGTAAAATTCAAAATCAACTCAACGTTTCAATTCGGATATAAAGGGCAATAAAACTGTCACCAATCAACTTAGGGATCCCAAAAGCTAGAAATTCGACACTAATATCTGTCAATTTCAATTATTTTTACATGTTACCGTCTCCCTTAGGAGTACTAATGGGGGATGCTTTTGGATTTAAATGGCATCGGAAGTGTCACTATGCGTCTCCGTTACCACGAAAACTATGGATTGGACATTAATGTCGGTAATTTACGATCATATATATATATATATATATATATATATATATATATATATATATATATATACAGTGGTGCTATTCAGCCGGTTCGCCAGAACCGGTTGTTAAAATATTTCGAGTTCGCAGAACCGTTTGTTAGAACCAAACATGAAGTAATTTTCACCCAATTATATCCAGGAATAGAAAATTTTAGTTTAAGCATCTTTGCTTCTAGAAATTCTTACATCTACAGGGTTAAACATATGATCTCTCAAAACAAGGTATAACCGTTTATTTCTTAATCTCAAAAGCTCACGTATCAAGAATGAGAACTGGGATCACATGAGTGTCGTGGTGAGGGTAATTTATATATGAAACGCATACGTACCATTATCAATAATAAATTGTTGGTCCATTGCTCGATTAAGATCTTCCCAACAGTTTTTGAGAACCATCTATCTTGGCTAATTCGTCTCCAAGATATTCGCAGTGCTACCTAGCCTAATTTCGTCACACTACATTGTATTAGGATGCTGTGTAGGTCTGTACATGTCACTTGTGGTATCCAATAAATATTTTGGTTTTGTCTACCTTGTATAGTTTGTTTCCTAAGAGAGTTATATATATATCCTTCAAAGTGAAAAGATCCCAGGCTCAACATTATTTATGATGAAAATTAATTGAGTTTGGTCGGGTGGTTCAAAAGTTATTAAGTTACGAAAATTGTCACTTTCAATTTTATAGGTCTATATATAGACAAAACAGTGTTTAAGAAGTAACTATTTGGTTTGAATAGTTGGTATTAAATAGATATCTCAGTAAAGCAAAAGTGAAATGTGCTAATGTAGATACTTTAATTAGTAAAAGGGCCATTCCACGCGAAAGTGAGCCTGAACCCAAATTTTCGAAAACTGTCAAAACCAATGCATTTTTACATATATATGAAGTAAATAGAACGAAATTTACTTTTCCACAAAGAGAAACTTATTTATACTTAGAATTCACGTAAAATTTTAAATCTAAGTTGTGAATTTGTAACTTGTCAGCTGCGAGGAAATTTTTTATTCTTGCAACATTTTACGGTAATTTGTGCATGTTTGGCTGAAGTAACTTCAAGCTATTCAAGATGCTTCTCTTTGCTACAAGCTACAGTTGAAAAAGTGTTTACAGGATTAAAATTTTTTATAATATCATTAAAGATATAAACGTCAACTTGAATGTCCTGCCCGTGACAGAAAACTACCAAAAGTTATTGTACTGAACTACTAAATTTGAGAATGTGGTTCGTACTTAGTAGAAGTAACAATTTGCATGAGCAATTCACATTTACCAAATTTTGGACTAATGCTAATAATATATTTCGATTTATTTCAATTTGAAAACTTGTCCTGCCCGTGACAGTGGGCATGTCGTTGGTGAGAAAGTTTGTGTACATTGGTTTTTCATGATAGAAAATGATTCCATGTGTACTAAAATAACGTTTTCTAATCATGAACATTATTTACTTAAATAGAGGATTATCTATTACTGTCAGTATGATGTTTTAACGTAAAATAAGTGTCATATAAATATTATCATTAGCGTCAACTTTTTGTTCATTTCAAGGGAGAAGTGGATGGGATTCGAGTACGTTCAAGAAGGATGGAACTTTGTGAAACAAAAGAAAGTAATTGTAGAATGTGCTCCTGATTTCGTAGCAGCTTTAAGCTCTTCGTTTCAAAATATACTGTTTTACTACTATCATCAGCAGAAATTTTAAATAAAAAAGACGCTTTGAATAAAAGACGGGAAAATGCTCTTTTCAATTGCTCCTTTCAACTGCAATTTGACAACGAAAATTGAGTAGTTCGTCGAACTTTTAAATCAGAGCTTCATCCGTGTAAAATCTTTAAATTCCTAACAGACTTTTAATCAGATTCTGAAAATTATGATTCCGAAAGCCATGAAGCTATCCTGAGCGACGACTTAGGTTTGCATGTTAACAAGGCTTGTGTTAGGCCAGCTGTTGAAGATATAACACAAGGAACATTTTTGTTGAAGAAATTTTTCTCTAGTGGACAAAAAAAGAAAGCATAGACATGCAACTATCGCACATAGTCCAGTGGAAGAGGACGAAGAAGTCAAGAAAATTCGTATGAAGACCGTAAGCAATTCTGTTGAAGATGTATCCTACATGCATTTCAATCAAATAATACCTGTGATACCAGCAGTGCCGTGGCGTTGAGGGGGAAGGGGCGACGGCCCCGGGCGTCAAAGTATGGGGACGCAAAATTCAAATTTGGAGGAAAAAAACAAAAGATATATAAAAATGGAAGGAAAAAGTATTAAATAGTGCTCAAAATCAAGGAAAAGCAGGGTTTATTTTTGAAAATTTTCTTACGCATGGCGCCAAACATGTGACGCTTTGCGGCTGGTCTGTCGACCTCACTCATATTTACGGGGGCGCCGTCGTATAGTCTCGCCCAGGGCGCTGATTTTCCACGGCACGGGCACTGGATACCAGCACCTATTCTACTGTTAGACAGTGTTTTGTACTAAGTTCCCTACAAGGTGGGTGTAAATGGGCAAATAAAACCATTTCTTGAAGTGTAGGTGGTTAGAAATAAGTGTACTATATATTTTTATTTTATGTGATAAAACTGAGCCCGAAGTAAAGTAAATAGAATTATTTGTGTACAATGATATAACAGAACAGCAGAAATTGACTCATATTCGATTTTATTTCAGTTTTCAAATCATTCTTATTGAGATTTTGTGTGTTGATTCACACGGTGTCCTGCCCGTGACAACCATGTGTCCCGCCCGTGACACAGTAAAGTTGAATTTTTTTATTAATATAAATATTCGGCAAATTTCTTTTAAGTGAAGTTTGGTAAAAAATTTCATCATTTATACATTTCCGTTTAAATAAAAACATTTTGAGCTAAGAATTCACAGAGTTTTGTAACATTCACTTGGTGTGTCGAAAGTCACTTCTCTTTTTTGTCCCCGCCCGTGACAGACGTTTAGGAATTAATATTTTCTACTCTAAACAGAAAAAAATACTGAAAACATCAGCTGCATATACTCCTAAGTCTGTACTGCTCATGTATCATACAAGTAGCAGAATTTATGTTGTATTTTTAGAAATATACAACTTTAAAGCATCAAAAATGTAGTGTAAATGTCCTGCCCGTGACAATGGAATGGCCCAAAAGTGCAATTTTTGATATTATAATTTCATTGGTATTGTTGGAAAGAAATACAGATTTGAAGTTAATATGTGTTTTATGCGTTTGTAAAATTTTAGTTACAAGACTTGTAATAATACAATTTAAATATTTATTGATGTAACTTCCCTCAGGAGCCACTACTGCTCCCAATTTGTTACTCTTATTTGACTAACTGAATGCACTCAGTAGCGAATTTATTACTGAATTTTCCTCTAATATTTCCTCGTTCTTAATATCTTTGCTAATACAAGTCAAATAAGTGGACTACGATGAACAATTTTTGTTTCCTTATAAACTTGCATATCTACAGTCTATTTTTTTTACATAGTCTCAGGATCCATATTTCAATAAAGTAGAGAATAAATAATAAATATGAAACAAACTTGGTTTGCTTTTAGTGTAAAATGTTCACCTCTTCTAAAAGAAGTCCTGCTTCCATAGGAAAAAAATTGCTGGCTATACTGGTGTGTATGTTTCAGAGCAGAAGATAAAGAGAAATATACCTTTAGTAACAAACGCTTATATTATCCTTTAAAAATGCGCTTTAAAATAATCAACACATTGAAACAACTTCCAAGAAAGGTGTTTACAAAGAAAACTATTTTGTACTCAATGAAGCGCGAAGGGTTGAATTGATTCATTTCACTGACAACATGGTTCTCTTTCTCTCTCTCTCTCACACACACACTCACTCACTCCCTTCCTCTCTCTCTCTCTCGCACGCGAACACTATGTATGCTAGACAACCCCTCCCCTGCATGGAGCTACCGTAAGATTCGATTCCCGCTTCGCTTCTTTATTGTCTTTGCACAATTGCGCCCTCTACTTCTATGACCTTGAACTGTATCGTCTCTCCTTATGCAAAATCAGTATCCCGCCAAGAATTTTCATTCGCTAGTGTCACAAAAATATATTCTTAAAATGTTGGTAGCTCTGAGAGTAGTTACTATTTTTAAACACAATTTCAAAATTGCCATATAGAAATTTAGAAGTTGTTAAACGCTCTTTCGTCGCACAACCAAATAGAATTATTTGATTGGTTGAGAACATGTGGGGTAATGCCCAGCAATTGGAAACACTTCAAAGTCGAGAGGCGACCGGTTTCAAAAATAAGAAAACATCATTTTTAGTTAATTAATTTTCGATGTAGATAATAAAACAAACTTTAGTGATATTAAAAGTAAGTTCAGATAGCCAACATATTCAAACCTAGATGCACTAAATACAACAGTTTTAAAAATATAAGCTTTTTTCTCATTTTAGGGGACTCAGCGACCTTGATTTTTTGAAAAGTATATATATTTTTTAAATTATCTTACGTTATTATTAACGGAATGGAGCGCAATTTTTTTCTAAAATTCTTTGTGTAAAACCCTAGCATATTCTTCAAATCCGGTTAAAAAATAACAAATAGTTTGCCCGCAGTAAATTCTTAAAGTTGATTTTTATCATTTTTGACTTAGTGCGAGAAGCCCATGTATGATATACAAACCAACATAGACTTCACTTCTGAAAAAAAGTCAACTTTTTTATTTGTGAATCGATACTATAGTAGATAATTCTTAGTACAATAATAACACCCTAAAATGAAGTTTCCGCTACAAAACATTCAAATTAATTAACTAATTAATTAGTATTTTGCGGAAAAAAGGTCAATGGAAGATTGAGGTACATTTCACGAACAAACTGACGGTTTTCCATACATGTTACAGAAACATTTTCTTTGACATCAAGGATAGCAATTTGTTAAGCTAGGATATGAGAAAAGTTGACGAAAATATATTTCTTTTTTATCTACTACTCGGGGACGAAGCGACCGGTTGAAGCTATAGATAGATAGATAGATAGATAGATAGATAGATAGATAGATAGATAGATAGATAGATAGATAGATAGATAGATATTTAAATTGAAGACTTGGGGACAAAAATCCGTCAAGTTCAAAAAGTGAGGGAGTAAAGGAAATAGTTTTACAAGGGTTTCTCGTCATCCGATTTTCTTCAAACTTGACACATATATACTAGACCTAAAATAAATCGACAAGTATTTTTTAGTTTCGTTCGGAAAATAGGTCAAGATAGGTCAAGGGTGGCAAAGGGCCCCCTTGATTAAAGGGCCACATTAAAGAAACGAAACTCTGCCGAAGCAAAGATGACTTCAAATAGGAAATACGTGTTTCGTCGTTTCTGCGAGAAAAGGATTGCAGAGGGCAATGGTCCCCTTCGAAATGATAAATTTGCCGAGATTAGTGGAGGCGTCCACTAAGAGTGACCCCGGAATTATTTTTAAGGAAACCGTTTGGTAGATGGGGAAAATCGGCGGCCACGTATCCCATTATGTTTGTGGGCAGACATTTTGAAATAATATTTTTGGGCCCAGGGTCCCAGACGGGACTCAACGCAAAATTTGCAAATACCAAGAGGGATGTAGTAGCACAACGTTTGAGAGTTACGTATTAAATAAGGAAGATGAAGCATATGTGTTTGTGTTCTGAGGAAAAATACGGTAAGGGGAGGCAAAAGCCTCCTTATGCAGGGGCGCTAGAGTTTAGAAATACCCAGTAATAAACAAACGAAGCTCTGTCAATGCAAAGACAACCTAGAATATAATGTTAAATATTTTGGTGCCGAAATCAATGCAGTCACCCATATTCACAACTGTTTTTTGGGCATAACAATATAGCAGGAAAGGTCATGTCTACATCAAAGGTTTCTTTCTCTAGGGGAGACCGGAGCTGATTGGCGAACTTATCATTCTTCATTTTTTATGAGCAGCTAGTGCACTGTATTGCCTGTAATAGACATGTATGGACAGACCAATGTTTCCTCCCATAAATCAAATTTTTGTTTATGTTTTGTTGCCTACGGTTCTCTAAAAATAAATTTTTCTTTCTTTTAAAATGGAGTATGCCAACCAGCCTGGTATTGTGGGGTTGTTTGGTATTGTGCGGCTAGTTGGCATACTTTTTAAATATATTTCTATTTTTCTATATATTTCTAGAAAACCTTAAGCAACCAAATACAAACAAAAAGTGTATTTGTTGGTAATAAATGTGATTTTTCTAAATTCTATATATATTGCAATGAAGTAAGCTATTTGTTTGAATTTTGAAATGGCTTTTATTCACAGCATTTACAAGAATCAGCATTATGAAATGTGAAAACTTGGTTGTCATGTTCCATTCTAGCTTGGTTGTCATGACATCGAAAACTACAAGATTATCAAACCAAGATTATATCAATCAGTTTTAATAGGATGCGGTAGAGGCTGATTGGGGACACCTTAGTCTAGTGGTTAGAACGTTGGATTCATTTTCGCGTGGTCCCGCGTTCGATTCCCGGGGGGTGCTTCCCCACCACCCTGCGTCGTGAGGCAAACTGGGGAATCACATGAATAAAAGACGTGACGGCCACTAGATCTAGAAAGCTTCCGATACGCCGGTTAGAGATAGGGCGACGCGACGCACTGACCACGTGTTCGTCACTAGGCTGGACGTAGTTCCGCCAGTCACTAACAGATGGCGTGGAGCGGCTCAGGCCCACAAATCGGGCCGTTACGCTAAGTGTTTTTTTTTTTTTTTTAATGTAGGCTAATTCTTCGTATTATTTCAAAATGTAATTAAAATAACTGAACTATCAAGAAACGCAGTGTGTTTCTTACTTTTCATAAAGAAAGAAAAAACAATAGCTAGGCCTACATTTATGTAACAAAAGAGCACATACAAATTATGCTTGACAATGAACAACTGGAATTAGGCCTATTCAGAAAATGCAGAGTCACAGTTATGGCATGTGTAAAATGGCAAATCATTTGTGCACTCTACATGCGACCATGCTCTGTAAAACACACACTGGATCCAATTTTTGCTTGGACGGCTGTTGGTGTGTGTGTGTGTGTGTGCATCCAAGCACACAATGCAGAAATCTTTCTCTTCATCAGATTCTTCTTTTTTCTTGTTCTTTCTGGATATATGTCTTCCATTCTTCTGTTTCTCTTTCTTCCCAAAAGGATTTTTCTTTGCTTCAATGGAAGAAGCAGTAGCTTTGGTTTGCCTTCACTTTGCAGCTCTCTTAGCCAGGGCATCCTTTACAGGCATGTCGGTAAAGATAGTCGATGTTCTTTTTCTGAAATTAGCACGAGCTTCTTTCCTGGCGCCAGCTTTCGAAAATGGACCAACCTTCTATGTTAATAACACTTGCGTGATCTTTATTTCCGGAAGTAGCCTAGTGATCCGAATTCAACCAAAAACAATAGGTCTTGTGTCTGCACTAACACAAATATATGTATTAAATTTCAACTAAATAGATTCAATTTTACGCGAGTTATCGTTAGCAAAATATCTGTGGACAAACAAACACACAAAGACCTCAAACCAGATATGGTTTTCATTTGCGTTTCAGAGGTAGTAGAGCCCAAATCCAGTCTTATCTCGATTTCGAAATTTTGACAGTAATCCGATACGTTCATGTTACTCTATAACATGGAAGTAAAAGATTGACAGAACACTAAACAACATAACAATAAAACAAACAACGTGACAATAAAAGTAAAAGAAATAAGATTCAAAACGCGGTCGGTTGGTCCACTTGCCAACCAGCCCCAAGTAATATACGCCAACTAACCACTAGCACATGTTGTGCAACAAGGTAGTAATTACTCAGCAATTGTTTGCCATTTAAGTTTTATTGTTTGATATTCATGAAAACAAAGTTCAGATCTAACTAATGCTATATTACTTACCTCTGTATTCCAAGAAGTGACGATTCTGTGATGCAACTGAGAACTGAAAAAATATTTTAGACTGGCAAAAACACTCTTTATCTAATAGACGCCCTTATCAGTGAGTTACAAATTCCGTATGAAGATGGCAGCAGCATCCACAGGTCGCTATTCTATGATAGCAGTAACAGCGCATTACGTTAATTAACGGAGAAGTTCTATGCAGTTCATCAATCAGTCCCTGCTGCCAACCAGCCCCGGTCTACCCTAATCAACATGCAGTTGTTGTTGTGTGGTAGAGTCACTTTGGTACCCATGCATATTTGCATTTCCTTGGGACATTGTTTGCATCTCCTGTTTCCTCCCAGATTTCACTTTTTGAATAACACTGGTTTATTCACCGAGCTACTTAATTTTATTGCGTTTAATATCGATTTCATCATTTCTCCCCACATAACACAAAAAGACTCATGTTTCCAGCAGAAACAACAAACCTTCCTTTTTTCTAATTTTCGGCCACCTGTACTTAAGCACATTATTGTTTCTCTAGCGCCGACCTTTATTAAATATGACGTCCATTTTATTCAGCTGCTGGAAGATTTAAGTTACCTTAATCTAATTTTTCCTACACACCAATTGCATAGTTGTGGCGTGTTTATGTTTGGGAAATATTTTCTACCTTCTCTTTGACAGATACTGCATGACTAGTAATTTAGGGAAACTTTTCCATTCAAAGGAGGCGTTTATCCCTTATCTATAATCCTTTTCTCGTACATACAGAGATCAAATGTTAAGTAGTTTTAGATCGTCTCTACGTTACCCTACTTTTGAAATGACGAAATACTAGCTTCCCTCTTTTGACATCTGTACCAACGCTTCAGATCTATAGGAGTGGCTATAGACTTTTCGATCAAGTTTGTGTTTGCATGTTGACCCGCCATTTTATTGCACAGGTGTAGACAGTTGAGACTTCTTCCAGCTTTTTTCACTTTAACAATTTTCAAACGATACGCAATTTGATCCCTCTTGCTGTTTGAAAATTATGAATAGGACTCGTCTGAGATTCTGGGATATACTTTTCTTATATCTTAATACATTGTATATTTTTAAAATGATAAAATACGTGTTTCCCTGTTTCACATCTGTATCACAGTTCCACATTTATAAAAGTAGCATAGACTTTTCAATGCAGATTGTGTTTCCATTTCGACCCGCCGCCATTTGGCACAGGGCTATAGTAGAGAGTCGAGAGTTATTTCATCTTCTATTTAACAGCAGATTTCACTCGATATGCTACTCGACCACCCTTGCCATTTAAAAATTTTGGGTTGAACCCCGTCTGGGACCCTGCGGGAAATCCTGGAGCCAAAAATATTATTTCAAAATCTGTGCCCACAAATATGTGATACGTGGCCGCCGATTTTTTCCATCTACCACAAAAATAATCTGTGGTTACACTTTGTGGGCGCCTGCAGTAATCTCGACAAATTTGTTATTTCGAAGGGAGCTATAGGCCATGCAACCCTTCTCTCGCAGAAACGACACAATACGGTACGTATTTCCTACTTTGAAGTCATCTTTGCATCGGTAGAGTTTCGTTTATTTAATGTGCCCCTTTTATTCAAGGGATCCTTTTTGCAAAAGGGTCCTTTGCCCCCCTTAACCTATTTACCGAAGGAAAAAAATACTTGTCGATTTATTTTCGGTCTAGTATATACGTGTCAAGTTTGAAGAAAATCGGATGAAGAGAAACCCTTGTGAAGCTATCTCTTTTACTCTTTCACCTTCTGGACTAAACGGGTTTTTGTACCAAAGTCTGCAATTATTCATCTATTATACATACTTGTCAAATGTACTCTGAATCTAGCATCTAAGGATTAAAACATAACTAACAAGGGACATCACCCAATTGTCCGGCTCCGATTTCAATGAAATTTTTATTGCTGATAGAGGACATGTATTCATTACTTGTGATGACAGAAATTTTTGCCATGGTGCATGTTATCTATTTTTTAATAATTTTTAAAAGTTGTGATGTGGTTAATAGAAATTACTGCAGAAGTCCCTTACTATCCTTTGTAAACGGAGTGTTAATGAAGGAACAACCATGTAGATATGTATAGGGCATAGGGGGAAGTCGTATGGTACGTATGACCTTGACGGCAGCCATCTTGAAATCCGCCATTTTGAATTAAGGCCAAGTTTTTAAAATGGGAATAGGGTAATATGATACATAATTTCGGGCTAGAATTTAATCAGGAAGACAATGGTGAAGTTAGTTTTAAGATGCGCCCATTTGGGGAAAAGTTACAGGCATATTAATTGTTTATACTTACTATGTGCGTAAGTCCCTTACCTCCGCTTCTAACCCGCGTATTAATGATAATAAGTGGATAAAGGTTTCGGTAATACATATTATGGCTAGAGGGAAGTGATATGATAAAGGTATCATCAACGGCAGCATTATTGAAATCCGGCATTTTGAATTATAGTGAACTTTTAAAAAAACGAAAACCATAGCATGTGGCACCTAATTTAAATAGTAAATTTTCCCCAAAAGCCAATGGTATCATTAATTTTGTTCTATAGTTAACTAGTATCAATTTATGACTCTTCTAATGTGCACGAAACGTCCATTATTCGGTCCTTCAAATTGGCAACACTCCTAATTTTCACCGCATGTTTTAAGATCCCAACTGGCACTTTGGAATTGTTGCCATGACTCATGTTTTCTCAATTTATTACAGTTTTTAAGAGTTGCGATTTGTCAGTTCATGAATAGTGTTGGGATAAGCATCCAGCAATCTTTCTGAATTTTGAAGACTTGCTATGTAATTATTAATTTCCTAGGCAGTGTAATCATTTATTTTAACCCAGAGTACACGATGAACCTATGGACCTATGTGACGTAAAGAAATACAAATAAAATTATAACAAATTGGTGTTACACGAACTCAAAATTATCATGAAATGTAGCCTACATGTTGCGCAAACGATAAACAGTATTTTTCTTTAAAATAAATACAACTTTAAAGGAACAGCAGCAATAATAGAAAATATCAAAGAGACATAATATGACTGTACCCAACACACTGTTTGTACCATGAACAAAATATGAAAACAGGTAACTTGTTTATAAAGAGGTGTAACTTAATCGAGTTCATGATCAATACTGATTGTAAATCTTAAAAACATGAACCATCGACAACAATCGCTAGAAAACGAATGACTTTTTTGTCTGACTTCCTAAAATATTGCCATAGAAAATAAATAAATATACAATAAACAAATAAATATAAAACAAAACAAAAGACCATTTACACAACAATCATATTTCGTTTTCTTTTTTGAAGTGAATTTTCATTTGATTTCTCGTCTCATCTACTATCCATTACAAGCTACGTCTTCGGTACTACCTGAATGAAAAGTTGGAGTTGTATCGTTGTGAGATAATTCATGTCAGTAAACGTGTTTTTGAAGGGCAGTTATGGGAAATAAATAATTACATTGTCTAGGAAATTAATAATTACATGGCAAGTCTTCAAAATTCAGAAAGATTGCTGGATGCTTATTCATGAACTGACAAATTGCAACTCTTAAAAAAATGTAATAAATTGAGAAAACATGAGCCATGGCAACAATTCCAAAGTGCCAGTTGGGATCTTAAAACATGCGGTGAAAATTAGGAGTGTTGTCAATTTGAAGGATCGAATAATGGACGTTTCGTGCACATTAGAAGAGTCATAAATTCATACTAGTTAACTATAGAACAAAATTAATGATACCATTGGCTTTTGGGGAAAATTTACTATTTAAATTAGGTGCCACATGCTATGGTTTTCGTTTTTTAAAAGTTCACTATAATTCAAAATGGCGGATTTCAATAATGCTGCCGTTGATGATACCTTTATCGTATCACTTCCCTCTAGCCATAATATGTATTACCGAAACCTTTATCCACTTATTATCATTAATACGCGGGTTAGAAGCGGAGGTAAGGGACTTACGCACATAGTAAGTATAAACAATTAATATGCCTGTAACTTTTCCCCAAATGGGCGCATCTTAAAACTAACTTCACCATTGTCTTCCTGATTAAATTCTAGCCCGAAATTATGTATCATATTACCATATTCCCATTTTAGAAACTTGGCCTTAATTCAAAATGGCGGATTTCAAGATGGCTGCCGTCAAGGTCATACGTACCATACGACTTCCCCCTATGCCCTATACGTATCTACATGGTTGTTCTTTCATTAACACTTCGTTTACAAAGGGTAGTAAGGGACTTCTGCAGTAATCTCTATTAACCACATCACAACCTTTAAAAATTATTAAAAAATAGAAAACATGCACCATGGCAAAAATTTCTGTCATCACAAGTAATGAATACATGTCCTCTATCAGCAATAAAAATTTCATTGAAATCGGAGCCGGACAATTGGGTGATGTCCCTTGTAAGTAGTGACTTACGCAGATATTCGTCAACAGGGTGGTTCAAGTTCCTAAGTTCTTAAGATTTGTTGTTTGGATACATATCTTATTATGGTTAGGTTAAAGTTTAATTTTGCTTATCTTGTTAAAGCCCAGATTAAAACACCCTCCCTTGTGTACGTCATTATTACTAACAAAGCGACATTCACAATCGGTATGGTGCCTGATAACAATTTTCTGCGATAAACTTGGATCAAGAAATACCTGACCAGAACGTGTTCCGTTAGCTTTCAATTGCATTTTTATGATGCATGTCTTTGCCAGTACGCTGATAATGTGCTCATTTAATTACACAGTTTGTGAGCATAATTACTGAGAAGTGGAACATGAACTTAAACGAACAAGAAACTTGAGAACAATCAAGCAATTAAACGAAAATTAATTATGTACAGTATATTGTAAATTTCCTAGACGTTATAAATTATTTTTTCATTTAAGAATGCCTGCATGATAAAAAGAACGTTAATCAATGAAAACCAATCCTTTAAGCTGCTATATTATGAAATTATTTACAAATATTATTTCGTATGATAACAAAGTATAAAATTCAGGGACATCGACAACTACGATTGCACTTTTGTAAACAGGCAGGTTTTAAAATACTCTTTTACTTTACAGGACGACATAACTAAAACATCACAGTTACGATTGTAAATATATGAAAGTGTGTTACAGTTATTGAAAATGGGCTTAAACACAATCAAACGTTCTCCTATTCTCTTTCAGAAAATCAGTGAAATCATTCACACACTAGACTTTACCTTGAAACTGCAGATTATTGTATTTGTACTTTTGTTGTAGATGACTAAGTACCAATAACCTTGCATTCCGCTCTCGCAATGTTGATGGAGTATGACATTACAGTTAAGTATTCCATCAAGGATTTGATGATCCAAGTCTATGTTAACCAGGTAAAACTGCACACGATTGTAAAGAATGAAGGTTGACTGAGACTGTCGTTTGTAACCTGTTAACATAACTGAGGTGTCAGTGAAGTCTCAATAGTCGTCAATTTGTGCAAATGGAAAGAAATCACAATGTCAATGTGCCCAGGAGGATTTTCGAATTCAATAGAATATTCCTGTAGATCCTACAGGAATATTCTATTGAATTCGAAAATGCTTTTATATATATATATATAGGGTGTTAATGAACTAGCGACAAACTTCAAATGATGATTCCTCACATCATAATAAGAGAAAAAGTTCATATGGACCTATGGCGAAAAGTGCATAGTTTCAGAGCTAGGCTGTCCAAAATCGTGAGAAAGCCAAATTTCAAGAGGGCCTATTTCGAATTCAAGAGACTGTGGATGGTAGTCCTTATCAGAGTAAAGGAAGTCACGCATACGCAATCCAAAAATGCATATTTCATTAATGTTCAATGGGTATACGGATTATTCCTTGCAGGGAATATTTGTGGAAAACTCTATTGAAAATATATCTGAGAATTACACTCTGTACGGAATACCTTCCCCAGCTATTGACAATTGATGAAATATGCAATTTTGGATTCTGTATGGTGCTATCCTTTACGCTGATAAGAACCACCATCCATAGTTCCTGGAATTCGAAATAGGACCTACTGAAATTTACCCTTTTTGTGATTTTGGACAGCCCAAGCTCTGAAACAATGCACTTTTCACCATAGGTCCATATGGACCTTTTCTCTATTTTGATGTAATGCATCATCTCTTACAGTTTGACGGTATAGTTCATTAACATTCTGTGCATATATATATATATATATATATATATATATATATATATATATATATATATATATATATATATATATATATATATAACTAACTAACTAACTAACTAACTAACTCTATGGCCTATGGAACCCGGAGGTTCAGTGCCGCGTTCACAAAAGCTCTCCACTGACTTCTATCCTTAGCTAATTGGATCCAGTTTCCACTTTGTATTCCTATCTCTGCGAGATCCATCTTAATATTATCCTCCCATCTGCGCCTAGGTCTTCCTAATGGTCGTTTTCCTATGGGTCTACCAGTCAAGACTTTGAAAGCGTTTCTACTTTCTTCCATTCTAGCTACATGACCTGCCCACCTAAGCCTCCTAGACTTGACGACCCTAACAATGTTGGGTAAACCGTATAAACTATGTAGTTCCTCGTTATGAAGCTTTCGCCATTCCCCATTCTCGTTCCTCTTGGGTCCGAATATTCTTCTCAGGATCCTGTTCTCAAATACTTTCAGTCTATGTTCTTCCCTCAGAGTAAGCGACCATGTTTCGCAACCATACAGAACAACAGGCATGATTATCGTTTTATATATTTTAAGCTTCAAATTCCTCGACAGAATTCGCGACGACAAGAGATTTTGAACCGAATAGTAACACGAATTCCCTGCTTTTAGTCGACATTTAATTTCTTCGTGAATATGATTTTCATCTGTTAATATTGATCCTAAATATTTGAAAGTATCCACTTTATCAAAAGTATTATTTAATATTTTAACGCCTCCACAATTTGCCGTATATATATATAGGGGGGTCAAAATAAGTCTTACAAGCCAATATCTCGCGAACTATACATCAAATAAGAAAAATGTTAAGTCATTTTGGGGGAAGGGGGGTGTACGTGAAATTTTCAAATGAGAACATAGGTCAAGTGATACCTCGTTCGAAAGAGCTTGGAAAATTGAACAATTTTTGTACGAAACAATTTTTGATATGGGGCACCGTTTTCAAGATGGCCCCGAAAATTGTATTGTACCAGAAAAAATTTCCAGTACTTATAAATCAGAACGGTTGAGTAGAAAACGATTAATCAAAAAAAGAAAAAAAACATAGGCAACGTGGAATGGTGTTGTTGCGGTATCCCCAGGGCGCACATCATGAGCCCAGGGACCAACTTTGAAATTTCAAATGGGATTATAGGTCGAGTGATACCTTGTTTGATAGATCGTGGGAAACCAAAGAGCTTAGTACGAGAGTTGATTTGATTTCGGGCAAACTTGTTCAAAATTGCCGCCGAAAATGGTTCCACGTTCAGATACAAAGTGCAGTGTTCAAATTGAGTGTTAGAAGCCAATACGAGCCGTTAGAAGCCTCGTATCTCGCGAACTTTTTTTTAAGGCCTCAACATTCCCCTGCCGTTGCCAATTACTTTTGGACTTATTATAGGGCAGTCACAACTTTGCCTCTGCCTTTAATTTCTCTCTTTACTTTTATTTTCGTGTATCTCTTTTTTCGGCTATTATTCCTCAGCAGGTTGAGGTGAGGCATATTTTTCTAGCACGGCATCTAATACTTTAAACCATGTCCTTTAATGTACCTTTTTTTATTATTTTCATTTATATTATTATTATTTTCTTTTCTTACAAAAACGGACAAACTTGTAAAGAATATTACAAATATATATAATATAAATTTTCTTTTTTTTATCACGTATTTTGTTTATTTCTTGAGATCGCACCAAACATTCACATTTAAGACACACAATTAACAATATGACACTAGCACTGACACTAAACACTAAACACAAAACAAGAGTAGCGTCTTCCTATTCCGGTTTTCATTGCAGGAATTTTATAAAATTTAATTCTCTATGTTATATTTTTCTCTAAAACTAGTTTGTATTCCGTTCTCTTATTCTCCTGTTTTCAATTCTTCTATTCCACATGTTTCCCACTATGTGTTTTGTCAATTCTTGGAACTTCTGTAGCTTTATTTTATCCTGTCTGATGTTATCCCATGTTTCATTTTTGAGTTCGTCTCTGATATTCATTATATCTTCTCTAGTTATAAAGTATACACAAGTCCATGTTACATGTTCGGGTGTCTGAGCCATTCCGCAGATGCATGTCTGATTTTCTTCTATTGTGATCCTATATAAATTAGACTTAAATGGTCCATGGCCAGAAAGTGCCTCCATGGTCTCCTTATTTAGGTTTGGCATCTCTTTCCTTATTTGTATCGTCGGTATGTATTCTTTTACGTAGTTTCTGTCCTTTACTTGAGTTTTCCCATTCCCATTGCCATTTTCTTTCAGTAATTTTATCTAACTCTGTTTCATTATTTGGAATTTGTCCTAGTATTTCTAAATTTTTTGTAATTTCGTCATTTTTTGACCACATTTTATAGGCCTGTCTTAGTACCTGGAAATGTATTGGTTCTTCCTGAGCCAGTACCTGTAGAGCTTCCGTTGACATGGTTTTTATTACATTTAGGGTTTTTATAAGTACCCCTCTTTGTGCCCGATTTATTGTTTGTCTTAGTTTTATGTTCATAAAAAGTCTGTGATACCAGACACTGGCACAATAGCTAAGTACCGGCATTATCACTGTTTTGTTGTAAGCTTGCAATATCCTCTTAGGGATTCGGTAGTCCCTTCTTGCTATTGTTAGTAATTTGTGTGATACTTTTTTGCTCTTATTCGTAATCTCCTCTATATGTTTTACGTAATTTAATTTTTCATCTATCCATACTCCCAGGTACTTAAACTCTTTAACTCTGTCCATTTTTTATTGGATATCTTTAGAATAGGACCTATTTGAATTTTCTGTCCAAAAATTGTATACTTTGTTTTTTGTTCCGGAAAGAGTTAAATTAAGTTATTTGTTGAACACCATTTTTGTAGCTTTTCTAGTATTATGTTTCCCTTTCTTTCTACTTCGTGTTTTGAAGATGTCGACAACACTATCGCTATGTCATCAACATAACCAACTACTCCTTCTGTTTCTTCAAGTCGATTAAGACATTTCAGACATGGATCTATTACAATATCCCACAATGTAGGGCCAGATGTAGATCCTTGTGGGCATCCTTTTGTACTATATGTAGTTATATTTTTATTTGGTGCTATGTATGTTATGTTCCTATCGGTACAGTAATCTATCATCAATTTATACAGAGACTTTGGTACCCCATTTCTTTAAATTGCTTAAATAGTGATGGCCACATAGGTTAGCGAAGGCCCCACTTATATCTACGTATATTACTACCTGATATTTCTCCGTCTTACCCTTTTCAATTAACTTTAGTTCCAAAAGTCTCCTTATTGCAGTCTCAGTACTTCTTCCTTTCCGAAAACCATGTAGCCTATCATTTTCTATATTTCTGTATTTGTTTAATCTTTTTACGATAACTCTCTCGAAGAGTTTGCCAATTGTATTTAGGAGACATATTGGTCTGTACGCTTTTGGATCGTCGTTCATTTTGTCGTCATTCTTTTTGATTGTGACTAAATTGGCTTTCTTCCAGTTTTTAGGTACCCTTCTCTGTTTTAGACACAAGTTGCACAGTCTCGATAAGTATGGTGCCCATTTCTCTACTTGATCCTTGAATATTTCTGATTTTATATTGTCCGGTCCTGCGGCTTTCTTGTTTTTGAATTTTTATGTATGCCATATCTCTTCGATCGTAGTTTCTTCTATTTGTTCATCATTTCTAGGTGGTATTTTCATCTGATTTCGTGTCTGTCTATGTTCATCGTTCTCTTTAGTTGGGTCGTCAGTCGGTAAGAGCTTCGTCATTAAATAATTTACTGTATTTTCCCAATCCTTGGTATGTTCTCCATTGTCCAATTTGAGGGTAGAAAGTGTTGTTGGCTTGTTTACTTTATTACTAATTATTTTATGGTTTGCCTCATATGTCTAGATTTATGTTTTCCTTTAAAAATGCTTTCCAACTTTTTAATTTTGTTTCTTTTAGTTTATCTTCATATTTGTTTTCAATATCTCTATATTTTTCTAGTCTTCTTTGTTTGATTTCGGCATCCCACGTGGCTTGGTATAATTTCCTTGCTTTTCTGGTTTTCATTTTCAGATTTTGCAACTCTCCATTCCATTTTTTTAAATCTGTTTGTCTATTGTGATTTTGTTTTTGTTGAACTTTTGATAGCGTTTATTATTTCGGCTTCTATTTTTACTGACAAATCATCCACATCATCATCATTTATCTTCGGCAAGTTTATGTTTCTAAAAACTTTTTCCCAGTTTTTTTCTTTTGGTGTTGTAGATTAGTGTGTTTTCTTGTGCTTTCATATATTCTTTCTCATTTTGTACCGTCAATCTCGAACATAATAACATTGTGCTCACTTAGCGTGGCTGTATCCAAGACCCTCCAGTTGCATATTCTGTTACTTAGTTGTAACGTTGATAATGTTACGTCTATATTCGATTCCCCACCTTGCGTGTTGCTAAATATTGGCGGATGGCCTTCTTCATTTATAACCACTAGCTCATTTTGCACGATCATTTCTACTAACTTTTTTCCCTTTTTCATCCGTAATCCTACTATTCCAAATTGGTGATTTGGCATTTGCATCCATACAAATAAGTATTTCGTCATTTTTATATGTTTTGCATATTTTTGTCAAATTTATTTTTAAAAAAGGTTCGATGTCCAGACTAAACTGACTGTCGCAATTTATGATTTTATAATTTCCCATTTCTGTTTTGAGTTCGATACTAATTGTCCACGGATCTCTAAATTGAATTAAATTTAATGTTCTCAAATTCTTGTTTCTATTTACTATAAGCGCCATTGGTTTCTCTCCTGTGGTATTTTTGTTCGGTTTCTCCCCCGTGCCTGGTTTATCACCTCTGTTAATTTTCTTAGGTTTCTCTCCTGCATAGATAACCTCCATTGATCCCATTACTGTTAATTTGTTGTTTTTTGGCGTAGGGTTCCTGTATGAGAATAATATCTAAGTAGTGAGAACGTGAGGCGTCTGCGCCATGAGGCTTCTGCGCCACTGACCCTCTACCCACTTTCTCAGTCCCGCCTGAAGCAGACAACGAGTTTCCTAGTGCCGCCCGACACACTATGCCGGGGGACATATGGGGGATACGAGAAATCGAGCACCGTGAACCGTCAACCCACGGTCTTTTACGACCTCCATTTTAGGGGTGAATTTGTTCCCTTTTATGACCACTTTTTAGGGGGTGTATTCGTTCCCTTTTACGAGCACATTTTAGGGGGTTAACTCATTCCCTTTTATGAGCATATTTTCTCCCAACCCCTACGAACACATAACAGAACAAGGGTATACTCGTTCTCTTTCATGAGCACTTTTTCAACATAGCAGACAATGAACATAGCAAAGGGGTACGAACACATAACATAACAAGGGTGTACTCGTTTTCAACCCCTATTTTAACATAGGAGACAACACATAAGATTACGAACACATAGAAGAGAAGATAACACATAACACTACGTAACACACAGCAGAACAGATAACACAAAAGAGTACGTAACATAACAAGGGTGTATTCATTCCCTTTTATGAGCAAATTTTTCAACCCCTATTTTAACATAGGAGATAACACATAAGATTACGAACACATAGAAGAGAAGATAACACATAACACTATTTTAACATAGCAGATAACATATAAGATTACGAACACATAACATAGCAAGGGTGTACTCGTTCCCTTTTATGAGCATATTTTCCAACCCCTATTCTGAACATAGCAGATAACACATAGAAGAGCAGATAACACATAGCACTATTTTAACATAGTAGGTAACATAAGATTACGAACACATATAAGAGCAGAAGACTACATAACATAGCAGGCCTCCATTTTAGGGGTGAACTCGTTCTCTTTTATGAGCATATTTTTCAACCCCTATTTTAACATAACAGAAATGACATAAGAATACTTAACTCATTCCAACCCTTATTTTAACATAACGAGCAAAGATTACAATTGAACACCCACGGTCTACAGATAATCATTTTAGAGGGTGTATTCATTCATTCTCTTTGATGACCATTTTTTCCACCCCTAATGAAATTACATAGGAGAGCAGATAATACATAAGATTCGTTCCCTTTTATGAACACTTTTTAGAGGGTGAACTCGTTTTTCAACCCCTATTTGAACATTTTAACATAGCAGAAATGACATAAGCATGTCCTCAAACTACTGACCATCGTGAACAAAGGTCAAACTCGAAAACGAAACAACATATCGAGGTGCTGTTTCCACATTTAGCAATTGGTCATCAAAAATGTACTGACCATCAAGGTCAAAGGTCAAAACTCGAAAATGGATCCACATATTGAGGTGGTGTTTCCACATTGAGTAATAGGTCATCAGCTACCACAAGTTCCAAAATAGTGGCCATCGAGGTCAAAGGTCAACATACTTAAAACCTAATTACTCGAAAATGGATCCACATATTGAGGTGGTGTTTCCACATTGAGTAATAGGTCATCAGGTACCACAAGTTCCAAAATAGTGGTCATCGAGGTCAAAGGTCAAAATACTTAAAACCCAATAACTCGAAAACGAAGCAACGTATTGAGGTGCTGTTTCCAAATCTAGTAATAGGTCATCAACTAGTGCAAGTTCCAAAATAGTGACCATCGAGGTCAAAGGTCAAAATACTTAAAAACTAATAACTCAGAAACGGAGCCACATATTGAAGTGCTGTTTCCAAATCTACTAACTGGTCATCAACTACTACAAGTTCCAAAATAATGACCATCGAGGTCAAAGGTCAACATACTTAAAACCATATAACTCTTAAATGGATCCACATATTGAGGTGCTGTTTCCAAATCTAGTAACTGGTCATCAACTACTACAAGTTTCAAAATAATGATCATCGAGGTCAAAGGTCAACATACTTAAAACCTAATAACACGAAAACTGAGCCACATATTGAGATGCTGTTTCCACATTTAGTAATCGACCACCAACTACTACAAGTTCCAAAATAATGACCATCGAGGTCAAAGGTCAAAGTACTTAAAACCCAATAACTCGAAAACGGAGCCAAGTATTGAGGTGCTGTTTCCAAATCTGGTAATTGGTCATCAGGTACTACAAGTTCCAAAATAATGATCATCGAGGTCAAAGGTTAACATACTTAAAACCAAATAACACGAAAACTGAGCCACATATTGAGATGCTCGGTCACCAACTACTACAAGTTCCAAAATAATGATCATCGAGGTCAAAGGTCAACATACTTAAAAACTAATGACTCGAAAACTGAGCCAAATATTGAGGTGGTGTTTCCACATTTAGTAATAGTTCATCAATCACTGCAAGTTCCAAAATAATGACCATCGAGAGCTTGTAAACGGAGCAACGGATAAATTTTGTACAAAGCAGAAAAAGTGAAGGAGGAATAAATTTGAGTAGCCTATTGAATTTTGTACCAACGAGAAATGTCATTTTTTCTAGACCATGTTCTAATATTTAAACAAACGAAGGGGTGAATTTGAGTGACCTATTCAATTTTGCATCAACGAGAAATAATTGCGTATTTTAAACAAACAATCGGATAAATTTAACCGGCTCAGAAGTTCAATACTATTTTGTACTCTTGAGTGAGCTTTCCAATTTTGTAGCAAGAAGGACCATTTTTAAAAAAAACTAACTCAGAATTTCATTTTTGTAATACTCAAATTTGGATGAAGTGTTTAGTTTTGTACGAACCAGAAAAACTTGATTGGATTATTTCCTTAGGTACCAACTGGAAAAAGTGAAGGACCATTATTCAAATAAGGAATAGAGTATTTAGTTTTTGTACCAACTAGAAAAAAAGAAGTGAAGTATGAATAAAATTTAGGTGGACTATTTTCTTTTGTATCAATCAGAAAAAAAACGAAGAAGAGCCATTTTAACAAGTTCATAATTTCTGTGACGAAAGAATAATTTCGATGTTCTACTTTTTATACCAACGAGAAAAAATGAACTAGCTGAATATACGAAAGAATAAATTTAAGTGACCTATTCAATTTTGTACCCATGAGAAATGGCTCAGCAAAAGGCGAAGAAGGACTATTTTAAACAATGGAGTATTTAGTTTTGCATCATTTTGGAGTATTCAAATAAACAAAGGAATTATATTTTGTGTCAACTCTAAAATCAATTAAACGAAGTAATGCATTTGAAAAACCGAAGTTGAGTATTTTATACCATTTTGTATTATTTCAACAAACAAAGGAATAAGCAAAAAAAATATCATTTTATATCATTTTAAACTAGTCTATTTAATTTTGTAGCAACCAAAGGATTTTCACGAAAGAACAAAATTGTACTAATCAGAAAAAGCGAAGAAGACCCATTTTAACTAACTGAGAATTTCTGTACCTTTTTGTACTATTTAAACAAACAATGGGATAAATTTCAGTGACCTGTTTTTTGTACTAACCAGAAAAATCGAAGAAGGTACCTTTATAACAGCTCAATGACCGAAAGAACAAATTTGGGTGTTCTACTTTTTTATACCAAACAAGGAAGAACCATTTTAACTTGCTGAGTATTTTATACCATTTTGTACTACTCAAATAAACGAAAGAAAAGCAAAAAAAGTCCTTTTTAACTAGCGCAGAATTTATGTAAGAATAATTTCGATGTTTTACTTTTTATACCAACGAGAAAAAATGAACTAGCTGAATATAAGAAAGAATAAATTTAAGTGATCTATTCCATTTTGTACCAAGGAGAAATGCCATTTTTATCTAGCTTAGAATTTCTAGTGCATGTTCTATTATTTAAACAAAACGAAGGTCTAAATTTGAGAAAGCGAACATGAAGCATTTTACTCAAATTTGACCATTATGTAACTTTTGAAATACTGAAATGTTCTATTTTTGTATCAATCAGAAAAACCCGAAGAAGGATCATTTTAACAAGTTCATAATTTCTGTGACGAAAAAATAATTTCGATGTTCTACTTTTTATACCAACGAGAAAAAACGAACTAGCTGAATATTTAAATATACGAAAGAATAAATTTAAGTGACCTATTCAATTTTGTACCAATGAGAAATGGCTCAGCAAAAGGCGAAGAAGGACTATTTTAAAGAATGGAGTATTTAGTTTTGCACCATTTTGGAGTATTCAAATAAACAAAGGAATTATAATTTGTGTCAACTCTAAAATCAATTAAACGAAGTAATGCATTTGAAAAACCGAAGTTGAGTATTTTATAACATTTTGTATTATTTCAACAAACAAAGGAATAAGCAAAAAAGGATCATTTTATATCATTTTAAACTAGTCTAATAAACGAAGGCATAAATATGAGTGAGCTATTTAATTTTGTAGCTGAGTATTTTAACGAAAGAACAAAATTGTACTAACCACAAAAAAGCGAAGAAGACCCATTTTAACTAACTGAGAATTTCTGTACCTTTTGTACTATTTAAACAAACGATGGGATAAATTTCAGTGACCTGTTTTTTGTACTAACCAGAAAAATCGAAGAAGGTACCTTTGTACTAGCCCAATGAACGAAAGAGCAAATTTGGGTGTTCTATTTCTTTTTTTACCAACGAGAACCATTTTTAACTGACTTAGAATTTTATACCTTTTTGAAAAATTTTGTATCAAATCGAAAAAAGCAAGGAAATACCATTTTAAATAGCTCAGCATGTTACAGCTTTTTGTGTTTTTGGTCTACCAAATTTAAACAAACAAAGGAATAAATTTGTGTGACCTATTCACTTTTATAGCAAGCAGAAAAAGGAAAGAATAAATTTGAGTGGCTTAAGCAAAGAAGGTCAATGGTAACTAATCTTTTTTGTGCTATTAAATTTGAGTGACCTATTGAAGAATGAATAAATTTTGTTTGCAATTAAAAAAGCGGAGAAGGTCTACTTTCTGTACCAACCATAGAAAAACAAATTTGTTTGAGCTATTCACTTTTATAGCAAGCAGAAAAAGCACGAAAAAAAAGGTATTTTTATACCATTTTGTATTACGGGTGGTCTATTTCATTTGTGTAACAATCAGAAGAAAAGCTCAGAATGTTACACCTTTGTGATGCTACATTTTGTATTATTTTTGTGTCATCCAGAGAACAATTTAAATTGCCTCTCCCTGACAAATCAGTTGCCAGAGTCCAATGTTTGTAATATTACAATACTACAAATTGATCCAGTTAACAGTTCAAGTTCTTCTATTCTTACACAATCAAATGCATATGCTACAGTGGGCTCAGTGTTCATTTACAGAATTAAATAATTGTTTATCTTTCTCTAAAAACATTTCTACTATTTTGTTGATATAATAATCACACTCTGTAATGTATTCATATACCAGATTAAATTTTTTCTCCAAAGTATAAGTGTTCTTAATATTACAACTTTTAAAATGCTTCTCTATATAAAGTTTATAGATTTTTTCTCTCATTTCACGTTTAATTAAGATCGTCCACACCTTTTGCAATAATTCGTAATCATACTGCAGCAAACAGTTGTGATCTTTTTCATTCTCATTATGTTTAGAACATGCTTCACATAATAATACTGAATTTGGTGTATACTCATTAAATAATTGTATAACACATGTATCACTAATAGTTTCACTAGTACAGTCACACTCATTAGCTTCCAGTTCAAAACAGGTAATATTTGAAACACTGTCATCATCACTTTCCGGGAGTATTTCATCATTATATCTATTATAGCGTCTAAAATAATACACTTCTTCTATTTCTTGTGTTGGATATATTATTCTCACTTTATCACGTAATTCATCTGGCAAATCGGGGTCAGACGGCTGGATTAACAGTATAGGTTTCTCGTTTTCACGCTGAATTTCTTTTTCTCTAGGTGAAACATAAACAATCTCCATGCTAGTCATTTTTCATCTCTTCATCAAAAACAAATCTTATAAATAATTTTATATATCTACAATAAAGCATTATATGCATTCTCCGTCTTAAATAATATGTTTCAAGCAATACAAAACATCATGATGTATGTTCTATTATTTCCAAATATACTCCATAAACTTATAAGCCATTATAATAAAATACATAAATGGAAAAATATATATTTGTCTTTTTGGACTTAGACGAGGAAAGAAAATTTTAAAAAATAATTGAATCTTTGAGCAATAGGCAATACCCCTGTTAGGTAACGCATTCATAACGTTGTTTAAATATCTGCAGCAACATGGAACTTTGAAAACTTTTCTTACTTTGATATGATCTCTTCTTCTGCTGTGATCAAAAATGACCATGCATGATGTTACGCAAATTACTATGGAGTCTGTTCTACACAATTATGACGCAATTCAGGTTTGTTAAATCTTACGTTGAAATATTTTATAAGCCTTACTTAGTGACGGGAGAGGCAATTTAAGTTGTTCTCTGGATGACACAAAAATAATACAAAATGTAGCATCACAAAGGTGTAACATTCTGAGCTGTTTTCTTCTGATTGTTACACAAATGAAATAGACCACCCGTAATACAAAATGGTATAAAAATACCTTGCTTGTTATAATGAACCTTCTTCCCTTTTTTTCGTGCTTTTTCTGCTTTCTATAAAAGTGAATAGGTCACACAAATTTGTTTTTTCTCTGGTTTGTACAGAAAGTAGACCTTCTCCGCTTTTTTATTTGCAAACAAAATGTGTTCATTCTTCAATAGGTCACTCAAATTTATTCCTTCGCTTATTTGATTAGTACAAAATGTTAGTTCTTTCCTTTTTCTGATTGTTACAAAAGTGAATAGGTCACACAAATTTATTCCCTTGTTTCTTTAAATAGTACAACATGGTCAAGAAATTGGGTAGACCAAAAACACAAAAAGCTGTAACATGCTGAGCTATTTAAAAATGGTATTTCCTTGCTTTTTTCGATTTGATCCAAATTTTACAAAAAGGCATAAAATTCTAAGCCAGTTAAAAATTGTTCTCGTTGGTACAAAAGGAAATAGGACACCCCAATAAATGGCACGAAAAGTATAGAATGCTGATCCTTCTTCTCCTTTTCTGGTTAGTACAAAGTGTTAATTCTTTCCTTTTTTCTGCTTGGCTAGTTAAAATGACCCTTCTTTGATTTTCTTCTGATTGGTACAAAAAGTAGTACAAAATGGTATAAAGATCTGAGTTAGTTAAAATGGTTCTTCTTTACTTTTTTTCTGGTTCATACAAAGCTAAATACTCCATCCAAGTTTGAGTAAAATGGTTCATGTTCGCTTTCTCAAATTTAGCCCTTCGTTTTGTTTAAATAATACAACATGCATTAGAAATTCTAAGTTAGATAAAAATGGCATTTCTCCTTGGTACAAAATGGAATAGATCACTTAAATTTATCCCTTCGTTTATTTAAATAGTTAATATGGCATATCTTTGCTTTCTTTCTTGTTACTCCATCCAAATTAATTTTTGCGTTACAGAAATTCTGCGCTAGTTAAAAAGGTCTTTTTCGCTTTTTCTTTCATTTATTTGAGTAGTACAAAATGGTTCTTCCTTGTTTGGTATAAAAAAGTAGAACACCCAAATTTGTTCTTTCGTTCATTGGGCTAGTATAAAGGTACCTTCTTCAATTTTTCTGGTTAGTACAAAAAACAGGTCACTCAAATTTATTCCATCGTTTGTTTAAATAGTACAAAAAGGTACAGAAATTCTCAGTTAGTTAAAATGGGTCTTCTTCGCTTTTTCTGATTAGTACAATTTTGTTCTTTCGTTAAAATACTCAGCTACAAAATTAAATAGCTCACTCATATTTATGCCTTCGTTTATTAGACTAGTTTAAAATAATATAAAATGATCCTTTTTTGCTTATTCCTTTGTTTGTTGAAATAATACAAAATGGTATAAAATACTCAACTTCGGTTTTTCAAATTAAATAGCTCACTCAAATGCATTACTTCGTTTAATTAATTTTAGAGTTGACACAAATTATAAGTCCTTTGTTTATTTGAATACTCCAAAATGGTACAAAACTAAATACTCCATTGTTTATTTGAGTAGTAAAATTATATAAAATAGTCCTTCTTCGCCTTTTGCTGAGCCATTTCTCATTGGTACAAAATTGAATAGGTCACTTAAATTTGTTCTTTCGTATATTTAAATATTCAACTAGCTCATTTTTTCTCGTTGGTATAAAAAGTAGAACATCGAAATTATTCTTACATAAATTCTGAGCTAGTTAAATAGTCAATTTTCGTTTCTTTAAACAGTTCATAATGAGCTAGTTAAAGTAGCTCTTCTTTTTTTTCCAGTTGGTACAAAAGAAAATAGTCCACCTAAATTTTATTCATACTTCACTTCTTTTTTTCTAGTTGGTACAAAACTAAATACTCTATTCCTTCGTTTATTTAAATAATGGCCCTTCACTTTTTCCAGTTTTACATAAGGAAATAATCCAATCAATTTTTTCTGGTTCGTACAAAACTAAACACTTCATCCAAATTTGAGTATTACAAAAATGAAATTAAATTCTGAGTTAGTTAGAAATCTCACTCAAGAGACCTTTGTTTGTTTAAATAGTACACTGTTAGCTAAATTGGACCTTCTTCGCTTTTTCTGGTTAGTATAAAAAACAGGCCACTCAAATTTATTCCATCGTTTGTTTAAATAGTACAAAAACGTACAGAAATTCTCAGTTAGTTAAAATGGGCCTTCTTCCCTTTTTCTGGTTACTACAATTTTATTCTTTCGTTTATTTGAGTACAAAAATAGAACATTTCAGTAAGTTCAAAAGTTACATAATGGTCAATTTTCGTTTGTTTAAACAGTACATAATGAGCAAGTTAAAGTAGCTCCTCTTCTCTTAGTTAATACGGCATATCTTTGCTTTCTTTCTTGTTAATCCATTTGAATAGCCCAAAAAGGTACAGAAATTCTGCGCTAGTTAAAATTGTGCTCCTTTGATTTCTTTCTCATTAATACAAAAGTAAATAAGCCACTCAAATTTATTCCTTCTTCACTTTTTTTCTGCTTTGTACAAAATTGAATAGATCACACAAATTTACTAAATGAGGAAAGGTTATCTCAATATGTGGTTTCATTTACGAGATTGACCTTTGACCTCGATGACCATTATTTTTGAAACTTGTAGTAGTTGATGACCAATTACTAGATTTGGAAACAGCACCTCGATACTTGGCTCCGTTTTCGAGTTTTGACCTTTGACCACGATGGTCATTATTTTGGAAACTTGTAATAGTTGATGACCAATTACTATATGTGGAAACAGCACCTCAATATGTGGATCCATTTTCGAGTTTTGACCTTTGATCTCGATGGCCACTATTTTTGAAACTTGTAGTATTTGATGACCAATTACTAAATGTGGAAACACCACTTCAATATGTGTCTCAGTTGTCGAGTTATTAGGTTTTAAGTATGTTGACCTTTGACCTCGATGATCAGTATTTTGAAACTTGTAGTAGTTGGTGACCTTTGACCTCGATGATCATTATTTTGGAACTTGTAGTAGTTGATGACCAGTTACTAGATTTGGAAACAGCACCTCAATATGTGGATCCATTTAAGAGTTATTTGGTTTTAAGTATGTTGACCTTTGACCTCGATGGTCATTATTTTGGAACTTGTGGTACCTGATGACCTATTACTCAATGTGGAAACAGCACCTGAGTATGTGGCTCCGTTTTCGAGATATTAGGTTTTAAGTATTTTGACCTTTGACCTCGATGGCGACTAATTTTGGAACTTGTAGTAGTTGATGACCAGTTACTAGATTTGGAAACAGCACCTCAATATGTGACTCAGTTTTCGTGTTATTAGGTTTTAAGTATTTTGACCTTTGACCTCGATGGTCATTATTTTGGAGCTTGTAGTAGTTGATGACCAATTGCTAAATGTGGAAACACCACCTCAATATGTGGCGCAGTTTACGAGTGATTGGGTTTTAAGTATTTTGACCTTTGACCTCGATGACCATTAATTTTGGAACTTGTAGTACCTGATGACCTATTGCTAAATGTGGAAACACCACTTCGATATTTGGCTCCGTTTTCGAGTTATTAGGTTTTAAGTGTCATACAAAGGGCGTATCCCACATAAACTATCAGACCCAGATAAAAATAAGTATGATATTTGTAATCAGCATGTCCGAAAACCCTCATATACCGAGTTTCATCCAAATCGGTTAAAATTGTCATAGAAAGGGCGTATACCACATAAACTATAAGACCCAGATAAAAATAAGTATGATATTTGTAATCAGCATGTCCGAAAACCCTCATATACCGAGTTTCATCCAAATCGGTTAAAATTGTCATAGAAAGGGCGTATGCCACATAAACTATAGGACCCAGGTAAAAAATAGGTATGATATTTGTAATCAGCATGGTCGAAAACCCCCATATGCTGAGTTTTATCCAAAACGGTTCAAAGAGCGTATCGAATCGCTATGTTACATAGGTATTCATTGTCTTAAAATAGGGGTTGAAAAAAAAAATTATGTAATTTCTGCTATGGTAAAATAGGGGTTGGAAAAGTAATTGTAAAAGAGAACGAGTCCACCCCTAAAATGGAGGTTTTTATGTGTTACGTACTCTCAGTGTAATTTCTGCTATGTTCAATTAGGGGTGGAGAAAATGAATACACCCCCTGTGCTATGTCCGCCATGTTTCGTAGTCTCTGTCATGTTGAAATAGGGGTTGGAAAATATGCTCATAAAAGAGAATGAATACACCCTTGTGTGTTACGTACTCTCAGTGTAATTTCTGCTATGTTAAAATAGGGGTTGAAAAATAAGCCATGTTCTTTTATTAGCTGTGCTATGTATTATCTGTTCTGCTGTGTGTTCATAGTCTCAGTGTAATTTCTGCTATGTTAAAATAGGGGTTGGAAAATATGCTCATAAAAGGAAACGAGTTCACCCTTAAAATGTGCTCATAAAAGAGAACGAGTTCACCCCTGAAAAAGTGTTCATAAAAGGGAACGAGTCTTATGTGTAATCTGCTCTGCTGTATGTTCGTTATGTTACGTAGTCTGATGTTATGTGTTCGTAGGGGTTGAAAAATATGCTCGTAAAAGGGAACGAGTTCACCCCTTAAAATGTGGTCATAAAAGAGAACGAGTACACCCTTGTTATGTTACTTTCTCTTATGTGTTATCTGCTCTTCTATGTGTTCGTAGGGGTTGGGAAAAAATATGCTCATAAAAGGGAACGAGTACACCCCTTAAAATGGAGGTCGTAAAAGAGAACGAGTACACCCCCTAAAAAGTGCTCATAAAAGGGAACGAGTTCACCCCTAAAATGGAGGTCGTAAAAGAGCGTGGGCTCACGGTGTACGATGCTCGATTTCTCGTATCCCCCATATGTCCCCCGGCATAGTGTGTCAGGCGGCACTGGAAAACTCGTTGTCTGCTTCAGGCGGGACCGAGAAAGTGGGTACAGGGTCAGTGGCGCAGAAGCCTCATGGCGCAGACGCCTTACATTCTCACTACTTATCTATCTCCTCTTTTTCTGCTAATTCTTGAATCTCGTCCATAACCGTTATTGAGTTTCCTGCGTTTATCTGTATGATTTTGATCGTATTGTTTGCAGTTAATTCAACCTTTTTGGTGATCAAGGATTAAAAATTTTGACGTGGCAGAGTGGCCACTCTGCTTTATGGTCATAGACGATTCTCCAATATTGTCTAGCGAACTCTCTATACATCTTTTGCAAGTCCAGTGTCATTTCTCTTCTTTTGTATACTTTGTTGACATGCTCTAAAAGATTATATGGATCAGATGTTATCCCATTTGCCTTTAATTCTATTTATCCACGTCTTCCAACTGCGGGAAGACAATGGATTTTCCGAGTTCAATATGTTGTCGCACTAAGTGTCTCAATGTCGTAGTTAGCAATTTAGGCTCTTCTAATCTTCCAAGGATCATCTGCGTTTCAATGTTTTTATATAGTTTTTCCGTGTCCGGTATTTCTTTGTTCTCATATTTTTGCCTTCCTATTAGTAGTCTCGCGAACTATGCATTAAATAAGAAAAGTGTTAAGAGTCAATGTACAATGCTGACGGCCTAAAATATGGGTGAAACACGAGTTTCCCCCGCCTCCCATTTTGAAACCGGCTTGCCCGAAATCAAAACAAATTTTGTACTAAGCTGATTGGTTTTCCACGATCTATCAAACAAGGTATCATTCGACCTATATTCCCATTTGAAATTTTCAAGTTGGACCTTGAGCCATGAAGGGGGCTCTGGGAACACCGCAACAACATTCCATGTTGCCTATGGATTTTTACTTTTTTTCTTTCATCTTTTTCTAGTCAACCGTTTCTGATTTATAAGTACTGGAAATTTTATCTGATACAGGACCATTTTGCGGGCGCCAGCTGGAAAACAGTGCCCAATATCAAAAATAGTTTCCTACAAAATTGTTCAATTTTCCAAGCTCTTTCGAACGAGGTATCACTCGACCTATGTTCCCATTTCAAAATTTTACGTACACCCCCCTTCCCCTAAATGGGGGGCGGAGGAACCTTTTATTTGACTCATCTTTTAGGCCCCTCTGTATTGTATATTCACTCTTAACGTTTTTCTTATTTGATGTATAGTTCGCGAGATATTGGCTTGTAAGACTTATTTTGACTGACCCTCTATATATATATATATGCACGTGTTGTAGTTAGAGTTGTACGGAACTTTAAAGAAGAATGCAATAGTCGCTTCAATATTCCAAGCACGTCTAGCCGTCCCAAGTCAACCACAATCAGCTACTCGGTAGGGTAACCTATCGAACAGATACGGAATGTTTATCTGAAGTATGGTGTGCATTTTACGCTAACCGGGAAGTGTTAACCTTGCGATGCTTGTTGGTGGCGCCCAACTCTCAGATAAATGCCACTCCACTATACTCTAAACGCGCTCAATAGAGATGTAGGTCTGTGGAATTACCAAGCAATATCAAATCCGCATGCCAAGTACAGCAGGTTGGCGTCCTCAGATAGCATATGAATGTTCATTATTCATCAAGCTGATGGTGATTCCACATAGTATATACACAAGATAGAGGATAGTATTGCTAATATCATAGATATACGACCGAGCAGTAATACTTCCCTGAATGAATATCCAATGCAAGCAGAAAGAGTGTCTTATTGCCCCTCTACGAGAACGTCAGGTGAGGTTCCTGTGTTACGTGAAAAACAGGTGCTGGATTTCTCGCTCACCTGCGCATTTATGGGCATGCACATGTCAGTCAGGGAAAGAAATGTCTCTCACCATTAAATACCCGCGCCTCCATTTCTTTCATCACTACAGTCACTCTCGACACACCAAAGACACTCTCGTCAATGATGTCAGAGGGATCGGGCGAAAAGAACCCGAGAATGTAGCAGAACAACTTCCTACAATCGATTGTTCAGTGTTCACTCACTCACATTGTGGCCACAATGATTTTAAGCGAAAAGACACACGGTACGAAAAAAAAATACCGTCTAGTTGCCTCTCCAGTCTGTCACACCATGCTAATAAATGGAGCAAACCATACCAAGCCGGAGCATTACCCCGGTTTTCAGTGTTTTGTTCCGGTATTTTGCCGTCCTTTCGCCTTATGCTTTCGCCTTATTGTCAATTAGACCATCTCAAATTATCCTTGTCCGGGCGCTTCTAATGTATAGTAATAATATTTTACTGTAGGAACCCTCCGCCCCCATGAGTTACCCATCAATGAACCACTGACACCCCATGAATCTACGTGAGAGGCAGTTATGTTGAACAACTATCTAATTGCAAGCCCCTTAAACGTCAAGCTCGAAATCACTCATTTTCACAATAGGCATTTTGCTGTGATCCTTCTGGAATTGCGAACACGTAATGTAATGGACATAAGTCACATTCGTGTCTTCTACGACGATCTTCACTACACTACGGTTAGCTTACCCTATATAGTAGTCGGTATCCTGGAAAGTTCAATCTAAGAACAAAATATCCTTAAAGATATAAATTTTGTGGTGTATATATCGTATAAATCAACGATATATGAGTAAAGGATGTTTTCGCAAATGCCTGTTCACTAATGTAAATATTAATAATAAAATCTGTTGTAGTTGGATATTGATCATTTTCTTTATTTCGCATGTTATCAACGTATGTCTCTTAAAGACAATGATAATTTTCCGAAAATGTAAACGAGTTTATTATTAATATAAAGCTACTAGTTTTTGATCAACTTTCGTTGTTTACTCATAGTTATATATATATACTCGAAGCTAGTGTTTGCATGAATTAATTTCCTCATGTGTTAGTGGATTTGTTAATGAATTATTTTTTCAATATTTTAAATGTAAAATATAAATCGAAGTGTAATATTTAATTTCATGATAAATATCGAAGATTCGTATAAATGTATTTCAGTATTATGGAAGCTAGTTATATGGATTCCAACAGCTGACGTGCAAAGATAAACATTTTGAAAGGTTATAAAAACCTAAAAAATATTATGGAAGAGAAATGCTCAAAAATGGGGCATGTGCCTATTGGCATATGTCATTACGGTGATCAAACTGTGATGGGTGAGCCTGAATCTTCATGTGTAGTCTTCAACAAAATAGAAATGATTTTTGGAGGAAGAAAACCTAAAAAACTGATCATATACAACGACCACGCCATCTATTAAGATGTAACTGATACTAAAGTGTACCCACAGTTTTACTACGTAATACTAGTAGGATGTAGCTCAATTAGGAAAGGCCAAATTTGGATAAATTTGATTAATCAATCACGACTGAATCTTCCTTTATGGACGCATTTCAGCTCTAAGTTTAGTTAGAGTAAACCATTCATCAGGTAGGACAAGGTGCTCCTGAGGAGAGTTCTGGTGTCAAGGATGAACGAACTAGAAGAATGACGACAAATGTAAGTATGGCGTTTTGCCAAAAATGGTTGTCACAGGGAAATTTTCTATAGAAGTAGATACATACATCTATGATTCTTAAAAGTAGGCAACTCATTTAAATTTAAGCGACTGCTTATGGAGCCAAATTGCCAGATATTTTATTTATTATGTTTTATATAGTAGACTTCACATTTTATCTTGTCCAATGGTTAACTCAGATGGTATTAGAGAGTATTGATTATTGACAACTTCTGTAGTTTGCTTTTGTGATATGATTAAACATTCTCTTTTGCACAGAGGCGTGCCATAATACAATATTATGTGGTTAATGGAGCCAAGATTATGAAGGTGGGTGGAAGACGTCGCTTCCTTGGGAATTACGTGCGAGCTCACAAAGTCCTAGGCGTTAAGCGTGAGCGAAAGGGATCTTCATGTGGGTGGAATTGGTGATGGGTAGAAAATATAAAACAAGAATTAGAGTGTTGGATAATAATAATTCAGACAATATTGGCTCGCAGTAGATAGGCACACATTGTAATGAACTTCCGATCTTTTAATCTATACAGTTAGCTTGTCAATTGAGCATGCCTAGAAGCAATTTGTCTTCCAAAATCATAACTGCCAAGATTTATGTCAAGCAGTTCAGTGAGCATTTAATGCTTCGTTTACTGCCCTGTTCGTTATAGTCCTTGACATTGACCTATTTTAGTCACATAGATGGATTTGCGCGGAAGAGAGAGACCCATCACACATACAAGAAATATGTAGGCGAGCATCTTTGTATATTACAGCATGAAATTCGAGTTTTATGGCCTGCACAATCGTATACGAATCCATGCATAGAACGACTGCTTCTCTTGAGTTCTTAAGCAGGCAAGGTTAATCAGAAAACTTAGAAGCTTTAGAGAGGAGAATAGATGAGAAACTTGAATATTCAAATAAGTATAATATTGATTTCAGGTAAGTTAATAAACTACCATTCTATAACAAAAATGTATAATTGCTTTCTATAATATGCAATTGAGCACCTCATATGAAACCTTCAAGTTTTGTTTGTGTTTATGAGGGTTTTGTATAATTGCCAACTCTACACTATCTTCTTCGCAGGGGAAGCGGTGGCTCAGTGGTAGAGCGTTCACCTCCGGTGCTTGGGGTCCCTGGTTCGATCCCAGCTCGCGCCGTTTGGACTTTGTGGTGGACAAACACCGTGCTCGTGGGTTTTCTCGGGGTTCTCCCATTTCCTCCCACTTTCTTTATTCCACCATTTAATTCATTTCTCATCATCACCGTCTCCTTTATCCTAACCGGCATAACCGAGGGACGTAAAACTGAAAGATTTCATTTCATTTTCATTTCAATCTTCTTCGTCCTCTGGATCAAGAACTTCCCATTGGTCCCATTCCGTGATATCAAGTTTTGTGTGTGTGTTTGAAAGGTTGTCAGAATTCTCGTATGTACAGTCTAGTTCAAAAATACTTTGTCCACCATTCTTGCTTTAAAAGACAATTATACGGCAACATTATGTAGGAAGTTCTAATATCTTTGTTTATAGTTAAAGATCTCAAATGGTAAAGAAAATTCAAATTTGTTTCGTTTAATTAAAACTGTAAGTAAGCGTAGAAGGCTTTTCAAAGAGAGATTGGCAGTCAGATCGTTATTAACAAGACTATACATTCCTGGTCTGTTCCTAAAGCCTTTTGGCATACAGAAATAATTCGATTCGCCGACACTCCGAGAAATAATGAAAATAACTAACTTATCTCGTTATGATAAAACATATGATTTTCAGAAATTAATGTTCCTCTCAGCACCGATGCTGAATCAGTCATTTAAAGAAACCTTTCAATAGGAAGTAAATCTCACCTATTATTAGGAGAAACATGAGAAAAATAACCATAACATATTCCACTTTCGCTTTTTAAATATATTGGATCCAAGTAAGTGTATGTTCTTAAATGGTAGTTTGGCAAATACATGCGTGGATCAGGATACTGAAGAAATGTTTTCACATCGTCTCTCACCTGGAATTAGAGTTACATAAATCTCATTACACATTATTAACCATTAAGACCATACAGCATGTAATTATCGTCTAAACTATGTTAAATATCAACATATATATACATAAGTATCATTCACATATATATGGTGTTGCAGAACAACACCGACAACGCTTGGGAGGTGATTCCTGACACCAAGATAAGACAAAAAGTATAAATCAACCTGGGTGAACAAATGCTTCCTTTCGGAGTTATAGACTGCCGAAAACATGAAAAAATTAATTTTAAAGGTCCATAGCTCCAAAGCTGTGGGACCTACCGTAGTCAGGTCAAGATCTCATTTAGGACCTAGTTGTGCCCTATCAAAATATCCGTGTTTTAGAATCCTGCGGTACTTCCGCAACAATTTTTATAGAGGTAGTTGATGAGTACTTCAAATTACACGCCCGTAGCCAAACTCCCTGCATAAAAATTGTTGGGTGAGTATCTTAGGATTCTGAAACATGTATTTTTGGATAGCGCACATATTAGTTCCTAAGTGCCTAAACAGTGCCTAAAAAATCGAAACCAATTAAAACACTAATAAGTGTGTAAATAAACGTGCCTCCTTTGTTGCAATTGAAGGATTTTCTCGTAGTTGTCTATGTACCGAATGGCACCTTGTTGAAACTCGTTTCTACTTGAAAAAGTGACTTTACGAAATTACTTGGTCTCTACTGAGAAACTGACTTAAGACCAAGGCGTTTCAATTCATCTCCAGTGCAGTAGCTTGCCGTAAGGGAGGGGCAAACGGGACAACAGCCTCGGGTACCAAAGTAAGGGAGCGCAAAATTCGGGAGAAAAAAGAAAAAAAGGGAAAATAACTTGGAATATACGTATGGGGAAGTACATATATTCAAGGGATCATCCGTAAGGGGCCAAATTTTATGCGTGATTTAGCTATTTTTTTTTTAAGAAACCTGTTGTCAAATATGATTCCAACTGAAATAAATGCAAAACATGGTACCAATAATAAAGTTTGAGCATGGTGGTAGTAAGCTTAAAGTATTGGTAGTAAAGCGCTTTGGTACGAAGTGGTTTAAGGGAAGAAAATCTAGCATGTGCCGTTTTTCTATACACGTTCTTTGTGCAGGAAGCACTACATATACTAACGGGCTGCCCATAAGGATTGTTGGATAGAAAAGATTCAAAACAAATTATTGCTCGACTTTGTGTAATGATACTAGTTGATGATTTCTGGCTTGGCCACATGTTCTATAACCCGTCAGTTCTTTGGCAATATAGCCTCCAAGATAAAAAGTCACCGAAAAATTATCTTATATCAAAAATCTACAATAGATTTAGAATGGTAATTTCTTTAAATAAAACCCTCCTATAAAAGTTGTTCAGAGTTAAATTTTGAGCAAATTCATTATTTGTACCTACTTGCCCGAGAATCTACCTTTACAGAGAAAAGTGTGCGCAAAGATAATTTCTTTACTCCTTCATGTCATATGTTTTCAGGACGTAGTGGTGTCGGTCTAATAGGCAATGGTTAAGTATGTATTGTAATATCTAATAATAATAATAATAATAATAATAATAATAATAATAACAATAGACTGTCAACCCTATTAAAAGACTAGGATATTAGTGCGGTTTTTAAGGGAGGACACTGTGGTCGTGGTTGGTTGTGACCCGGGCCTGATTTTAATCTAATACGATTATCCTTCTCTATGTCTTTCTCTCCCTCTTTATCCCAACTAGTCACAATATCGCAGCCAGGAAGCGGCAGATTTTAGACATGAGCGCCGTTAGCCAATGTAAGCGACTGTATAGCGCAAAAAAATAGCAATTATGTAGTTTTGATTTTATTAAAACTAACCGAAAAACGAAAAACACATGCCAGTACAAATATTACGTATATATATATATATGAAGCTGTAACTTTTAAGATTTACGTGCATGCACGAATCAACATTGCGATCCAGCGATTATTATATAAATTCGAAAATTCTACCGATAAAGGTGGCTATGTTCAAGGGTGCACATCCTGAGGGGGCCAAGGGGGCCAGCCTTCCCCCGCAAAAGCCGATGTGGGCCCCTATTGTATTTATGAATATACACTATTTGGCATAATTTGAATGCAATTTGTCTTAAAATTCTACTAAATATATACCTTCTGCATCTGAATGCCCCTCCCCAAATTTACAGAGAAATCGGCGTCCTTGGCTGTGTCGATAATCACTACCTAGTATTCTTTTATAGTTACCACAAATTCATCCACAGAGTAGACGATTGTCACCAGCAATATAATCGGAGACAACGCCACAGTCCACAGGTTTGTTCATTCAATAAGGGCTCCGAAAGAGGCTAAATCTTGCCATCTTCAAGCCAAGTACCAATGCAATTTCCACGTAGAAAATTGGCTGTTATTAAAATATTGTATGCAAACTAAAACAATTATTCCATCGCAATGTTATGCCCTTATCGCAATAAAGTATCGTAATGAAAAATAAACTTCAGTACATTCACTCACTTAAATACACACTTTTAAAATAGTATACCCAAACTGCACTTCTGGGTGTCGCGCTGCCACGGACGCGAGGGTCCGTCAAACTTGAGTTCGAATACACGAATTGTGAAACTTCACTAACTAAAACGCTACTAATAAGCGAGAAAAATCACTGCAATATTCAAGTATACACTTTTAATTCTCAAATTTATATCTCGTCTTTAAATACTCAACCCAAGCAATGGTGAGTTCACTTGACACAAAATTATAAAATAAAACTTGGAACAGCACGGACACCAAATGTCCGGCTCCCATTCATACAAGCGCGCGAATAAGTTCGATCGTCCAACGAGCTTCCACCAACAGCAAGGCGTGGGTGGAGAGAATGTTTCCGGAAGGGTCCAAATTCAAAGGGGCAGTCACAAAAATGCAGACATCACGTAGACAGGCTCCCTATTTCTTAACTATATATGGTCGGAGGATTGGAGCTTAACGCACTAACACATATATAGCATACCAAACTTATGAAAGAGGGCTTCGAGATCTTTCTCTCATGTACGAGACTTGGTCAATTAAGTTCAAAATTAACACTGTCTTTCCCATTTTAATCCAATGCGATAAATGGGCTTGGGAGGCCGGTGACATCCTTCTGGTTCCCGCAGATGTCCAAGCAAATTGATAAATTTGCAAAGAGAACCCTGGCCGTCAAAAGGTTAATGGTCTATACTGAAATGTTACTGGGAAGTTACTATATTGTGAAACACTATGTATATGAATTAGAGTCACTGGAAGTTCATTGAGGGAATCGGTATATTAGGACAGCACTGAATGTGATAGAGCACATCTCACTTGTTAAATATAAGGTTTTTAGCCTGTAAGACAATAAGCCACCTTTCGTTGAAGTCACCTTTTATGTTTATAAAGCTACCCTTAATAAAATGTTCATTATTATTTCATTTATTTTTATTTGCAGTTTATAGTTCCTTTTCTTTCATTTATTTATCTTTTCAATTATTGGTTTCTTACTAGGAATGCAAGTTTCGATTGGTTTCTTAATCCTTTCTCATTGAATATACTGTACAACTGATTTAAAACTATAATAAACACATTAAACCAAATGAATATACAAATAAACATTAACGAAAAAGTACTTAATCACTAAACAATAATAGAAAATATGTATTAATTTCGGAAGTATCGCCTAATAATGTCGGTTGTGTAAATGCTGCCTGATAACGGTTTAAATGGTAGAATCGAAATCCCTTATACATGTCTATAATGTAATGTGTGTATGCATCTTTTTACAACAAGACTTAACCAATAGACAAACCTTCTTATTCAAACGGAAATTATTTTGATATTCAATTACCAAATATAAACATCCAATGCAACATCAAAAATTATTATGCAAAGTAGCATACATATATTTTTATACACGAAAACATTACTAAAGCAAAATAATTTTGAAAACAATCATTTCGTAAAATAATTATGGCGTTACCCATATATTAATTATTTAAAATACCATATTCAATTCATATGGTAATTTATGGCGAGGGTCCGTCAAACTTGGATTGGAATACACGAATTGTGAAACTTCACTAACTAAAATGCTACTGATGCGAGAAAACTCACTGCAATATTCAAGTATACATTTTTAATTCTGACATTGATATCTCGTCTTTAAATACTCAACCTAAGGAATGGTGAGTTCACTTGACACAAAATTATAAAATAAAACTTGGAACAGCGCGAACGCCAAATGTCCGGCTCCCATTCACACTATCGCGTGAATAAGTTCGTTCGTCCAACGAGCTTCCACTAACAGCAAGGCGTGGGTGGAGAGAAAGTTTCCGGAAGGGTCCAAATTCAAAGGGGCAGTCACAAAAATGTAGACACCTCCTGGATAGGCTCCCTATTTCTTGACTATATATGGTCGTAGGATTGCAGCTTAACTCACCAACACATATATAGCATACCAAACTTATGAAAGAGGGGGTCGAGAACTTTCTCTCATGTACGAGACTTGGTCAATTAAGTTCAAAATTAACACTGTCTTTCCCATTTTGATTTAATGCGATAAATGGGGTTGTGGGGCCGGCTGCCGTTGTATTTACATCAGTTTCTTGGTAAGCGCGGTGGGACAGGGTTGCGGAGAGCGTCACTCTGCAGTGTATTCAACGATTTTTAAAAGTTGCATTTTACATGTTATAACTAGCAGTTAGGAGTGTGGCGGTGAAAGATTATTAGTAGGGCAACCCAAAAGCATAAAAAGCAGAGCAGCAATTTACATATATGGTTGGTACCTTGAACATGGTTGTGTTTGTCCAAGGGTGCAGAAGAAACTAATTTTAAAAGCATAATAAAGCATAATTTTAGAAAATAAAGCATAATTTAAAATATATTGCACAATTATTGGAAAATTCTGTTTAACTGCAAATTTAACATATGGTATTAATATTTTTTAAGACCAATATTTACAATGCAAAATCATTAAGAACATAACAATGCAACAATGAAAAGCTTTTTTATTTCTGTACACTTTTCGGTGTAATCATTTGATGTGGATAAAAGAAAAAGGAAAAGAAGAAGAAAACTTTCCGCCAACAAGAACTCTACACTACATTGTTGTGTACGTCTTGAAATTGAGCACTGTCTGTACTTTTTGGTGGGATCTTTTACTCCCTCTTTCTGTATATATACACCTCTAAGGCGCACACAAGTTATAGAAAAAACTGAGTCGAGTAAAGCATATCTCTTTATAATGCACTAAGTAGAAAGTTAATTAAATATGCTGCGCCATAACACTATACAATATCATTAAATTTTATACTAAACAGTTGATCACATTCATTAAGGAATCGATTTAAAAACATGTCCTCCCTGATCTTGACAGACCAGTGATTAAAATAGTAGAGGTATGTTGAAACTTTAACATCTTGTACTCAAACGAATGCATACAATAGAGCTTTTGCTTTATATACACACACATCCACACACACAGAGAGACGGAAAGAAAGAAAAAAGTAAAGAGGTTTACAAGAAAACAAGACGGTTTAAAAAAAGAATAAATCACTGGGAATATAAGAATATTAAAGCTTGAAATGACTAGTTTTAACACCAAGTATGTTTTGCATACGATACAACAAAAATGTATAGAGACTGATTCAATAAATAATTAGTAACGACTTTCCATGGAAATTTTAAATATTTTCACAATCAAAGATTGTTCGGAGTTTGCACAGCAAACGAAATATTTAATGGCTCACACTATAAGTGTTCTTATGAGTTTCTATAAGAAACGATCCGACAAAAAATAAATTAGAAAAAATAAATTAATTAATTAATCAAAAATAAACAAATAAAATTTTAGTATTTTCACAATCTATTTTAACCGACTCTCCATGGGAAAGGAGAATATAAAAGAGAAACGATCCAGCAAACGAACACAGTAAATAAACCGGTTTAAAAAAGGAAAAAGAGACACTCATACAAGTCACATTCACTCGTTCGTGGGCCTATAACTGTAAGGTGCACTTGCACGTTTTCGTATGCGTTCATCGTCAGTCACGTCATGTTCGTCAATACGTTTACGTTTCTGTTGTGTCTTTGTGTCTTTGTCTCTGTATAGCTAAAGATACGGACCCCTGATCTACGCACGATACTATTTGGATTTTCTATTACTGTGGACTCTAATTGTCCAGACACTAATTTATAGAAACTCTGAAAGTTAATTTTTGAGAGGTCCTATCATTTACTGTAATCCCCCTAATATTGAATATTTGCCGAACATCCCCTTGGGTATTAATTAGCCTATATGCATAATTCTTCGCGCCTAATCCTAGGAAGGTTGTAAACTCCCAGCCTTCTGAAACTTCATCTGTTAGATCACCCAAATAGTTTCTAAGCGGTAACAAAGGTTCCTTATCTCTTTTCTACATAAACATGAAACTGTCAGTGCCACATTAGATTGCTCTGTCTGGTAATGCAGTCGTCAGTAGTTTGTACACTTCAAGTCTAGCCCACGAAGCAATAAATGCGGCTAACATTACACTGGAAAACTCAAAAGGCGCGTTTTCAGTTTCAATGTCTCAGTAAGTGATAATTAAATGGTCATCATTAATTGGTACCACACTTTGAATCTCATACCGTGCCATTGTAAATACCTAAGAAACGTAACCTCATCACTAACGATTACACTATGTGACATCAAATGACTGCCCCCATTTACCATATAATGAATTGAGGTATAGTTTTGCACATTGCCTCAATCCCGGGTTCGTCCTAATGTTATCATAATTCAGCTGTATGCCTTCATGGGCATAATATTCCTCGATATATCTTTGTCTTCTTCAGTTTTATAATTAGCAGGAAAACCTGAGGCTTCCTGCTTCACCCGAAGGAAGGAATTCACGTAAGTTCCGAACAAACCACCTAAATTCCCCTCTTCAGGATCCATGAGTTCGAATTCCCATATTTCGTGTATATCGAGTATTTTGTAGCCTTTTTGAAGAGCAAGGTGTAACTCTGGAGTACAATATCTCCCTGTGAGAGCACACTCAACGTCACTATGAGTACAATCATTAGTACTCCTCCATATACGTTTGCACCTTCATACATGTACGACAGAGACCAAAAAGTAATCGACCTCCCGCTATGTACGGCAGGATTGGAAAATACAAGTCTTTTGGGGACAATATAGTGCATTTCACTACACTATGAATACTTTCCACATCTGGAAAGTCCGGTCCCGTATGTATCTTGGTGAATTAAACGACATAGGTTTACGTGACATCACATATGGATAAAGGCTCGTGATATCTAAATATTTCAACGTCTTATTACTCGTACAATTGACGTAAGATCGAAACACTTCAGTGCGGCAACCGTTGTAACAATTCTTAGGAATAAGTCAATCAGGTAGATTAGTACAACGTTATTTAATAATTCTTTGTACGTCCTTATCCGTCTTTACCTTCTCATCGCAAGAACATTCCCACCTTTCGTATGAGTTTATACCTACACTCTTCATGTATTTCCGGTGCAGCATTGTTTATTCGCATCTTTTTTCCATCATATTTTACGAGTCTTGAGCATCATGCAGAATGGCGTCGTGGTTAAAGGGGAAAAGCGCTTACAAAAATGTCAGTAACAACCCATAAAGTCGAAGGCAGCGTTGAGTCCTTCGTGTCGTCCATCGACCTTATACCTACCAATACACTTTTCCCCACCAATCCCTAATTGTTTTTCCATATACATAAGCCATTGCATAGCTTCAGTACTATACTTGGTCTTACGATGGAAACTCAACTAAAGACAGGTCGCTCTAGTACTATATGATTAATAAAATCCGTCACCGTCTTAAAAGAAAACGAACGATTTACATTATTACCGCACGTTTTACAAGGCTAATCGATACTTTTACTTATACAGACGTGATAGATATGCTTACAACACACGAGCACTACTTCATGCTCCCTTTCACCGCATGCATTCGTTGCGTTTAACATCGTTTCTACATCATAGGCAGTGTATTATCTGTCAGAAAGTAAATGTACACTTATTTTTCGAGTCTGGCATTCTTGCGCTCCATCCGTAAAGAGTATGGGAATTAAATCAAGCAAATGTATACTGAGGGGCAAAAAGAAAAGTTTAATCTGAATAAGACATTGCAGAAGGGCACAAGCTGTGAATACGAATAGTGCATAGTGTAAATAAAGGACGATACCGAAAGAGAAAGCCAGAAACAGCTGTTAAACTTAGAAAAAAAGAGTAAAAATTGTCGAAGTGGGAACATAAAACACAAATACAACAAATACGCCGACAACTCAACGTTCATCACGCCATGATCTTGGTGTAGTGGTTAAGGTGCTGGCTTACAAATACAAAGGACGCCAGTTCGAATCCCCGTCAAGGACGTTTTTAAAAAGTTTTGTTAATAATACATACAGCTCATGACAGATGGAAAAAGAGGTCGTATTTAGTATTTCGTAGCAATTATTATTGGTAATATTTAGTATTGATAATACTTTTGGTCTTTGCGTATTGCTTTTATTCTCGTCTTCATTTCGAAAGAGAAGAATATCCGAACAAATGCCAACAAAATTCCTCATATTTTGAATGTAAACGCCATTTGCAATTAGCGAAGAATAAAAATTCAACGTTCCGATGTAGCTGCAACAAGTAAAAAGAAAAACATGGAAGTGGACCATTCTCATGGTTATTAAAAATACAATTTCTACACGCCTTACACCTCCCGACCACGTTACTACGTTAGCAAGTGAGAGGTTTGTGTTTAGGTTAGGCTGGTCAATACGTTTTGCAAAGGAGCCCGGTATAGCTCTGACGCACCACAGGTGCGAGAAGGGAGCAAAACACTTTCTCTCTCCCTCTGTGTGTCTATTTATCTATCTATCTGTATATATACAACGCTATTCGTGAATGCCATAACCACCCTAATTTTCAGCGGATTGAGAGGAAACTTGGCACAAACATTAATTGTTGAAATATCTTGATGAGTTCGTTAACCAGAATAATCAGATGAAAATGTTCAAAAGGGCGGCCCTTCAAACTCTTAAAAACGTCCAAGGGAACCAAATTTCGCCCATAAATAGGTATTCAGAAAGTTTGAATAATTTTTCTCTTTTACTGAAATATTTGTGTGCACCGTGCAAGGGCTTATTGAAATATTGGACCCGATTAATCACCTAAAGAAGTTTGACGCCCTTTCGCTACTGTCAAGCTTTTTTTGAATAAGGGGGGGGGGAATTTTCCTATCGGAACAAGATGATTATTAGTGATGATATGGAATTACACATAGAAAGTCAAGTAACTTGTGAAACGTGTTATTTGAAAGAATAATATAATAATTGTGCTTTTCCCTGACACAGAGAACTGTAAATCATGTATTTCGAGTTCGGGAGCGTAAATGGCGAGGAGTGTTATTTGATTTGCTTTTTAGTAACACATTGCAATGCAAATAAAGGTAGGCAACATTACTGGTAAGAAAACAATAATAATAATAATAATAATAATAATAATAATAATAATAATAATAATTATAATAATAATAATAGTAATAGGTGTTGTTTGTGGCAAGGCAATATCTTCCTCAATTCTTCTTCAAAGGTAATGATTGTAACGCCATATCTCCCTTACAAACAAAATATTAGCAGTTTATATCGAGAGAACGGGAAACTATTGAGTGATGGGAGCAACGTTGGACAGTATGCACTCATAGTACTCAGGAAAATAAGCGATTTCAATGCAAAATGAACGAAGAGTCTTTGTCATGGGTAGTCATGGGGCCACGGCAGAGCCCTCTTTAGGCAAAATGTCAATAACATATCGATAGAACAGGAGATGATAGTGAGATGGGACCAACGTTGGACACTGTGGACCCATAAGGCGCATCGAAAAAAAATTAGCGGGGGGGGGGGCGCCAGCCAGCCTTACTTATTTCCACATAATAATATAAAATTATATTGTCGAAATACACACACGAGTTAGCTACTAGTATTTCATATTATTATTATTATTATTATCGACAACGTCTTTTCATTACGTGTGCATGTTTGACATGAAGCCAAAGAGAAGATCCATCATTCGTAGAAAGAATAAGAATAGTCACTTACTTTAACTGTGAACTACAGCGAAAAATACGAAAAGAGTGACTACCTGTAGCGAAAAGAAATAATACTTTCTCTCAAATGGATAAAAAATCAAGCCGAGATAGATTCGAGCTCGCATGGACGGCGCGAAAAGCCATTGCTTTGTCCACTTTTTTAAACTGACTCCCGAACGTGTTTCAGAAACTTACTTATTGCCAATTTTACTTGCTTCACTCGTTTAACTTGCTTTTTCTAATAACTTATAACGACAGGGACACGAACACAGAAACATCGAGAACAGTTAAAAATTATAGATGCCCTCCCGCCGGGAATCAAGCCCGGGACACCATACACCAAAGGCGCACGTGCTAGCCATTAGACCAGTGGGAAGGGCACCGCTCACTCTCTGTGTCGTTAGGGATTACGACCTCTGTATTGCTAGCTATCACGTCTATGGGTTGTATACTATGATCACATGTTTCTTTGCTGGAAGAGTTAAACCTACATTCTATGTAGTACATGAGGTATTTAGACCTACATGCTCTTCATATAATGTAATAAAAGGGTCATGCTGGGAATAAGAAAAAGAACATTCCTTGGACAAAACGGAAACTATTGGCATCAGAAATATTTATCTACGAGGCATGCGCAGTAGTATATTTCAGAATAGTTATTGTTTAGTTCAGTAAACGAAGAAAGGGGTATAAAAAAGCAAATAAGTCGCGTCAACGAGATCGACCAGAGTTGACAGAGGCGGAATCAGATGTGTAGTAATACAACAACTTGGTTAAATTGATAATTGGTTCTTTATTCTGTAGTAGATCGTATCACAACTTTACGGGAGAGCAGAGGAAGACTTACTAACGCAATAATATAGTAAGCTTTAGTAACACGATCATATAGATACAAATTGATGTAACTGTGAGTACTACAACTTGGATTTAATGTAAGCCATTTAGATATTCAGTGGTTTGCAGGGTTGTATAAAACACAAAAAGATAAGACACAATACAATTCTACGTACCTCAGCTTCCAGTAGCTAGATACATGCAATTTCTGGTTAGATACTGAAATTGCTGTCGGATTTTAATACATGATGTATTGCAGGATACAAAATGCTTCGCATTACTTGTTTGTTTGTAGACAGCTACTAGCTTAGTGTTCTGAAAGGTTGTGTATAAACTAGGGATAGCCAATTCCGGAATTATTACTTTTCGGACTCCCGAAAGTAAAACCGGACAAATTCCGGAATTCGGAAAAATCCGGCATTTAGAAATTTCTGATTTCGTTAACATTCGTTAACATTAACATTTTTTCGAAATCCGGAGTTTTTCTCAATTCCGGAACCTTTGACTCGACTTGAATTGAACTCGAGTCGAGTCGAATTTTGGCTCGACTCGTGCTCATCCCTATTTGTATTTGTATTTTGGGTTTCCACTTTAACAATTTCTACACTTTTTTCTTTGTTTACCTGCTGTTTCTGGATTTCTCTTTCGGTGCCGTCCTTTATTTACACCATGCACTATTCTTATTCCCAGCTTGTGACCCGCTTCAACGTCTTATTCAGTTTAGGCTTTTCTCCTTACCTTGACTACACATGTGATTGATTTAATTCTCACTTTCCGCGCAGGATCGATGAAAATTTTTATTATTATTATTATTATTATTATTATTATTATTATTATTATTATTATTATTATTATTATTATTATACTATTGAACTTGCACTGCGAAATTACTGTATAATACGATATCATTTCTGTAATTTTACTCCATTGTATGTTATTTAGTTTATTAATGGGAACTAAATTGTCTCAAGCTCAACGAATAAATTAATTACGGCATGCACTTTGGTTAAAATATGATTACAGGAACATTATTGGTTCCTTCCAAACATGTTCATGTAATGATATTTCCACCAAAGTGCATGCCGTAATTAATTTATTCGTTGAGCTTGAGACAATTTAGTGCCCATTAATAAACTAAATAACATACAATGGAGTAAAATTACAGAAATGATATCATATTATACAGTAATTTTGCCGTGCAAGTTCAATAGTATAATAATAATAATAATAATAATAATAATAATAATAATAATAATAATAATAATAATAATAATAATAATAATAAGAATAAGAATAAGAATAATAAGAATAATACATTTTTTCATCGGTCCTGCGCAGAAAGTGAGAATTAAATCAATCACATGAGTAGTCAAGGTAAGGAGGTAAGTGGAAACAAAATACAAATACGAATAGGGATGAGCACGAGTCGAGCCAAAATTCGACTCGACTCGAGTTCAATTCGAGTCTAGTCAAAGGTAATTTTCTTGAGTTGAGTTCCGAGCCAAGTCGCTGTTTTCGAGGTCGAGTTTCGAGTTGAGTCGAGTTTGATAATGGCTCGCTCGCTCGTTCAGCTCGTTTTAACTCGCTTTCAAATAATGGCCTGATTAGACTGGAAAGCGAAAGCCATGAGAAATGTAAGCAGTAATGTAGAATACTTTTCGTCTTGCTCATGACAGGGGTACATCTCCTCTCGTAATTTTAGTACATCTCGTGAGGCAATTTTAGTGTATCTCCTATCGTCTAGATAACGAGAAGACAAGAGTTTTTTTAATGTTACGAGACAGCCTCAAATGTCGTAATCACCAATATAAGTATATACTGTAGTTCTTAAAATCAAGGCTGAGACCTGCACGGTCGAGTTCTTGAGCCCAAGCAGAAGACCAACTCTAGTAGTGATATCAACCAGCTCGGCTCGCATCAGCTGAACGAACAGCTCGAGTCAGCTCAGTTGGGATGAGCTGTCGGCTCGGCCCAATTGAGCCGATGACCTGAGCCGGCTCAGTTGGAACGAGCCATCGACTCAGCTCATTTGAGCCGATGGCTCGAGCTTTCTCGGTTGGGATGGGTCACCTACTCGGCTCATGTGAACCGGTTCGAGCCAGTTAAGTTGAAACTAGTCCATCGACACGTTTCGACTCAGCTCAACTAAGCCGATGGCTCAAATCGGCTCGGTTCGGTGAGCTATTGGCTCGGCTCACTTCTCGGTTCGATTTGTTACTGAATGAACTGTAAGCCGAGCCGCTCGAGCCGTTGGAAAGCCTAAACCCGGTCCCAGATGTTTTGAACATGTTTGGCTGAGGCCTATAACTTTTAACAATTTTTGGCTCGAGCCCGAATACTTGCCCCTTCGGAATTCAAACCCACAACGTGACCGATGTCCTTCTCTCGTGAAAACTTCTCGACGACCGAGATTGACAGCCAATTAGCTTTTACTATTCAGATACAAACAGCATATCTTTTAAAGATTATACACGGTCTTGATATAATAATAATAATTATTATTATTATTATAAAAAAATAAACTTGTCCTGAAATTTGGCAAAACTTCCTTAAAAGGGTTCGGGGAAGGGGTTCCTTACCTTCAAGACACACCTCTGCAACTACCAACATTTTAAACTAGAGCGTTCCATTGAAGTTTCATGTAGGAAGTATTCTACTGTATGTTTTAAGGAAAATAAATGTAATAAATATAACTGAATATCAGGCAACTCTAAGGCATATAATAAACTAATTTTTAGGATATGCAGAGGTAAATATAAAAGCTTTGCTACAAAATACCTACACAGAGCATAATTCTTATGAGCAATGTGTAACTTCTTATCATCACTAACAATCATTTTGTTCCGATACGAAAATAACCCCCTTCTGAAAAAAAAGCCTGACCGTAGCGAAAGGGCGTCAAACTTCTTTAGGCGATTAATCGGGTCCAATACTTCAATAAGTTCTTCCACACAAATATTTCAGTAAAAGAGGAAAAGTTATTCAAACTTTCTGAATACCTATTTATGGGCGAAATTTGGTTCCCTTGGACGTTTTTAAGAGTTTGAAGGGCCGCCCTTTTGAACATTTTCATCTGATTATTCGGGTTAACGAACTCATCAAGATATTTCAACAATTAATGTTTGTGCCAAGTTTCGTCTCAATCCGCTGAAAATTAGAGTGGTTATGGCATTCACAAATAGCGTTATCTATATACAGATAGATAAATAGACACACAGAGGGAGAGAGAAAGTGTTTTGCTCCCTTCTCGCACCTGTGGTGCGTCAGAGCTAAACCGGGCCCCTTTGCAAAACGTATTGACCAAGCCTAACCTAAACACAAGCCTCTTACTTGCTAACGTAGAAACGTGGTCGGGAGGTGTAAGGCATGTAGAAATTGTATTTTTAATAACCATGAGAATGGACCACTTCCATGTTTTTCTTTTTACTTGTTGCAGCTACATCGGAACGTTGAATTTTTATTCTTCGCTAATTGCAAATGGCAAAAAATGAAATCTTTGAGTTATACGTCCCACGGTTATGCCGGTTAGTCTAAAGGAGACGGTGATGATGAGTAATGAACGAAATAGTGGAATGAAGAAAGTGGGAGGAAACGGGAGAACCCCGAGAAAACCCACGCACACGGTGTTTGTCCACCACAAAGTTTACTTGGCGGGGGCTGGGATCGAACCCGGGACCCCAAGCACCAGAGGTGAACGCTCTACCACTGAGCCACCGCGGCCCCTAATTGCAAATTGCGTTTGCATTCAAAGTATGAGGAATTCTGTTGGCATTTGTTCGGATATTCTTCTCTTTCGAAATGAAGACAAGAATAAAAGCAATACCCAAAGACAAAAAGTATTATCAGTACTAAATATTACCAATAATAATTGCTACGAAAAACTCTTTTACGATCTGTCATGAGCTGTATGTATTATTAACAAAAATCTTTAAAAATGTCCTTGCCGAGGATTCGAACTGGCGATGTTTGCATTTGTGAGCCAGCACCTTAACCACTACACCAAGATCATGGCATGGTGAACGTTTGGTTGTCGGCGTATTTGTTGTATTTGTGTTTTATGTTCCCACTTCGACAATTTTACTCTTTTTTCTAAGTTTAACAGCTGTTTCTGGCTTTCTCTTTCGGTGTCGTCCTTTATTTACACTATGCACTATTCGTATTCACAGCTTGTGCCCCTCTGCAATGTCTTATTCAGATTAAACTTTTCTTTTTACCCCTCAGTAAACATTTGCGTGATTTAATTCTCATACTCTCCACGAATGGAGCGCAGGAATGCCAGACTCGAAAAATAAGTGTACATTTACTTTCCTGACAGATAATAAATAATCCTATTCTTGTATACAGGATTTTGTCTTCGTACAAAACATGTGTGGTTTACAGCAACATACATGTGACACGTCAAACAAAAATGTTCACCACACACGTGATCAGATTTTCGACACCTGTTATCAAATATAACACCACAATTAATGCAGATTTTAACATGATCATAAACAGATCTATCCGCTTTATTACGCTTCACATGATTTTCAAAACACACATCCTCAGCAAACTATTGCATGCATCACATTTAATTTTGTTACTAGAATAATTGTGTTCTTCTTTGTGCTCGCAAACAGAACATTGAGTTGCAAACTTGTGTTTATAAGACTGACCATTATACGCTTCCGAACAATAATAAAATACTTCGTTTATTGAGGAATGTTTTAATGTTACCAATTGGTTCAAAATGGCCGACAATGTCGCCTCTCTTATAATAGATAAAGACCTTATTTTCTGCATACTCTACTGGGTAACGAATTATATATTCCCGGTCATTCTTTTCATGCTGCTCATTAATTACACTTTGATACTCCCCTTTCAAATAAGATTAGAAAGCATCAACATCTGTAAAATCACAGCCTCCCTTATTTTTAACGTTAACACCTACCATCTCGCAGGGAACTTCTGCTTTAAGAAACCATGTATCCTGAACTCTTGTTCTTAAATTTCAAAAAAGTTTGACTACTTGATGCATGTTTGGTAATCCACCAAACAATCGCAAGCAGAAGGCAATAAATATTATTTTATATACGTATTACACGTTTTCCAAATAATCTTGGTGTTTTGAATACTTGTCAACGGCACTCATTACATTTCTTCTCCTTCTATACATGCTGCCGGCAATGTGAAACCGAAACAGTAATTCATGCCCCAAAGGAACTTCTGATTTGAATTTAATACTCGTTCAATTCAGGTAAGGGTAGTTCTAGCAGAGAAATCGTGCTTTCTTCTGTATGGCATTTACACAGGGTTGTTGTTTGTACTATTTATTACTGCTATCTATGTATACCCGATATAATCCGTGGGGCGCGCGTTGAAGATCACATGTTCCAACGCAAAATCAATTAAACTTTCAATATAATCCTCTGGATTATCAATGCTTCTTTCATTATCTACAAGCCTAGCGGTGATTTCATGTCGCGTAAGATGAAACTTACAAAACCTTTTTCTGCTTTTCCAACAACTTCGAAGTTACTATTTCTCTGATTTTGCCCGTCATTATTATTATTATTATTATCATTATTATTATTATTATTATTATTATTATTATAACTACCACTTGTATTACTACCACTATTAATACAAGTAGTGCCACTTGTACTATTACTATTATTGCTCCCATATCCAACCAGTGTTGGATCAGGGGCGTATAACGGGCCAGGCTGAGAATCTGATTTGTTCCCATAGTCATGATTATCATGTACACAATATTGGGAAAGGGGTTGTATACAGAATTTTGTTCCTGAACCTGTTGCGTGAGTGTAACGACAGCTTCGTCCACATTTTCAACCAATCTCCTCATTTCTTCTTCAACGGAATTTAGATCGTCAATCCCATCTAAAAATGCAGTGTTCATTAGCTAATTGATTTATATTATTACTCAAGTTATGATTTTCTTGAGGGGTCACGACTATAGGTGTTTCAGATGGGATTAAGTATTGCTCTGAAACAAAAGGCGTCCCAAAATCGAAATAATTTGACAGCTCCGTATCTTTTATTCCGTCTACCTGGCCTTCCCTACAAGATAATAAATACATAAGTTTATGCTTTGGGCAATTATAAGCTTCTTTAGTACGGACAAATCCGTAAACAAACAAGTCCAGTATATCAACAGTGGATACACAGTGCCGCACGAGTAATATATCATTACCTTCAGACACGAACGGGGCATAGTAGTGCATCACATCTCTCCGACCCCCGATGTCCCAATCGTTATAGCTCCATTACGGCTTTCCAAACGCTGAAAACTCTCGAGTAGTCGTTGAAACCGCACACCAAATCTTCAAGGTTGATCTCTTCAATCATATTGACTTTTTCACTTGGGCAGAAGAAATCCATCTTAAATAAATAACAGAGAAACAGCGATTTTGAATTATCATGCTCAGTTTAGTAATAATTGAAAGAAAGAGTCTAATCATTTATTTTCAAGCTGCAGTTAAATATTGTGTGACAAGGAAAGCAAAAATTATTTTGAAGTAGCAGTTAAATATTGTATAAAAAGATTAATTATTTATTTTCAAGCTTCAGTTATATGATAATAATATAAGTAAAAGAGAAAAACAGCAATCAAATCACTTTATGTATGCAGAAGATTGACTACAATTTAAAAATCTCTTTCTCTCTCTCTCTCTGCTCTTTAATACTGGTTAAAAACAAGCCAAGGAAAATTGTAAATTGTACGATTTCTTTTTTAAACATTCAGTAACTGTAAGAAATATACAATACGCACCTCTTAATCTCTAGTTACTCTCTGGTAAATCTCTAAAAACAGCAAAATGACGTGCCCACGCCAGTACTTTGCCCGCTCAACAAAATGGTAGCATCTCCTTAAAAACTTGATTGTTTTTTCTGCTACTGTTGCCACTAATAGTCCAGTAGGGATTAGTTCATTGTAATATAATAGATCTCAATAAAAAATCTTAACTCCATTAAAATTCTGCACCAATATTTTTAATTTAAAAACAAGTACTTAAAAGGCAGACGAAACTCCTATTTGATCTTTTACGTGTAATGGCTTAACAGGAAATAATATCAAAGCCTGAATAAATAGCTATTATATTACCTCGTATCATGTATGCCGACAGAGTTGCTAGTAACAATACCTAGTGTGAAATTTTGGAACTACTATTCAGTTTGCTGTGAGCTGGTGTTCTTGCCGGATGTTCAAGCGTATTTTCTCTGTTCAGGTATGTAAACTCATTTTGTGAGATGTAAATTTATTATTATAAATAAAAAACATTTTAAATTATTTGTACCTAATGAATATTTTAAAACAACTATGCAGATTTAATAATCAATGGGGCTTACGTATTGTACCACTGGTTAAAGAACCGTCCCATCAAAAATTTTTATTCTTTTCCTCTCAAACATAGTTTTTCTTTATGAGATTTCATTGAAATCGATCCGTAAATAATTAGTTCTTTCACAATGACTGTTCGAGTAATTTAATAGCATTTTCTATCCGACTTGCATAGGAAAGACTATAAAAGACTCCCAACTTGCACCTCCAAATCCGGCATCTCGGGAAAACCATCTACTCAGCGCATCTTCTATGGTAAGAGTTCTAAGTTTGAACCCCTGCAAACCATCTATTAAGTGCGTATTTGACGTTAAAACCTAAGTTCAATTTTTACCGCTTTACACATATTACGTGTTTTTTTTAAGAGCATCTATGCCGTAAATCGGTCACTGGTGGTAACAGGGTGCGTTAAAGCGCCAGCAATACCACATATTTTTTGCACTTCTAAGTAGTAGGGGATGGTTACTACGAGCACACTTCCTCCTTCCACCCCCTAACTGTCAAAAAAATTATGAACCCACCCCTGACCATTGTACTTTAACACAGAGGGATACCCCAAAGTGCGATTGAATATGCTTTTATGACATTTAAAATCATAAAACCTTACATCTAAAATATTACAGTGAAATCCTACACAAAATATATTTATTACATCTTAATCTTCAGTTTATAAGCTTTCATTTGACACTTGAATCATGAAAATCGGTTAATAATTAGCTTTAAAAAGCCGATGAGAAGAAATGTATAATAAAATAGCATTTACTGGAATAGGTGATCTGTCACTGATTCATTTGAACGATTCCAGTACCAGCACAGGACCGTCCAATTCGATTCTCTTTCCTTCTCCTCATTCCAACATACATATATGCATACACATAGAGTCTTATAGCAGCTGCAACATATTTTCTTTCTTTTTATAAGCAACTCCGCCAGCATTAACTCCGCCAGCATTAACCCAGATGAAACCTTTGGCGGAGTGTCTGTCTTCGATTTCTTGATTGAAGGTTATTTCTCATGAAAATTTTTGAACTGACAACTTCAACTATGCAAATTAAAAAACTTTCCCTGTTACTTAGCTAGCATGAACGAGAAACTGTTTAAATAAACCCGCCAACGAAACTAATGTTTTACCATGCAGTGTATCCAACCCAATATATTTTTTCGGAACGTTCCAGGATTTTAAATTTTCAAGATATCGCTTTAAAACATATAGGGATGAATTCACCCCATTACTAATAAATATGATAATTGTTAAAAATGAGTTGGCAACACTGGGGAGTCCCACCCCCAAATAACGTTATTAATTAATTCCTCGGCTTCTAATTAACTGATTTCAAAAATTCAAACGGCAAATGAATACTAATAACATAACCAATTTTCTAAAATGCATAAATGGCTGCATAACCCAAAGGATACTTTTCCCTTTTTCAATATCTCCACAAAATTTCAACAAATCGAAAAAATAAAAATACTACCATAATTAGAATAAAATTTTAAGACTTTTCTAAAGAATAACATTTTCCCGAAAATTTAAAAATAAACCCGTAAAAAATTCCCGAAATGAATTGCTGTAACTTCATCAAATATTAACCGATTTTCAAAATTCAAACGACAATCAATAGACAAATAAATTTCCTATCTATTGAATGTCTTATAAATTGCATAACTCTAAGGATATAATTACAAAAAACTCAAATAAATCCATTATTTATACATGTATCTTTAAAATTCAAATGACATTATGTTCTATATATCCAAAGGTTTTAGTTTTTTATAGTCTGATACTATAAAAACACTTAAAATTACAAGTTCGGATATTGATAATGAACACATACACTTAAAATTACAAGTTTTATTTTTTGGATTCATTTCTAAAGTAAAACTGATGTATTTTATAACCATTATCTAAATCTTTCAAACCCTCATACTTAACAAACAGCTTATACTTTTTCAAATCTTTCAATACTTGCTCAGTTTCATCATTATATCTTTGTGGTAATAACGTCTTATATTTCTCATCTAAATGTACTAAAACTCTTTGACCATAACGCTGTGTTTGAATCAATTTCCATAATGTTATCTCGTACGCTTTACCTTTTTCTAACTCACCTATGCGAAGGAATCTCAATGCTTTAACATCATTTTTTATTCAAATAATTAGCCATAGTTTATTTATTATAAGTAAAATGTTCGTTTTATGAGAAATTCATAAAACCAATCCTCATTTACATACATAAAATTTACATACAGAAAATTTACATACAGAACTCAACAGTTGGATAATTATCTTTTAAACCAGTGTATTTGATTTTTATTCCATCTTTAACGATGTCATCAATCATTTTATCTGTTAAGTGTTTTGTAAATCAAGGTGGAAGAAATACCTTAAACTCCTCACATTCAACTAAAATACTCTTTCCAAACTTAGTTTTAATCTTTTCCATTTTCACAATCTTATATTCTGTATTTAATTCTAATTCTCTTAATCCAATAACTTGTTTTTGCTCGAGACTTCCAAGTTTATTTAAAAGCTCAATATGATTCGACATCGTATTTATTATATAGAAAATCAATGAACACTCTTCACCAAAAAAATATTTTATCATTTTTTATCAATTTCGTTTATGGAAAAACTTTAATACATTTAACTATCTAAAACTCTTCTACTACTTTCTCATTCTTAGGATCATATGTAAAGTTCTTTTGTCCAATTAAAATCGCATAACATATAGTATTAGCAGCCACAGCTTCTGCAAAGTCTACTACAATCTTTATGTTTGTTCTCTCATTTACCGATACATTCTTCCTCTTACTACAATTAATCACATACATTGGTCTGTTATCTATAAACTCTTTAGGATCATAGTACATTTCGATATTGCCACATGTTATTCTCTTAAATGCAGTATAATCTTCATACATCTTAAAATAATCCTTGTTAGCAATATCTAAGTTTCTTGATTCTTTTGGAAATACCTCATTCCTTCCATTCTTAAGATAGATATTCTTTACCTTACAATGATCAAACTTACTTGCATCTGCTGTTTGTTTACCACTTCTATCTGTTTGGAACATTACAACTACGAAATCAGGCATATCAAATTGTCTAGAATTAAATTGAGTAGTAACATCAAACTCCAAGAAAGAACCTACAACAGTCTTTTGAACACATTGATAAGTATGGAATGAAAACATGATTTTAGGTTCTTTAAGAATATTCAACTTTAACTTGTTTTCATAATTAGATTCGTATTCAACAATAGGCATTCTTATCTCCATACTTTTTATTGTTATTTTTCCATCATGAGGAGCTGCTGCACCTGCTCCTGATCCAGTCCATTTATACAAGACATCGTTATTGTTGTTAGCTTTTGTAAATGTTATTCTCAATCCACCTTTCCACATAACCTCTTTATAATCACTTAAAAAGCCTGGAATTAATCTTAATGGATATAAAACACTAAAGTCCTTTCTTAGACCAAGTTTATCATCTGTTTCAAATCCTGCTTGTTTTAGATATTCAACTTCTGGTTTGGAAATATTTAATGTTCCGATAGCTGTAGATGTTATTCCTGGTAGCTCAATCTTGTCTATAACAACACCATGCTTTCTAACCTCAATTTGAGAAAAGAAGAATGGTAAGAAGTTATCTACAAGTTTTATAGTATCATTTGCACCAAATGTTCCTCCGACTGATGCACCAACAACTTCAAAAGTCATATGACAATCTGCTTTGTGTGGATGTATAAACCCATCCCCCACATCGAAATCAAACTCAATATCTTTGTTAGCTTCATTCAAATTATTAAATGTTCTTGTGTTAGCTTTAAAGCTTTGTAACTCGTAACTCTCAACACTATCCATTTATTATAAAGAAAATCTTGAAACAACGCTTTTATGGGATATACCCATAAAAGAATCATACATAATAACAATTAAAAATTATAATCCCCATCCTAACTTAACCTTAGCATTCATAGCAGTACCAACACCAAAAGCAGCTAATCGTTCAGCAATTGACGCATCACTACTAAATGCTCTTTTCCATGCTTTAGTTTCTAGTTCCTTATCTGCAATATGTCTTGACTCTGTATCTTTATTATCTCTGTAGTATATATCGTGTTCTTTGCAAGCCTCATCTAATGGGTTAATACCTTTATCACCTCTTTCTAATCTTTCTTGTAGCTTAGTTCCCGGACCACAATACGAAAATCCTGGAATATGTAATTCAAATGGGAGTTTATTAATCAAATCATTTACTAATCCTTTCCCAAGCTTCTCATCATTCCAGAATCGTGGTGGTAATGTATTTAAGATCTTAATCAAATAACCTATACCTTTTGGATCATTAGGAATAAATTGTGAAAGCTTATTATTAATCATACCCACTATACCTACTTTCTCATTATAAAAGTTATTATTACCAGCGTTTTCTTCTCCATCTATAACTATTAGCCGATCAATTAACTTTCTCACATCATCCATCCATATATATTCTTTAGGTATCTCTGTATATTGTTTAATTCCTTCACCAGTCCTTTTAGGAGTTGGAGGTAAAGATGGTTTAATATAATTATCCCAAATAGGCTTGATAATATTAATGTACTTAGAACCTCTATTAGATGCTACTTTTTTATCTCGATTATATTTTTGGAAGGCAGCATCTGATTCTATTATTATTTCCTTGTACTGTTCAAAATCATCATCATCATAATCTTCAATGGTTTTATTAGTATTCGTCGTTAACAATTCCCATAGACCTTCTGTTCCCTTATAAGTTTTACCATTAATTATCAAATCATCACCATTCACTTTAACTTCAGAATTTCCTATCTTATTTATTATTTTTCCATCTTCTTCTACAGTTCTTATTCCAAATACACTATCATTTCTTTTACTATAATATTTCGTTGCAATCTTACCAAATGATTGTGCTGTTGTTAAAGGCTCTACTCCTTCAACTTTGTCTTTAATTTGTTTTCTCATTTGTTTTATTTCTCCCGTTATAGGCGTATCACTACTACTTGGGGAACTATCAAAGTTATCTTTTTAGGTGTTTCTAGTAGACTAGGATCTATTGAAACCGTCTTATGTATAACTGGGACAAGTTCAGTTATTAGATTTTTATTTTGTTCTGCTACTTCTTTGATCTCACTTCCTAAGTTTTGAATAGCATCAATTACATTTTGTTCTTGTGTCTTAAATTTATCATATATACCTGCTCTTTCTTTCTTCCAAGATTTGAAGCCCTTTATTAAGAACTCCTTTAACTTGATATTCTTATTAATATCTTTCTCATCCATTTATTATATAGAAAACGAACAAACGTCAATAAACGTCAAAGAACATAAATAAACGTCAATAAACGTCAAAGAACATAAATAAACGTCAATAAACGTCAAAGAACATAAATAAACGTCAATAAACATCAAACGTTTAAGAAGTGTTTTATCTTGTTCCTATACTTACCATTGTTTACCTTCCTTGTCATATCAATTACTATAAAACCATAATCTTCTTGCCAACATTTTGAACATATCTCTTTAAATTTATCATAAGACATATCTCCTCCAACAAACTCATTATACACATGTTTAAGATTAGTATCATCTTGTCTGAATATGCATAGGAAGTTAACGTTATCTCTTATAAGCTGTTTAGGTACTTTTGAATATGTTTGTGCAAGATAGAAACAGTCTAAATGTCTATGCCTACCTCTTGTAAAGTAATTTCTAACAGTATCTTGATTCTCTAAAATGTAATCATCAAACACAACAACAGAGTATTCTTCACATTCATCAATAGGTACAATAGAATCATTACCGCTTAAGAACGTTGCTATTTGCTTCTTAAACTTTAGTTCTGCTTTTTCAAATCGATCTTTTAACTGCTCATACTTTGGCTGATTCATGCTTTTAGAATATATATAAAAGTAATTATTGTTTAACCAACCTGGCTGTAATAAAAAATTAAATAACAAAAACGTCTTACCACACCCCGATGAACCTACGATAAGACAACGAATATCATCAGGTATAAGCTCTCCATTTCTTTTCTTAACTGTTGTTTCTTTTATCATCTCTTTTACATCCCAATTAATAGTTTTCTTACTCATTTATTATAGAGAAAATCGACTCTTTTATGATCTTATATCTTTAAGTTGTTCTCTGATCTTAAGCAACGTATCTTTTATATATTCGTTATCCATTTCACCATTTAATGTTATTATCATCTCTAACTGTTCTTTAAATGAGTTAATACAAGTGACAATGGTTTTATATTCGTCTTTTCTTTTGCTTATATTTAACTTAGAAGACAAACCTGTTATTATAGCACTTCCAGTTGCAAGAGACGTTGTTAATATTGAGTAAATTGTTACAGGTATAAAAATATTAATAAATCCAGTTGTTGCAGAAAGTATGACCGATAACGTGATCAAAGTGTAGTATGCATATTTAACAATTCGTAGTTTTCTCTTTTTCTTCTTTAAACTGTATTCTAACTTTTGAATAACATCTTCTATTAACTTGATTACTTTCTCTCTTGGAATATCTCTAGGTAAATCAAACTCATTCATTTATTATATAATAAATGGCTAAGGTATTTAAGTTAACGAGTGATACTTCTGTTTTAAAGAAGAAACTCCATTACGAATTAGACAACAGTAGCAACTATTTAAGTATAGGACTAGTTGGGTTTTACAGTACATATCTAACTCCAAACATAACAACAGAAAAAAACAGTTTCTCATATGGTGATAGACAAGTTTTTATACCAGAAGGGCAATATAATTTAAAATCACTTAATGAATATTTAAAATCTCAATCCATCAACATAACATTATCAGAAGATCATTTAAGAAATAGAGTTAAAATTGAAACTGATAGTAATGATGTTACAATTGGGAGTATAGGTACTGTCCTCGGGTTTAATGTTTTTGAAGTTTTAGAAAAGAACAAAACACATATTGGAAGTAAGTTGCCAAAGTTTCATCCGTTTGATACTATAAATGTTCACTGTAATATAGCAGATGGCATGTTTGTGAAAGATACAGAATATACACATAGGGAAACAGGAATTTTAGCATCATTCAAAACAGATGCTGAGTTCAAACATAGTATTATTTACGAGCCTACTTATCCATTATTTTTCCCTATATCCAAAGACAAGGTTGACAATTTTGAGATAAGGATAAAAGATGAGAATGATTCCTTAATTGATTTTGGTGGAGCAACAACAACTGTATTTTTACAAACTAAGATTTTCTCTTAAATAAATAGGAAGATGTGTTCTATTAAAGGTTGTATGTTTAGTGTTCCTTATAACGAACTAAAGGATTTAAATATTGATCATGTATTAACTAAGAAACAACTTAACGATAAAGCCAAGAAAATTAAAGAAGGTAAAGGAATGGATTTAACTTTAACTACTGCACAAATGAAAAAGATTAAGAAAGAGCATATGGGTGGTTTTATCTTTACAATTCCAGCCATTTTAGCAGCTTTAGGAGCAGTTGGCTCATTAGCAGGTGGTGCAGCAGCGATTACTAAAACTGTACTGGATGCTAAGAAGAATAAACAAGAACTTGAAGAACAAAAAAGACACAATATGGCTATGGAAGAAGCAAGGAGCAGGTAAACCAAAGAAATCAAAAAACTAAAACCATTGACCAACTTCGATATAGAGAGGTTGGTTAAAGAATTAAAGATAAAACAATTTAGAGGCGTATTTATGAGTGATGAACTTCCACAAAAACCCTATATAAATGAATGTGGTGTAGTTAACTTTGTTAAATCAGAAAACATTGGTACTCATTGGATATGCTATTGGAAAGATAACAACATAAAGTACGTGTTCGATTCTTATGGCGGTGTTCCTCCTAAACAACTAGTACAATATCTTGGTACCGAAAACTTATTTTACAATGACGAACGAATACAAGACTTTAGTTCAGTTATATGCGGTCATCTTTGTGTTAAGTTTTTAAATCTTCTAAATCAAGGGTATTCTTTTAGTGATGTTATGTATATGATTAAAAATGATTAAATATTATTAAGTTTAAGTACTTTTATGGTTTATATTCATAAAAGTTTTGTTTTAAGATAAATATGGAAGCTATACACAATAGATTTTTAGATTATTTTGAGAAGCATGAGGATGAACTGGATGCACTAGATAGATATAATTTTTATCAGTATTTTAAGTATGTTAGCGAGATAGACTTAAAAGATAAAAACAATGTATATGATGTTATTGATTTTTGGAGAATGTTAATACCTAAATTTTTGTACACGGAAGAAGAGTTGGTAAAGTTACGTCCAATAATTACCTTAAAGGAGTTGTCAAATTATAGCTCTAGACCATTAAAATGCAGTAATTGTGGTAGTAAGTCATTAACAAAAGGTAGGGGTACATATATTTGTGATAATTGTTCTGTAGCGAATGGTTTTGTTTACAGTACTTGTGAAGGAATGAGAGCTTGCGTAAGAAAACCATGGTATGATACTATAAAAAGATTTAAGTTACAGTTATCTCGTTTACAAGCTTTACAGTATAGAATTATTCCTGAAGATGTGTTCAAGGTGTTAAATGATGAATTTAGAGATATATCAAAACATTTAATATCAACAAAAGATGTTCTAGAAGTATTAAAGAAAAACAAATACACAAAATATTATGATGATGTTTATTTAATACACTATCACCTTACCGATCAAAAACCATTAAACTTACAACATATGGAAGAAACACTTATAACGGATTTCGAAAACTTATACAAAACCTTTAAAGAACTGTATCCGAAAAGAGTATTGTAGAACGATAAATATTCCTTTTAATTCAAGTTCTAGCCCTAATTCGTTAATCTATCTCAATGAATTATATCATTATACATACCAACTAACGTCGATTTATTCTTTCCTTTATACATATATTATGGATCAATAACAACCATACCGTTTTATGTACGTCTCCTCCCAATAATAATGTTTTCCATGACAACATGTCCTATCAATAACAGCGTTCTTTCTTTTAATTATATATAAGCTATATGCTTAATTATTGCGCCTCTGATCAATGTTGATAATATAGGTACAGATTAATTATAATAGGGATATATAGGGATATATCGCTGTAAATGTCGCCCAGAACGGGAATTCCGTAACAGTATTACAGTGAAGGAAAGAACCCTGGATATTTTCAAAACACTCACTTTTTGAATAGCCCTCGTACTAATTATTATTACATCAATCCTCGTATTAATTATTATTATTACATCAATATAAATATTTTTCTTTTCTCTTCTTTCTCCATATATATATATCAATTCATTTATAACAACATTTTTCTTTTATTACTAATTACGTATCATAAAACGTCGATTCATTACAAATATCATTTATGGGTCTATTCAAAATTATAACTAATTGATGACTTACGCAGAGTTACTAGTTAGTTGTTCCTCTTTTACATTGAACGATAACATCCATATACAAACAACATTATTTATAATTAAGATCGTCATCTTACCAAAACAACAACAAGATCAGAAGGCAATAATTACATTTAAAGGCTTCAATTTAAAATCAATGTCATAGATTTCAAGTTAACATAATCAAATCTCTTTTGAACATGTAAAGTAAAATAAAGGTAAACATAACACTCAAAGTTAGTACAAAGATAAAATAAATTAATCACATCATAACATGTTGCACAAATATAAAGTCCAAATGAAGTATTCACAACACAACTCGTAACATCTGAGAGAATAAATTAAGAATTGTTATCCAAATTTAATTTAGTTAACATATCAGGGTTGAAATTTTAACCAGCTTTAGCCGTTTACCTGCTCCAGCTTTTCATATCTAAATTATATTTATCATCAATATTATTCACAAATAAATTAATAGACGAATTTTGCGTTGAATAACCGTGGGAACCTTCGGCTGGTATGGGATTAACCCCAACCATATCAGCGGGTTTTAGTTTAAATTATGATTAACAAATGGGTCAATCAAAGTACATTGAACACCACAATCTTGGTTATTTTCTCTTGATCCATTTCCCGTTTCATTTATTACTTCGGTCCTATTCCGACAGTTCCTGCCATCTCGAGATCTCCAATTGAATCTGTTTTGGGTCACACTGGTATGCATGACATTGTTACTGTAATTACGTCTTCCACGAAAGTTTCTCCCGTTCATCCAACTGTTCCTCGGATTATTATAATTCGTTCCATTTCTACCGCTAGAATTGAATCTTCCATTAGCTCCAGTTCCAGTACGTATAATAGATCTTTCACTAATTCCAATGCCAGTATTGTCACGTGACCTCTCATCGCTGCGTAGATTTTCGGTATTTTCATTAGTTATATTCAGGTTTCTGACGGCAATCGGATTCGATGGATTACGATTACTCCCATTAGGATTCGGGAATTGATTCTCAAAGTTCTGAACTAAAATTATCAGATGATTGAAGTTTACGCATTGAGCAGACAACAGAATCTGTTGTAATTTATACGGCAATAAAATGCGTACGGAAGCGATTATTCTGGATTCGGGCTGAAACGGATTGACGAGTTTAAGTTCATTATATGCATTGATTGTAAAATCCGTAAGAGATTTATCGACCCGAGGTGAATAGTGTCGAGTTCGCACCATCGCATCACGGTTAGCTAACAAGAAATCATTTTCGTAATTAGCCAACAAGGCCCGTTTAAATTCTTCGTAGGATTTTATATGGTCGCGAATAGCCTTAAACCACAAGGAACAAGGAGGAAGTAACAGATGTGGTAACAACTTCATAAACTTGGATTGGCCTATGCCCATAATCTCACATTCGTCTTCGAATTTCTCTAGAAACGAACTTACGGTTTCGTCGTACTTACCGCTGAATTTAGTCATGGCCTTAATTTCACTGACCTTAACGTTTATTTTACTATAGTTATGTTTTTGTTGGCGTTGATAATGGTCTGGAACCCTTTCGCACTTATTTATCTCCTTTCTCCTTTTGCGATCTGGACTTTGGAATCGCCTACTGTGGTTTTCCACAACTAAACCATCATCAGTAGAACTCTTAGAAGAAGATATCCCGTCAGTTTCTATTAATGGAGTTCTCGGGCGGTGATGCAATGTTTCCTGTTGATGATGCATTGTTTCCTGTTGATTGGGAGTACCCAAAGCCTCCTTATACATAGGATTATTGTAGTCACATTCCCTCTCTTGTAACGATCTGATTTCCTCTTGTATGTTGGATATCAGTATGCTATGTGAATTGACCTGGGCAGTAATATTCACTATCTGATTTTTTTGTTGGGCTGTCGTCGATTCCACGGCTTCAACGGCTTTCTTTATCGACTCTGTTTCTAGAGCTAGTTGATCCTGTCTATCTTGCCATTTGTTACTAAATTGTTGAAACCTAGTATCAACTTCTCGCGTCATATCATTTGTAATTTTGATGGTAACTTCATCAGCTAATACTTGCAAATTTTCTTTCAAATTGTGTTGCAAGCGATCAAAATTTTCTTGTACACCTTGTACTTTATCTGCAAGAGATTTATGTTGCTCTAGTATCTGTTCTAGCTTTTCATCGTTCAATTTTTGCTGTTGATCAAATTTAGCAGTTAGTGTCTGTTCTAGCTTTTCATCGTTCAACTTTTGTTGTTGATCAAATTTAGCATCTAGTAGTTGACTAATCGTATCAATAAGATTAGAATGAGAACGTTCGGACACAGTTACGGCATTTCCAGATATGGTTTCATTTAAAATACTGGGTACTTCTTCAATCTCGGAATCCTGCATATTACCAATTCTTTGGATTTTCCTCCCACTTCTCAAAGTAGTGAAACTCATAAAAGTTATATATATGTATACACATAAACTCAGTTCTTACTATCCTTCAGAACTAAAGGTTTTCAGTATATTCACGGGTCTACGGCACCAGATAGAACGATAAATATTCCTTTTAATTCAAGTTCTAGCCCTAATTCGTTAATCTATCTCAATGAATTATATCATTATACATACCAACTAACGTCGATTTATTCTTTCCTTTATACATATATTATGGATCAATAACAACCATACCGTTTTATGTACGTCTCCTCCCAATAATAATGTTTTCCATGACAACATGTCCTATCAATAACAGCGTTCTTTCTTTTAATTATATATAAGCTATATGCTTAATTATTGCGCCTCTGATCAATGTTGATAATATAGGTACAGATTAATTATAATAGGGATATATAGGGATATATCGCTGTAATTGTTTATTAACTTAAAATGTGTATTGTACTATGTGTTGAAAAAGCACGATGTTCATGTTGATATTGATTTTAAACATTCATCTAAACAAATAGAGATGTTAAAGAAATGTTTTGAAAAATTAGGTTGGACATTTTCTATATAAAAAATGAGTATGGATATTTTTGGTAATATTAAAAGTAAGGTAAGTGATATTAGTGAAGAGCAGTTAAGGAATTTAGATAATGTTGTTAAGAATGAAGAATTTGAAAAATATAAAAGAGAGACACATGAAAATTTAATGAGTCGTACAAATTTTAAATCTGAACTAAATAAAATTTTCACAACAAATTATAGATCGTGGATTGATTTTACACAAAAAAGATTAGTTAATATTACTAATGGTATTGATCAACAAGATGCTATTACGTTAAACCAGCTCGAGTTAGTGAAAAGCGATATTAACAACCAATTAGAGAACGATAGAAAACGATTTGAAGATGCATTAGAAACGTTACAAGACACATACATAAAGAAAGAAGATCTTCAAAAGGTTAGGATGGATACTACTAAATTGATTATGCAGAAAGAAACTGTACCTCTACTATATCGATTAAGAGCTAAAAACGTTAAGGAGCCAATCTTTAGAATATTTAATCTCTCTAACGGTTACAAATTTCTCTATAATGGGAAAATAATGCACATGGATTTAAGTTTGGATAAATACTTTTTAGACATATATTTAGATGATACTTTGATTGAAAATATACCTTTTGATTTTAAGAAGAATGATATAATAACGATTAAACCAAATAAAAATTCAGCTATGGAAGAAGGGCAATTATTGTTTGTTGTGATGTATATAGAAAGAGACCTTTCCTAAAGACGTTTGCTATATAATAAATATGGATATTTTTGGTAATGTATCTAATGCTATTGATAAACAAGATGTTGTAACATTAGAACAGCTTGAATCAGTGAAAAAAGAGTTTAATTTACTTACAAGAAAAGAAATTTTTGAAGTTCCATGTCGATTGGCAGAAGATGATCTTGGGAAACCAGTCTTTTTTGTACATAATTTAGCTGCTGCCTACAAATTTCTTTATAGAGGTAGGTTAATGCATATAGAATCGAGTTTTAATAAACATCTTATAGACTTATTTTTAAATGACGTTTTAGTTGAAAGTTTTCCATTACACTTTAATATAAATGATCAGTTAGCAATTAGACCATCTAAAGATTCTGAATTGAAAGAAGGTAAGTTAATATTGATTATTATGTATGTAGAAATAGAAGATGAAAACGAATCAAGTGATGATGATGATGATGATAATGTTAAAAGTATAGTATTAGGTAATGATAAATTTTATTTTTTTTTGTTGATTTTCTATACAATAAATAATGATGATGTATTGTGTTAAGTGTAAGAAGTTAACAGATATGGAGAAAGATACCATTAGAATTGAACAAACAAAGAATGGAAGATATCTAAAGAAAGGTATTTGTTCTGTATGTGGTGTTACTAAAACTCAATTCGTTAAAAAGCCCGATTGACTAGAAGAAGGTAAAGGTGTTAGAGAAGACATTATAGAAGAAATTCACAAACCATCTAGAAAAAACTTTGACAGATTAAGTGTAGTTATAAAAGGTATCGATGATCTTTGGCAAGCTGATCTTGTTGAAATGGATAGTGGAGTATTAAAAGGTGTTTCTAAATTAAATAAAGGTTATAAGTATCTGCTAACGATTATAGATGTGTTTTCAAAATATACGTTTGCTGTTCCTGTTAAAGATAAGAGTGGGAAAAATGTTACAGAAGCATTCGAATCCATATTAAAAAGGAGAAAACCTAGTAACTTACAAACTGATCAAGGTAAAGAGTTTTATAATAAAGAATTTAAGAAGTTAATGGAGGAAAATAAGATTAATCATTACTCAACCTATAGTGGTAAGAAAGCTTCTGTTGTTGAGAGATTTAATAGAACACTTAAACAAAACATGTGGAAAAGGTTCACAACACAAGGAAATTATAAATGGATAGAGATATTACCAACACTGGTTAGTGAGTATAATAATAGAGTACATAGAACAATTGGTTTAAAGCCTATAGAAGTTAATAAGAAGAATGAGCGAACAATATTGGAAAAAGTATATAAAAAAGAATATAGGCGTGTTAAACCCAAATACAAATTAGGTGATCATGTTATTAGTAAATCGAAAGGGTTATTTGAGAAAGGATATACACCTAATTGGTCAACAGAAGTATTTGTTATTAGTGAAGCTATTCCATCTAATCCACCTACCTATAGAATTAAAGATTTAAAAGAAGAGGATGTGCAAGGTAGATTTTATGAGCCAGAACTATTAAAGACGAAACATAAGGATGAATACTTGGTAGAAAAGGTGTTAAGAAAGAAAGGTGATAAAGTATATGTTAAATGGCTAGGTTTTGATGATTCGCACAATAGCTGGATAGATAAAAGTAATGTTATAGTGTAAAATATAAATGTTTGTCTTTTATGGAATAATAACCATAAAAGCTAATCAAAAATGAAGTTAAAAATTTTCTATATAATAAATATAAGTACTATGGATAATTCGTATAGTTTAAATGATATTTGTTATGAGCAGATTAAAGATGATTACTGGTACGGTCTGTTTGGTGATTTTAAGTTGATTATAGATAAAAAAAACTGGTTACTTCAATGCTACTAAATTGTGTCAGAGTGCTGGTAAAAGGTTCAGAGATTGGAAATGTAGCAAACATAGCATAGAGTTGGTTTCTTACATAAATCAAAGCCGGTGCGGGATATCTGGCGCCGGCTACGAAGTAACTGGGGATAATAAAGATGGGTTAACAAAGAAAATAACTGGTCAATACGTAACTAAGGAATTAATTCTTGCTATATCTTTATGGCTTTCTCCTGAGTTTTATCTTAAATGTAACCAGATTATTATCAATTACTTCACTCGAGACTTTAGACAATATGCACAAGACAACGAAAAATTACTAACCAGATTAGAAGAAGTTGAGCAATCAATGGAGAAATTAAGGATTCAAAACGAAGGCTTAAAAGAAATTGCAGCACCATATACAAATGATGTTTCAAAAGATAATTGTCTAATCATATATAAGAAGAACAAACCTAATGATCCTTTCCCTTATTATGCTATTCGTTGTCAGAAGAGAAGCCTATATAAACCTCTTAATGAAGCAGAAGAAAAATATCCGAATCATGTAATAATATATGAAAAGTTTAGAGATCCTAACAGTATTAAGCTATTCAACCTAATGCAGCAAGAACTAGATATTCGTAAAGGTAAGGGTAATGAGTTTTGGACACCTCTATCAGAAAAAGAATTGGTTAAAGAAATTGATTGTTTATATGATAGGTTATTATCTGATAATTAAGGTTAATATTAAATAATTAAAGTTACAACTTTTATGATATAATAATCATAAAAGATAATTAAGGTTACGACTTTTATGATATAATAGTCATAAAAGGTAATTAGTTAAACATTAAACAAACCATCTGTTGTAACATCGAATGCTAAATTCAATATACCACCTAAATCAGGATTATTATATTTTCTTATTATAACTCTCCAATCTACGTAATGTCTAAATAAATATATAAACTCTATAGAGAGGTGTTGAAAAATTGAAATGTTATGCCAATGAACTCTGTCTTTGAACTCTGCAATAAATCCTTCTGTTAAATTTTGAAACAATGAAATTATTTCCCAATCTACTTTGTCAGCGTAATCTCTTATAAGGTTTTCTGATAATTGTTGAGTTCCAGATAAGCGTCCCCAAGAAACTTTATCTGCATGTTTTCGTATAAAGGCTTCAGAGAGTTTGTTCCTATAAGATATAGCATCAAAATCAACTTTATCTATAAACTCACTAATAAATTCTTCAGATAGCTTTTGGTTATACGATACTTCCTTCCAATCAACTCTATCTGCAAATTCTCTTATAAAGTCTTCTGATAAGTCTTGGCTTCCTGAAATAATTTCCCAATCAACTTTATCAGCTAATTCTCTTATAAACTCTTCCGATAACTTTTTCCATAAACATATTTCGCTCAAATTAACTTTCTGCAGATATTTGCGTATAAAATCTTCTGTAATGTGATCATAGTTATATTCCTCCTCATAATCATCATAACCTATAGATAACCATTGTTCATCAGTCAGTGAATCTAATATCTCATCAGACAAATTCATAACGTTTGTATAGAGAATGTTTTGTGTAAGAAATGAGTTGTTTTCTTTAGTGGCTTTCTTGAACAAATGATCTAACATACCTATGGACACGCTAAAATTTATTTTGTCTTCATCATTATAACCACCAATATCTAAATATTTACATACACAATCAAATATAGGTTTGTAAGATAATATTTCCTTAGCACTAGTCATGTTTGTTTTTTATTCTTAGATTTTAAATTTATTTCATTTTTGTCGGTTTTCTATATAATAAATATGGAGAAAGAATCTGATTTATTACATGATGGACTTAAACTAATTCATCATGATCTTAAACTCTTAGCAGCACTACTAGAGAAGCAAATACTGTTAAAGGAAAAAGAATTATTAATAATGCAACAAAAAACATCTGATTTGAATAGTGATGATGAATATAAATATGGTAGTGATGATTATGATGATGATGATGAGTAAGTTTACAAAAATGATTTAATTTTAATATGTGTATATGTGACTTTGATGGGGTATTCTCATCAAAGTCGTGTTCTAATACAACGCGTAATATGTAGACAATAGCAGGAGTGTACAGTGTTAAGCGTTGTATTAGGATATATGGAACTAAAAATAGTACAAAAAATGAACCGAAATAATCCGGCGAAGATAAAAATTGAGTAGTAGAATTTTCTATATAATAAATAAGATGAGTAATTATAATAGATTTACTGTAGTAGAGTTAAGGCAACAATGTAAAGAAAAAGGAATCAAAAAATATTCCCGATTAAGAAAAGCAGAACTAATAAACCTTCTTAAACAATATGATGATGAACAAAGCAGAAGGCAGATTAGAGATATATTCCCATTTAAAGAAGAAGTATTTGAAGAACCAAAAATCAAAGTTGAATCAGTACCAATTGATGTAAAACTCAAAGAAACGACAATGAAATCAAGATTAGAAACATGGGAATTTACAACAGATTACAAACCACAAGATCCACTTGAACAATATATTACTGCAACATCTAAAGCTATATTAAACAGATTACAAATTAGCTTAAGTAAACACAGTTCATTGAAAGCTAATCTTTATATAAGTTGTACATATAAGAAAGGTAAAGAAACTCAAAACTTCTATTTTAACACTGAAAACCAAGAAATATATCAATCAAGTAATTTAAAAGAAGAAATAACTAAAATGAAACAAAGATTAAGAACAAGAATGGATGAGTTCCAAGCTAGAGGTTCTGGCTGGACTCTTATAAACATTAACTTTTTACAACTAGCAATCGCCAAATATACACCATATAGAGGATCAACATACATAGAATTATCTGATAAAATTAAAAATAAACAAGCTGTCATAAATGTAAAGAACGAAGATGAAAAATGTTTCTTATATTCAATCGCTTCTGCATTACATCCTGTTGAAAAAAATCCACAACGACCACCGAAGTATAAGCATGTTGTTATAGACTTGGAAAAAAATTAAAAGGCATCAATTATCCTGTAAAACTAAGTGACATCTCAAAAGCTGAAAAATTACTTAATATTTCTATAAATGTCTATGCATATGATAAAGACTATTCAATTTTTATACTATATCATACACAAAGCAAGAAAGAAAATCATATCAATTTATTATATATAAAAGAACAAAATGAAGACCAAGTTAAAACACATTATTGTTGGATTAAAGACCTAAGTAGATTAGTTAGTACTCAAATAACAAAAAAGAGAGCTCGAAAATATTTATGTGATAGATGTTTGCTATACTTTTACTCACAAGGCGCTTTAAATAAACATGAGCAAGATTGTTCGTTAAATGAACCAGTAAAAATATTAATGCCTGAAGAAGGTAAATGTGTCGAATTTAAAAACTACCAATACACAATGAAAATGCCATTTGTGATTTATGCTGATTTTGAATGTTTGTTACATAAAGTTATGGGTTGTAAAGAATGTTATCCAGATAACGAGCCATATACGAAAAAATATCAACAACATAAACCATCTGGATTTTGTTATTATGTAGTAAAGAGCGATGGAAGTAAATCCAATCCTGTTTTGTATAGAGGTAAGAACGCTGCTAATAAATTTATAAGACTGTTAACAAAAGAAGCCAAACACATATCGAACATATACAAACAAAATAACGAATTACCATTAACAAAAAGTCAGAGAAAAGAGTTCAATGAATCTAAATGTTGTTATTACTGTAAGCAGGAGTATACTAAAGAAAATTATAAAGTTAAGCATCACGATCATATAACAGGAAAATTTATAGCACCACTATGTAATAACTGCAATTTAAAAGTTAAAGTGCCAAAGTTTGTACCAGTGATCATACATAACTTAACAGGATATGACTCTCACTTGTTTATAAAAGAGCTTGGATGTAATAAAGAAGAAATAGATCTAATACCCAATAATGAAGAAAGATACATATCATTCAGTAAAAAGGTTGGAACTATTAAATTGAAATTTGTAGATTCATTTAGATTTATGGCTTCTAGTTTAGACAAATTATCATCGAACTTGAAACCTGAGCAAATGATACATACCCAACACTTTTATCCTAATCAAGAACAGTTTCAACTTGTAATAAGAAAAGGTGTTTATCCATATGATTATGTTAACAATTGGGATAGGTTTAGAGAAAGAAAATTACCGTTAAAGGAAGCATTCTTCAACAAGCTTATGAACACACATATAAGTGATGAAGATTATGAACATGCAAAGAAAGTATGGGAAACATTTGACATTAAGAATCTCGGACAATACCATGATTTATATTTGAAAACAGATGTATTATTGTTAGCAGATGTGTTTGAGAACTTTAGAGAAACATGTCTTAAAGCTTATTATCTTGATCCTGCTTGGTATATGACGGCACCAGGATTAGCTTGGGATGCAATGTTAAAGATGACAAATATAAAATTAGAATTGTTGTGGGATTATGATATGGTATTAATGGTGGAGAAAGGTATAAGAGGTGGGATTAGTCAATGCTCAAAAAGATATGTAAAAGCAAACAATAAGTATATGGAAGATTATGATAAGAATAAAGAAGATTCTTACTTAATGTATCTAGATGCTAATAACTTGTATGGGTGGGCAATGAGTCAATATTTACCGTATAAGGGATTTAGATGGTTAAGTGAAGATGAGATTGAAGAAATAGATTTTACAAGTATAACTGATGATTCTGATACTGGTTATATATTAGAAGTTGATCTTGAATATTCTAAAGAATTGCATAACTATCACAAAGACTACCCCTTAGCTCCTCAAAATATATGTCCGCCTGGTTCAAAACAATCGAAGCTATTAACGACCCTATATGACAAAGAAAAATATGTAATTCACTATCGAAACCTAAAACAATGTCTTTCACTTGGATTAAAACTTAACAAGATACATCGAGTAATAGAGTTCGAACAATCAGATTGGTTAAATAAATATATTGATTTAAACACACAAATGAGAACGAAAGCAACAAATGATTTTGAAAAAGACTTTTATAAGCTCATGAATAATTCAGTATTTGGAAAGACTATGGAAAATATTAGAGAGTTAATATTAAACTTGTAAGTGATGAGAAAAAATATGAGAAGCTTGTAGCAAAACCGAATTATAAGAGTACTACAGTTTTTACGGAAAATTTAGTAGCAGTTCACATGAACAAGGTTAAAGTACAATTTAACAAACCGATTTATGTTGGTATGTCAATTCTAGATTTATCAAAATATTTAATGTACGATTTCCATTATAATGTGATGAAACCAAAATATCAAGACAAAATAGAAGTATGTTATACAGATACCGATAGTTATATATACCATATCCAAACAGAAGATGTGTACGAGGACATGAAAAATTACATTGATTACTTCGACACGAGTGATTACCCTAAAGATAACAAATATAAGATACCACAAATCAATAAGAAAATACTTGGTAAGATGAAGGATGAAATTAAAGGCACAATCATAGAAGAGTTTGTGGGTTTAAGAAGTAAGATGTACAGTATAAAAGCACCTCAAATAGATTTAACAGATAAAGACTTTAAAGGTAAGTTCGATAAAGAAAAGTGTTGTAAGAAAGCTAAAGGTGTTAAGAAGAGTGTCGTGTATAAAGAACTCACATTTAACGAATATAAGGACTGTTTGATTAGCCAAAGAGAATATTATAAGAAGATGAACTTGATTAGAAGTTATAAGCACGATTTGTACAGTATAGAAGTAAATAAGCTAGCTTTAAGTTGTGTGGATGATAAGAGATGTGTTTTAAAGAATGGAATAGATAGTCTACCATGGGGTCATTATAAGTTAGAAGAGAAGTAGTTTTAGATGTAAGTTTTAGATGTAAGTTTTTAGATGTAAGTTTTTAGATGTAAGTTTTTAGATGTAAGTTTTTATGATTTTAAATGTCATAAAAGCATATTCGATTTCACTTTAACATTGTAGTTAGGGGAATACTTTGCGCTCTGTAACTTTGAATAATTAGCTGGCTCCTTCTGCGTTAAAGTGTAATGGTTAGTGGTGGGTTCATAATTTTTTGGTAGTTAGGGGGTGGAAGTGGGAAGTGTGCTCGTAGTAACCATCCCCTACTACTCTTCTACCGTCAAAAAATTAACTGGTTAATGTATGCGTCTTTACTTTAAAGACCCCGACTTCAAAACCCGGACTAGGCCGGACGTGCTGCCGTAAGCAACCGCGTGGTATCCGGTTAAAAATCTCGCGTACAGTGACTCATATAGTTCACACCTCTGTTGTGAAATAACCCGGGTTCAAATCTTAATCAGCAAAAAATAATGTGGATCAGTTCCCTCCCCAGGCCAGTGAGGTCTTATACAGTTTGAATTGTTGTAAAATATTCAAAAACAATATAGCTTTCTTAACTATGTAGGTAGCTATTAAATTCTACCCATTACTTTTTTCATCGAACTTAGCTCAACAACTCAAGAAGCTAGCTTTATACCAAACGTTAACTGAGATCGTGGATTTTCCCGGAGGGTTCTCCCATTTCCACCCGCTTTTTTCAGTCCATTATTTCATTCAATTTTCAAGGACTGTACAATACCTTAAAGCCTTTTCACAGAAAACAACTCAACAAGTTAGGTTGTACTAAATAATTACAATATATGTATGGTTTTTCCCGGACTTCTCCTGTTTCCTTACGCTTTCTTCAGTCTATCATTTCATTCATTCCTCAAACATTGTAAAATAGCTCAACGCCTTTTCACAGAAAACTTAGCTCAACAAGTTAGGTTGTACTAAATAATTACCATATGTCCGTGGGTTTTCCCGGACTTCTCCCGTTTCCTTCCGCTTTCTTCAGTCTATCATTTAATTCATTTCTCAAACATTGCAAAGTAGGTCTTAACACCTTTTGATAAAAAGAAGACTATAAAATAAATATAATACACATTGTGTTTGTGTCCACGGATTTTCCCGAGCTTCTCCCATTTCCCCCCACTTTTCATTCTTTCATTTTACAAGCACTGTACAATATCTCAACAGTTTTTTATGGAAAATAAAATAATTCTCAACAAGCTAGGCTTGTACCATATAATAAGTTTCCGTGGTTTTTCCCAGGGTTCTCCCATATCCAACAACATTCCTATCCCACCGTTTTTCAAACTCTGAAAAATAGCTCTTAATACCTTTTTTCATAAAACTTATATCATCAATTGAACAACTTAGCTTTATACTACACATTATGTTTTTCCTGTAGGTTTTTTCCTGGGGATTCTTCCATTTTTCCTACATTCCTAATCTGCTATTTTTCGAACACTGCAAAATCCTCTTAACACATTTTCATAGAGCTTAGGTTAACAATTCAACATGTTAGGGTTGTACCACATAATAATAATGTGTCCGTGGATTTTTCCAGAGCTCTCCCGTTTACTCCCACATTCACATCCCACCATTTCTTTTATCAATAGTCTGAACTCCATGTTAATCCCTTTTTATACAAAAAGAACACAGTAAAATAACAAAGCATAAAAAGAGAGAGCAACTTACATGAATCTTCTAAGACGAAAAACAAAGTTCAAAAAATAAGTCGGAAAAATTAACACACAGACTGTATAACACAGGATAATATCGAAATATAAGGAAGAAGGGGCAGGAATCAACGGTTTATCAATCATTTATTTAGGACATTCAGAGGTTATTTATATGGAATTACTTAACATTTTCTCTGCATAGATGACATCAAACTTTTGACTGCATATGAGAGATTGCATTTTACAGCTTGCCTAAACAAGAAAAATCAAAATGAAATCTACATAGTTTCTGATATATTGCAGACATAGATTGTGATTGCATCTGGACTTCATTCTAATGTATAGTCATTAAATTGTTGATTAGAAATGGTGATATTCTCAATTTTCTTAATGTTTTTTCATCTGGTTTTCAAGTAATCACTCTGAATCATCTCTTTCTGTGCCAAGACGAAAGTTGGCTGCACTAGGGAAGCTATACTATGTAAGACTAAGTAAATGACAAAGTGGTGACTATGGAACGTTGGGGAAAGCTGTCTACACCATATAGTTTATAATACGAGGAAAAGGGGAAGGTTAGCTAAATACTATTGCCACCAAGACTGTCATCACACAGTTGCTTCATCCCCCACTCCTCATTCTCTGCTCGCATCATACTGGTAGGTCATTCACATGCAGTATGGATAAGAAAACACCGTAAGCATCAAGAAGGGAGAGAGTTCATTTGTATTTTCTTGTAACGGGCAGCACATCTCGGTCATTACCACTGTGATGTATGGGAATAGACAACGTAAAGCTTGGCGTCAGAGCCACACACTCTTTCACTTTGCATAAAACCAACTTTACTGCTAACTTTTAATTACTGTTGTAAAGTCGTGAGAGAAGGGGCTATCTGAAGACTATTCCGCATCGTGTTACAAGTTCTGTATATGTTAACACATTTTAGTATAATCATACAGTGTTCGAGTAATCATTACTAGGGATTAAAATAATGAAATTAATGAATAAAGAAATGCTCCTTTCCTACCAATCCACTCCACCTCACAAGTTCGCGACGTCTTTCAGACGGAGAATCCACAATATTCTTTCCTCCACTCCTCTTCTTCCATGGGTTACTGTACAGGGTTTTCACATATGGGGGGTCCCGGGTTCGATTCCCATTTTAGTACACTCACACAATTTAGTATTTTCGGAATATTTTTACAATACAATAAGCATGCTCTGGCATACGAACTACTACATAAGCTGAGCTTCATTTGGAAGCATTCCGTTAAAAAATTACGAGGTGGTTAAAATATTTTTAATCCGACTTTCAATAGGAAAGATGGGGAAAATGTTAGTGTGCATGCCCTTAATCTGGTAGTACAGGATTCGATTCCTGTTTTCTTATTCCTACAAAACTTCGTTTTTAATCCCAGTCATTCAGTGTTCGAGTAATTTATTAAGTGTTCGAGTGTGGTTAAAATGTTAGCGTACACGCCATTCACGGGGGTCCTGGGTTCGATTCCCACTTTAAGTACATATGCAGGGGTCCTGGAAGGACCATTTTTTGAAGGTTCTAAGCAATATGGGGCTATAGGAAATCCATGGGGACCCGGGGGCCATGGTCCTGTGGTCCCTACACAGGGGTACTCTTCAGCGGATTATTCTCAAGCCAAGGTTCTTCTGGGGGTCATATTTTTACACTCTACCTAGTATCGAACCTCGAAAGTCAGGGAACAACCATCTTTTGAGGGGCGAGAGGATATAGGAGGTCCCTGGGGACCCATGGGGGCCATTCTCAAGCCATGGGTGCCATGGACCACGGTCGTCATGACGTCAAAAGGTCAATAACTTCTCACAACTATCATCCCACTTTCAAGGAAAATCATCACACACTTTCCCATGTACCACTTAACGTTACAACACTTTCTTCTCATGTACCATTTAACGTTAACAACTCAGAAACAAGTCCCATTAGCGCGGCTTCCTTTGACGTGTAGATTCCTACATCATACTTCTTCGGCCACCCCTAAAATTTGCTTGGCCTACATATTTATAATAAATTTCTCATCGATGTCATGTTAATTCGTATCTGACAAATCTAGATGGTCCCTCAAAAGTTATACAGAAATTGGTAATACTGGAAGACTTTTCTATGTGCACGAAATAAGAATTAAATTTTTCTTGAGAAACTACTTGTCATCTCGAAAATGTAGACCTAAGCCCGTCTCGTCTTGTCTCAAAGAATGTTTTGAGACTAGATAAGAATAATATGAGATAAAGTACAATATTTTATGAAGTACAATTTTTTAAGTGTAGGAAATTTCTTGTATTCTGTTCAACATGCAGTAAATCTTACAAGTTATGATGAAAACAAAGTCTGAGATATAGGGAACCAGGCTTCCAATGTATGCTTCTCAGTAGTTCATTTGTCACCGAGATCAATCACAACATTCGCCAATGTCTTGACTTCGGATGAGTGAATAGTCATACTGTGACAGTGATCGGTATTTGTCATAGAAAGTTTAACCATCTTTACTCCATGTTCTGGACATTGGAGAGATCGCTATGGATTTTATTAGGGGTTCAAAGTCCATGATCAGGAAGTCAAGCTAGCCAGCTGACATGCCCTCATCAGGCTATCACCAACCAGCTGAGAGACCCCGAAAACTATGAATTCCACACTAATATGGGTCATTTTCGACTATTTTTGCATCTCACCCACTCCCACCCCATGTGAGTACTAGAGTTGTCTTGTCCCCACATATAGCATCTGGAATGTCACTATTCATCTCAGCAACCCCAAAAACTATGGATTTCGCGGTAAAATCGGTTGTTTTTTATTACTTTTACATGTCATTCCTCCCATTCCCCATAGAGCTGCTAGGGGTGTCTTACCCCAATCTAAAGTTTCTAGGGTGTAGGTGATATGTGTACCAAGTTTAAGAAACAGGTCCAAGCATTCCACAGATATGTTGGAACATACACACAAACACGCAAATACGTATTTCGATCGGTTGAGGACATTCTGCTGCAGCGAAGTTAATTGTTATATTCCCTGAAAAGTGGAGTCGAATCAACTATATTTAAAAAAAAAAAAAAAATCCATACAATTAGGCTAAATTTACAAAATATAATCGGGATTTAGTGGGATCCAGACGTCCACACCCTGGGTACGTTCCTCTATATTATTAAATAGCTATATACATGCAAAATATTATTGTCACTAATGCAAGACTTTATATCAACTTTTAATTTTGCCCTATTTTTCTCGGTAAGGATAAGTTCTAGGACAAAAAGATGTAAATAGTGAATTTGTTCAGGATTTAATTCCGAGTAATTTTGTAGAAGTATATATATATATATATATATATATATATATATATATATATATATATATATATATATACATACATATATATATATATATATATATATATATATATATATATATATATATATATATATATATAGTTTGAATCTATTCGTAAGTTTCTGATAAAAGGCAATTTTCCGGTGCTTATATACAGTGGTGTCATTCAAATAATTTAACAACCGGTTTTATGATCAATATAATAAGTTAACTTACTGTTATAATTATTACTATATGAATGTATTACCAGTGTTATTTATTCCAATTATACTAGTAGTGGTAATTAGGATTGCATCATATAGTATATCGCTTGCAGTAATATTTTGAATATTGCTTTTTAAAAATAGTACTAGTGAATTAATTTTCTTTCGTATGTTCTGGATCTAGAGCGCACCGGTGTTAACCGCCTGAATAGCACCACTGCCCGTATAGATGAAAACCTTACGGTCTTCAGAACACGTGATCAGAAACGTCGTCAGGATTCCTTCCTAGGAACGGGGGAGGGGAGGCAGAAGACCAACACATAACCAAAGTCGCAAAAACACATACCTTAATGCCGGGGCTCCCGAAGAGGGGCTAGCCACCTGGCTCACGAAAATTTATTAAATTCCTTAAGATTTTCTTAATGGAAATTTAAAAAATACCAAACGTAATATAACAACGAGGGAGATGACCCTCCAACTAGAAAATTTTCTTCGTGCGCCCATGCTTGATGCACAACTGTTATTTCCGCATGTTGTATGAATTTACTAACTACAGTAAATATATTTAATACTGGAGTGTAAAGTAAGCAAATCTAGTATGTTCTCATCCAGTGTTTTGAAAAACTGAACACCTTTCGAAAATCCAGTAGATCAACTTCTCACCTATCCACCCAACGTCCTCACTTGCGGGTGCCGATGCCCAGAAATTATCAATTAGTAACCCTAACTAACTAACTTTATGGTCTATGGAATCCGGAGGCTCAATGCCGTGTTCACAAAAACTCTCCATTGACTTCAATCCTTAGGCAACTAGGTCCAGTTTCTATTTTGCATTCCTATTTTCGCTAGATTCATCTTAATACTGACTTCCCATCTGCTCCTAGGTCTTCCTAATGGACGTTTTTCGATTGTCTCTCCAATTAAAATTTTCAAAGTATTACCAATTAAGGTTCAACAATAATTTGCTCAGGATTTTTCGGTCCCATAGATCCTATAGATAGTCACTGTCTTAATAGCAATTGAACCAAGTGTTTTGCAGGTAGTTAGTGAAAATATATCGCTAACTTTATTCTAAACTTCTCGTAGACATTTCATATCACATAATGCAAAAGAAAATGTTTCTGTATACTCACCGAGAGCCACAGCTTAGAAGGAACAATATTTGAAAATTCCGGATAGCCCAGGAATGGCTTTAACCTGTGCAGATTATGCATGTTTATATTAGCCATAATTAATATGAACTTGAATAAAAACACTGGGTCAATTTTACTGCCTTTAAATTCCCTGGAAAAAATACAACGAGTTGTTTATTAAAGTAAATGACAAATAAGGAATTTTCATATTGTAACTAAAGTTGTTTCAGTAAGAGTTATCTTTATCCATTTTATCCATCTATCTATCTATCTATCTATCTATATATCTATATATATATATCTATATATATATATATATATATATATATATATATATATATATATATATATATATATATATATATATATATATATATATATATATATATATAGGGTCTACCAATAAGAGTTATAAGGGCAAGTCAGCAGTCCAGTGTCAGAATAGAAGATTTTTAAAAATGATTTCTGTGAGTATTATTTTTCCTTTTCTTAGCTTTGAGGCCAACGGAGGTTTGACGATGATGATGAGATGGATCATAATGGTGGGTTAAGAAATAGATCTAAGGTTTACAAAATATTTTGCTTTTTAAAATTCTTTCCCTCGGTTAAATGAAAGTAGTTTAAAATTACCGGAAAGTGGGCAACAGAAGACTCGGTAATTGATCACTTACCTTTTATCCTGATTCGATCTAGAATAAATGAGTTTGTGAAAGCAACATTGTTTCCGTTGATTTTCTAAGTTATACGGTTTCCTCCCACATTCGCATTTCACCAATTATTTTAGGGTCATTCACTTTCATCAGTAATCCGTCTTGTTTAATTATACACAGTAGTATTCTACGAAACTGACTTAACTTTGACTTAAAATCTTGTACGTGATATATTTCAAATTTTGGCGTTCTTTACAGTGACTGCTTTCCATATCTCTACAACAATGAACCCTTCCGGTAATTAGAACTGATGTTAACCGCCAACATTATAGCCAAAAGACGTTAGATCTTAGATGTTCTATCTTACGATGGCAATTGAAACTTCCTCTTTACTGTCATGTTACTTTTGCCGACAGAGGACTCTGAAACTCTTTTCATATTTTATGCAAAGTAACCCCGTCTTACGTTATCGTCTGTTAGATGAAATATTTGACAATGAAATGATAGCTAGTATCGGTCCGTATTATAGAATTGCTAGTTTTCTACTCTATAAATTCTACATACATGTGACACCAGATGAAAACCACTCCGCAATCACCGCAATCATGAAATCTGCGAAAACTTCAGGAAACGAAAACACCTTTTCAGCCTTTTTTGAACAGAAGAAATTGCGAAAAGAGAAATTCTGTTTACATCTATTTCTTCACAGGATCTTGAGAATTTTCCTCGAATACCGAAAAATATTTGAATCTAGCCCGGGGCGGGGGGGCTAGGCCCTCCCAGTTTTTCTAGTGACGAAAATAATCGAACCTATTACACTAGTTAACAAATTTAAACTTTTTGTTTGTTACATGAGAAAAATCACCTGATCTTAAAGGAACTTTTTGCGCTGAATTCGAATATGCACTCGGTTTCTCTCCATCACGTACAGTTTTCCCGTAACAGAGGGATTTTCGGGAAATTACCTAAAAAATTTCCCTTTTTCAGATATTTTATTCCCCTAGCTCCTGTCCCCTTACATATAGTAACATAGAAATTATACCTAAGTATACCTTGATTTATATTTAATAAACCCTAAAAGTTTCGTAAAAATCGCTTTGTTCTTTCTAGAGAAATAAATATATTTGTATGTGTACTGTGTGCACTGTTTATTGCACCTGATAGTAATGCTTTCAGATCTCCTGAGTTGGGGTAAAAACGATTTGCTTTATTACTACAAACACAGACATAAAAATGGATATTTACAATAGTCAACAACACACTTTCCCCCCTCCCGATATCGTTTCCCCCCTCCCCCCGCGCATTTCTTTCTTGTGTTCTTGACACCTGGTGAGGGAGTTTTGTACATTTTTGTACAGTTTTGTACATTTTTATATTGACGTGTGGTTTAACACTACTTCACTTTCAAAGTTGTCTTTGCTGCTAAGAGTGCTTTCATGTTTGATCTTAACGGCATTATACCCAACTAAGACCAGAAGTTTAGTTTGTGATCAGTACAATGTCGTCAAGAGGACGGCGTTCGTGTGTTAACTCACCAAATAGTTTTTGTTATGTTTGTGGCCAGTTTGTAGCTAAAGGACAGTGTAGATCCATTACGCCATCGGTGAAACTAGCATATTATATATATTTCGGATGTCGTGTGGGAGATCAGGACAAAACTTGGGCACCCAACATAATTTGTGCGTCGTGCTACGTCACTTTACTCGCATGGGCCAAAGGGAAACGGAGGTTCATGAAATTTGCTGTACCAATGGTGTGGAGAGAACCCACCAACCATCTGGATGATTGTTATTTTTGTCTCACAGTAGTTAAGGGACATTCTAAAAAAAGCAAATACACAATAAGTTATCCCAACGTTAAATCCACAATTAGACCTATTCCGCACGGGGATGAACTTCCACTTCCCGAGCCCCCTACCAACTGGGAGGAGATATGGCCAAAAGACTCTGATGATGATCATGACCTTGATGTACCATCGACGTCAACATGTACATCCAAGGATCCAACGTTCATCCCTGACTGTGTTCGCGAGCCACATTTCATCCGGCAATGTGAACTTAATGACCTAGTCCGTGATTTGCACCTGACAAAACAAGAGGCGGAACTTCTGGGATCAAGGCTCTAGCAGTGGAACTTATTGGATGCAGAAACGAACATATCAGTGTACAGGAAAAGGCATGTTCAATTTTCAAGCTATTTCTCGATGCAAGATAATGTGTGCGTATGTACGGATATAAATGGGTTGATGGCGGAGCTAGGAATTCCTTACGTTCCAGAAGAATGGAGGTTATTTATCGACGCGTCAAAGGTCAGCCTTAAAGCTGTCCTTTTACATAATGGAAATAAAAAACCTTCTATACCACTTGCGCACTCAGTGAAGATTAAGGAATCCTATGACACCATGTCAACTTTGCTAAATCTCATAAATTACAAGGACCATTGTTGGCAAATATGTTGTGATCTCAAGGTAGTTGGTATTTTATTAGGACTGCAGTGCGGTTACACGAAGTACCAATGTTTTTTATGTTTATGGGATAGCCGAGCTGATGACAAACATTATGAAGTGAAGGAATGGGAACCTAGAGTGAATTACGTACCTGGAGAATGCAACGTCAAATACGCTCCTTTGGTAGATCCTAATAAGATATTACTACCGCCACTTCATATCAAGTTAGGACTTATGAAATACTTTGTCAAAGCCATGGACACATCTGGTGAAGGTTTCAAGTATTTGCGAGATAAGTTCCCTAACCTGAGTGATGCTAAGATTTCAGCGGGAGTGTTTATTGGTCCCCAAATTAGGAAATTAATGCTTGATGATAGCTTTGACAGCAAGTTAAACAGTGCTGAGCTAGCTGCCTGGACAGCATTTAAGTGTGTTGTGCGCAACTTTCTGGGCAATAACAAAGCTGAGAGTTACACAGAAATCGTACAGGACATGATACAGAAATACAAAGAGTTGGGTTGTAGGATGTCCTTAAAAATCCACTTTTTGCACTCCCACCTCAGCTTCTTTCCTGCTAACCTAGGTGATCTCAGCGACGAACAGGGGGAAAGCTTCCAAGATATAATGGCAATGGAGAAAAGGTACCAGGGACGATGGGATCCTTCAATGATGGGGGACTATTGTTGGGGTCTTGTTAGAGAATGCAACATTTCTTACAAAAGAAGGAAGTAGTGTACGTTTTGTAGCCCAATGGAAGTTTCATATATTGTGATAGTTTTGATTGTCTTTTCATGACCTTTTGGTACATTTGTATTATTGTTTATTGTAAATTGTCACACTTGTAAATTATATTGTATTATATTTTATATATGTGTTTGTGGTAATAAAGCAAAACGTTTTACCTCAACTTAAGAGATCTGAAAGCATTACTATAAGGTGCAATAAACAGTACACACAGTATACATACAAACATATTTATTTCTCTAGAAAGAATAAAGCGATTATTACGAAACTTGGAGGGTTTGTTAAATATGAATCAAAGTATACTTAGGTATAATTTCTATGTTAGTATATGCAAGGGGACAAGATCTTGGGGTGTAAAATAAACGAAAAGGGAAATTTTTGAGGGATTTTCCCGAAAATCCCTCTGTTACGGGAAAATCGTACGTGATGGAGAAAAACCGAGTGCATATTCGAATTCAGCGCAAAAAGTTCTTTAAGAACATGTGTTTCCTTTTATGTAACAAAACCTTTGTTAACTAGTGTTATTCATATATTTTTGAAAGTTTATGGTAAACTAATGATATACCTTCATAGTTAGGGTTATGGCTGCCCCCTAGCTTTTACCTTCTGGATCCGTCACTGTTTGAAAGGATTTTTTTGTGGTTTCTTCCAATATAAACAGGCAAAATGTTATTTGGCCAAAATGTTTGATGAAAGAGGTAATATTAATATGCAGTATGTTAAAGACAACGACAACGACAGTATGTTAAACGACCAGTGCATTTAAGACATACAAATGCTTCATCTAAAACCAAATACAGAATGTTACAAACGTGTCATTAGGTATTGTTGCGACTGTGCAAATGGATTGCCAACAGTTAGCTCTTGCTCCCATGTTGCAGCCATTATTTATTACCTTAGTTATGGAAGATATTTGTCGAGGATCCCAAAACCAGCACAAAGACAAGGACTGAAGTACGTACTACAATGCTCCTTTCATCCTTACTTGTTTCACACATTGAAATATTTATACTTCTTACATGTAACTTACTTTCCGTTTGCATTATATTTTCTTCAATCTCTTGGATGAAAATACCTTTTATTCAAATGTTTCAGTTTTCCACTACTCTACTTCTTATTCCCATCTCCCTCTTAGGACCTGTAGGAGACACTACACCAAAGGTTGCATTACATTATGTTGTTGTTGATGGTTATTCTCTTTCCAGCTGAGGTTATTTCACTTTGATTGAACACTGCAGGTATAAGTAACATCGATTATTTTATATGAACACTCACATGAAACTTCAAATATCCTCAAATGGGATATTTACGGGAGTCTAATGGCAATTTTAACCTCATATTTATATACAGGATGATTGATTCATATGAAATAAACATCAATATCAACAATTTCAGTTTGGCTCAAAATGGGGATGGGGACGCCACAGACCATCAAATTGGGCCTCAGTGAGTTTGGTGCTTTTCAGGTGTGATTTCTTATTCATTCACGTAGCAAATGTGCTAACGTTACCGTAAACTGGGGGTACTTTGCACCGCATTTTGCAGTTTTCTGTAATTACTGAGAAAAATGTGTATTTGAAATGCGTAAGTTCTACATTATTGGTAGTTCAATGTCAGCTAAATTGAATCATTACAATAGAAAAGAACAGAAGTTGGCACATTTTTCTAAATATTTGTTTATGTAAAAATGGTGCAAAGTTACCACACAATTTGTCTAACTTTGCACAATTATTTTTCGGAGATGGTTACAAGCCTTTCTTAGCACAAACGTTCAAAATATAGCCCCAAAAGTATGACTATTCACCATATATTATTACCAAAATGATTAGAATACAAGTATAATTAATTTTATTTAACATCAACAATAAACAAAAGATAGGAACGATAGTTACGCTTTAAAATTGGCAACATAATTGACTGTTGAAGCATCCACTTTTAGAGCGATTGTACCTGGTATTGGCTGGTCCACCAACTGTCCAAAGATACTCTAACTTCTCTGCTTTGTAATTAACAAAAGGAAGGCCGACGTCACCGGAAGCATTACCTCGAAAACATAACTGAGATTGATGATTTTGAAAAATTCGTAATTTTTTTCTCGGATATTTGCAGCCTCATCGTATAATTAGCTTTTTCTACCCTGGATTCAAGCTGCATGTAGTTCTTACTTCTTGTTAATAAAAAGCATCTGTTGTTACATTGTGTGTAACATTGCACCATCTATATTTCTCTGGGTAACATTGCACCATGTATATTTCTCTGTTGAAGTGGAAATCAAAATGTCGTGGGTCTACTTTGCACTAGTCATGGCCCGGTGCAATTTAACCCTTTCTATAATGTGTCACTTCATTAAATTCATACCTGTCCTTCCACATGTGTTTACTCCTAAATGATTTATACATAATTTGAACCAGCATTAAATACAGAATTAACACTTACATCATACAGAACAAAATGGTACCTTACATATTGCTGATCAATGAAATTATATGCCAATTTCACTTTTTTCGAAAAGCTTCATTTTCTTCCCACACACCGCGCAATAATGTATTTTCAAACTCTCTCCCTAGATGGAAGAATTAATCAGAAGTAAAAACTTGAAGATTCTATCCTTTTAAGTGTAAATGCTTAGTCTTCACACGAATTTAAAGACAAAAAGGGTGTTGCTGCAAAATTCCCCCACTAGGTGCAAATTACCACCAGTTTACGGTACATCAATAGCTGTTCGTTTTGGAACTGCCCCCTTTTAGGTGTGGTAGTGTGGTATGGTTAGTTTTGGCTAATTTTGACCATGGCCTACCCGTGATACAATTTAGAAAAAAATATATATGTGATTCTGGGGTTAAAGCGACATCTAAATTATTTTTTCATAATTGTGCTCGCAGACCATCATAGGTCAAAAGGGACTCAAAATATTGAATCGAGGAGGGAAAATGGTCGGGAGGAGCTGTTAATTTTTTCAGACAAAGCCCTTGTATACACCTATACATACATCCAAGTTTGAACAAAATCGATCGAGCCATGCTTAAGAAATAAATTAATCCCACTTTTTCGATTTTGCGCCATTTCTCATGAACCAAGTTGAGGTTTGAAACGTGAGAGATTAATGTAGGGTAACTTCGGCAAATAACGCCAGTCGGGTAATAACGCCATTTACAAAATTTCACAGTGCTAGCATGAACACGTGGCTCGTGAGGTGACCACTTACGGATGTGTCATAAGCAGTGATGTTTGTTGTCTTTGTAAACAGAAAGACTAGAGGCCAGACGCTAGTCAGTAGACACAGACTAGAATATACAGACCGCAAACTCAGCGAAAAACTGGAAACTTGGCGACAGTTGCGCCTTTAACACGGGACGACGGAACTAACCAATCGATCTGACGTCACCTACGTGAAAATTTCGAAAGTAACCACAGACTAGATTTTCGCCCCTTTAGTTGCATTTGGGGAACATCTTTTTCTGTTGACGTAATTCGCGGAACTTAGATATTTTCAAACGAACTCTTTAAAAGCAAGAAAAATCTATTAATATAAAAAAGCTGGAATGGAACACCTAGTCCAGAGACAGTACAAGAAAAAGTGAATATTAGCTTATCTGATCTTTCTGCACTACATATAACACTGAGATGAGAAGCAGACGAAAAAAACCCGCCGGTTACTATGCCAACCCATGACGTCACGTTCCAAGACCGATGGCAGCGCCATCCACACACGACGACACTGATCCCGCCCACCGAGAGCGTTAATTGGTTCTTTCGCTGTGTAGACGATCGAAACTGATTTCAATAGCGGATATAGGAAGTTGCTCGTCTGTATGTATTGTGGTCTGTGTCAGTAGAGAGAAAGCAGTGAACAAGTGTTGACATGGCAGCCGCGGAGCAGAGGAAACAGCTCGCAAATTTTCAGTGCGTCAAACGAGGTAGGCGAATTGTTTGTGTAAAGGTAAGATTTTACTATTACTAAAGGTATGCGTCGATAGGGTCATACTTGCATATTAGTATCATATAGATCATATACGCAGGACCACTATTCTTAGTATAGAAACAATGGTCAAAACAAAGTCTACGGCTTCTGGAAATAACGCCACTATCGCGTCGGGAAATAACGCCATTTCACCTAATCGCTAATCGAAATTAATACTAGTGTTATAAGGTTTTTTGTCGAAGTAGCTATGAAATGTGAGACATCTGATCGTTTTGTTCATTTTCTTTTCCAGATGGGAAGGAAATATCAAACCATACGGGCCAGGTTGTCTGAAAATGATTTACGTCAAGCTATCACGGCCATTGAGCAGAGTATGAAAATTGCTAGCTGCATGTGCGTTTAACATTCCTCGCTGAATGTTAAGAGATTGGGTGAAACGAAAGGACAAAAAGCCCATTCGAAAACTTGGTCGCAGCTCTGTATTGTCACAGCAACTGGAAGAAGAATTAAAACGGAGAATAATTCGTTTACAAACAGCTGGATTTGTTTAACTAGAAAGATTTTCGTGAGGCTGTGTATAGAATATGTAAAGAGAATGCCACAACTAATCAATTTCATAGTGGTAGAGCCGGAAAACACTGGTTTTATGCTTTCATGAGAAGCCACCCCAATATCGTGTGCAGAAAGGCGGAAAATTTGAGCTATGGTAAACTCATGAGTTTCAAGAAAACTATAGTGAACGAATTGTACACGCTAGGAAATTACACTTGATGCTATGGACTTACGTGACAATTCTGAACTTATTTGCAATGGAAATGAAACTGGGCTACAAATAACATACAACAGCAGCCCAAAAGTTCTGGCACGGAAAGGGAGCAAGCGAGTACATAATGCCACACATGGCGAAAAAGGTGAAATTGTGTGTTATTGTGTGCACAAATGCATCAGGTTCAAATTGGATCCCTCCTTAGGTGTTCTACAGGAAAAAGTATGAAAAAAAAAGTTTGGTGATGATCTTCCTGCAGGCAATGATACCTAAAGGCTATGTTACAAAGGAAGAATTCCGTACATCTCTGGAATATTTCAACAGACACCGGATTCCTTGCCGAGCACTGCTTATTGTAGATGGTCATCGCAGTCATCTTGATATTACCATTTTAAATACTGTTGAGTCCGTGGCATCCAACTGCTGTGCTTGCTTTCACATTGCACCCACGAACTTCAAGCGATCGACAAGAGCTTCTTCCAATCGTTAAAGGTGCACTGCTCTGAAGAAGTTGACAGTTCTCGACAAACACATCCCGGGAAGAACACTTGGGAAGCTAGAGTTTCCCAAACTGTTTTCACAGGCATGGGTCCGTTCAGCAACACCTCAGAACACAATTTCAGGCTTCAGCGCTACAGCGCATCCTTTCAACAATGCTGTATCCGATGCCACTTTTCCCCCAAATGATGTCTTAGAGCAAGAGCAACCTCTACCAACACCTCCAAGCACATGACCAGCCTCCATCTCTCCTTCAACACCACCGAGTGCCCACTCCATCCACGAGCTTCTTCCTACACCTAAAATAACTAGGAGCAAATCTCATTCTAGGGGGCGTTCTATTACTGCCAGAGGAGGATTGGTAATACCAAACCTGTTCGCAGCGGCTGGCCTTTCCACTTCTTCCGGCATGAAGAAACAAACATTCTCTAGAAAGAAGAAGGATGGAGATATGTTCCATGAGGACTGTGGAAGATATTGCTATGTTCCTAGGGGTCCTAAAACGTGAACTCAGTGTATTGAATGCAAGATTTAGTTTCACGAATCATGTGATTCTAGCAGCATTGTAAAATGTGACTTGTAAACTGTGTGTGACGCTTTTTGTGCATTGTTGTCTGACTCCGACGTGTAGTGCTCCATGTGACTGCAAATGTCATGTTAAGGGATTTGCAATCATCACAAGAATTACATGTACTATGACTATGAGTTTTGTGTACCAGCAAAGCAGGTAGCACATTGCCAAGAACATTGTTTAGTTGTGTTCAAAATGTATTTCATTAGGATTCTATCACCTTTCTGCTGTTGTAAAGCAAGTGGCGTTATTTGCCGACACGTCTGGTAATAACGCCATCTCATACTCACTCCGATTCTCAGTACATTGTGGTCGACATTGTGTGTGTAGGATTTTAGTTTTCTCATCATATTATAGAGGAGGATTCACTCCATCTTCCATGTAATTTGCACGGTTCTAGATATAAAAACACTTGAACACCAGAACAATATATTGAATTGGTGGCGTTATTTGCCGAAGTTACCCTATATTGGGGGTACCTATATACCACCCACTTGTACCCACTTGTCGCCCCAAGATTCATCTGGGGCCATTTCACTATACTTATCCACCCACGCCCTTTACAACGTTAGGAAAAATTAATGTTATCACAGAGTAAATGGGAATAGAGTTTATAAGGTGTCCACTAATATTCTCGTCGCACCTCAACCCTAATAATTTTCCTAGTTAGAGATTTTCCGTAATACTACAATTGAATCACTGACAGTGAGTGAAGAAAAGGATATTCCACAACGCCTAACTTTCGAAAAACGAAAATAAAAACAGCTTACCAGGAATAGCATTGCTCATAGAAAGATATTTTGTATATTGGACGTTTGTAGTGCATTGTAAGACCTTTCGTTTTGCAAAATATCAGAGATGAACTGAGATCGGATATTTAGTTATACACAAAATGATACTTTTCCTTTAGTTTTGGAATATCTTCTTTTTTCACATACTGAATCAACTTTCCGTCTTCGTATCTTTTAAACTTATATGTATATCTATATCTATCTATCTCTACATAATACATACTTACATATATATATATATATATATATATATATATATATATATATATATATATATATATATAATTCACTACATAATTATTAACTTGCTTAAAAGTTACGAAGAGATTCTTCACCTCTCGTATATGAGGTCGTTGGTTCGATCCCACTTCGCGCCGTGTGCGTGGGATTTCTAGGGGTTCTCCCATTTCCTCTCACTTTCTTCATTCCACCATTTCATTCATTTCTCATCATCACAGTCTCCTTTAGCCTAGCCGTCATATTCGTGGGACGTAAAACTTGAAGATTTCATTTCATTTTTTTTTTCTTTCAGTGATTGCTAAGCATAATTTAAGCAGATGGAAACCAAGGGTCTTGTTTCATGATTTCAAAATTACAGTTTGATGTATGATTTCAGTAGCTAATTTGTGCTCCAAGTTTCAAAGGAAATTGTGCGTTGTTATTTCATTTCTTTATCTACATGGCCTAAGGTCTCGGAGAAATAGTGGAGCTTATTGAAGAAGAAAGTGGAGAGAAAGTTTAAGCGGCGTTGGATTGTATCAATGTTCCACAGCCACACATCTCCGGAATGACAAATTGCGGTAAACGGCATTATTGATATTTACCTAGGTGGAAAGTAATCTATGTTATTGAATGTGATACTTATTTGAGCAGTTTTTCGAGATAAATCTTTTTGAGAACGTAAAATTTAAACAAATGTAATTTGGTTCCCATTTGTTAGAAATACCTGACCTAGTATTCGACACTAAGATACTTTCGAAGGGCATTTCCCTGTTCGTCTGACCTGCATTATTGCTATTGTAGAGACCTCCAAGCTTTAGATGTTTATGATATTATAGTATAAGCTCATATCCTCAGTTTTTAACACTGACTAGTAAATTTATGGTTTCATTTATCGTTCAGTAATTCGAATCCCACTTTAAAAAGTAATAAAAAGTGCTCAAAATAAAGGAAAAGGATGATTTATTTTTAAAAATTTTCTTAAGCTTCGCACCAACCATGGTGGCGCTTCGTGGTTGGTCTGTCGACTAGGGATGGCCACAAAGTTCCGGTTCCGGCAGAACCGATTCTTGGAGATCAGGTTTTCAGAACCGGTTCCGAAACCGGATCCATACCTGTATTCGGAAACCCAGTTCCTGAACTGGATCTTACGAACCGGTTCACCGGGTGTCAAACACAGAACCTCATGCATCAAAGATCAAAGGTATGTTTGCTAGCATCTAGATCAACAAAGAGAGCCGTGACTTTTGGGGTTCAACATGGAAACATTAGGAAGGAACCAGGGATTCATTGTGACTTAATGGCATTTCATCTTTTCTTGGGAAATAGCACAAGCTTTTATATATGAATAACATTGTAATTCATATATAAAAGACGAAGCCCTGATCTTCGCACAAGCCAAACCACTTAAGCTAGAAACTTGAAATTCGGACAGTAGACAAGATTTATGACATTGGGTATCACTAAGGAAGGATATTTTGGAAATTCGAAGAAAGGAAGGGGGAATGGGGTGGAAATTATTTTAATAAGATGGTCATCTCTTCGAATCCCATAAGGTTAAAGAGTTGAAATTTGGTATTTGGATTTCTTACTTAAAATAATTTGACACTCGTTCAACGTTTTCTGATACTTTAGTAAAATGGCAAAAAGAGGTGGGAAGAAAAAGGTGCGCAAATTGGAATTATTATAATAAGATATCAATATCTAGGAATCTTTGATGGTTAGTAATATGGAATTTGGTATATGGACTTCTCACTTAAAATAACTTAATACGTATTTCAGCGTTTTTGATATTTTACTTAGAAGGGAAGAAAAGGGACGGAAAATAATAATAATAATAATGTTTAATGTTTAATGTTTAAATGTTTATTAGGGACAAACAGCTACAGCCACAAAGTGCCCCCAAGAAGGATTATACAAATATAGGGCACTTACATTTAAACATAACATAAAAATGAAACATGCAAGAAAAATACATGCAATGGGTATTACAGATGAACATACAATGAAAATCATAATGAAAAAACAAATAAGCAGAAATATCATCTCAAGTACATCTCAAACAAAGTACACCCAGTCATGAGACTAAAATAATAACATATTGATATAAGTATACAATAGGAAAAAATATATAACATATTAAAAAGGAACATACACATAGTCAAAATTACAAATGAAAATCATGAAAATCATAAAAGAATATAAGCTAATTTTCAAACCAATTAACACCTTAATTAAAGTACACTCATTCAAAAGACAGAAATGAAAAATAATAAAACAAATTTACCAAAGAATACAAAATAAGCATATGGCATGTAAGACTCATAACCAAGAGAAAAAAAAAGAAGAGTAGTATCCAAGAAAGAAAGCAGGGGTAAAAGAGAAAAAGATGATAGGAAAAGAAAAAGTTAAAAGAGAGAACAAGAAAAACAACCTAAAAAACTAATTGAAAAAAATTCTCAAATGGCACCTTACAAGTTAAAGAAAAAAAATTATATATCCTTTAGAATTTTAATTAATTGTGAACGGATTTTAATAAAATTACTTTGAAAGATATCCATAGCATAGTAATACTTATTGGCTGTATCTATAGTTTTATAAATTGAACATTTCAGGGTAGGAACATTCGAAACAAAAGGTACAAAATTCCTAACATTGCGATATGGAATTCTTATGAACCATAGACCATCAATAGAAAAGACACCTTGAAAAATACTATAAAAGAAACTCAAATCAAAAATACACCACCTATCAGTTAAAGGTAACAAATAAAGCTCTTTAGATATGCAAGACAAACTCATATCTTTGAAGTTTTTAAACTTCCATCGTAACCAAGCCAAAAATTTGTTTTGAACAGATTCTATAGCATTTACAAAATACTTAGTTTCACTATTCAAAATAACAGTGCAGTACTCCAAATGGGATCGCACGTTGCAAATGTACAAAGTCTTACAGGTGTTGACATTCGAAAAATTACGGCATAGACATTTTAACATAGCTAAGTTCTTCCTAGCCTTAGAAGTTATTACCTGTAAATGCTTATTGAATAATAACTTATTATCCAAAATTATTCCTAAATCCTTGGCATAGGCTCCAAAATCAATTCTCTGTTTACCGACTGTGTAATTGTACAAAAGAAGATCATTTTTCCTTGAGAAAATTATACCTTTAGTTTTGGTAATATTCAAAGGCAAAAAATTGGTTTCAGACCACTTGACCACTAATTCAATATTACCTTGTAAGGTTATTTGATCTTGAAACGTTTTAATTTCTTTAAAAATTTTTATGTCATCGGCATACATCAAATATCTACAATTTAACTTCTCAGGTAGATCATTTACATACAACAGAAACAACAACGGACCAAGATTAGAGCCTTGAGGCACACCAGATGTTATATTATGAATCGAAGACATAAACCTTACTTTGAATTTCCTGTTATTTAGATACGACTCTAGCCACTTTATTATTTGATTCGATAATTTGTACTTATACAACTTACTTATGAATAAGTGATGAGGTAATTTGTCAAAAGCTTTGGCAAAATCAAAGTAAATAACATCTGTCTGACCACCCGATCGAATAACAGAAAACAAACTATGAACAAAGCATGCCAAATTTGTAATAACTGATTTACCATTTATAAACCCATGTTGATTTATGTCCAACTGATCACGTACAGCATTATACAAGTAGTTGTACATTATTTTTTCAAAAATTTTAGGAATAACATTCATTATAGAAATTGGTCTATAATCGTTAATTTTGTCACCTTTAGTCTTAGGTATTGGTGTCACGGCTACAATTTTCCAGGCTTCAGGATAAATATTTTCATTTAAACTCCAATTAAACAAAGATGCTAACACTGGAGAGATTACCTCAGCTACACCTTTTATAATAAAAACGGGTATTCCATCTATACCTGACGCAGATTTAGTCTTTAAGGATTTAATAGCATCTCTTACATTTCTAGTTGTAATAGGATGTATTTTCGTTTCACAGAAAGTTTCTGATGATGTTGAATAATTAGTTGTATTGCTAATATTTGAAAATGTCTGGTAGACTGATGCGAAGTACTCTGCAAACAAATTTGCCAATGACTCGCAGTCGGTAACCAAAGAATCATTTACTACAATTCCAGTTGCAGTCTTGTTTTTACCCTTAGATACATATCTCCAAAATTTCTCAGGATTACTTTTTAATTGATTTTCCATTATAATATAGTGAATACATTTGTCATCTTTTAACTGAGTCTTAAAAGCCTTGCGGTAATTAGCAAAGTGCTAAAGTCTTTGCTTTTAATAAAGAAACAGATTTTTTGGAGTACCAATAAGGATATTTAGATGTTCTTGGCCTAGATTTGGGAATACAATATTTGTTTCCATAGCTAATACAATTGCTTTTTCAAAATCGACAACAGCTTCATTTATATCTGGTTTTAACAAGATATTATACCAATCCATATTAGCCAGTTGTTGATATAGTGCATAATAATCACCTCTAACAAATTGATAACGTTCAGAAAACTTACATATTTTACAACCTTTAGGTAAAAACACAATGATTTCAATCGGATAATGAAAAGTATCAGGATAGACCATGCACTGATTAGTTTTTCTTGACATAGAAGTAGCATTTGTGATAACAAGATGAAGAGCAGAAACCGAAGGTTCAACACCCAAGTTAGTATTTTCCAAAAAAAACAGACAATTGCTGAAACTTCAATTTGGAGTAATAATGTATTCCTGGAAGCTGTTCATTATTTAACCAATCAACTTTGGATATATTAAAATCTCCAAGAATCAATATATCATTTTCCAAAGGATTTAATCTACTAGAAATATGGTTCAAATAATTTTCAAAATTCACAGGGGAAAAAGTTGGTTGAAAATAAACACACGATATTAAGAGATTCTTTCCAGTATTACATTTTAGTTCAATCCACACACATTCACTTATTAGTTCAAGATCAGGCCTACGATTCACCATGAAGTTTTTCCTTCGTGCTATCAAAGATCCACCACCTCTTTGACATGACTCTTCACTATATAATCTGTCGGCTCTAAAACATGTATAGGTATCTGGGAAATAATCGTAGTCTCTATGAATATCGGATAACCATGTTTCTCTTATTATTATTATTATTATTATTATTATTATTATTATTATTATTATTATTATTATTATTATTATTATTATTATTATTATTATTATTATTATTATTATGCTGATATCTTGGGATCCCTTACGGTTAGAGACATGAATGCTGGTAGTTTGATTTTTCATTTAAAATAATTAAATATGTATTTGAGCGTTTTTTGCCACTTAACGTAGAAGGGAATAAAAGATGTGGGGTGGTTCATTAAAATGCCTTACGAGGTGTTTGGATTTAATGTCAGCGTTCTAGCTCAATCTAATTCCATATGAAAGACATAGAAGGAAGAACACGAAATATTGTGCCACAGTAGCACGTAGGAGCATTTGCTATATTGTGCGAGGCCGTATACCGAGCAAATTGGGGGTCTGGGGGCGAAGCCCCACCTAGGCAAAATCAAGTATAATATAATACCATTGTTGTTGCAAGCATAGCTATAATTATACTATGTTTCTAAAAATTACATTTAAGAAATTACCTAATAGAGCCAATTTCCAACCCGTGTTCATAACCTTGTCTAATGCTTTTTTTTTTCCTTTACATACTCTATTATACCACTACAATGCGGTGTATTCGGACAAAGTACCCTATACAGTACTCATGATCCCGGGTTCGATTCCTGGTGGGGGTACATTTGAAAAGTGGTTCGTATCCCACTATAATCAGGAAGTGCATGTCTCCTTTAGCCGACATGTCATTACCGTGGAACGTTAACCTCAAGCAACGAACCAAAATACTCTATGAGTATACTTTCATAACAGTGTCATATATTTGTCTTCTTGCTCTCTCGTGTTTAAATGAAAAATTTCTAATGTACCAAGGTTTATCAGTGACTCACAACGCCTCGTGAATCCAGGGTTTTATACCAATCACAGAAATCTTTTCTTCACCTTTAATACATCAGAAGATTTTGGTACGATTTATGTAGCAGCAATCTGAACGCACACTTAAGAAAATTTCAACAATGTTGACAAACTAAAATCATGGTGAAATATTAAGTTTCGCAAAACGACATCCAACAACGGAATCCAACAACATTTTACCCTCAGGAAATGTTCTTCGCATAGCGCCATAGATCAAAGAGAATGTCGCTTTCAGAGAGAACACTGAAAAATGTCATAGATAGGGGTCGATGACTGGAACATACACCTTGCATTCTATTGGATAGTGAAATCGATAGATTTAGGTCAAGCTTCATGTTTTCTTGCGATCATTTTAGTGCAACAAAGGGAAGCTATCTTTATCTACAAAAAGGAGAAATGGGAAGGGCTAAGTGGCAGATTAACAGATGAATGCCACTGTCAATACATTATTTTCTTTTGTGCAAGTAGCCTACTGTTCAAGACAGCACATCTGATATGTCGTGGTGACTATGTATAAAGTGAAAATGAAATGAAATCTTTAAGTTTTACGTCCCACGGTTATGCCGGTTAGGCTAAAGGAGACGGTGACGATGAGAGATGAGTGAAATTGTGGAATGAAGAAAGTGGGAGGAAACGGGAGAACCCCGAGAAAACCCACGAGCACGGTGTTTGTCCACCACAAAGTCCACTTGGCGGGGGCTGGGATCGAACCCGGGACCACAACCACCAGAGGTGAACGCTCTACCACTGAGCCACCGCGCCCCCCCTCCCTATGTATAAAGTGAATCATGACACAGTCACGCCTCCGAAACGGAAGTGCGTGTTTAATTTAACTCTACAAAAAGAATATACTTTCATGTTTAACAAATTACAAATTCGGGTCCTAAAATGGAATCTGAGAATCAGATTTACACCCCAATCCAGCCCCGGATTCATATGCGTCCCATTCTTGTAAGTTAAAATTCTGGTTACCTTGAGGCTACGCTCGTCTTCCAGCAAGTGAACCGCCCCTGCCAAACGATCCTTCTGGATCCGCTAGTGTTCTGAAAGCAATACAAACATTTAGAAACTATACATACCGTTCAAAAAAGCTTATTACTTTCTCCCAGTTAGTGTTATCCTCGCGACATATAGTGATTGCTGGGAAGTAGAACTCAAGACGTGATGATATCCTTGTGTACATGACTGATGTAGGATTTTCTAAATGCCTCTCGAATTCTTTTAAACTGAGATGAATTGCACATACCAGAAATGTTGTATACAATATAATCCAAACAATCCTGCATGATAATATTAATAATAATAAAGAATCAGGTACATACTAAGTTCTTGATAAGGATGAAGACTGATCCTTAACAAAAATCCAGGATTTTGCAAATCGAAAACTATATAACATCCCTGACTATAGAGTTTATATCAGTAACATGCTTATGCATCATTACGTTTTTTTTTTTTTTTTTTTTTTGTTTTTTTTTTTTTTTTTTTTTTTACTTTAATGTCTATTATTATGCACGGAAGCTAAGACAGACGATGGTAATGAGATGAATGATTATGGCACAAGGAAGAAAGTGTGAAGAAACGGAAGAAGACCGAGAAAATCCACTCACACGGTGTTCGTCCACCATTTCATGGCAGCTTGGATCAAGCCACAGAAGCTCCACGCAACACTACCAATGGACCAGTGCGGTTCCCAGTGAGAATATTGGCATCGTACCGTGTAACACTCACATTCAAGGTTTTATTAGACTAACAACATTCAGTTAATATTTTACAGATCAATTTCGTTTTTTCTCTCTGTTTCTCTCTCTCTCTCTCTTTGATCGAGTCAGAAAGGGTTAATGGTTAGCGTTCTTTACTTAGCAATCGGACCATACCAGGTTCGAATCCGGTGACTGACTAGTATTTCCTCATAAGACTAAATGATAAATAAGGTTTTCTCGTCGCATGTTGTGTCGAAACTCGAAGAATTCTTTCTTCTCTTGCCCCTATTCTTGGGACCTCTAATGTATGTTATTCCTGGTTTGACCCCAGCTCGCACCAAGTGGACTTTGTGGTGGACAAATATCGTGTACGTGAGTTTTCTTTGGGTTATCCCATTTCATCCCACTTACATCATTCATTCTCATTATCATCATCTCATTTAAGCTACAGGACAGAGCATAACTATGAGATTTAAATCCGAAAGATTATATTTCATTTCATGTAACTACCAGTTGTAATACAGGTATGGTCAGAGACAGAATTCATTATTGGAACGCTGAAGTAGGGCCGTTATCTATGGGGAGGGGCAGGACGGGTAGCTTCCCCTCTATCTAAGCTCCCAACCATTCGAGGTGACTCCCTCTTCAAAATAAAACTTTCCTACTCTATATGATACTGTACGAGCTTAACAGCATGAATGAAGCATGGAATTGGTTCACCACTAGTATTGTAAAATTTCCGGAAATCTTGAACAGGCTGATAAAAAACAGTTTCTTCCGGTTTCTTTCCGGAAAAATTGGGAAAATAACAAAAACCTTTGTATTAGGTTAGTTTTACTAGTAATGGAACAGTTTTTTTTTTTTTTTTTCGTGTGAAAAATATAAATTGAGAAATTTCAATATTGTGAATATTTAAAGTATAAGCATTCGAAAATAAAACTGTTGTAATTATTCTTGAAAATTAATAGTCAGAACTCATTTCCTTTATGAGCCTTTTAGTCGTTTACTCCTGGTTGTGCATTAATTACAGAACTTTTACAGTTGCACACACGTCTACCACCATGAAGCGTTTCTGTTGCAACAAATAGGGCTCTTGAATCAAACTGAGTTCTTAATGTGCTCTTTGATCTGGTGAAATTTTGTGAATGTTAACCAAATTACTTCTTAATCGAAAGAGCAGTAGGCAAATTTTACTAATATTCACGCACTAAGAAATATAATCACTATCTAATATTCTTAAATTCTAATATACATACAAAATTTTGTATGTAAACAAATACTGTTTTCTAATGCGACAAATTATCTATATCTATATCTATATCTACATATATATATATATATATATATATATATATATATATATATATATATATATATATATATATATATATATATATATATATAAATGAAAGTGACTATATTTGTAACTTAAGAACTCTTGAACCACCAGACTGTTCTCGATAAAAAAATTCAACATAGGTGAGGTTCGGGCCTGGGATGGATTTTACCATTTCACTTTGAAAGTGTAACTTGGAGGAAGGAAGTGCAGATATATATTGAAAATTACCGATCTTAGTGTCGAACTCATAGTTTTCGGAGTTGCTGAGATGAACAGTGACATTTTCGATGCTGTTTAAATTTTAAAAAAATCAGGGGAGGAGAGAGGGAAGGGAATATATATAAAAATGGTTGAAAATAGCCTATATCAGTGTCGAATCCATAGTTTTCGGGGTCACTGAGGTGAACTGTAATACTTTCGACACAGTTTAAATCCAAATTTATCCCCGCAAACTGGGTATATAATAATATATATATGCTTTGCTAATATATATGATGCAAAATAATTGATATTAGTGTTGAATCCATGGTTTTGGGGGTCCTCAGATGAACATTAACACTTCCGATGCTGTTTAAATCCAAATTCAGCGCCACAACTTGGGAGAGAGAGAAGGGGTGTATATACAAAAATAATCGAAAATGGCCGATATAAAGTTTTCAGGGTGGCTGAGATGAACAGTGACACTTCCGATGTCGTTTAAATCCAATTTCAGCCCCCATTAGTTACTTCTAAAGGGTGAGAGTGACATGTAAAAGTAATTGAAAATGACTAATACTAGTGTGGAATTCACAGTTTTTGGGGTCCCTAAGTTCATTGGTGACAGTTTTAGAGCCCTTTATACCCAAAATGAAACGTATTCTCCTCGTGTAAAGAACGGGTATTCTGCTAGTCTTTAATAATAGCGAACGGAAATTTCACATGCTAAATTCTTTAAATATATTTGTCACTGTTCAAATTTACGCACTTGTGCGGTGTATGTGTATATATCTAAATAAGATCCTCTCTCTTTTTGAATTGTTCGAAAAATATAATTACAAATAATAAAGAGGGATTTTTGTTAGAAATCAGAAAACTAAAAAATAAAATTAAAAGCTGTTGCTTTAAGAATTTTTCCTGCTAGCGAAATACGTTGTATATATACTGCAGACACGTTACAGCAAATATGCGTAAGTTTAGTATCAGGCGAAGAAATAGTTTTTAAATTATATTTTCCGGATTTTGCCAATATTTCCGAACATAAGATTTTTTCTAATGGATTCGAAATTTCCGGAAGGTTTACACACCACAAGGAAGATACGTATCTCCATAACATATATATTTGATTTTAACATACTGGTATTAACTAATATGATTTTGGCCATGTTATTTTAACACTTCCCTACCATAAAACAGTAACTTTAAAAGATCACTTAAGATAATTTAAATGTGACTATATTAATTAATCTAACTGGACTATATTTTAGAAACTTTTGTAGCCATAACTCCATTCTATCACTATTCTAATTTTAAAGGAGTGGTACAAATATATTTGTTGCCACAAAATTTCCCTATTCTAATACAAGAAACATAACTACTCAATGATCCTAACTGTAAACTAGTAAATATAAAATAGTTTTCATTTTAAAAGCATAATGTAGTAAAATAATCGAAAATTTCAATTTTTCCCAATTTTTCCGTTTTTTTCAAGCTCGGAGAAAAACGGTAAAAAAAACTGTTTTTTTATCCAAAATTTCCGGGTTTTTTTCAGGCCTTTACAACACAATTCACCACATCCGAAAAAAAAAACACAAATCTCTTAAATGAAAGAAAATGTGTTCTGAGTCCATTTGAGTAAAATATCAAACATTAGAGCTTCCAGAACTAGGCTAATATATAATTGCTTAAGGCTTTAAGTTGTGTCAAATATCTTCCCTTACTTTAACTTACGAGGGTCACTTAACTCGAACTGGCTACACTGGTACTGTTGGAGTGTCGTGTGGGCAGGAGACAAATGACGAACGTAGTGTTCCGTGGATGTGTGCGAGTCAGTTCAACACTGCTGTGTGTGGCGAATAGACATTGTTAAAGTGATTGTTGTGAGAAATACCGCCCTAACGCAATGTTTACGCGTGCAGAATAGCGTGTGTTTATCAAATTCAAGGTGGCACTAGGGCTAAATGCTAGTACGATTCACAGAGGATTAATAGAGGCCTGTGATGAAGCTGCTCTGCCGTATCGGACATTGGCGAAATGGGTTGCAGCATTTCAGGCGGGACGACAGTCAACAGATAAAATGCACGGTGGAGAGCATATGCAAACGGCTACGGACGAAATTCATCTTGTAAGACTACGGACACTGCTTGACGGTGATCGGCGCTGGACTTGTAGTGAATTGGCGAAGGAGCTGAACATTTCTTCCGGATCAGCGTTCCGCATGCTAACACAAAATCTTGACATGCGGAAAATTGCAGCCAGATGGGTACCCCATGCTCTGACTGAGGTTCAAAAGTGGCATAGGTGGGAATGTGCGCGCTTGCACCTTCGTTACAATAAGGAAGGTGATGACTTCTTGCAACGCATTATTGCAAGTGACGAAATGTGGGGAAGATCCTACGAACCTTAATTGAAACGTCAGTCGAGTGAATGGCGCCACCCAGAATCTCCATGACCGAAAAAGATTAGGCAAGAGCCAGCAAACGTGATTGTGGTTATGATAATGTCATACGACCACGAAGGCATTATCCTGTCACATCAAGTTCCACCGGGCGTTACCGTCAATGCTGCATACTATGCTTCATACTTCAGTCACCATTTGCGACCAGCGTTACCGCGCAAACTTCCATACCTCCTGGAGTCTGGACCAATTCTCCTACACGACAGTGGCAGATACCATACAGCCAATCCAGTACAGTCTCTGTTACGGCAATGGTGCTGGGAGATACTGGTACACCCGCCATTCTCACCGGATATAAGACCTTGCGATTTGGATATTTTCCGAAAAATGAAAGAACCTCTCAGGGGCAAACGTTTCCAACACATTCCCAGCATTGTTCGTGCCTTAAGGCTCACTGTCAACACCCTCTCACAAAGTGGGGCTTTGACAGGTATTCAAAGGTTATCAGACATCTGCAAATGGTTCAACAGGCTGGCGAAGACTAATACAATAATCTTATATTTTCTTAAATTAATAAATGTTTCTGTATTACCTTTCAGCAACATGTACTCCTTTTTGTGCAATTGTCCCAAATCCATGTAAAGTGGTTTTCCTGAAGAATCTAACTCCGTAGTCCATAATGGAAATGTCCTAGTACTTCTCTAGTAGTGCTTGCTAGTCCACTTAGCAACGGAAAATGTCTGAATTCTTTATTCACCATTTCCAGGCAAACAATTTCAGTAATAAAATAATGAAAGTTTGTCATTCACGCCCTGATTCATACGCTCCTAGTATCGTTCTCAAAATTATAGTGGAAGTATGAATTTATTTCCATTATGGTTGAATTTAAAATTAAAATTTGAATTATTGAAGAAATGAAGTGCTCGCTCTCCTGAAATCACTCAAAACCTTTATAAGTCTTGAATTAGTACAATTTTCATTTTAAACTGCTTCTTATCCATTATCCTTATTTCTGCTATTCGTTTCGTTCATTTAACAGAATGATAATAATTATTATACGAGTGCGTTCAACATATAACCTTATCGTAAACAGGAGTTCAGAGGTCAATAATCAGTTCACTAAAACGTGATTGTTGCGTAGAAAATATGATGATGACAAGTTCAGGTACTTGTAACTATAAAGACCTTCAAATCGATTTCAGAATGGAATATTACCAAGCTGGTTAATAATATAGCGTAAACAAAACTCTTACTATACTATCATATTTTCTGTCATTATTTCAGACACAGAACCGGAACAACACATGAGTCTACAGAAGTGTCTACGTGAAAAAAAAGTAACGTAATGACGCAAATGCCTCATTGAAATATTAGGGAAATAGACAAAATTAGTAATTGAAATATTCATACCACAGGCAGTGGTCATGAGACTCTCTCTCTGCGAACTTCTCACAGAACTCCCCCCCAAAAAAACAAAAAAACATGCAAATTGAGTTTGATAATTTGATAACAGGTTCTACGGGGACGTTATCATCATCATGATGCCGAATATCCTAACTATATATTAAACTACACGAACTGACATAAAATAACGGGTATTTCCGGTTGACTTGGAAAGTTGAAATTTGGTATGATTGTTGTGTTTCGGAAGTAACCCACAGGAAAATTGCCAAAAGTGAATATTTTTAATTTTTAGGGGGTCTAAAGGGGGATGAAGGAACTCCCCATGTTATTTAAATGGACCTTTTTCGGCCCTATAATCTCATGTTTTAGGTACTTGGAACTAAAAGTTAAAATTCGGTATGCTTCTACGTTTTTGTTTGCGTTACCTAAATAAATCACTAAAAATAAAAATTTCGAACATTAGAGTGGTTTTATGAGGAACTGACAAATTTTCCCCATGTTATTTATATGGGACACCTTTTACAACCCAAAATTATCGGGCACTCTCTGTAAGGCTACAATGATTAAATTTGACATGATTGTAGCTTTTCGGGAGTAACCGACAGAAAAATTGCCGAAATCGAATATTTTTAATTTTTAGGGACCCTAAAGGGAGATGAAGAAACCCCCCATGTTATTTAAACGGACCTTTTTTCGGACCTATAAGTACATATGTTACGTACTTGGAATTGATTAAAAACTTGAAATGCAGTATGCTTGTACGTTTTCGTTTCCGTTACCTAAATAAAGCACTAAAAATAAAATTTTCCAACTGTATAGTGGTTTTATGGGGAACTGAAAAATCTTCCCCATGTTCCCATGTGTCGTGAGACATCTTCTATACTCCAAAATGTTCACGCAGTTCCGGCAGGATTAGAATAATAAATTTGGCATGATTGTAGCTTTATTACTGAATATTTTTAGTTTTTAAGGGGTTTACAGAGGGGATGAAGAAATTACCATGCTTTTTAAATGGACATTTTCTTTAAATACGAAATATTATCTTTTAAATAGATATGAAAAGAAACTTGAAATTTGATAGAATTATGGGTTTAAGAGGTGCGAGGCCGTAGGCCGAGTAAACACGGGGTCAGGAGGCGAAGCCCCAAACTGGCCAAATTAGGGAAATGTTAAGAGCAAATGCACGACAGGCTAATACATGAGATGCGAGGCCGTATGCTGAGCAAGATACGACCAGTGCCTCTAAATCACAGACGGCTGGCCGTTAAAAGATATTTAAACAAAAAATGATAGGAAACTATCAGAGAGAGAATGGAATTTAGTGCTCTGCTTGCACTATCATGGGATCTTCTATGGTGACCCAAAAATTTAAATAAGGAGCCTACATCATTTAATGCATCATTGAAAAGATTATGGGGTCACACAATGGAAGCAAATGAGTAAATACACAAGTGAGCAAATGAGGGTTACTTCACCATTTTATAATCAGATGATTTCTTGTTTGTGGATTGCTATGTGATTACAGGGTTCATTTTTTTCTTTTTTTTTAAATTTTGTTATCGTTTTCACAACTCCGACGACAGCCTGATACTTACGTTTGTAGGGGAATTGCATTAACTTATATAACATTGTTCCGACGTTTTTAGTATTCCGGTCAAGATTAACGAAAGATTGTTATCAAGAAATGGACAGTGATAAATTTAAAAAGTGGTTTGAAGAACAATTATTGCCAAATATTCCAGAGTATTCAGTCATATGATTCGGGTCCCACGTTAAGCTGTAGGTGGCCCAAAAGGATATACACCCCTGCATTTATCAAGTATAACATTCTAGCTTATAGGTTTATTTGCTTCGGCTGTTCTGAGCTTAAGATATAAGTAAAAAGACATTAAGAATAAATAATAAAGAAACTAAGTCTCCCTGATTGATAACAATAAGAAATGATATAAAAAGCAATGAGTTGATCAGTACGGGACTGTATAGCTACTTTTGGGCCATCCTGTATAGGCTCGCTGCTAAAGAAATGCTAGACCTAATCCAACCAACAAAGCGGTTTTTGAAATTTTTAATTTGAAGTTGACAAATTTCTTAATACAAAAGTTCAGAAAAACAACCTGCACGGAGACAAGATGTACATAAATTTAGGAGTTCTGAGTTTTGTAAAGTGATTTCGGAAGAAACGAGGTGTGTGTGTATGCAATTCGTGACAAGTTTACGAAAGAGTACAGTGAGTTACTGTATGACTTAATTTCATTAGAAACACGAAGATGATTTTTTTCCCTTATAAATATGTTATTCTTCAATTTGATAATACAACCGTAGTACCACTTTTATAAATACATTTTTTGCATTTATTATTTTTCAGTTTCTATTTGTTGTGAATATTATTACAGTAAACCCTCGTTAACACGAATTCCAAGGGACTGAAAAATCAGGAGTTCGTGTTAAAAAAATTCGTGTTAACCGGGGACCCAAATTTTATTATTCGAATACATTTTCTTCATACATACGCACTACAGTATACAGACTATATATACCACTACAGTATATTATGTATATCATAGAAAACTCTAGAGATGGTATTGAGACGAGACTGAGTAGTCTCGGTCTCGTCTCGGTTCCAAATTCGAGACGAGACCAAGACTATTCTCCGTCTTGATACCATCCACATAATTGTATCGAGAAGAGACTGAGAGTTTCGGTCTCGTCTCGATTTCAAAAAGCACGGCTCGGTCTCAAATTCGAGTTAAGATCGAGATCGAGACTAGCTTCGGTCTCGGTACCGTCTTCTGAAAAAGTGAAAACACTACAGTAAGCTTATTATCCTATCTTCGAAGAATAAAAAAAAATCCACGCAGAAAATCCACGTCAAGTTATAAAATTGATAACTCCGCAGGGAGGTTGGGTACCGCTAGTAACGGAAAGGTAGTTATGACTGCTGTCACCAGTTTGGAGTTACAGGGGAGAAATGTTTTGTCTCGAGCTGTCGCCAGCAGCTCGTCTGCCAAAACACCTGCATGTTCAGCGCTTGATGGACGACAGAATCAACACCTCATAAGAGAGGAAAGATACCTGTTTCTGTTTTTCTCTTATTTACAAGGCAATTTTCGTCTGTATAAATACTGTATGACAAAAACTGATCTGGAGTGAAATCTGAAATAAGAAAAATGATCTGAAAAAACAAACAAATGGTTGAAAGTTCGTGTTAAATGAAAGCCTTTACTGACTCAAGGGACTAAAAATAAGTTCGTAATTCGTGCTAACCGAAATTCGTGTTAACCGATAAAACTTCCTATAAGATAACGTACAGTGATGCCGGGACCGAAATTTTGTTCGTCCTAACCGAGTGTTCGGCTTAAGCGAGTTCGTGTTAACGAGGTTATACTGTATTTCCATATTTACCTGTATGTCTAAAATTTCATTCGTCTTTTGCTTTTTACATTCAAAAAAGATTTTCTTGTATTTAAAGAGATCTCGATCACAGCCGCAATTCATAAAATGCTGATAAGGAAAGAAACATCAGGAACAGAGTACTGTTATAAAGTTTACATTTCAATAACAGGGTAACAATTTAGCATACGTTCTATAATCGGCGTCATTAACTTGTTCCGCCACCAATGAATTTCGAGGTAGTTTCTTTTGCATCGTTTTGTGCGCGTTTTGTGCCGTTTTGTGCGCCTATTCCCACGTTTCGTGCGCCACCGGAAGTGGGTCAAAACGGGCATACAAATATGGCGGAACAAGTTAATGCTGTTCCGCCACCAACGAATTGAGGTCATTCCCATCACATCGTTTTGTGCGTATTTTGTGCTGTTCTGTGCGCCTATTTCCACGTTTTGTGCGCCATCGGAAGTAGGTCAAAATGGGCCTCCTAGGTGGGGCAAAAGTGACCCACTGTTCCGCCACCAATGAATTTCGAGGTGGTTTCTTTTGCATCGTTTTGTGCGCGTCTTGTGCGCCTATTCCCATGTTTTGTGCGCCACCGGAAGTGGGTCAAAACGGGCCTACAAATATGGCGGAACAAGTTAATGCTGTTCCGCCACCAACGAATTGAGGTCATTCCCATCACATCGTTTTGTGCGTGTTTTGTGCCGTTTTGTGCGCCATCGGAAGTGGGTCAAAATGGGCCTCCAAGGTGGGGCAAAAGTGACCCACTGTTCCGCCACCAATGAATGTCGAGGTGGTTTCTTTTGCATCGTTTTGTGCGCGTTTTGTTCCGTTTTGTGCGTTTATTCCCACGTTTCGTGCGCCATCGGAAGTGGGTCAAAACGGGCATACAAATATGGCGGAACAAGTTAATCCTGTTCCGCCACCAACGAGTTTTGAGGTCATTCCCATCACATCGTTTTGTGCGCGTTTTGTGCCGTTTTGTACGCCTATTCCCACGTTTTGTGCGCCACCGGAAGTGGATGAAAACGGGCCTACAAATATAGTGGAACAAGTTAATGCTGTTCCGCCACAAACGAATTTTGTAGTCATTCCCATCACATCGTTTTGTGCCGTTTTGTGCGCCTATTTCCTCGTTTTGTACGCCATCGGAAGTGGGTCAAAATGGGCCTCCAAGGTGGGGCAAATATGACCAACTGATCCGCCACCAAGGAATTTCGAGATGGTTTCTTTTGCATGGTTTTGTGCCGTTTTGTGCGTCTATTCCCACGTTTTGTGCGCCAGCGAAAGGTAGTCAAAACGGGTCTACAAATATGGCGGAACAAGTTAATGCTGTTCCGCCACCAACGAATTTTGAGGTCATTCCCATCACTTCGTTTTGTGCGTGTTTTGTGCCGTTTTGTGTGCCTATTTTCACGTTTTGTGCGCCATCGGAAGTAGGTCAAAATGGGCCTCCAAGGTGGGGCAAAATTGACCCACTGTTCCGCCACCAATGAATCTCGAGGTGGTTTCTTTTGCATCGTTTTGTGCGCGTTTTGTGCCGTTTTGTGCGTTTATTCCCACGTTTTGTGCGCCACCTGAAGTAGGTGAAAACGGTCCAAAAATATGGCGGAACAAGTTCATGCTGTTCCGCCACCAACGTATTTTGAGGTAATTCCCATCACATCGTTTTGTGCGTTTATTCCCACGTTTCGTGCGCCATCGGAAGTGGGTAAAAACGGGCATACAAATATGGCGGAACAAGTTAATGCTGTTCCGCTACCAACGAGTTTTGAGGTCATTCGCATCACATCGTTTTGTGCGTCTTTTGTGCCGCTTTATACGCCTATTTCCACGTTTTCTGCGCCATCGAAAATGGGTCAAAATGGGCCTCCAAGGTGGGGCAAAAGTGACCCACTGTTCCGCCACCAATGAATTTCGAGGTGGCTTCATTTGCATCGTTTTGTCCGCCACTGGAAGTGGATCAAAACGAGTATACAAATATGGCGGAACAAGTTAATGCTGTTCCGTGACCAACGAATTTTGAGGTCATTCCCATCACATCGTTTTGTGCGTGTTTTGTGCCGTTTTGTGCGCCTATTTCCATGTTTTGTGCGCCATCGGAAGTGGGTCAAAATGGGCCTCCAAGGTGGGGCAAAAGTGACCGACTGTTCCGCCACCAATGAATTTCGAGGTAGTTTCTTTTCCATCGTTTTGTGCGCGTTTTGTGCTGTTTTGTGCGCCACCGGAAGTGGGTCAATACGGGCCTACAAATATGGCGGAACAAGTTAATCCTGTTCCGCCACCAACGAGTTTTGAGGTCATTCCCATCACATCGTTTTGTGCGCGTTTTGTGCAGTTTTGTACGCCTATTCCCACGTTTTGTACGTTACAGGAAGTGAATCAAAACGGGCCTACAAATATAGCGGAACAAGTTAATGCTGTTCCGCCACCAAGGAATTTTGTGGTCATTCCCATCACATCGTTTTGTGCCGTTTTGTGCGCCTATTTCCACGTTTTGTACGCCATCGGAAGTGGGTCAAAATGGGCCTCCAAGGTGGGGCAAATATGACCAACTGTTCCGCCACCAATGAATCTCGAGGTGGTTTCTTTTGCATCGTTTTGTGCGCGTTTTGTTCCGTTTTGTGCGTTTATTCCCACGTTTTGTGCGCCACCGGAAGTAGGTCAAAACGGTCCAAAAATATGGCGGAACAAGTTCATGCTGTTCCGCTACCAACGAATTTTGAGGTCATTCCCATCACTTCGTTTTGTGCGTGTTTTCTGCCGTTTTGTGTGCCTATTTCCACGTTTTGTGCGCCATCGGAAGTAGGTCAAAATGGGCCTCCAAGGTGGGGCAAATATGACCCACTGTTCCGCCACCAATGAATCTCGAGGTGGTTTCTTTTGCATCGTTTTGTGCGCGTTTTGTGCCGTTTTGTGCGTTTATTCCCACGTTTTGTGCGCCACCGGAAGTGGGTCAAAACGGTCCTAAAAATATGGCGGAACAAGTTAATGCTGTTCCGCCACCAACGTATTTTGAGGTCATTCCCATCACATCGTTTTGTGCGTGTTTTGTGCCGTTTTCTGCTCCTATTTCCACGTTTTGTGAGCCTATTTCCACGTTTTGTGCGCTAATTTCCACGTTTTACGCGCCATCGGAAGTAGGTCAAAATGGGCCTCCAAGGTGGGGCAAAAGTGACCCACTGTTCCGCCACTAATGAATTTCGAGGTGGTTTCTTTTGCATCGTTTTGTGCGCGTTTTGTGCCGTTTTGTGCGTTTATTCCCAAGTTTCGTGCGCCATCGGAAGTGGGTCAAAACGGGCATACAAATATGGCGGAACAAGTTAATGCTGTTCCGCCACCAACGAGTTTTGAGGTCATTCCCATCACATCGTTTTGTACGTGTTTCGTGCCGCTTTATGCGCCTATTTCCACGTTTTGTGCGCCATCGAAAGTGGGTTAAAATGGGCCTTCAAGGTGGGGCAAAAGCGACCCACTGTTCCGCCACAAATGAATTTCGAGGTGGCTTCTTTTGCATCGTTTTGTGCGCCACCGGAAGTGGATGAAAACGGGTATACAAATATGGCGGAACAAGTTAATGCTGTTCCGTGACCAACGAATTTTGAGGTCATTCCCATCACATCGTTTTGTGCGTGTTTTGTGCCGTTTTGTGCGCCTATTTACATGTTTTGTGCGCCATCGGAAGTGGGTCAAAATGGGCCTCCAAGGTGGGGCAAAAGTGACCTACTGTTCCGCCACCAATGAATTTCGAGGTAGTTTCTTTTGCATCGTTTTTTGCGCGTATTGTGCCGTTTTGTGCGCCATCGGAAGTGGGTCAAAACGGGCCTACAAATATGGCGGTACAAGTTAATGCTGTTCCGCCAGCAACGAATTTTGAGGTCATTCCCGTCACATCGTTTTGTGCGCCTATTTCCATGTTTTGTGCGCCATCGGAAGTGGGTAAAAATGGGCCCCAAGGTGGCTCAAAAGTGACCCACTGTTCCGCCACCAATGAATTTCAAGGTAGTTTCTTTTGCATCGTTTTGTGCGCGTTTTGTGCTGTTGTGTGCGCCTATTCCCACGTTTTGCGCGCCATCAGAAGTGGGTCAAAATGGGCCTCCAATGTGGGGCAAAAGTGACCCACTGTTCCGCCACCAATGTATTTCGAGGTGTTTTCTTGCATCGGTTTGTGCGCGTTTTGTGCCGTTTTGTACGCCTATTACCACGTTTTGTGCGCCACCGGAAGTGGGTCAATACGGGCCTACAAATATGGCGGAACAAGTTAATGCTGTTCCGCCACCAGGTCATTCCGATCACATCGTTTTGTGCGTGTTTTGTACCGTTTTGTGCGCCTATTTCCACGTTTTGTGCGCCATCGGAAGTAGGTGAAAATGGGCCTCCAAGGTGGGGCAAAAGTGACCCACTCTTTCGCCACCAATGAATTTCGAGGTGGCTTCTTTTGCGTCGTTTTTTGCGCGTATTGTGCCGTTTTGTGCGCCACCGGAAGTGGATCAAAACGAGCCTACAAATATGGCTGAAAAAGTTAATGCTGTTCCGCCACCAACGAAATTTGGGGCGGTTTTCATCACATTATTTTGTTCGTGTTCTGTTCGGTATTCAGCGCCTATTTCCGCGTTTTGTGCATTGTCGGAAGTGGCTCAAAATGAGCCTCCATATATGGAGAACAGCATTAACTTGTTCCGCCATATTTTTAAGACCATTTGACCCACTTCCGTTGATACACAAAATGTGTGAATATGCGCACAAAACTGCACAAAACACGCACAAAACCATGGAAGAGTAGCCATTTCAAAATTCATTATTGGCGGTACTAGTTAATGACGCCCATTTTGACCCACTTTCGGTGGCGCACAAAACGTGGGAATAGGCGCACAAAACGGTACAAAACGATGCAAAAGAATTCACCTTGAAATTCATTGGTTCCGAAACAATTTAATGCTGTCTTCTATATGGAGGGCCAGTTTGACCCACTTCCGATGGCGCACAAAACGGCACAAAACACGCACTAAACGATGCAATAGAAACCATTTTAAAATTCGTTAGCGGCGGAACAATTTAATGCTGTCCTCCATATATGGAGGCTCATTTTCAGCCACTTCCGATAGCGCACAAAACTCGGAAATAGGCGCACAATACCGCACAATACACGCACAAATTGATGTGATGGAAACGACCTCAAATTTTGTTGGTGGCGGAACAGCATTAACTTGTTCCGCCAAATTTGTAGGCCCGGTTTGACCTACTTCCGTTGATGGACAAAACGTGGTAATAACGCAAAAAACGGCACAACACACGCACAAAACGATGGAAAACAAGCCATCTCGAAATTCGTTGGTCATGGAACAGTGGGTCATTTTTGTCCCACCTTGGAGGCCCATTCTGACACTCTTACGATGGCATACAAAACGTGGAAATAGGCGCACAAAACGATGTGATGGAAGCGACGTCAAATTTTGTTGGTGGCGGAAGAGTGGGTCACTTTCGTCCCACATTCGATGCCCATTTCGATCCACTTGCTATGGCGCACAAAACGTGGGAATAAGCGCAGAAACCATGCACAAAACGATAGAAATCAAGCCATCTCGAAATTTATTGGTGGCGGAACAGTGGGTCACTTTTGTCCCACCTTTATGCCCATTTTGACCCACTTCCGATGAAAATTCATTATTGGCGGTACAAGTTAATGACGCCCATTTTGACCCACTTTCGGTGGCGCACATAACGTGGAAATAGGCACACAGAAGGGCACACAACACGTACAAAACGATGTGATGTAAACGATCTCAAAATTGGTTTGTGGCGGAAGAGCTTTAACTTGTTCCGCCACACTAGTAGGCCCATTTTGACCCACTTCCGGTGACACGTCAAAAAACACACACAAAACGATGGAAAACAAGCCATCTCGAAATTCATTGGTGCCGGAACAGTGGGTCACTTTTGTCCCACCTTGGAGACCCATTATGACCCGCTTCGGATGGCGCACAAAACATGGAAATAGGCGCACAAAACGACAGAAAAGACGTATAAAATGATGTGATGGAAACGACCTCAAAATTCGTTCGTCGGAGAACAGCATTAACTAGTTCCGCCATATTTATAGGCCCGTTTTGACCCACTTCCGGTGGCGCACAAAACGTGGGAATAAGCGCACAAGACGCGCACAAAACTATGCAAAAGAAGCCACCTCAAAATTCATTGGTGGCGGAACAGTGGGTCACTTTTGCCCCACCTTGGAGGCCCATTTTGACCTACTTCCGATGGCGCACAAAACGTGGAAATAGGCGCACAAAACACGCACAAAACGATGTGATGGGAATGAGCTGAAAATTCGTTGGTGGCGGAACAGCATTAACTTGTTCCGCCATATTTGTATGCCCGTTTTTGACCAACTTCCGGTGGCGCACAAAACGTGGGAATAGGCGGAGAAAACAGCACAAAACGCACACAAAACGATGCAAAAGAAACCACCTCGAAATTCATTGGTGGCGGAACAGTGAGTCACTTTTGCCCCATCTTGTAGGCCCATTTTGACCTACTTCCAATGGCGCACAAAACGTGGAAATTAGCTCACAAAACGTGGAAATAGGCACACAAAACGGCACAAAACACGCACAAAACGATCTGATGGGAATGACCTCAAAATTCCTTGGTCGTGGAAGAGCATTAACTTGTTCCGCCATATTTGTAGGCCCGTTTTGACCCACTTCCGGTGGTGCACAAAACGTGGGAATAGGCGCACAAAACGGTACAAGACGCGCACAAAACGATGCAAAGGAAACCACCTCGAAATTCATTGGTGGCGGAACAGTGGGTCACCTTTGCCCCACCTTGGAGGCCCATTTTGACCCACTTTCGGTGGCGCACAAAACGTGGAAATAGGCGCACAAAACGATGTGATGGGAATGACCTCAAAATTCGTTGATGGCGGAACAGCAGTAACCCGTTCTGCCATATTTTTAGCCCCTTTTTGACCAACTTCCGGTGGCGCACAAAACGTGGGAATAGGCGCACAAAACGGAACAAGACGCGCACAAAACGATGCAAAAAGAAACCAACTCGAAATTCATTGGTGGCGGAACAAGTTAATGACGCCTCTATAATCAAAATTACATGTGGGCCGCGGTGGCTCAGTGGTAGAGCGTTCACCTCTGGTGCTTGGGGTCTCGGGTTCGACCCCAGCACTCTCCAAGTGAACTTTGTGGCGGACAAACACCGTGTGCGTAGGTTTCCTCGGGGTCCTCCCGTTTCTTCCCACTTTCTTCATTCCACCATTTCATTCAATACTCATCATCACCGTCTCCTTTAGCCTAACCGGCATAAGCGTGGGACGTAAAACTCAAAGATTTCATTTTATTTTTCAAAGTTACATGATAAAAAGAGCTTGAATTACGCACTATATTTCGAAATGCATTTCAAACTGTTGAGTTCTTTTTAAGCGTGATAGTCCACGATTATATGTAAATAACAAAGAACTTTGCTTTCGATATGACAATATACAAGATGTTTCAAAACAACACCGACAACGTTTAGGAGGTGATTCCTGACACCAAGATAAGACAAAAAGTATAGACCAAGCTGGGTGCACAGATGCTTCATTTCCGATTTATAGGCTGCCAAAAAAATGAAAAAATGAACTTTAATGACCCATAGCTCCGAACCTGTGGAACCTACCGTAGTCGGGTGAAGACTTCACTTAGGAAATGTTATGTGCCCTAAACAAAAATCCATGTTTCAAAATCGTAAGGTACTCCGCAACAATTTTTATGGAGGGAGTTTAGCTATGGGCATATAAATTGAAGTACTCACCAACTACCTCTATAAATATTGTTGCGGAAGTACCGCAGGATTCTGAAACATTGATTGATATTTGGATAGTGCACATATTAGTTCCGAAGTGAAGTATTGACCCGACTACGGTGACGACCCGCTCGGAAGAGTAGTACTCCCGGAAGTACGTTTTTTCGCGCGCTACCCTAGCCAGCTATTTTAATTTACTTACAAAATTTATATCATTGGGGTTAAGGTGAAATAAAACAAGCCCTGCGGGGCTCCTAACCCGATCCTACTCATCCTCCTCCTACTACTACTACTATTAATACACTACTACTACTACTACTACTACTACTACTACTACTACTACTACTAATATTAATACTCAGGGGCAGATAAGGGCCACCGGGCTACCGGGCAGCACCCGGTGCGCCCCCTCAACGAATCGCCCCCACATGCAACATATAAAAGAAAATTTCGTGCTAGATAAACCGAGCCTTAAATCGTGAAAATCGGTGCGGTGTAGTGGAAAGAAGGCAAAGTTATTAGAAGCATGCAAAAAGATCACATACTTATCTAGTATCTCCAAGCCTGCAAGACTATCAGCTACTGACTGCGAACAGACTGAATATAGTGTTGAAGTTAGCGATCCTACCTCATCTGCTACGAATGCTACTGGAACAGGAAAACTCTAGTTTCATGAATGCTGAAATTAGTGCTCCCACCACATCAATTACGAATGTCACCGTCAGAGTGGAAAATGGGAAATGAACAAGAAGGTTCCAATTCCGTAAGTCTTGAAATTAGTGCTCTTCCATCATAAGCTACGATTGTTGCTTTCAAAGAAGAAAATGAACGAAAAAACTCGAGTTCTAGTGATGCCGATTCCAAAGTCAGGGAAAACATTGAAAAGCGTGCTGTAGCAGGGGACAGAGCAACGAACTTTTGCATAAGAAGATGATGTCCTGAAGTTTTTGAGATCCATCCCATCAACCAAAATAAAGCATAACCTTTAATCCTGAGTTCGCTTATAAACGAGCAGATGGTACGAACAGGGTTTGGCTGTAATATTGTCCTGCTCAAAATGCATTTCTTGCAGCGTGTGCTAAAGCTTATTCCGCAGATCGAACAAACATGTTTCTTAAAGGCTCTGTGCGTAACGAATATAACACTAAACAAACTTATCAGCGACCAAGAGAACACGGGTCTTCCAAACTACACCAAACCAGCGTGGATGCTTACGTATCTAACAATAGAGAACGTAGTGTTAAGGAACTGCTTCCTCATGGGCAGATAAAACGGAGTATCAGATTGAGAAGAACAGACCGGTTGTCGAAGTGCTTAATCTCATTGGTGGAAAAGGACTTACTTACAGAGGAAAAGGAAATGAAGCAGCCTATAGACTGGAAGACACAGCTACACATTGTGGAAACTGTTTGGATATTATTCTTTTGTCAAGCAAATTTGACCTTCCGCTCATAAGTAATTTAGAGAAGGTTATCGAGAAGAGTAAACTGAGTCATGTACGAGGAAGTAAGCAGGATGATGGTCACATAACTAAAAAAAAACACGGTGAATTATGTTTTGGGTGCTATCAACATACTTATCAGAGAAGATATTTCGAAAGAAATCTCTCAAGCTGGAATGGTTTCTGTTCTACTAGACACTACTCAACACACCAGTGCTCTGTTGTTTTACGGTATGTTGTTAAAACTATTGTTAAAAGAAAGAATTGTTGCAGTTCTAAACTGCATATCTACCACAAACCAGTATCTTTGTGGTTTACTGCTGGAAATTAATATCAAGTTGAACGTTGATATTAAGATGTGTATTGGAAATGCAATCGATGGTGCAAGTAACATGCAAGGATAATGTTTGGATTTTTCAAAACACCTATGATCAGTTACATGTGTCGTGTTACGCTCTACTCAATCTTGTCATATGCGATCTGACGAAATGTTGCCTTGATTATGTGTCATTTCTTGTTGTGCTGAATGAGTGTGCGGTATTTATGTGTGAGTATTATCTGCGAAAGGACATTTGGAAGAACTAATGTCAACAAAGGTACCTTACAGTTATTGCGGAAACAAGATGGTGGAAAACACTCTGCTTTGCAGAAAAAGTTTGGCCATTTTTCGAACACAGAGATGACCATAACAATAAAGAAAATTGCTTCTATAACAATACAGAAAATATCAAACCAGAAGCTAGGTGTAAAGCGAAGGAATATGTATAATATTTAAATAGTATAGTAGTTAGGTTTTTTGAGTTGTTTTTTTCTCGGTAGCCAAGCATCTCTGCCTGTCATATATCAAATTAATCTAAGAGTAAAGTCAAATCAATAGATTAATATTTCTTTTCTTCTATTAATACAAAAATCAAGGCTTTATTTCCATGAAATAAAAAACTAAGGATACAAACTAAATTTTAGCTATTACTCGGGAAATCAATTCGTTTAGCTTGGAGCCTAAAAATGACATTTGATACACAAAAGTAAAAAAATGCAACTTACGGTAACAATAGCAATTTTCCACCCATGTTCAAGTCCAGCTATCTCATTGGATTAAAATCTGAATGAGTACTCGATGATTTACTGCTTGATTTCTGAATGATGCCTGTCCTCTCCATTACCTTTTTATATGCAATGACTTTCTCCATAACAGGACGAACACCGTGCTCGTGGGTTCCCTCGGTTCTCTCCCGTTTCCTCCCAATTTCATCATTCCACCATTTCATTCATTTCTCATCATTACCGTCTCCTTTAGTCTAACCGGCATAATCGTGGGACGTAAAACAAAAGATTTCATTTCATTTTTCTCCATAAGTTTTTTTTTTCTAATTACTCTCTACGCTACGTGACTGCCGGAGAACCTCATTAGTCTACGATTATTTATCAATTTTTTTTTTTTTTTTTACCTGATTAAGCATTATCTTATATTTTCCTTTTGCATACAATTGCTAGTTCTAACAATACAAAAACAAAATATTGATTATTTGACTAGGGGAAGTCAGTTTAATATGAGCAGTCCGAAAATATGAGCAGCACGAAGCTTAAACTCACATAGCACACACATACCTTGCGCAAGAGGAAAACAACGAAGTTCGTAGCATTGTTTGGAGTTTCATGAATTTGCAGAGAGCAGACCAAGTTCGTTCGCTGCAGTTGTTGTGAAATAATAGCCAAGTTTACAGGTATGCAGAAAAAAAAAAACTGTAGCTTTTTGGAGCTATAGTTAAATCAGGGTAATGAATAATAAGCTGAAACTTGGTATCTATGCGTTATATATAATTTGTCACTGGATTTATAGTCAGATCTGTCTAGGAGCACAACGCCAGTCCTTTGTTCACTTCTTTTCTATAAAAAGAGTTGTCAACCACAACACGTTAAAATATCATTAACAGTCAGTGAAATATGAACTTTTGAATTCAGTTTAATATGGGCACACATATTTTTTTGAAAGTAATGAGAGAAATGGACCTGAGGAGCTTTTGCAGATGTTAACTAAAGTAGACATTCCGTAGTAACATGATTTGTAATAACATGGATAATATAAATTCTACACTATTCAAGTTTGTAATCAGCTTGGATACATTTCGCTTATTTCCAATCTATCACTCCAACTCTGTGTGGGATGGGTGTTGTCACAGTTTATGTGTGCGGAGAAGGTGAAGAAGCAGATCAATAAATAAATCTAAAGATCACAGACATCTATAAATAAATCTAAAACTCAAGTGGATAATAATAATTTCACTGAAGAAAATGCCAGAAATGTCACGCCAAGTAAGAGGACAGTCTCATCCACACGATGTTAGGAGAATGAAAGTATTTGCCATATTTATGAAGGAAAGTTTAGTAAAGACTCCAAAGAGGAAGAATGGATCAAGTGTGATATGTGCCAAGACTGGTATCATGTCCTTTGTGTGAACGTGCACTGCCCTGAGTTCTTTGTTTGTGATTATTGTAGCAGATTTAATGCGTAGTTATTTACGTCACACCAATAGACAGGACTCTTGAAATGAACGATGTATGTGCAACTATCTTTTGTTCGTTATTGTAATCATTTACGTTCTATTTCTTCTTCTGTACATTTTTGTATCTGCTTTGTATTTTATGTGAAAATATTAGAAAATAAATGCTACTCATATTTGCTCTACGAAGTGCTCATATTACCCTTGTACTGCGTAAAATATGAACACTGCGCACCTACCTTATTAACCTGTTTATTACTCACGAACAAAAACATGTATACCTTGTATTTTTTAGCGTTTGTAGACGAAAGATCAGGCTTTCTTTTGATGAGACTTTCTACTTTCTGTAATACATCGTTTTTGAGATATATTAGCATTTTCATTAACTATGCTCATATTCAACTGACTTCTCTAATGTATAAAACTTTTTGATATATTTTATACCATATGATGAAAAAACCTACCAAACTTGTCTTATAATTTCATTACAATAAAAGATCTTCTCAAGTTCAAAAGTATTCTAACAGCACAAGTTTTCCTGAGAATATTTCAAGTGACAATCCCTCTATCAAACTATCTCCAAACACAGGGTGCTGTTGTATTTTAGTCGTATCAAATGGTGCAAACTACTCTGTCCTAATGGAAAAAACAGAGAGCTGATTTTGAATCTGTTAAGAATGCAGTGCTAAGATTTGCAGCATGGACCAATAACGAATTTGAAGAATTAGAACATGATTTCTTTGTTCCTACTGACTTGTTAACAACTCGCCTTCGGAGGTGGAAAACGATGATTCTCTATGAATGTGAAGATGAAGCTATTTCTGATTCAATGACCAAGTACTACATCACGGTAATTTCGAGTATTTCTTCAGGATTCAAGAAGCAAGATCACTTATGGATTGTTCGGACCCTAGTACAGTAGCACCAAGAAAATAGTACACTAAACAATCTGCTAGTTTCGTAGTATACGTACTCCTTGAATTTCATGTAATACTTTGAACAATTCAGAATAATATGGTGATGAAAGAATATAAGGTTTTATGATTAATTGTTAACACTATTGTCTTACGGAGAAAGAAAACTGTGCATTGAGATGCTAGTAGCCTTTGTGGGGGAAAGGCCTACGCCCTAGAGCCCTGCACGGGCCGGGCTTGGGCGGGCCGACTCTGTTATTTCTTTGGGCCGTGCCGGGCTTGGGCGGGCCGACACTGTTATTTCTTTGGGCCGGGCCGGGCTTGAGCTGGCCGACACTGATTTCTCTTCAGGTCGGGCCGGGCTGGGGCCCATCAATTGCAATTATTTAATAATTATTGACTTTCGTTAAACGATTATTGGAATAAAGCCCAACGTTGAAGAAGTGTGTCCGTGAAAAATGTTACAAAGAATGCAATAGCTATTTACAGTTTGTGTTGCTTAGCGGCTCTCACTATAGAGGATTGCAGGCATTATGCGGTAAATTGAGCTCTGACCTAGACCTTCACTGAACTCAAAATATAAAAGGAAGGGGTGGGAGTGTTTTGCCTGTCGCTAAACAATATTGCCATGTTCACTTGATGCTAAAAATCAATTAAGTTAGATTTTTGTTACAGGGAATTGAGTTTTTGTTCTCTCGATGACAGGCAAAGTTTTACGAGGCAATTGTACCATTCGGGAGGCAAGCGTCAGTTTGTGAACCAGAGTTTAGAAAATGTTTCTGAGGGTTAGGTCAAATTTAGTACTAAATTTTGAGAAAGATTCGGGCTCGAGCTAATTTTTATAAAATTTATGTGGCCCGGGCCGGGCTTGGGCCAAGAATTTTGAGAAACTTATCGGACCGGGCCGGGCTAGGGCTGAAAATCTGCAAAACTTTTCGGGCCCGGGCTGGGCTGGGTTGGCATAGGTACGTTCGGGCTGGATTGGGCTCGGGCCGAAAAATTCGGCCCGTGCAGGTCTCTACACGCCCCTCTAATCATGCCATTATTTATTATTATTATTATTATTATTATTATTATTATTATTATTATTATTATTACTTATCATCACAAAAGTAAATAAATCACTTTTTTTGAATATTATTTTCATCTTATTTTAATGAAAAAAGGTATGAAAATAAAAAATAAAAATCTCTCCTTGGGCCGGGTTTGAACTCACGCCAAAAGCGATTTCCGTTAATAGCCCATAGCGCTAGCACACTCTACTACAAGAGCCGACTGCAGTAATAGTTTGATTTCCGCTATATGTATGCTACGTGGCAAGACACAGATAACGCAAACCAATCAGGACCGTGTACTTAGTACCTACTTCCGGGAGTATTACTTCCGGTAGGTTCCATAGTTTTGGAGCTGTGGGTCTTTAAATTTCATTTTTTCATGTTTTCGCAGCCTACAACTCCGAAAGAAAGCATTTGTGCACCCAGTTGGTCTATACTTTTTTTTTTTTGTCTTATCTTGATGTCAGGAATCATCTCCCAAACATTGTCAGTGTTATTGTGAAACACTATATATATATATATATATATATTATATATACACTACCGATGCTCCAACGTGTTTCTGTGGGGAAAGTTTTTGCATTAATTCTTCTACATCTTCCATATAGAATTCGTCTGAACTCAAAGTCTCCCACAAAATTCGAACTTCTCATTTGGCCATCTTCGACAACAATCCCACACCTTTTTCTTCCGTTCTAGGTAAAACATGTAAAAAGGTTTAAACGCCATTTAATTATTCTAAATGAATAATATCCTGAGACGACTATTCGGACCCAAGAGGAATAGAATGGGGAATGGCGGAAACTTCATAACGAGGAACTACATAATTTATACGGTTTCCAAACATTGTTAGGGTCATAAAGTCTAGGAGGCTCAGGTGGGCAGGTCATGTAGCTAGGATGGAAGAAAGTAGGAACGCCTTTCAAAGTCTTAACTGGAAGACTAATCGGAAAACGACCATTAGGAAGAACTAGGCGCCCATGGAGAACAATATTAAGATGGATCTTGCAGAAATAGGAATACAAAGTAGAAACTGGATCCAGCTGGTAAAGGATAGAAGTCAATGGAGAGCATTTATGAACGCGGCATACAACCTCTGGGTTCCGTAGGCTATAGAGTGAGTGAGTTAGGTGAAAATTCCAAGCACCAAATTTCAAGTTTCTAACCTTACGGAATTCCAACATATAGCTATTTATTATACTAATTGCAACTACCACCCCTATTTCTAGGACAAACATAAAATAAAAAGATGAAACACATAAATGAAGGTCCAAACACCAAATTTCATATTTGTAACATTAAAAGATTCCGAGATATGACCATCTTATTATAATAAGTGTAATCCAACTCCTTTTTCCCTGTTAACAAATTTTCCTCTCTTCTAGGTCAAACATCACCAGACGCTGAAAAATCTGTCTTTTTATTTTAAATGAGAAACCCAAATACCAATTTTTAAGTTTCTAACCTTATAAGATTCCGAGTTTTGATCTCTTATTATAATAATTGTAATTCGCGCTCCTTTTTCTATCCACCCTCCTCTCTTCTTCTCTAGATCAAGTATGGGAAAACGTTATAAGTATCTAATTATTTTAAATGATAATCCATGTACCAAATTTCAAATCTGTAGCCTTCAGAGATTCCAAAATAGGGACATATTAATATAATTATTGTCACCTCTATTCCCCTTCCAATTTCCTCGTGGAATTTCCAAAAATCTTTCATTAGTGGTACAATAGGTCACAAATCCTATACCCTGTCCAAATTTAAAGTACCTAGCTTACGCGGTTTAACATGGGCAATAATATCCACTGTATAAGATAATACTTAGTACGAAAACGTATCTATCTTCTCATCATTATCGGTGTAAATAAAATGCACCAGACATCAAGTCTCAGTGTGCTAAAAATGTGTTAAAATTGAATTACGTATGTAAGAAACTGAATTATATATTTGATAAATTGTAAAAATCTTGCAAATACGTAGCGGACGGCGCCATTTGCATTTATTGGACGACCATCATGTATTTGTATTGTCTGAATTATAAAATTAAGTAATTGATAGAAAGCAAAAAATTAATGGAATTATGTCAAGATTGCGAATGGATAATGTCAAAATCGACAAAATGGAGAACTGTCATATTTGGAAATGTGTAAATGTCAAAATCGAGAAAGGAGATCCAGCGATGGAAAAGGGCCAGTTACCCAGATGTTTGGGGTAGAAAATTGAGAAAATGAGAAATTAGGGAGATGAAATAGTGTAGAATATTTATGGGTGTGTGCATGTGTCAGTGTTGGTAAATGAAAGGATATATATATATATAAAATGTACAGTATGAATTTTCTAGTTAATCCCCTTCACAACATCACACTTACCCGGGATGTACTTGAACCTGAACTCACAAAGTGGGGGTGATATATATTTCCTGAAAGCTTGGGTCAAGATAAGATCAAAATCGGTTACCAAAATTGGGGAGGTCTCATGCATTCTGCATGGGGGCAGCCCTTTACTCATTTTTATTAAAATGTGTAAGTGTGTCCATAAAGTCCGTTGTAACCCCGAAAAGTCTGAAACGGTTAGACAAATATAAAAACAGAAAAACATGTCTTTCATCATTTCAAAAGTACAACGTAGTAAAATAAATTGTTCCAGGGTGTCCCGCAGGGTTCCAGACGGGGTGCAACTCAAAATTTTTAAATGGAAAGGGGGGTCAACTTGCATATCGTATGAAAGTTAGTGTTAAATGAAAGAAGATAAATTAAGTCTCGACTCTACGATAAGCCTGTGCAAAATAGAGGTGGGTCAAAATATGAACACAATCTTCTTGCAAAATCTGTGGCCGCTCGTATGAATCTGAAACGGTGTGATAGGTGTAAAAACAAAAAAACATGGATATGTCATTATTTCAAAAGTATAACGATTTAAGTTGCAGCGACCTCAACAGGTGCCGTATTAGTTACTGCGATGGAACTTCTGATATTTAGCAGGGAAAAGTCTGCACGATTTCTTCCCAATTTTTCAGGATTTCCAATTAGCAGTCATGACTTTTTCAATAAGTTTGGTCTTTCCAATTTTTCTATAAACAACATCCAGCCGGGGCCTTTTCTCTCTCATAACCCAAGCCTTGTCGTACCGAGAAGACGTAAACCTTTCAGGAGATTACTAATAAGTACACGTTCATGCAATGACAATATGGTTGACATTTTAACAAAATAACTATTCAAGTTCAGTCCCTTGGCATTTGAAACTTTTGAGTTGGACCCCGTCTGGGATCCTACGGGTGACCCTGGGACATTTCTTTTTTACTTTGATACATTCTAGTTTTGTTTTGTTTTCTTTTATTCTGTTTTGTTTTGTTTTTTACATCTGTCTCACCGTTTCAGATTAATAGGAGTGGCTATAGACTTTTCAATGACGCTTGTGTTCACATTTTGACCCACTGCCATTTTGCACAAGCTTATCATCAAAAGTCGAGACTTGTTTCACCTTATTTCACTTAACATCAGCTTTCATACAATAATCAACTTGAACGCCTTTCTCATTTCAACATTTTGAGTTGGACCCCATCTTGGACCCTCCGAGGGACTCTTGACCATTTTTTACTTGGAATCATTATACTTTTGCATTAGAGCTCCTTCGTGGCTAAGCAGTTAGCGTACCTTTAGCGGGAGATGCGGGTTCGATTCCCGGCGGGAGCTCATGTGGTTCGGATTCTACGTTAATCAGTGGGTCCACGTCTCATATAGCCTCGCTGCTGAACCGGACGTTAAACTCAAAATCAACCCAACTTTTGCAATAATGACATATCCGTGTTTTTGTTTTTATACCTATCACATTGTTTCAGATTCCTACGAATGGCCATAGACTTTGCAATGAAGATTGTGTTGATATTTTGACCCACCGCTATTTTGCACAGGCTTATCATAGAGTCGAGACTTAATTTATCTTCTTTCAGTTAACACTAACTTTCATACGATATGCAAGTTGACTCCCTTTCCATTTAAAAGTTTTGAGTTGCACCCCGTCTGGGACCCTGCGGGATACCCTGAGACAATTTCTTTTACTTTGATACGTTCTACTTTTGAAATGATGAAAGACATGTTTTTCTGTTTTCATATGTCTTACCGTTTCATATTTTTCGGGGTTGCAACAGACTTTATGGACATGCTTAAGCATTTTAATAAAAATGAGTAAAGGGCTGCCCCCATGCGGAATGCATGAGACCTCCCCAATTTTGGTAACCGATTTTGATTTTATCTTGACCCAAGCTTTCAGGAAATATATACATCACCCCCACTTTGTGGGTTCAGGTTCAAGTACATCCCTAGTAAGAGGTATTGTCATTTCCCCAGACACTGCCGAACTCCCTGTGAAAACTTAACTAGAGCTTAAGAAAACAATGATATATTCTATAATAATTTATTAAATAATACTGATTTTAATTATAACAGAATTGTTATTGTCATCAACAACAGAACTACATAATTGCAACAAAAATGTATTTTTATTAATACTATTAATATCAAAAATATATTTTTTAATTATTTGGTGAAGGTATAATACATTCGCATTGAGATACCTTACAGGTAATACATAGCTCCAAACTAACAAAAGAACAATATAAGTTAGTTTCTATAGTTTATTAAAATTACAAGAAACCATATAATTATCGTGTGCAATATTCGCATTTCATAGTACAAGCTGGCCACACAGAATCCACGATTGTCCTCACAATAATAATAATATCGACATAGAAAAATATTCTTTTCTTTCTAATGATAACATTATTCCCAATAGTGTCATAGTTTCGACCCTGTATAAAATGTAGAATTGAAGCTTTAATAGTAAAGTCAGGAAATAATGCTGATGAATTTTAAACTGCTAAATTCGAGCGAGGACTATCACTTTTTTTGTTATCCTTACAAACTACATTCCAAAGCAAGAAGAAGGGTTGCCCATGACACGAGACAGTGCTTTTCCAACAGAAACAGAGCACTTTATCCGGGAATCGATATCACTTTCGTGATATTTTTTCGAGACGAGATATTCTGTCTCGTAGGTAACTCTAACAAGGAAACCTTCATCATTGAAAAATATTGAAAAGATGAGCTATGAAGAGAAAGTGTGAATTGTAGTTTCAGTCCACAACAGCAACTTGTACATCCTTTCTACATGCACTCATCACAACTTGGAAACAAATGATTGAATTTTAATAGTTTTCTTGGTTCCAAGATGGATGATCGAAAAACAAAATGTTACAAAGCATATAACTTTTATGTTGATCATTGTAACTTAACGAAAATTTATTTGCATGTTAATAATATGACTGTCTTGTTACAGGTTTGAGGATTTAGGATTATGACCGTGTATACACGAGAAGCGGACATTTAAAATGGTGACTTGTCTGGAATATTAGTCAAGAACAGAAGACAATATTGCGATTCCTGTGGGCCAAAAACACTACACCTGCTGACGATCATAGGCAAATTATGGAGATGTGTGGGGAGAGCTCAACTTCAAAGCAATGAAAGAATGCATATAAAATGTATAGTATGAAATTTCTACTTAATCCCCTTTCTCTTCACAGCACCACACTAAGAGGTGTTATCACTTTCCCAATCTCTGCCGAACTCCTTGTGAAAACTTAACTAGTGTTTAAGAAAACAATGGTATATTCTATAATAATTTATTAAATAATACTGATTTTAATTTATAACAGAGTTGTTATTGCCATCAACAATAAAACTATATAATTACAACAAAAATATATCTTTATTAATACTTTTAATATCAAAAATGCATTTCTTAATTATTTAGTGAAGATATAATACATTCGCATTCAGATGCTTTCCAGGTAATACATAGCTCCAAACTAACGAAAGAATATTATAAGTTATAAAGGCAGTGGTGTTATTCTAATTTTTAACAACCGGTAAAATTTACTGTTATGTCTGAGTATAACAACCGGTTCTACGAACTCGAAATATTTTAACAACCGGTTCTAGCGAACCGGTTGAATAGCACTACTATATAAAGGTAAGAACGATCTGTCGCTTTTTGTGGAGGTCTGTGTTCAATTGGCCCTCACATTGTCAGTTGAATGCAAATGGAGATAAGGCGAAGTTCAGTTGTTAGTGTGGGTATATCCAACATACTACCTGGTTGTGGAATTTCAGTTACACCGTGAACTTCCGTAAAACCAGAGTGAACATAGGACCTTCACAAAGCGTCATTAGGATGTGTATGTTGTATGACTTCAAACTAGAGTCAAATGCCGCTGCAGCGGGGAGGAAGATATGCCAGACCATTGGTGAGGGTGTCGTAACTACGCGAACAGCGCAGCGGTGATTTAACAAGTTTAAGAACGGTGACGAAACACTTGAAAATGCACCACGTGCTGGAAGACCAATACATGTACAAAATGAAGATTTTCAGGCAGCAATTGATTCGAAAAGTGACCAGACATGTGAGGAACTGGGACTACAATTCAGTGTGAGTGGAGAAACTATTCGGCAGCACCTCAATCAAATTGGGAAGCACTACAAGTTGGGTCGATGGCTCCCATATGATTTGACTCCAGGTCAGAAGGCAATGCGAGCAGACACCTATGTTTCTTTGCTGTCTCGTCTGAGGAAGGTACCATTTCTGGGCAGGATGTGGACACGTAATGAGAAGTGGGTCCTGTAAGAAGCTCCACGACGCCCTCATCATTGGTTAGCATCCCATGAACTAGTTCCAAAACAGCCGAAATCAGCACTACACCAGAAGAAGGTCCTCCTGTGTGTTTAGTGGAGTTCTCGCGGCATCGTGCATCGGAACTGCTACCAGCTAGCCAGAGCATCTGTGTACTGTTAGCAGTTGAGCCGTGTTCTTGAAAACATTGGAGACAGCACTTCTGAATCGCAAAGGAATCCTCCTGTTACAGTACAACGCTAAGCCTCACGTGGCTAAGATCACCCGGGACACCATTCTACGCCTTGGATGGGAAACACTACTGCATCCGCCATACTCCCCGGACATTGTACTGTCCAATTATCACCTGTTCCATTCCTTGGACAATCATCTTAAAGGACGCCATTCAAATCCCTAGTAGAAGTGCAAAATGCACTTGATACCTTCTTCATTTCACGGCCCACCAAGTTCTACCGCAATGGAATCTTTTCCTTCCAGAACGTTGGCAGAAGGTCGTCGATGCTGATGGGGACTATTTCTGATCTTCCAGGTACGTGTTAGGTGACATATCGGTGTTCGAAGGTGGTGGGTTAGAAAGCGACAGAACTTTCTTGGTTACTTTTCTAGTTCCTATATTTTATTGAAATTACAAGAAACATGCATAAATATAATTATCGTGTGCAATATTCACATGTCACAATACAGGTTGACGTATGGGTAATGTTTCCTCACACAAAATCCACGATTGTCCTCATAATAGACTAATAATAATATAGCTGAGTTGTGTCGTGCCTTCAAAGAAGAATGGACCAGTATTGTTAATGCCAACCGTAGACATAGTGGTAGACCCAGTACCTCAACTACAGACGTGAACTGTGTTCGTGTGGACAGATGAACAACACTACGCTCAATATCAGCTGAGCTGGGACAACCATATGGTGTTGTGAAGAACCATTGTCGTTAATGTTCTTAAGTATAGGAAACTGCGGGAAATGGATTCCACGGGCACTATCCGAGAACGATAAGATAACCAGAATGGTTATACGTCACTTGAATATCGTGTAGCGTCACGTAACCAAGGAGAATAATTTATTTCAGTAGCTAGTGATTGATCATGAAAGAAAAATGTATCTGTTCACTACACCAAGGAATCAGGCATCCATGGAATGGAAGCATCCATCTCCTCCACGGAAGAAAATCAAGGTGGTTGTTTCGTCCAGAAAAGTTTTGTGCACTGTATGTTGGGACATACCAGGTATGCTACTTATCGATTGTTAATTTGGAACAGGGAGAAACCGGGAATGTTGAAAGGTATTGCAGAGCGCTTCTGAAGCTGTGGGATGCCATCAGAAGCCAACGTTCTAATTTCCTCCGCCATGGCGTGATTCTTCTGGATAATAATGCAAGACCCCATTCTGCACAAAAAGAAATAAAACTTAAGAGAATTCAGCATTTACGCTAGGAATGACTAGAGAGCCACCCTACAGCCCTGACCTAGCCACCAGTGACTTTCATCTTTTCTCTGCTCTAAAACAGAACATGGTCGGTCACCATTATCTGATAAGTGATGTCAAACCCAGCAAAATTTAGCAGAAAAAGGGATTTTTTCGATAACACGTGAAAATCCAGCGAAATTTTTCCGCTGACTGATAGACCAATATAAATGCATAATTTGTTCATCAGAAATAAACCAATATAATAGCAATAGTATGTGTATGTGTGTGTGTCTGTTCAAAGTAGCATAATTCGCACCCACTGTTGCCTGGGTGTATTTTTTGTAATAAAAATAAAGTGAAGGAAAAGTTTAAAAATAAAAGCAAAAAAAAAAAATGTTTCTGACACTTCCTTTAACAGGTGAACTATTCTTATTGCGTAATTTCTATCATAGGAATTTGACACTCAACAAACTAGGGAAAATTTGATAAGGGAAAATTTTGTCAGTCAAGGGAAATTTTCTTAAGAAAACCTACGAACACTAGATGGAATGGGTTGGGATTCAACGGCAGAACAGTATGTAGTAGACCAAGAAATCCAATCGTTGGCAAAGCAATGCCAAAAATGTATGATTGCAACGGCAACTATTTTGATTATAAACAGATTGTTGTAAGTTTTTTTTATTTGTTTTCTTTGATAATGGTATATTTGGAGCGGAAATTTCATTCACATCAATTTAATGCATTTTGAAGATACCAGTAGGAATGATGACATATTGAATGTCCGTAATAAAGCGATTTTGGTTTCCTGTTTAGACAGAAAGAAAGTTCAACTGTTAAAGACAAATTAGGTTACTTGAAAATTACAAAGAATTGTGTCTTTTAATTAACTTTCATTGTGAGTCTAATATTATTGTTTGATCTTTTCTTTCGATAAATTGAAAAATATTAAAACAACAAACCACACGAGAGAATATTAAAAAAAAAATCGATTGCGATTTTCTACGATAATCTAGTACTAGAGAGAATATTGAAAAAATTTAGTAATCTAGTACTAGATATTTTCTAAGAGTAAATTCGAGAAAAATCGTTAGTTGTAAACTTCTTCCATTCTTGCAAACATTTACACCACAAAAGCACTTTAAAAATTAATTTCATTTATAATGTGTAATACTGAGTCGAATGCAGCTCGAAAAACGGTCATCTGCTAACACTATACAGAAAAGAGATAGCTGTGACTAAGAAAGAGAGCCGATTATACGGTAGCTGTCTCTTTCTATTTTGCCCAGCAATACGATTAGACAAAAAAAAATCTATGTATAAAACTTCAAAAGTAGTGTATAAACTTAATGTATACTTAAATATATTGGAAGTTGTATAAAGTAGTAAAGAAAAAAATTCATGTAAAAAATAAAATGTTATTTATACTTGTTCACACATTATATAAACAAATATTTTGCCATACATCCTCTGTTTTATTTCATGAAATGTGATTAATATAATTACCGGCTACTTTACTGTGGAAAGCTCTGGATTAAAATTACAATAGCCTAACAATTACAATGTCATAATATAAATCTCACTCCCTCTTTCATTCCATAGATCTTTAAAGAACAACGTTGCTCATAAAGTCACATTTTTTTTTTTTTTTTAATATATGAAATGGATATATTACTACATTGTTGAGACAAGATTCTAACTTCAACAATATTAAGTCACTGGTCCTTTTCCTGGCATTAAGGTGTCTGTAAAGTCAGTGTTGGAAGCAAAAACTTCTATAAATATTTTCTATATTCTACAATATTAAATTTCTATATTCGTTTTTTTATATAATTCATACGAAAAATTTCCCTTCTTTTATTAGTTATTCCTTTTCTTATATTAAAATCCTGTATATATTAAAACAATAAATATTGATCACACATAACTTGTGGAATATATACAACACATTGCCTACATACACATTATGCGACAAAAGAATTTTAAATACATTATTATTATGTATGTACTGGTATTTAAAAAGCATTCTGCTATTTTCATTTGTCTCATGCTATAAATTATGATGTAACGTACTAAAAGCGGCCATTTTCCAATGATGTGAATCCCCATAATGGAATAGCTAATTTTCATTTACTAAAATGATAAATTATTTATTACATCATAGATTTCAAATTATACAGTTAATGTCCCAAAAAATGAAAAAACTTGAAAGTTTGCTCTACTAAAGTATATCATACAAAGTGGTAATGTATATTTTTGAGGCAGCCGCTCCTGTTTTCATTTATACAATAGTTTGTAATGTGTAGTCTTCACCAGCTCTGCTTGAACAAACTTTTTGTTACATGCTTCGATTACTTTTTATTTTTTAATTTTTTTTATCAGTTCTCTTTCTTTTATTTGTATACGTAGAATAATGCGTAGCACTTCACGGGATTCCAGTCTCAGCTTCTCCGTTGTTAAAACCCATGTTTTCAAACGCTGGTAACACTTTCATTTTCCTCTTGTCTTCTTTGAGATTAAGTCCTGGAAAATCATCCGACATGTTGGCAGGAAGAGATCCTATAACAAAACCCGTAAGAAAAGTATTGAGCAAACAAAAGTAATTGTACTCTTCCTATAGTCACATTATAAAATGTTAGAGAGAAAATTTTTAAAAATGTTTTTTCACATACGTAGAAACTTAGTAACAAATATGAATGAAACACACGATTACTTATCAAGGTCAAAGCAAAAAATGCCTACATAATATGATCATTACTACAGTGAATCATAATAAATAGATAGATGTCGGGTAAGTAAGAAGTAACTACAAGCTATAACTGCTCTACTATCTTAAGAGTACTAATTACGGTAGTACTTTAACAATTATCTATACAGTAATTCTTGAAGATAATGCATTGTGCTACTTAAATTTACAAAATACTATTACTGTAAATGTAACTGTTAAAGATTACTTATTTCCATTTTACTGTCAGATCATCCCTAGATACAAAAAGTTTTCAAATCTTGTTTATCATTTAAGGTATTAAAATATGAATGTTACAACAAAATCACTATCAGGTTAGGAAAAAAACATTGATCAAATAAATAAAACAAAACTATTAAATTTGATGAGCAAAAATAAGTGAAACACTAATTCAAGTTTCCAGATACTGTGCAAACTGGAAAACCAAAATACGAAGTTTCTTAGTATAAAGATTAACTAAGTGTTAGTAGATCTATTATACAGTTAATCATGAGCAAATGTAGCGTGAGTGTGAATCAAAGAGCAGTAGTGTGGATTTTAATGGCATTTTGAGGTTATGTTTTTAGTTAAACTATAATTCTATATACTCAGTGTATAAAAAATTCTGTTTACTTTTGATTATTTTGGACATATTTCATATTTAAGATCTTTACCTGAAGCTCCTTTCAATGTTTAAATGGTTCACGCCAAGACATTGTAAATAGCTCTTATAATGTCAAAAACAGTGTTCATTTTTCCATGTATTTGAAGAGAACGTACAAATTTTATGGTTCTTTTTCTCATAATTTTGGTAACTGGACTTCAATCCTTTGCGCTCTATATGACTTTTAATGTTTTGTAAAGGAAAAGAAAAAAATTACAATACTTGTGCAAGCGTGTTCCTATCGTAGGAGGAGACAAAAATAGTTTCTTTCTTGCTTACTAGGTGTCTTTTATTTATAAGTCCTCGGCAATATGCTGCCTCTACCATCGGAATCGAGGAAAATGCATGCAAGTTTTATCGTTTTATTTTATAACCATATGCATGGAATAGTGTTAAGTAGGAACTCATTCCCTTTTTGGAACCACCGTATTTGACACATTTCTTTACTATATAATGAAATATAGTTTTTCTCCGAGCAAGCGTAAGCTAGTGCAAAAATATTACAAAAAATAGGGAAATTTTAATTTTAAAGAAGGGAATTTGTGGTATCATTAATGGGAAATTTGCCACAGAAAATCTATGAACATTGGATTCACTTTTTTATTTGTATGCGAAAAATCATGTAAAACTAACATAACGTGGTCATAAAACAGTATTTTAGTTAATTTTGGTAAATATTTTGTCGCAAATAGGTAATTTGCTTCAAATTCAGAAGCTTCCATGCGCATGATAGCAATTAGGCGTAGCAATATCGTCCATTAATTTTCTTTTCTCTCTCATTCATCTGTTTCTTCCCACAATACCTTCTGTCACGATCCTCATGATACAATTCCTTTTCAATGTCCCATTACATCCAATATTCCCTTATTTTCGTATTATTCTTAGCATTTGCTCATTAATTTACCATCTGACCCTGCTAATTATGACCCCAAGTTTTCCTCACACCTATATATTACATGTACGATTTCTGGCGTATTTTCGTAGTGACCCTGCTCCTGCCAGGTAAAGTAAAATATTTTACATGAAACATTGAATGAATGTTTTTCTTAACTTTTTTATTCAAAGACCCGCAATATAGATTTGTCTTCATCCTGAAGAATAATATAATAATAATTCGTACTTCTAAAATGACGAAAGTTACTTCCCTGTCCAGCAGCAGGTTGCGAAGGGTCATTTGGATCGGCTCCTAAACAATGAATATAGGGTCGAGATATGGAATACAAATTTTACATCAAAGCAGAATAAAATGATGTACTTAAAAACAAATCGTATGACAACTTATATACAAGATTTGTTGTATATTTGTGGGTGCTTTTATACGTCACATGCTATTACAATAATTAGTTGTAATACGGTCCTTAATAATATAGCATGCAGTGTCTGATGTAAGTCAAGAAAAGCAGGAGAATGACCTTGCCTGCTTCTTTCATTTGTGTGTATCCCAAGGTATAATTATGCATAATTTGAGGAGCACGGTAACTCAGTGGTAGAGTGTTCACCTCTGGTCTAAGGGTCGTTGGTTCGATCCAAGGCGAAGTAAGTTTGTGATGAACATCGTGGTCCATGGGTTTTCTTGAGGTCTCTAGTTTCCTCCCACATTTTTATTCCACCAAGTCTTTTACATTTAATTCATTTCCTTAATTATCTCACCTTTAGCTGAAAGGACATAATCGTAGGAGAAAATTTCAAATACAAAAAGCAGGTAGATAAGAGAAAAAAATCTTAATATGATACAAACACATATCAATATGATGTTTACACATTCTAATATAGAGCATTCCCTTACACCATCTAATTAAACTAATACTAATATGGGTGAACTGATTAGATAATTGGGTTTACATTGCTTCTAACTTAACATCACATTTTCGTTTGACAACAAAGAAAACAAAATTAAATCAAACCTCGATGTGTTATGTTTTTCTCTATCTTATGTTTACATTGGTATTGTTCTTCTCGCCATGCCATTGCTGGATATGCTGGTTCATTGTGCTTTGATACGTCCAAACCTAAAAGAACAACCTTTTGTATAATTTGGGATAAAAGAATGCAGTATATCTTATATACCATATGCAAATAATATATGATTTTTTATTCTGTCTATGATTCAGCTATAATATGTGCAAATAAACAGATTTGTAATAAAAAATCACCACTTAGTCTACCTAAGCTCCTAAGCTCTCAATAAATACAAATATAAGAAAAAAATAGAAAAACAAATAACGTGCAACATAAATTCTAGTTTTCAAAGAATGACATTTACATTTCTTGCAATATTTACCAAATTTATAGATTTGTTCGAGATTTTTTTCTTTTGATATTTCAACATAGAATTTGAAGCAAAAAGATTAAAAATAGCTTAAATTATAACGTTAAAATACTTGAATACCACTCATTTTAGCTTTAAAACTTCTTGTATAAAATAGAAAACAAATTCTGACCAAAGCATATTTTAACTAACATATAATAGCGTTACAGTTTCGGCAAATTAACTTTGCCTTCATCAGACACATTATGAAATACAATTTCTAAGATTACACCTTATATACTTCTTAAAATGAGAGGTCATATCTATGAACCAATCAGATTCGTCCTTTCGTTTTTGACAATTCTTAATTACATATGCAACTTTTAATGATCCAACTTTCACTTGAGAATTAAACTTTTAATTGGCACACCTGTGTATTCTAAATGAGTAACTTTCACTTTTGAGAAAAATAAACTTTTAATTGGCTATCTGCTATTCAGTACACTTGTTTTTACCTCTTCTTTCTTCCCTGCTTTACTCAATATCTTCCTCCATACATCATATATATTTAGTCCACTATTCCAGTTCATAAGTTTCTCGCTTTCTTCCTTCCGTATCCATTCTGCCCCTTTTCATTTTCTTACAATGCTCCTTCTCTCCTTTTCCAGCCCCTCTACACCTTCCCTGTCTATTTCATGTCCTGTCTCCTTTACATGTTTATATATAGCATTACTATCACTATTCAACCCAACGTCGTCCTTGTGCTGTTTAATCCTTTCTTCTAACCTCTTTCATGTTTCTCCTCATATATGCTGTTTATAACTCAGAGCACATTCTTTGCATCTAATCCTATATACAACCCCTTCATCACTTATTTGAATCTCTGTTACCTTCCTTTTCCTCCATTTCAATGCATCTAACATTCTTCTACTTCCTCTTCTGTATGTTCTTACTCCTCCTTTCTTCAACAAGTTTTTTAAGACTTCTGTTTTTTCTCCTATACTCTCTCTCTCTCTCTCTTTCTCTGCCTTCTTTTTTTCTATTCTTCTTCAGTCTCTCCTCACTATATCCATTCTGCACTAATAAACTATGAAACTGCTCTATATCTTCTTTTCTCTTCTCATCATCACTGTCTATCATTTTTATCCGTCTGTTCATTTTTCTAATAAAGTTCCTTTTAGCTCCTTCATTTACATCACTCCTTCTATGGCAACAAACATCTGCTGAACATTGTTTCCTATACTACGTTGTTTCGAATCTTCCTTCTACACTTCTTATTGTCATACCTAAAAACTTAATTTTCCCTTCTTCTTTTAATTCTACCTCTAGGCTTATTTCTTTACCTTCTATTCTTCCCACAGATTGATCGAATTGTCTCTTCGTTCCTTTTCAAATACCTAAGCAATCATCCACACACCTGCAAAACATAATCTTTCACCTCCTTCCTCTTTTACTTTTTTGTTTCCATTTGTTCATCACAATTACTGATAACACTGGGCTTAGTTTCGATCCTATACTTAGTCCTTCCTTTATTTTCATTAACTTCGCTCCTATTGTACACACACAGTTTTCCCATATCAGTTTAATGCTTTTCTCATTTTCTCTTTCTTTCATTTCCTTATTGTTCTATTATTCATTTCTTCTTCCAATACCTTCAAAATATAATCCCTTCTTAAGCTAGGAAACATTGCTTAAACATCTACGCTAAATATCAGTGTCCTCTCATTTCTTCTTCCTATTTCTCTATCATTGTGTTGATTTCTTCTGCATTCTTAATTCTATTACTTACTTGTTCTTCCCTTATTTCTTCTACTATTTTCTTTAGATTTTTCCCAGAAAACTAAAGAACTATTAGCGATAAGCGAAAATAAAGAGTTGGGCATGATATTAAGAAAATAAAGCAGATGTATCAAGAAAAATGGAGCACACGGTTGAAAAATATTATTCTTCCTGTAATCCCTTACTGGTCTCAACTTTACTTCTTTTTTGTATATCTTCGGGAATCCTTTCATATCTGGAATTCTTCCTTTTTCGTCTAATAACTTTCTAAAATGTGCCTTCTTCACATTCCTTATTATCTCCTCTTTTACTTCTTCTTTCGTCTTTTCCTCACCTATCACCTCGTATGTCTCGTCGCATAATTCTTCCAATTGCTCTGTGTATCTTCCATTACTACAATCGCTCCTCCTTTATCAGCTTGTTGTATAACAATGCCTTTCCTTCTTCTTAAGCTCTTCAATCCTTCTTTCTCTTCGTTTGTAAGATTTCCTATTTTCTTGTTCATATTCTGCCTCACTATTGCCACAGCTTTCCTTCTTGTTTCTTTCTTCCTCTTCTTTTATGTCCATAATTGCTTGTTCTGTTCCACTGAAAAAAAAAACTAATTCTCTTGTATCTGTCTTTTTTTCCTTCATTTTGAACTTATATCCTAAATCAAGGCACTTTTCTTCTTCCTTTAATATTACGTTTCCTATCTTCACAACTCTATTTACTTTGCCCATTTTTCTTTCTTTCCATCGTAAGATCTTCCCTTTCTTTTCCAATCTTTGCCACTCTTTCTCTTCAAACCTTACTTCCCATTCACTTAGGCTTCTTAATACTTCTTCTCTCACAAACACTAACAACTAATCTTCAATGTCTTCTTTTATCTTTTTTGTCACTTTTTCACTCGTTTGAACTTCCTTATCTTCTCTCTAGTTAAATCCCACACAAGCTGCTTCTTTGCTTTCTTTTCTAATTGTTTGTATCTCCTTGTTTCACACTTTACACCTTTTTTTTTAAACAATTTTCAGTCTTTTCGGCGTTGTGTTTCCCTCCAAACATTTTCTTAAGAATTTTATTTGCTGTCTCTTAGAAATCTCCTTTCTTCTCCTGTCCTACCATCCGTTTATCCTTCTATTCAGAATTGGAGGTACTTCTACCTGAAGTTACTCATTTAGAATACACAGGTGTGCGAATTAAAAGTTTAGCTCTCAAGTGAAAGTTGGATCATTAAAAGTTGCATAAATGTAATTAATAAAAAAATTGTCAAAAATGAAAGGGCGAATCTGATTGGTTCGTAGATATGACCTCCTCTCATTTTAAGAAGTATATAAGCTGTAATCTTAGAAATTGTATTTCATAATGTGTCTGATGAAAACAAAGTTAATTTGCTGAAACGGTAACGCTATTATTTATTAGTTAAGATATACTTTGGTCAGAATTTGTCTTTTATTGTTTAAAATACTTGTTTGTTAAGGAGGCGTAATTCAGAGATTTAAAAAAAGGAAATTAAAACCTGCCCCTGAAGAGAAAGATCTTTCGTAGATTTGTAAATTTGTGAGAATAAATGTTTGCCCAAAAGGCAAAACATATTAATTAAAGTCTCATAACTTTCATAGATTATAAGTAATGCGTATTTAAAATATTCACAAGTAACTGACTGCATTACCTTTTTCTTCTTCTTCAGGAGACACCCTGAGGATTCCAAACTTCTTGAGAATACCAAACATGATTACACATAGTACTGAGGACCAAACCATTATAGCCAAAACTCCTGCAATATTAACGCCTAGTGTCTGAAACAAACAGAAAAAAAATAATAATTTTCACTGTTATAAGACATAAAACTTAATCTAGAATAATAGTTTACTGTTACCGTATCTATAGCAATTCAGAAAAATTAATTTTGTTAATTGTTTCAATTGAATCAATATTATTTAAAAATGTTCGCCACAAAGTGAACATCTCCTGCTAATAAGTTGTTGAAACTGAATATCCGAATACAAGGAAAATTATGTTGATTCAACCTTATTAAATTTGGGATATTCAGGATTTAGGACTCATATGCGTGTTACCCTAAATACGTCCTCAATGTAGATCACCAACAAACAATTGACATCAATTAGTAAGTTCAGAGTTAATTGGCAACAGGATTAAATGATTCTGATAAAAAAGAATTTTCAAAAATTTAAAACATCGGAACACAAATTTAAAACAGGACCGTGAACATCTCCTGCTAATAATTTGTCGATACTGAATATCCGAATACAAGGAAAGCTATGTTGATTCAACCTTATTAAATTTGGGATATTCAGGATTTAGGACTCATATGCGTGTTACCTTAAATACGTCCTCAATGTAGATCACCAACAAACAATTGACATCAATTAGTAAGTTCAGAGTTAATTGGCAACAGGATTAAATGATTCTGATAAAAAAGAATTTTCAAAAATTTAAAACATCGGAACACATGTCAATACAGCCCAATAATTTTGTTATAAGCTTTCAATTAAGTTTTATATATATGGAATTAAACTATCTACATGTTTCAATATTTTACACACTCACGTAGAATCACTTATGTATTATTATTATTATTATTATTATTATTATTATTATTATTATTATTATTATTATTTAAATATCAGATAGGACTACAAAAGAATTAGACATATTTAAGCCAAAACTATCTGAGATACCGACATGCAATTTCAGCTGTTAAATTTAGGAACAGTACAAGTTCACTACGGTATTGATACCACTGCAGCTAATTACCGAAAGAACGTAAGAGCTAAGATGACTGTTACGTATACTCAGAAGAAATCACATTAAATGTCTGAATTAGTCAGAACGAATGGCCTAATTTTTGTGTGACTTCTTTCTACGGGTATCTGTGACAAGCAAGTATTCCATGCCTCCATTTACATGACATGAAGCAATACAATGCAACGCTATAGAGCTGGGCAAGTGTCGATGCACATGTTGCAAGAGGTTGAATTACACCTGTCTTAATGAGTGTCCCATGATAATCGAAACATATATTCAACAATTGTATCCTCTCTAAACTAAACTTGACGAGTCTGAAATGACTCCTGATACAATAAAAATAGTATTCAACTTGTAAAACACTCGAGCTGTGTACTTCTCTGTATAAACGCTGTATCTAAGGAATATGATAATAAAGTTGGCATTACATAAGACAGAACAATTCTTTGTGTAAGTAGGTCTACTAAATATGAAAAAGTTGCAAAATCAGAATGCAGTATTATCTCAAGAGATAATTGGATACTTGGAATTAAGAAATGAGGCGTTGGATGGTAAAGGGGTGTAACTCTTTTTTTTCTTTTTTTTAATGAGATTAAGTCATTTCCATGAACTTGAACCCAAAACCTGTTGGATGGCAAAGTTGCGTATCTCAGGATAAAAGAACCAAGCCATACGCCCAAAGTTGGCAGCACAAAGAACCGATTTTGTCCGCTTTTTCTATATCGATTCTGATAAAAGTTCCAATATCTCAAAATGTCTCAAAACTGAGTTACAACACTTTGCTATCCAACGTCTGAAATCACCCCAATTGCTTCTTTACATTGCCTTGTCCGAATTGTTCCCGTACATTCCACATTGCTTTGACCTTAAATATACTTACGCACCCGCCCTGCTTCTCTATAGCCATAGATCAAGCCCTTGTCCATAAATATTGGTGCAGCAATCACTCCTAACAGCCCTCCACCTAGATGCACCGAAACAGCATCCAATGGATCATCCACTAAAAGAACAAAAGAAATAAAAGTCAATAAATATGGTAATAGGAGTAATTTAATTATAATTTTATCAATAATATCGCTCAACAAGCGCGATAACCCATTTGCGCTAGATAGTCCGAGAATATATCGTAATTTTTCAACAAGTTATATTTATAATTGCGGGAAAGATTCGGTTGCTTGTAAATATTTTGCATGGAAATATGCAAGGTAGGACAATTCGGTACTTAAGCTCTCTACGATCACAACTGACATTAATTGTCCCGTGAGAGGTCAAAAGTAGCGCCATCTTTAGCGTATTTCAGTGATCACTTAAATTTAATTAAAGATAACTTCAATTTAATTAAAAGTCTATGTGTGTGTGTGTATACATTGTTTACATTCTAGAAGCGAAATTAAATAATAATATATGTCAGCTGCTTACATAATATGATTCTGCTATTGCTGTTATCTTACGTACAGCCAGGGCCAGACTTAAAACTTTTTACGTTAGGGTGAGGGGCGGTAAAACATTAACACAAAAGAAAATAATAGAACAAACTTATTATATGCATCTCTTTGTTTCAACATTTTTGTATAAATTTTAATGAATTTTGGTATGGTTATAGAATGTTGTGAGGTGCACATGCGCAGCAAAGCTGCGCGGGGGAAAGCGTCACGCACCAAAACAACGGCGTTACGAGCCCGCCTCTTACGCAACTGTCTACTGCACAGGGACGTGTAGTGCATATTACCGTTGTTACCGGCGGTAACGGTAAAAGTATGAAAGTTTTCGTTGTTTTCATATGTTTCTAAATTTTATCATCAACATGGGAAGATGTTTGCATATTTTCCTTTTCTTTCTTTCTTTTCAAAGTTCGGACGGCCTATGCCGCATTTACACTGCCAGCGTCGAATAGGAACACACTATTGTTGATACCGTAGATTTCAGAGGTAACGCGAACCCGGATAGCGGCCATTCACTCCAGAAGTACCTTTCAGCGTGCCAGCCAGAAGCATCCTGCGCGCTCGTATTTGGACGTTCGGAATGGCCCTTATGTTACCGTTCGGCTGAGTGGAACAGGAAAAAATAGGAACGTTCCCTGTCAAAACAAGGAGAATCTAGAATATCATCAGCATGTTTATTCTACTCGCTCTCCTCTCGCTATAGAGGATCGAGCTGGCAGTGTGATTCAACTATACTGTTTCGTTTGCTTCCTATTCAAAACTTAACTGTAATTTCCGTATTCGTAAAGTTCTTTCATTGTCTTAACAGTATACAATTTCATAGTAATGATAATTAGAGAGAAGTAAAGATGTTTCCCGGCACTCCTTCTAATTCGAATATTTATTATTATTTAGGATTTATGCTAATTAAGTTGGAAATATTTTGTTTTCAATTGAATATAGAATACTTTCCATTCAGCAAATTTCCAGCTTTAGCCTCTAGCCTACTAGTTGAATTTGCACTTTGATACAGTTTGATGTGTTGAAAGAGAACGGTGCAATTGTCTTCATCATACCGTAGTTTGACTGTACCAAATTGTGTTTGACAGTCTGACTCGTTTTCAATACAGAAAACTTGTTGCTCAAACATACGATGAGGTTGGTGGTTGGTGAGGTAGGAAGCAGCAGCCTCTTGTTAAACAAAGATATACTTGTACAAAAGTATATTTTTTCATTGTCATGCCCATAGGCTTAATTTAGTGTTAGAAAAGTCCGTTGACTATACAAAAGGGTGTAAGTTTTTTCTAAAACTATGTCGTGACTTGCTTCTTTATTCTCGAAGTCTTCACAAAAAAACAAATGCTTTGGACTGTGTAGTCACAGGCCCGTATCCAGGGGGGTTTAGGGGGTCCCCGTAGATTTTTGCTACCCCCTCTAAAATTTTCACGGTAGGCTTGGAAATGAACTATAATATGATGATGAACTGTAATAAGGTTGGATGGGCCCCCCTAACTTCAGCCGGCCCCCCTACATTTTTGGGCTGGCTACCGGCCTGTGTAGTCAACAAAAGTATCCCAACAGTCTCAAACACAAGGTGAAACTATGGAAGTAGGATAAATGATGTGCTGTATAGCTTAAAGATGAACTGTTAGGACTCTTAAAATCCATGACAAAAACATCGACGAATGAAATTCTCAAACCAGAGTTAGTGCAGCAAAATTTTACCAAACCCTTTAAAGTTTTGACTTCAATTTTTTACTTGAACTGTTTTATGATATGGGATCAAGATAAGAAATCTTGTTCAATATCTTAGAGAAGGAAATTCATGATGTAAGTTTTTGCAGAAAAAAAAGATGACTTTGAAGAATATCTAAGATCATTGAGAGACAGTTTCAATTATATTTAGTAAATAATTGAAGAACCTGAAGAGCCACACTTTTAAAAAAGATTAAGGTAAATGAAGTGGGATTTGACTTCCCCCCCTAAAAAATCGTTGCCAATGCCTATAGTCTGAAATGATTGATACGCTAAAAAAAAAAAAAAAAAGTACTAGATTTTCTGATATTGAAAAACTAGAGATACTTGTAATATCAACAACCGGTAACAATTGTGAAAGTGTCACGCCACGCCACTGCTACTGCAAGTACAATTAAAATTCTACTCAAGTCCAACCACCAATGATTGAAAACCAGTAGACTTATTAAAGGCATTATTAATTGGAGAGCGTTTACTCTTACTTAAATAACGTCTTTTATTATTAATATTCATCTTTGGGAATTATTTCGTCTTACTTAATGTTTTCGCCAACGTTCCCCCCTAGGCTCGGTTCTAGTAGACGTAGTGTTAAATCTGGTCTTGCCTATAGCTTAAGCTGAGAAGCTTCTATACAATACCATCCACTTGCCAATTGCTTCGCCCACAATAGTGCTTCACTACTACTTCTACTACTACTACTACTACTACTACTACTACCACTACTACTACTACTACTACTACTACTACTAATAATAATAATAATAATAATAATAATAATAATAATAATAATAATAATAATAATAATAATAATAATAATAATAATACACTGCTCTGCATGCATTCTAATGTTTTCAAACAAATAATATTTTCTGAACTGGATTTTTATACTGATTTCAAATATGTAATCAGTTTTCTTTCTATCACGTCAGGTTTTTAAGAATTGGACATATTCAAAAATCAAGGTTTAGTAGAAAAACTACTTATGTCCATGGGATAAACTACTAGAAAACATGAATATATTCTAGTAATTGCTAGAAGATTGACATTAATTTTAGTATGGGCGAAACTTATGATGTCTTGACTTTAACCTGGGACTACTTTCTCTTGGTATAGGCAAAGAGAACATGATTTTTTTTAAATATTTTTTTCTGAACATGGATCAATGGTTTACTGCCGTGACATACCAGGACTTATAAAAAGGTTTGATGTGACTTACAATGCTTCTGATTGGAGACTTTTTATCGATTCATCGACATCAAGTATGAAAGGCGTCTTACTTCACAATGGCAATATCCTTAGGTCTATTCCTGTTGCACATTCTATTCATATGAAAAAGTCATATGAAAATGTTATGTGTTTGCTAGATTGTGTGAACTACAAAGAACATCAATGACTTCTGTGTGGCGATTTTAAAGTGATAGGCCTGCTGGGACTTCAATCAAGCTACAAAAAAAAAAAAAAAAAAAAAAAAAAAAAAAACATCCTTGTTATTTCTGCGAATGGGACAGTTGTGCAAAGGGTGAGCACTGAGTTAAGAAAAAATGACCATTCCGAAAATCTCTATCACCTGGCGTGAAGAATGTTGAACATGAACCACTTGTGGAACGTTCAAAAATTTTACTCCCTCCCCTACATATAAAGTTAGGCATCAAGACACAGTTCATGCTCTAAGTAAGGATGGTAAATGTTTTAAGCACATATGCAAGATATTTAGTACAAAGAGCAACGAAAAACTCACATATAGTATATTTACTGGTCCACAGATAAGAAAATTTCTCAATGATCCACTTTTTGAGAATACCATGACCCAAATGGAGACGAAAGCATGGCAAAACTTCAGGAATATGGTGAAGAACTTCCTTTGTAATACAAGAAGCCCTGATTACGAACATATTCTAGAAGAGTTGCTCCAAGATCTTAGAAATCCTGGGTATAATATGAGTGTCAAATTAAACTTTTACATGCACATTTCGAAAATTTCTCACACATTCTTGGTATCTATAGTGAATAACACCGTAAACGCTTTCACCAGGACTTAAAGGATATTGAAAAGAGATGTCAAGGCGGTTGAACCATTAATATGATGGCCGACTATTGTTTGCTGAAAAAGAGAATCCTGGAAAAATGGCAAAACGAAGGAAATTGTTTCATAAGTAGCAGGCTTTTGTATGATTAATTGTACACATTTGAGTAAATTATGGTATTTGTTTTCATTTGTATGTATTTAGTTACTTTTGTCATTTTGAAATCACTATGTACATAAAATATATATTATGTATTCTATATTATAATGTAGTTTGTACGTATTGATATAAATATACCTCCCTATATCTAGAAAAACGTGACGTGATGGGGAAAATTGATGTTATATTAGTAATCAGCGCCCCAAAATTATAAGAAAACGCCACTCAAACCAAAATCATCGGAACTTTTTTTTAAATGCAGAGCAGTGTAATAATAATAATAATAATAATAATAATAATAATAATAATAATAATAATAATAATAATAATAATAATAATAATAATAATAATCGATTTCAAATTTCCGCTCTGTCATTTTTCTTTCACCATTACTTTCTGGATGTTACTGAGTATACACTTTCTTCTCAAATGGGGGTCTAGCAAGTTCCTCTTTCCCTCTCTCTCTCTCTCTGTTTCTTTTTTAAAATTATCTCTAACATTGACTTTCTCTCCCTCATAGTTTACCTAATTTCACCTTTTCATCCTTCACTTAATTTCAAACCATATATTGCATACCATATATTGCTTTGTTTATTGAGCATAACATCCCTTGTCACATGAACCTACAGTTTAATGTGGCCAAAACACCGCACTGCGTTCATATTTCAATGTTTTCCTACCAGGAATTGAACCTAGAACCACATGCAAGAAAAACCGTGCGCACAAGAGAATAGGCCAGCAGGAAGGGCTACATATATTGCACCACTTTGTTCTGTTTCGATGCAAAGCTTGCATTCTATTTCTCAAGCCTACGTTCCAGGAGGCAATTCACCCTTGCAAACGACTTTCTGAATCTGCCAGTAATTCTATCTTCGTTTTAAGTTATCATAAACGCAAAACGAGAAATGTATCAAATCAACAATTTAGGGAGCGGTATGCAACTTTCAATGCATCATTTTATTTTTTTTTTTCCATAAGTAGAAACTTTGCTTTGTATATACATAAACACAAACAATTTGCTGAGCAAAACAATATATTCAAATAATAAAATACGTGTTAGTTGGGGAAAATGTAACACGTATGTACTTTATTATGTGAATATATTGTTTTGCTCAGCAAATAGTTTGTGTTTAATTTTCTGTATCTTAAACAAGTTGGTTCAATAAATGTTATGTCTGTTTATTTATTTCTTTGTGAAATAGTAAATTGTCGATTGTCAAATCCAGATTGTAACTGACCTTGAAGACGAATAATAAGGTAATGGCTTCCCAAATAAACAAATCCTCCGATTAGTCCAATAACAAAGGCTGCCCAAAGAGCAAATAGATTTGCTCCTGAACATATGGATACCTGAAATATAAAGAACAGTAAATAATAGCATTATATAACTTCCTTATATTAATAAATAAATAATGTTCCTATATGGGAATAAAATTAATTACTTCAATAATATATTTTTTTTAAATTTTCAATGTGTTTTGAATACTATTCAAGCTGTTTTGAAATGGTAACGTTTAGTAATACAGTATCACAAAGCTGATCTTTCGTTGACATTCAAACTGTTAATAGTAACTGGCAAAGAAAACTGTGCAATTGGATTTTAAGTTTCGTTAAAATTTAAAATGTTAAAATTTATCAGCGATTTGCTAACATTACATTAGCCAACAAAATTTTACTTTTTTTTTCTGTAACTGGCATGAGAACAGCTAATTTTTATGTTTTCGGGTGTGCTGATAACGAAAACGTTAATGAAAATGCAAGATTAGCTCTCGTTTTGAAGTTATGATAATTTTACGTTATTGCCTATATAAGCTTATGCATGTATTTTATCTTGTTGTTATCCCTCGCAGGAAGGTCACTGAAGATGCAGCCGCTTTGTAGTGCTTGGCGTTTGTAGTTTTCAGCTGGTGATTCCCTGATTAGTGTTCAGGAGTAATCGGCTAACATTGATGCATTCCACTTTCCCTGATACCTCATTTTTATGTCCGAAATTTTCTGGTGGAAACGTTTCCCATGCTCATCGCTTGCAGCACCAGTTGTCAGGAAAGTAGTCTAAGTGCGAATCTAAGAAACGGAATTTTAAGGACATGTTGCACCCCAGTCAATCGTAGCAGTACAGAAGATTTGTCACAAGATCCTTATAGTTTTCTGCATTCTTATTTCCATAGAAGATCTTTTACGATTCAACCACGAATCAAGACTCGAAACACAAGATATGCAACATATATGAAGAGCCTATGATTTGTCCTGGTCCCCGATTTCACAGCCAAAGTACAGTCTGTACGCCTTCCTAGTATACAGCGTTATTGGCCTCCTTTGCGATTTCAATATAGCCTACCCGTAAATGTAACAAAAATTGTCAGCACTATTGACACATTTGCTAGGCATATTGAATTACAATGACTACACGCACTAACTACACTCCAGTAACACGTTCTTCCAGCACCCGAACACAACACAGCTTGTAACAGACTGAAACTACACTTAAATGAAACCTGCTCCACTCCTCCCGTTCCCTCCCCTCCCCCTTATTCCTATGAGCCCGGGCTAAAAATAATGACAAAATACACAGAGCTATTGTTGCCTACAGGAAACTTAATCATTCTGTCTACCGAAGTGGCCTATGTGGGAAGGGACTGACAATGAATGCTAATAAAATATAATAATTACAATTAAATTCAGCCTCCCCTCTTTAACTTGGAAACGAGAGCTAATTCGAGTTTTTCATTGACGTTTTCGTTATCAGCGTGGTCGATATAGTTAAAAAACATTTATTTCATTCTAGTTACATTTTCACTGTTGGCTAGTGTTATTGAGAAAATTAAGACTTTCGCTATTGAGCTTATATATCTATACAAATCCCAGTTTTATGTCAGTTTAGTGTATTTTCAAAAGAAGTGTTAAAGTAAGGTAGACACGAAAAACGTGGCAAATAAATATCTAACAATTTTAAATTCCTGTATTTCTTTAGGAAAATATTAACTTTCAGGTGAGTAAATACCGCTTCAGTACTATTCATCTGAGCAGAAGCGTACTCCCAGGGGTCCACCGGATTCGAACCCCCCAAAACTTCCTAATTCAACATACATTTGTATACTTTCTCAATAAAATTATACTTGTGTACAGATAAAATTATACTTGTGTTAACAGGGAAATGATTGCTGTAGCATGAAAATTTGATCTTACACTTCATCTGTACTTTTTCTCTTATATTTTTTTATTCTGAAAATGTAGTTCTATCATTTTTTTTTCTTCTGAAAATATAGGTGAAAGTATTTTACAATTACTTACCGTCTTTTCGGGTACAGAAAATCACCTGTTCACTACTACATAAGACTCAGTGACTTGTAGTATTGGGCCTCCCCCCAAAAAAACTTGGACGTCTCTCAACAAAAATTCTGGGTGCGCGCTTGCATCTGAGTAAAATGGTTCATACGTCATTCTCTTCAGCTTTCAAATGTTACCATGTGCATGTGTTTATGATGTACAAGAGAAAGGAAATTTAGGGTTAAATATAGAATTTATGCTGCAAAAATCCGTTTTTTTTATTTATTTGGTGGGCCCTAGAGAGGTTCCGGCTATAAGTACTAGCCTGTACACAAATATAATCTATCTTTAAAAACGTCATGGCCTATATGTAATTCGTGTGCCAAGTTTCGTTGCAATATCTAGAATAGTTACAATAGAAAAATATTTCTCAATGCTATTTGACAAGGAGATAAGTTCAGAGAATCGAACCCAGTAACTACCCTCTTATCCTTCTATCAAACATTATTAAAATTACACCACCAAATTACCATTCGCTAATAAAAAAAAATACACGCAAATAGACACATTCACTTCCCTTGCTTGGCTCAGAACTAATATAAAATTTTCTGAATGTAAGGGGGGAAAGAGAAGGAAAAAACATTATAATGTTTACATTTTTATATGTGTGCATGAATTGCGGACCTAAAGTATCGATAAACTATACTTTAAAATTTTCTTTTCCTCCCACTGTTGCAAAACGGACGGAACGCGGTGGCTTAGTGGTAGAGCGTTCACCTCTGGTGCTTGGGGTCTCTGGTTCGATCCCAGCTCGCGCCAAGTGAACCTTGTAGTGGAGAAACACCGTGTGCGTAGGTTTTCTCGGGATTCTCCCGTTTCCTCATACTTTCTTCATTCCACCATTTCATTCATTATCTCATCATCACCGTCTCCTTTAGCCTAACCGGCATAACCGCGGGACGTAAAACTCAAAAGATTTCATTTAATTTCATTTTTTGATTGTATTTACTATGGTACCCTGAATTGTATTTGGGCTTAGGACTGAAAGTGTGAAACCAATGAATTTAAATAGTAAGTTTACACCCGACTCACATAGTAGATAACACTTGGGATGAACTGGAATTTATCGTTTCACTTTGACAAATCAGCTATCCACAAGTTAAGGTAATTGATTATTTAATATTGAAAGGATGATAAAATACTTTATTAAACACCTGGAACGTTAGATATCCCACACGACATATTGTAATATACGGTTGCAGATTTCACGGGGAAAATCTAACAGTAAGAGAAATATTCTCATGTAGCATTTTTACTTACTTTAAATGATCTCAAGTTGAACGAAAGAAATATATTACAATTTCTTCTTAATATTAAAAGAAACAGAAAAGTTTAGATTTTAAATTTCAATGTACCCCTTTAGAGGACAATGTTAGGCACATAGCATGCAAACAGCAACTGGCAAATTGTTGAGTGATCTATAAGTCTGTTCTGTTTAAAGTCTCTTTTAAGCACTGGTGGGATGTGAGAAGAAACCTGCTAGTTAAAACAGAATCTGAACTACTAGTAGGATTTGCATCAGAGGTAATCACCTTATGGAGAATCAAACTCATGGCTTGCGCAAAGAAAATATGCACGTTGTCCATTGGGTCACAAAGAGGTACAACTAACAAATGAAGTAACTGGACGCTATCTTAAATAAAAATATGTAACTGTTAAATATCACTTTTATAAAATGTAATTTAAATATTTGCCATCATGCTCTTTGCTTTAGTCACCCGATTTGATTAGCCTTAGAATCAACTTGAGAAACTTGTTGATTGTCGAAGATCCAAATTCGTACCACCACCTATAAGAGTCCATTTTATTTACACAGATAATCGTGGTCGATTTTCTTGAAAAGAATGGGACGCTAGTTCTTAACGACATCAGTCCTACTCACTTCTCTACTGGCTCCGGCACATACCGATGTATTAACCATTGTCTGAGCATTGTGGCCCTCCTTGGCTCATTAACATGAAATGTACATCTAGATCTCTGTGACAGTGGCCATACCCGATATTCACTAGAGATTTGTCTTTTGCCAATCTGAATTATCTTCTTCGTTTTAACCTGGGAGTTCAGTGAGTTTCATCTTCCTGTTGAGCTCTCTGTATCTAATTGTGTAGATCTATTTGAGTAGGTTGTAATATATGTTTCCTGTGGTTCCATTCCAGAATGTGGATACGGTGAACCACGGCGGCGAGTCCTATGGTCTGCGGACACCCATGAGGCTATTCTTACTCGTCGCCGCAGTCATACTACTTTTTGTCGGCTATCCTAATAGTGAGAATTTATAAGTTTTACATTCTGTGTGCTCGAGCAAAATACCTTACTTTATCTTCAAAGTGCCAAAGCTGGAAAAACTGTTTCGTTCCTCAGCAGTTGAGTATGTATGGCTATTGTCTGCAGTCGAATTTGCTCCATCAATGGCCAGTGTTCAGGTATTAGTGTACCTGCTCTATCAATAAACTGTGTCATATAGATAAAACCCACAGAGATATAACATTTTGGGCTGACATTTTTCTTCTAGCTCTGACTCTGTATACTGTTCGGTCGAGTTTAATTGTTTTTGCATTCGTACCGAGAGAAATCCTTTAAATTTCTATAGCGCAAATTTGGAGGATGATAACGTTCCCTTCACTGCTTTTGATTTCGACTCTGCCGTATGTGAGTCATCTAATACTGTTCCAGAGATTGACCTATATTTTACAATATGTCGTACAACGTTTCGCCCAATTCACTGCTCATATCATTGCAACTGTTTAATAGTATCCCAACCAGAGGCGGATCCAGGGGGCGAAAGGGGCGATTGCCCCCAGAAGAGGAAACTTTCTTATTTTATATATATAAATAAAACCCATCCCAAAGTTTGGAGCCCTTAAAAGTAGCAGTATGACAACCCACCGCCCCCCCTTCCACAGAAGTCGGTCCTGGATCCGCCCCTGATCCCAACTGTTCCCATCTTGATAGCATGAGGTTTTGGTTCTTCCCATTTTGAAACCAGAGAAACTTCCAACAAAGTGATGATGATGAATGAAGGCTTCTTAACCCTCCATAGCCCGTGTAGTCAATTGTAACATCAAGGCACGCGCGCGGAGTCTCACTCCGTAATATTTATTTATCTCATTTTAATGCGTATTTTGTTTTGGAGCGATATTAAATTGTTTAATATTTTCTTTGTAATGTTTTTGACAATTGCCCACGTATATTTTACAGCACAAACTCTTTTAACAGTTCTAAGAAAACTAAAATTTCTCTATCCGCGGCACATGCTACGGCGGGTTAAATCTGGCTTTCGAGACGATCAAGATTGTCTGTCATGGATCGAAAGAAGCAAAAGCCGCACTGAAACTTGCTCAAGAGAGTGTTTAACTCTAAATATCAAACATTCGCTTATTAACTATGTATTCGAAACTCTAATATATACATAAGTCGTAAGAACAATGGATCTGTAGCTCGTGGCTGTTGGTTGATAGATTCATGCTTACGACAGTCAAACCACTGATAAATTTAAACGATGGTCTCTTTGTTTGTTATACACCATGGCTGTTTATTTCACCTGGATCTTCTATTGTCCTCACACACTAAACAGCTAACAAGTAACCATGAATTCCAGGAAGGGTCGAAGCATTGCTAAAACAGCCCCGATTTTATATATAAACGGCTCAAGAAATGAGAATACTGATGGCTGTGCCTTCATCACAAATGAGCACGGTTCGGAATATATTCTGCATCGCGTGTGTTCAGTGTTCACAGCTGAACTAACAGCAGTCTTGCGCTCGACCATGTGCTTAAGCTTTCGCTGAATCATGTGCGTATTTGCACTGACTGGCAAAGTGTTTTAAAAAGCTTCAAGAACGCCTTTAATAAGCAAACCCTTGTGAAATATCATCACCTACAGCAATACGATTAGATTGTCGTTGCCTGCTGGCTGCTGGAACATGGTATTCTGGGAAATGAGTAAGCAGACACAGCAGAGAAGAATATCGGTTTGCCAAAGGTTTCATTGGAGCACTCTCTGCCGTCCTCCAATCTCAGTAATTATTTCTTCCCACGGATGCGCTCTTATTAGCAAGAAGATTGGAACCAAGCTAAGGAAAAAACTCTACTTATTAAATCAATTTTGGGCAACTGATAAACGTCACCACATACTAGCCACCGGGATCAAGTTATCATGACTCGCCTTTGTATTGGACACCCTTATCTCACTCATTCGTATCTAGTGCATGGCGTTAACCGTCCGTATTTGAAGGCTATATCGTTCCACTGAGTGTTCGGCATATTCTCATGGAATGTCCAGAATACTCAGTCCTCGCAAAACGTTTAGTATTACTTGAAAATTTCAGTAGTTTTTAGGATAATACAATCTGTAGTGATCGTATTACTACTTTTGTTCGTGAGATTTAAACAGTTAGCTTGTTCTGAGGTTTTCCTTCCTACATTTTTGGATCAAAAGATCCAATATATTTCAATCTTTTTTTTTTTATTTTTTTTTTGTAAGCCTTATATCTGGAGAACTACACTCAAACTATCACTTAACTCAGTATGATGTGCTTACTCCGTAAAAAGTACGAAAACTTGATTTAGAGGCCGTTTAAAAATTTTGTGGCCCCTGATCCGAAAACTAACTATTGGCCAAGATCACAATCTTTTGATCCATTTTTTTCAATCATTCCTAAAATTCTTGTTCTTGTTGTGTGGTATTATTACAGGGGCTTTATTACATTGTATTTATTATTTTAGGCTTTCTGCAACCAAATTAAATTTTGTAATTAACTTTTAATCTCTTAGACCTCCAGTTTTTGGAAATTTTATTTTTGATTTTTAAAGTGCCGTAGGTGTCGATCATTGGCCTTATCAGAGACAAGTGGCCCTGTTACTGTGGTCTCCATTAAACCATAATCATTCACTATTATGAACTCGTGTAACTGAATACTTACCATTCCTGTAAGCGATCCATTGAGTGTAAAGAGAAAACTCCATGCAGGTGAACAAAAGATGCCAATTCTACATGCAGTGAGAACAACAAATGCTGCAGCTGTTCCTGCGACAATTGTATTTGCTATCACTCGGGCAATGATGGCTGAGTCTCCAGGATTGGACATGCTTCCAAGAGAACCTCCGTTGAATGCCAGAAAGCCAAATATCAAAATCATACCTCCAATACCTATAAGCTGGAAAAGTTTTTTTTTTTTTTTTTTTAATCAATACTGTGTGCCCAAAAACATACATACTGTTTGTTATAGCAGTAATAATAAAAGGTTAAAATGGGAAATATACAGCTCATTTTGTTCAAATGAATACACAGGCCTATATTTCGAATAATCATTAATGTTTACAGACTGCATGGAATATTTAAAATAAATTGACGCACCAAGACATTCAGTATAAATTTGTATAAAATGTCTTCGACTCGAGGATTGTAGATAGACTCACTTATATATATGTATATATGATTTTAAATATAAACCACTTTTAGGGAGATAACTGCATTAAATATTATCGTATTAGGATTTCCGCTTGTTGTAATCAAAGGTCTTTATTTTTACCGATAAATAATTTCGATAGATTATTTAATAGATAAATTGCACGATATGACAGATACCATTATTGGATTTTTAACATATTTAAATACATGATAAATATAATTCTGTATTCAACGAGATCACAATAATCGAAATTGATTTTTTAAAACCTTGTTCATTAGTTTACTTTATATCCTATTTTTAATTCTGGGTCCAGATGCGGAAACAAGTTAAATCTTAATTATTATTCTGCGAATTATCGGTATAAATACTGTGGCTGTTCATTTGTTTGATTATTGAAATTGAATATGTCATTTAAATAAAAGTGTTACAATATTAATATACTGTACATTGATAAGAGAAGAGTGGTTCCTAATCATGATAGCAATACAGAAATATGTCAATAAGAAACGTACACAGTATCTGTTTACTTGTGGCCTTAAATAAACTTTACGCACATGGTTTATTTAAGAAGATTGGTTGTAATGCTCGTTCGTATAACAAGAAAACTAAATTCAGCATGCCTTTCTTTATATAGAAAACTAGTATTTCTCGGGAATTTCCCGTTTCTTCCCACATTCTCATTCCACCATTTCATTCACAATTATTTACTTTCATTAACCACCCGTCTCCATTAATCTAAACGGTATATACGTGGGAAAATAAGAATACTTGCAAAACTTTAACAGGATCTAGGCGTGTAAAATAAGAAGTATAGGGATCAGGCTAGATATATCTTAATGTTGCTGCTATTAGTATTCAGCCTGTACGTGGGATGACAATATTGAGAAGGATTTCGGATAATAGGAATACAGAGCAGAAACTGAATCCAGTTGGCGAAGGACAGAAGTTAATAGAGAGCTTTTGTGAATGTGATATTGAAACTTCCAGTTCCATAGGTTACAGATCTACTTAGTGATGTTGCCAGACACAGAACATTTCATTAATATGGAATTATTATCTCTAAGGTAAATGTTTCGTTCAGTTGATGTATTTCTTTTCTACCTTTTGGAAACAATTTACGAATAAAGCTTTATTGTAATCGATTTTTCAACATCCTATCGATATTATTTCAGCCCGCCATTCCCTCACAAAGGTGATGCATGAATTGGACATTTGCGAATCCGGTACTGACGTTTAAGGTGCAATGATCCTCGTGTCACAAACTTAATCCGTGTTAGCCACAGAAACATGGTACCTTACGCATTTCTTACTTTTCTAAGTGTTTTCTGTGAAAAAGAATATACAATGAAAATAAATTATCTTTTTCAGACACAAATAAATAACACTAAATTAAATGAAACACTAAGAGGACTAAAATAACATAAAGTGGCGGGAAAGGACAAATGTAGTTTTTAAACACATCACGCTGACGGTAATGTTTACACCAAAACTGCGAATTTTTTATTATTATTATTTCCAATTTTTTCTGACTCTACAACACACATGCATCATTTAAAGTTTATAATTATTTTACAATTACTCCACTCCAGAAGTGGAGCTTTCTCATGGCTATGCGGTTAGTATACGCGCCTTTGGTACAGGAGATCCGGGTTTGATTCCTGGTAGAAACATACATTTTGAATCGCATAGCATCGGTACTAAACGGGACGATAAACTCCCAATCAACTTACCTACTTTTCTGCGTGTTTATTACGTATTTCACTCATACTACGCTGAGTTATAAAACAGTGAAGATTGTGGTTTTAAAATCTCGTATTAAGTAAGATGTGTAGTTTCAGGTAATTTTAAATATTGACTTTATGTGTAAGAACTATTAGTAATACTCACTAACTTACTGGAATCGAGTGTCCCTGAATCTCTTGTACTCCATTCTTAGTGAACCTTCCTATTCGTGGTCCAAGGAAAGCAGCTCCAATCAAAGAACAAATTCCACTGAGACAATGAACTACTCCGCTGCCCGCGAAATCCTGGTACCCAAGCTGGTTTAGCCAACCTTCTTCAGTCCAAGCCCAATGAGACGCAACTGGATACAGAAATCCTATAACGACAAACAATTGAATTTCTTGCAGTAAAAACAACTACAGTAAAACATCTTGATAACGGATACCGATAGGACATGTCTATAAATGAGGAATGTCCCTTACAGTGAGGCTACGCAAAATTTGATTACTCACAGCTCATGTGATAATTGCATGTAATATACAGTAAATATATTAGTTGTAAGAGTAAATAGAGACTAATATCGAAATACTGGAATTAGTATTCGATTGACTCGGGTAGTGAGGGGGAAATCCTCGTCTAAAAATGAACCTACTTGTTCTGTCTAATAACCTCCAGAACTTTGTAGCACATTTTTGATCTTACCTTATCTTTAGACAGAACAATAATTCCTGTTCTACCTCATCTTCGCAAGAAGAGACATTTAGATTTCAGGAAAATTTGATAGTAATTATTTTCCCGATAATTGCATATAAATTTACGGTATTTCTCTATATCATTTCGAATATTATGCAACATTAGTTGCATTTTAAACTAGGAGTCATAGGAATTTCAGTTTTTTTTTTTTTTCGTCAGAAAGGATCTCTGATTAGTTCAATTTCATTTTCAAAAAAAAAAAAAAAAAAAAAGAAAAAGAAAGAAAGAAAGAAAGAAAGAAAGAAAAGTACACAAATAGTGGTCTGAAAGCATGTCCTCTCCTCCAATCCGTGTATTTGGTTTGAAGTCCGTTAGAAGGATATACAAATATATGGTTATATGCCATTATTGAAGCGCGAATAATGAACAAAATTTGAAATTCGAATAGTTACTGATTAGTACGCACTGTTAGTGCACTGAGCTGATCAGTACGGTACTGTATATCTACTTTTGGGCCGCTCTGTATAAAAACTATGACCAAACTTCCTTTCATTTCATATTTCATTGTAGTTGTTATTATCACTGATTTAATAATTCTACTGTAAATTAGCCTCGCGGGCTGTATCTCGAAGATCCTTAATTATAATTAAGGATCTTCGAGATACAGCCCGCTTAATTACTAAATTGTGATAAGAACAATAAAGAGGATCCCGCGAAAGTAAAGGCTAAACAACTTTTTGCAGTAAAAGAAACTAAATATCCTTTTATCATAAGCAACGAACATACTTTGCTGATGTACAAGCTGCATAGAGGCATAGGGAACGTCATGTATTTTAAACGATACAACGCGTTAAAGGAATAACTTCACCAACGAACTCGGTCGAGCTTCAACTATCTACTGCCAAAAACAGAATTTCAAAAATTCGCTTTCATTCAAGAGTTATCGTGTGGGGAAATGGACACACGGACTACTAACAGTACAATCCTATAAGTCCCACTGCGGATCCTAAAAGCAGACCAGGGAAGAAGATAAGAAAGGTAACAGACAACATACTAGATTTTTTGTTTGTTTATTCTTTTATTTATTTATTTATTTATTTATTTATTTATTTATTGAAGTTTATCGTCCTTTTTCATTACCAACGTTATATGGAACGTGCGTCTACAATTTAGAGAGAAGTCCGACCAATCATAATGCATTCAAATGTCAATGTTTTCTCACCGAGAACTGAAGCCGGGACCACTTGAACACAAGGTACGCGTGTGCTAGCCATCAGACCACCGAGGAAAGCTGCTGAGACTGTATCTATAAGTTTCACTTTTACTGCTTCTTTGTTAGTTGTAATTCGATCGTTTACATCAGGAGTTCTCAATTCATCAATAATTCTATGCCACATTAGCAATTTCAGTTATGTTCGCGGCAGTATTTAGAATTGTTAGATGCTGCCACCTATTTTGATCTAAATTAGTTTCCATGTAAAGTAGTTAATTTTTCAAAAGGGCATAGGTCACGACAAAGAGCTATGATGGCAATACGTTGGAGACCTCTGGTATTAAGGTGCATGAAAGTACATCGCTCTACATACACTAAAGCCCGCTAACGGATCCTGAAATGTGTTAATTCAAAATTTAATAAAGTTGATATTACTCAATTCCCTAACATTCAGTAGCATCCTTTCAGCTCAAAAGTCATTTTAACAAAATGCTTTTCATCAATATTCTATGCATTCCGCGCATACAATACATCAATAACTATAAGTTTTGCTCACCTGAAAAGTCTCGATTTAAATATCCTAACTATTTGGTAATGAAATGAAATCTTTGAGTTGTACGTCCCACGTATTTGGTAATGTATAGACATTGTATTATGAAGTTTCTTGTGAAAATTCATGTAGAAGTCAGAATTTAAGAATTTATATTCTCAATGTCCCGAAATCTCTGTCATCTATTGCATATTTATTAATGGTAATGTACCCAATGTTAATACAAACGAGCGAAGGAGGTTTTTCTAAAGTTACCAGGTTTGAATTTGTGCCTTTTAGCTTTGATCAATTTCAGGCTACATGTTTAAAGTAATTATATATATATATATATATATATATATATATATATATATATATATATATATATATATATATATATATATATATATATATATATATATATATATATAAGTTATCGTGGAAAATTTAAAATACAGTAGGAAATAAGTTATTCCCTTACCCTTCATTGATTTCAGGGGGCGCGGTGGCTCAGTGGTAGAACATTCATCTCCGGTGCTTGGGGTCCCTGGTTCGATTCCAGCTCGCGCCGTGTGGACTTTGTGGTGGACAAACACCGTGCTCATGGGTTTTCTCGGGGTTCTCCCGTTTCCTCCCACTTTCTTCATTTCATTCATCTCTCATCATCACCGTCTCCTTTAGCCTAACCGGCATAACCGTGAGAAGTAAAACTTACAGATTTCATTTCATTTCATTTTCCATTTATTTCACTTCATGTAATTAATTATTCGTTAACAAACCGCTTTGTTATCATTTTGTTTATTTAAATAATTCTTATAGATTTGTTCCCTCTTGCGCCAATTAAGTTAAAACTAAAGTAATACACCCATAACAAATAACAAGGGACAATGAGATGTCCTTATCTTTCCAGATATTGCTATACTTCTTAATTGCAAAAGAAATCAAATAGTGAGCAGATGTTACCTGTAAGAACGAAACTGTAAACAATATAAGCGATGAAGTTGCATCTCTCAGCCAAAGCTCCAGACAAAATGGTGGCCGCAGTTGCTGCAAAGACATATTGGAAAAACCAATGGGCAAACGTATCGTTATTGATGTTTTGTCCTCCGAACGCAGTATAACCAATAAACCAGTTTCCGCGGCTGTACGCAAGAGCATAACCCACCAGCCAATAGGAGATGCAACCAATAACTGTAAAACATGAAGAAACATATAAATGCGCAATGTAATTATATGTATTTATAAAAAAATATATATTCTAAACAAATAGTAAATAATCATAGTATAGAGTGTTTCAAAACAAATATCGGGATATAAGGCTTTGTAGTATTTATTACATTTAACGTACAATTATATAATACAGTACATCAAATGAAAGAACAACTCAGTTTTTGCAACAAGTGTTCAATGTGAGCACCATTCGTCACACGGCACACATCGAGTCAGTAGGCGAGAAAGCTCAATAAACTTTCCGCCGGGATATGGCATCAAACCCATTTAATTTAAGGTAGTCTCGTAGCAACTGTACCATCTTGTGGGGATTTACTGACCGCCAGATGCGAACATTATGAGTGTTCACATCGACACTTAGCTGAAATGTCGATTCATCACTGAAGATGACACGATCCAGAAAATCTTCATCGTCATGCAGCAACATTTCATTTGCAAAGTTGGCACGTAAACGTAGTCTGTAGAGCTTGTATCAACTACAAACGATAAGGAAGTAGTTGTAAGCGTCTCCTTAAAATTCTCCACACAGAAGTTGCACTCTAACTACAGATTCAATCTTTGCAAAATGTGAAACAAACAAAGCTTTCTGCTCACTAATCGCCATCTTTGCTACTAGCGCTTTCTAACGGTAGACAGAGGAAACAGCGCATGCGCATACGTGCATACAAAATTGTTTGAGTTGCTCTTTTATTTGATGTATTATTTATGATTGTAAGTTTATTGTAATACATTCTACAAAGCCTTAAAGCTCCGATATTCATTTTGAAACATTACGTACATCGTGTACTACATCTAGTTGTAATTAAGTGTACGTACGTATAATTATAATGATATCATTTTGCCTTCCAAATCCATGTGATTTTCGTGGCATAATTGCTTATTAGTTATAAGAGTGCTCACCTCACGTCTTATATGTCTACAATAGTTCGATCCTAGATCATGAGAGTTTCTGATGGACAACATCCTGCTGGTGTTTTCTCGGGATTCTTCAATTTTCTCTCACTTAACTAATTCTTCCGTAGCTTAATCATCCACTTACACCTACAATCCATATCCTCAATCCTACAAGACTTATGCATGAGACGTTAAACTAAATATGAGGCGCCTAGTATCAAAAGCCGATAAATCCATTCTTTTACAGAAATTGAGTTACACAGGGTGTCGCAAACAGATCGGGACGTTGGAATATCTCGAGAAATACACGTCGTATCATGAAATACAAAAACACGTGGCAAATATATTTTTAAATTCTATTTCAGGGTGGAACAATGTATTCACCCGGGTGCCCCTAAGGGGGGCAGATGGGAGAAACTTGAAAAGTTTAAATGGGACCCCCAATATTTAGTGCAGATTCAAATGCTACATACAAAACTATCTGGGAAACTTTTACTGGAAAAAAAATTGTGTATTCTTGACAGATGGCACTGTAATCGCGAAAAATCTGTTTTATTGAATAACGCAACAGAAAGATCGGAACAGGAAAATACCTCGAGAAATACACGTCCGAGCATTAAAAAAAAAAAAGTGTCAAATATTTGTTCTATTTCTATTTAACTATGTGCAAATCAATGCTCCTTGGCGCCCCCTAAGGGGGCAGAGGGGGGAGCTTGAAAAGTTTAAATGGGACCCCCAGTTTTTAGTGCAAATTCAGATGCTACATACAAAAATACGTAACTTTTACTGGAAACATTTTTGTGGATTCTTGACAGATGGCACTGTAATTGCGAAAAATCTGTTTCATTGAGTAACGCAGCAAAAAGATCGGAACAGAAAAATATCTCGAGAAATACACGTCCGAGTATGAAAAATCAAAATATGTATCAAAAATTTGTTCTATTTCTATTTAACTGTGTGCAAATCAATGCTCCTTGGCGGCCCCTAAGTGGGGCAGAGGGGGGCAACTTGAAAAGTTTAAATGGAACCCCCCAGTTGGTAGTGCAAATTCAGATGCTAAATACAAAAATACGTAACTTTTATCTGCAACATATTTGTTTGTTTGCTCGGTAGATGGCACTGTAATCGCAAAATCTGTTTCATTGAGCAACGCAACAGAAATGTCGGGACAGTGGAATATCACGAGAAATATCCATCTGGGCATGAAATTAAATACAAATATATGGGTCTAATATTTTTGATCCCTAAAATGTGTGTGTGGAGATGAATGAACTTGGTCAACCCCTAGAGGGGGCACTTGGAAATGTGACATAGGAACCTCCAATTGTTACTGTAGATTCATATGCTGTACACAAAATCGACGTAACTTTTATCGGAAAAGTTGTTTTGTGTTCTTCACAGATGACAATGTGATATCAAAAAGCTTAATAATGCATTAAATGTATTTTCGAGCAAGAGATACAAATATTGTTTACCTGCCGAACGTTTATTTGAATTCTTTTATTGCAGTTACCGTTACTGGAAGCAGTAATCATGTAATCATGAGCGTTGACAAATAGGGAATTATAGGGCATTTGCTCCCTCTGGAATTTAAATTGCCCCCGATTTTGTTAAATTATCCCTACATGTGAGGACTCATTGTGCACAATTACGTTTTTAATGGTAGTTTCGCCTCCCTGCCCCCGTCTTCTGAAACATCGTGCTTCCCTCTCCTCGGAAAAAGCCTGTGGGTACCCATGACTGTAATCACAACAACTAAATATTTCTTTCAAAGTGCACAGAAATGTTGGAGTTTAAACACACGCAATATTTGAAATTGAACGTTTTGCCCCCAAGATTGAGGACAACATTAGGCTAAAATAGTTCTCCGCGAAACCAAGGCATTAAAATAAAATCAAACAAGCATGAAACTACCCTAACTGCTAGAAGAGTTGTTTTTATATCAAAGCAACGTTGGTCATCAACATGTATGTCAAATAAGTCATCGAAATAGAGCTGGTGATTGTGTTTGTAGTTGTTGTTTAGTTCCTTGCGGAGTAGCCTCGGCATACCAGCTTCGAGTTAGCTTTGCATGGAAGACACTGCACAACAGTTTTCATCAGTGCAAGTAGTGTGGAATGAATGAGAATCGAAATCCTGCCAGAGACTTCCTTATCACGAAGTCTTATTGTGAATCCGATTCGAGGTGTTCATTGTGAGTGAATGTCTTGTAAATTAAGTGCACTTTAGTGGCGAAGGTAAAGTCAAATTGTGGCGATCTCATGTGGCGAAGTGCTGAGCACGACAGAATAATCATTTTGCTGATGCGCGGATGGGGTGACCGCCAAAGATCGTATGCTGAAGTTAGGGCGCTATTAAATCAAACATTTCGCGGTCCAAACGATCTCATTTCAAACTCGACTGTCGAGCGCACCGTGCGGCGCTTCGAGGAAACAGGAAGTATAAAAAATCGTCGAATTCCTGGGTGACCAAAGTCATCGACTACGGCCGAAAAACAGCTTGACGTTGCATTATCCTTCGTTGAAAATCCGTAAAGGTGCTCAACAACATGATATCAGTTGCATGGCTGTTCACAGAACTTTGAAGGCAATCAAGTTCCACCCGTACAAACTGCATCTGATAATTAACTAACTAACTAACTAACTAACTAACTCTATGGCCTACGGAACCCGGAGGTTCAATGCCGCGTTCACAAAAGCTCTCCACTGACTTCTATCCTTAGCTAACTGCATCCAGTTTCTACTTTGTATTCCTATCTCTGCGAGATCCATCTTAATATTGTTCTCCCATCTGCTCCTTGATCTTCCTAATGGTCGTTTTCCGATTGGTCTTCCAGTCAAGACTTTGAAAGCGTTTCTACTTTTTTCCATTCTAGCTGCATGACCCGCCCACCTAAGCCTCCTAGACTTCACGACCCTGACAATGTTGGGTAAACCATATAAATTATGAGTTCCTCGTTATGAAGTTTCCGCCATTCCCTATTCCCGTTCCTCTTGGGTCCGAATATTCGTCTCAGGATCTTGTTCTCAAATACCGGTACTTTCAGTCTATGCTCTTCCCTCAGAGTAAGTGTCCATGTTTCGCAGCCATACAAAACAACAGGTATGATTACCGTTTTGTATATTTTAAGTTTCAAATTCGACAGAATTCGCGACGACAAGAGATTTTAAACCGAATAGTAACACGAAATCCCTGCTTTTAGACGACATTTAATTTCTTCGTGAATATGATTTTCCTCTGTTAATATTGATCCAAGATATTTGAAACTATCCACTTTATCAAAAGTATTATTTAATTTTTTAACGCATCCATAATTTGCTGCATTCCGGTCCCGACGCACTTCCATGTATTTAGTTTTATCTGCATTTACTTCTAAACCCATGTCCCTGCAAGCGTTTAATAAGATCTCTGCATTTCTTTCTATTGTTCTCCTATCATCGCCTATTAAATTTACATCATCAGCATATGCTATAACCTGGTGAATACCGTTCAACTCTAGGCCCTGGTTGCTATCTTTGATTTTCCTTATAGCGTATTCCAGAACGAAGTTAAATAATAATGGCGACAACGCATCTCCTTGTTTCAGGCCATTTTCGACGTGAAAGCTCGTGGACAAAAATTTTCCTAACCGGACTTTACTTTGGGATTCATTTAAACATATCTTAATTAATCTAATTAGCTTTCTCGGTATTCCAAGTTCTGTAAGAACGTTGTATAATATTTCTCTCCTAACCGAGTCGTACGCCTTTCTAAAATCAATAAATAGTTGATGTACCGGGGTATTGTATTCCCACTTTTTTTCGAGTATTTGGCGAATGGTAAATATTTGGTCGATAGTTGATCGATTTCACAAACTCCATCTGATGCATGAGTTAAATGAAGATGACTTCGACCGTCGTATGGAATTTTGTGAACAGATTATGAGGCGCATTGATGACGATCCTAACTTTCTCACTAGAATTATTTTTTCAGACGAAGCCACTTTCGAATTAACCGGTCACGTTATCAGACATAACTATAGATTTTGGGCTGACAGCGATCCTCATTGGTCGGTTGAAGCACATGCCCAATACCCTCAAAAATTAAACGTCTGGGCGGGAGTGATGAACACCTCCATAGTTGGACCATTTTTTATTGACGGGAATTTGAATACTGGGAAGTATGAAGATACGCTGCAGAACGACGTACTTCCAGCAATTAGAGACACTGTAGCGGATAACTTAGTCGAAACGTGGTTCCAGCAAGATGGTGCGGGCCCGCAATATGGTGTAAATGTTAGGCAATTTCTGAATGAGCAATTCCCCCAAAGGTGGATTGGCAGAAGAGGTGAATTGAGTGGCCAGCTCGTTCTCCTGACTTGTCGCCACTGGACTATTTTCTCTGGGGACATTTGAAGAGTCGTGTGTGCGAAAGGAAGCCTACCAACTTAGATGAATTTCGGCAAAGCATTATTGACGAAATTGCACTCATTGAACTCAATGTCATTAGGGCTGCTGTAGATGGATTCTACCATCAAATAGGGACTTGTCAAACCGAACAAGGTACGCAATTTGAGCACTTACTATAACACACTGGTTACTGGCGAATATCCTAGGCACCAACAAGTACCTCGACGGTGAGAGGCGAGGTGATGCACCGACACAATAGACCCAGGAGGGAATATACAGCTACTCAGGTACGTTCACGTAGCTGTTCCTGTGTAGCACTACAAGTAGTTAATTTATAGCCTGTTGCTATATCTGATATACACATTAGGCCTTTCCACTTCAATATGAATGTTTAATTTTAAACTTTAGTTGTTTCTCTTATTATTTCCTGCTAAGGTGACTAGAATAAAGTATATTCGATAACAATTCGGCATGTCTTTCTTTCTTTTGATCGGAAGCACATTTTGTGCATTACAGCGATAAAACATAGTTTTGCCACTACAGTGTCATCTCTTAAGAACACAAAAGAACTTTTCAGATAAAAGTTGTATATTTGTGTGCTTTCCAACTGAATCTGCAATCACAACTGCGGGGTCCTATTTCAAATTTCCAAATTGCCCCCTCTGTCTCACTAAGGTGTATCCAGGTGTTTTCATTTGCACACACACACACACTTTAGGAATCAAAAATATTAGACCCATATATTTTTGTTTAATTTCATGCCCAGATGCGTATTTCTCGAGATGTTCCACTGTCCCGACATTTCTGTTGCGTTGCTCGATAAAACAGAGATTTTGCGATTACAATGCCATCTACCGAGCAAACAAACAAATATGTTGCAGATAAAAGTTACGTATTTTTGTATTTAGTATCTGAATTTGCACTACCAACTGGGGGATTCCATTTAAACTTTTCAAGTTTCTCCCCTCTGCCCCACTTAGGGACCGCCAAGGAGCATTGATTTGCACACAGTTAAATAGAAATCGAACAAATATTTGACATGTATTTTGTTTTTACATGCTCGGACGTGTATTTCTCGAGATATTTTCCTATCCCGATCTTTCTGCTGTTACTCAATAAAACAGATTTTTCGCAATCACAGTGCCATCTGTGAAGAATACACAAAAATGTTTCCAGTAAAAGTTACATACTTTTGTGTGTAGCATTTGAATCTACACTAAAAACTAGGGGTCCCATTTAAACTTTTCAAGTTGCTCCCCTTAGGGGGCACCAGGGTGAATTCCTTGTTCCATCCTGAAATAGAATTAAAAAACATATTTGCCACGTGTTTTTGCATTCATGATACAACGTGTATTTCTCGAGATATTCCACCGTCTCGATCTTTTTGTGACACACTGTATATCGCGTGTTACATATTTGATCTAAAGGAATACCATTGAAATAGAATTTTGTTTAGAAGCTTAATATTTCATATTAAAAGCTAGTTCAAATATGGGACTTTGTACGCGTGTATATGGAGCTTCACTGCACGTTTTGTGAGATTACTCGAAACTAAGCGAAATGGATGTGGCGGGTTTTGATACTAGGCACCTCATATGTCATGTTCTACCTAATATCAATATTATCACACAAAACAGAATGTACGTATGTCAAACGAAGATTCGAAGCAAGAATAAGGATCATATAATGTTTTTTTTTTTTTTTGCTTCCATTTATGAGACTAATTATCTTTTGTGTGTGCGTGTGTGTTGGCTTTGGTGGCATTCATTGTGGCTAAAACAAGGACTTCTGAGATATGTATGAATTAAACATTTTAATGCATTACTGAATAAATGAAACACATTTCAACTGTATCATTTAACGCACTTGCATTATTTGAAACTATTTTAATCCGCATTTTGTTTATTTTGTTAAGATTAATATGATGGCGTGTTCCTGGAGCCAAACATATGCTCTATATTCAGAAAATTACACTTCATGGTCCAGGAGAATATAAACACAACCCTTTGCCAAAAACAAAAATCACTATTTTTTTATTCGGTATGTGTATAGCTTGTTTTGTACTCATCAGTCTGAACTAGGTAAAACTTAGTAAATTGCAACAAAGATTTAGTGAACTCAATTGAAATTAAATTCTTTAGGCAACTTAAGTGGATGATGTATAGTCAGCATACCCGTTTCCATCGCTGTTATTTCTAAGTTTCTAGACCAAAGAATGATTTGAAAGGGATTTAAGAATTACCTCTTTGTTCACCTTCTTATGCTAAAGGATAGTCTTAACACACAAGGAAAAACATATGCCTCGATTGGTGCACTGCTATTTAGAGTTTAAAAGAGATAAGTGATTTTTTTAAAGAGGCATAATCTTTTAAACGTAACTATACATAAACAACTTAAAGAAAATACTACACGTAAGTTTGTCGGGTCTTGAACACAAATTAAATGAAGTACGACTATTGAAAGTGACCTTGTATATATTATTTTGCAAGATATATTACATTCAGTTTAGTTAATTGCATACCTGTATATTTTTTTTTCTTCGTTGCATGTCCTGCTTTTGAAATAGTAATAGTAAGAATCATACTACAAGTGGTCAACCCTGTTGTAATGTACTCATAGTGTAATTATCTGTATAAGTGGAAGTAATAATCAGCAACAACTTTGTCCCGTTACTTAAATTGCAATATATCGTTTACCAGGAATTCTTCCTTTAATTTCTTCCTACCAACTGTCAGCTTTCTCTCTTATTTAAAAAAAAAAAAAAAAAAAATCTTTCCTTAAGGGTTTTCTATGAGAAATTTTGTTGCCTTTCAACATAGTCATTGATGTGAGAAAAGCTATGTCAGTCATGTTAGAAGAAAATGTCTCGTGCAGATGATTAGCATCACCAATGACTAATAATAATGATTATCAGAGAAGTAATTTCCTTAGATCATTAGCGGACAGGCTGTGAGATCTATTTTCTTGTTTCCTTTCCTGAGTTCGGACACAGTTGAAGTTTTCCTCTCTATTTATTCTTGTATTTTGTGGGAATATATCCATGATTTAAAAAAAAAAAAAAGTTATGTAACATATACTGTGTAGCCAGTATAAGAAATTCGTATTCTTTCATTCCGCCCTCATAAATAGCTACTGTTGCCAAATACAGAATAATATAATTTGCTTCTAACTTTCCGGGAAATTATGGGTCAATCACATCTTCTTTCCCATGACAACGAACGCACTGTCACCTTTACATTATTTTCTACAGGATTACAAGTATGCAATTTTTGACCTTTCCTAGGCGTTCAATGTAAAGCGCATTAGCTACTTGGCCTCTCATGAAAACCCGACGATTTTTATGAAGCTTATAGTGAAAGAGACAGAAAAACAAATACAGATATATATATATATATATATATATATATATATATATATATATATATATATATATATATATATATATATATATATATATATATATGTACGTTATGTTGGATGCTTACGTGTCTTACGTTCACATCAATTATTATTATTATTATTATTATTATTATTATTATTATTATTATTATTATTATTATTATTATTACTGTCCACGAGCTTTCACGTTGAGAATGACCTGAAACAAGGAGAGGTATTGTCGTCATTATAATTCAACTTTGTTCTTAAGTACACTATAAGGGAAATCAAAGGCAGCATCCAGAGCCTAGAGATGATGGTATTCACCAGGTTATGGTGTATGCTGATGATGTGAATATAACAGGGGACGATAGGAGAACAATAGAAAGAAATGCAAAGGTCTTATTAAACGCTTGCAGGGACATGGGCTTACAAGAAGTGAATGCAGAGGAAACTAAATACATGGAAATTCGTCGGGATCGTAATGTTGCAAATTATGGATGCGTTATAATATCAAACAATACTTTTGACAAAGTGGATACTTTCAAATATCTAGGATCAATATTATTCTCGGAAATTTCGTCTTGTATAAAACCACAGGCAATGATAAAAATTGAACCATCTAATATGTGAGATGAAATTCTGTCCTTTTGGTTCACTGAATTTATAATAAGGTAAGGTTATATTAATTGGCAAAGTGATTTAAAACTTCACCTTACAGAATTTAAAACCAAAAGAAACTCTTACAATGGACAGTTTCAAAAGAGTTACTATAATTCTGCGAAATGGCTAACCAGGTGTTCATTAAATTATAAATTGCAATATGTGCCATGTTTATTTTGTTACATAGAGGTGAATTTGGAATTTCTCAGAATTCAATGATAAAATAATTTTCATTTAAATAGTGGACCTTATGAAAAACCACAAAGCTATCTCCATCCAATTACTGCATTAAAGACATTCGATTACGTACGTAGATTGATAAGTATTGACACTGATAACATTCCCATGACGAATAAACATAATGAAAATGTTTTGAAAAAATCAAGTTTTCTTTATCAAACTAGAAATTAGCATTTAGAGGACATGAAAAGAACAACGAAACAGTCAACAAAAGTAATTACATTGAACTGCTGAATTAGAACGCAGAATATGTTCAGAAACTTGCCAAAAGCAAATACTTTTTGCTGGAAATTACAACGAATTCAAAATAACCAGTTCTATAGCAGAGGTAATCTTAGAAGAAATAGGACGTGAAAATTTTCTGTTCTTCCTTTGTTGCAATATTACTTGACAAAATAACAAATGTAGCAAATAAGTAGCAACTTTGAATACTATTACACTACGTGGCAACGGTGACAAGGTGGAAGAAACATTCCTATGATTTACATAAACTACTGGAAATCGATCTACTTCAGCTTTGACTGAGCACGCGTGAAAATGAAAAGAAATCTTATACGCTATTTAGTGTAATGAATGATTAATGAAAATGATGATTGTGAAAGATTCAATGGAATGATCATGTGGGAGGAAACGATAGAACGCCTAAGAAAATCCACGCACATTATGTTGGCCATGTTACTACTGATGCTAATATTACCTTTGAGTTTGTTGTGCTGACAAAGGGTGTGCTGCCATTTATGACCTGTTTCTTGGTCAGAAACAACACTACACATCACTGCTGTACATACATATAATTTTAAAATTAAAAAAAGATTGACTAAAATGTAGGAGTAATTCTTAAATAAATGTTTTAAATTTGTTTTACTTTTCAGTGAAAAGATAGACGTAAAAGTGTCAAAATTTAAAACTCTTAATTTATTAAAAAGTACCTAATAGATGACTGTTTTTCCTTGACTAAGTCGCGTTTATAAGTCAAGTAGATCGTTTGAAAATTATTACTCATTTCATTACGAAGTTTTTTCTTTGTATTCTCTTTCTTTTTTAGAACTAGGCCGGATAGTTAGGAGCTGGATGGTCGAGAGATGGTTATATATATTTCTCAACGCATTGATAAATCATTATGCCTTCCTTGTGTATGAATACCTGTAGCATCATTTCCGGTTCAGAAAAAAAATCATTTGTAATGCACTGCTGATCTTGATAAGTATGTTTTGATATTCTACAGTAAATTTGCATTGTCCTTGTTTGCGATCGTTTTGTTTCACTCTGATCTATGATGTAATTCAAGTTTTCTTTTAATAATTATACTCTTTTTATCATATACGATATTTTTAGCTTAGAAACTTACATATGTCCAGGAAGTTCTTCATCATTATATTGGTGACATTTTTTGTGCGCACTGAACCAGCCTCTAAGCACGCAAAGCCAAGCTGCATAACTAAAAAAATAAAATAAAATAAAATAAAAATAAAATAAAGTTTTAAGAAAAATGATGAGTTATGAAGTTCACAATGTACGCAATTATGTAAATATGTAGATGTTACATTACATATTTGTCATCTAATGTATTTACATAATATTTCAATTTCTATATGTTTTATTGAATATGTATAAACTATATTATCAAACATAAATATATTTTTTTAAGTTTGGATTTCAACTAGAAAACAAGGTTAGGTATTGTTTGATTTGATCATTGAAAGAAGTTGATGTATTTAAAACCCTATATTTGGGAAGTAAGGGATTTCAGATCTATGTAACTTTTTTTCTAATCTTTTTAAAATACTGTATTCTATGAGAATACTGACAAAGCAGCAACTGATTAGACATCTTACGTAATTAAAGGGATCAGATTTTGCATTTATTATCGACAATGATGGCAGTATCTCATTTGGCTGAACTATTTCCATTTAGCAATATTATTTTCGTTTATATTAATAATTTAATCGCTAGCAGACATTTATCCCTGTTGCGTCTGATGTAATTCCAGCCTATAGCTAATACAGACTTTTTCTTTGGAAGGAAGGGGGTTACCTTGAATATGTCTTATATTAATACACAACACCAATAAGCAACTGAAATTTCAAGTGAGGTGAGGCTCCTTTGATAGCTCACGCCAATGATTATGTTAAAATACAGCAATTGTCAAAGCAAAGAATGAAATATGCATGATATTTTGATGACAGATGAGAAGACAGATTAGAAATATGATACACTAGCGAGCAAAAGATAAAGTACATTCTGAAAAATATTTTCAGCATTCTTGAACGAAGATGCTGGTATGTAAAAGTGTACGCCAAGGCAGTGGTGCCCACCCCCCCTTATGTCCATGACGCACCCCCCCGCAATTGTCTATCCATAGGTATTCTTCCATGAAAAAAAAACTTTTCGATTAATTTTACCCCCCCCCGTCAAACATATTTATATAGATTTTTAACCCCCCCCCCAAATATTTCAATGACGCAGTTTGCGTCATAGCCCCCCCTTGTGGGCACCCCTGCGCCAAGGAAGGTTTCTGAGGCTTAACTTCTACTCCCTAGAACAAGGTTTTATGAAAAAATAATAATTTACCATATTAAGGTAGGCTATATACAAAAATTCAGAAACAATATGAACTTGAGGGCTTGAAGCCGTCCTCCCACTTGATAAAAATCTGGGTATGTTACTGATGGTGTGCAATGTAATTTACTAATATATATATATATAGATATATATATAGTGGCGGACCCAGGATATGATCAAGAGAGGGACTAAACCATAGTTTGCCGTTTTCAGTGTAAGCACCTATAGCCCTATAGTAAACAATGATATCACTTATTTAGTTAATTTAGCATTATCTCTATAAAATTTTGACCAATTTTCTGATTTACGAGGTTTTTTTCTAGATTTTTGCCAATATCAATCTCTCTGAGAAAAAAGTAATAAAATCTGCTTATTTTGTAGCTTAAATGTAACTCGATTATTTAATAATTTGAGCAGCTCGAGAGAAAATAATGGTAAGTGCCATTTCCGGCGAAATTAAGTTATTAATGGAATTGGTTAGATCGGACTACAGAGCAGTATGTAGGTAGCTTAAGCCCAGAAATGCACCTGCAGATAGCAGGGGAACCTTGTTTGGTATGTGTCATTGCATTGCATTCCATGGGAATGTTGAACTTTCTTTCCCATTTTTTTAACGAAAAGGAGAACAGAGAAATGGCATCATATATGGAGAATGTATGTTTGTTTGAAAATGATATTCTTTTCCTAGCCTCTCAGACGGTTACACGCTCTCTCTGTCATACTATTATGTGTACAAAATATAATAGTGAAAAGGTAGAGTTCTAAAAGAAATTTGGTTATTAATAGCGGTATTGGTACATCGGTTTAAGAAGGAAGTAATGTCATCATTTTATTTTTCGTTGTTTATTTTCGTTAATTATACGTTTATGTTGAAGTATACAGAATAGACGGTGCAACGAAGTTGCAAAATGTGTATGTACAGCACAAACCTATAAATAACAACTGCGGCAATAAAATTATAAATATATATATGGTGAGTTATAGTGAAATATAAAGTGAAGAAATAAGTAGGTGAAAAAGTGCAACAAGACCCTAAATATACAATTGGATTGGATCTTAAGGCCAGTGAAATTGTAAGATAATGGAAATGTAATTTGAGATGAAATGCCAGCACGTCACAAACATAGAGAAGTTAGACACATGTAAAGTTCAATCTTCTGTCCTGGGGCGACTCGGGACTAATGACCACATAACAGAGGGAAGCCCTTGTTAATTGTGAGGATATCTGTGCAAAGATGAAAAAAGATTAGGAATATGATTATGAATAGAATGAACAGTATAGATTTCACGTTCAACAACTGTCAAGTTTGCATGGTGGACATATAGAGAAATGAGTGCATTTAGAAAGGAATATTTGAACCGATATGCAGCATCAGTGAAAGCATCAATTTGAAGAATGTCCAAGAATAGCAGATGGTCTGTTTCAATGCGAGATGCTCTGTATCGAATGTGGAGTATAGTGCAAGATGTTCTGTGATATTTCGAAAGTTCATGTATTTATACGTGAGCCACTTAGACTAGCCAAATATTATGACGCTCCAATATGCATTTTTTTTTTTTTTTTTAAGAAGAAAGCAAAATCATTGCACCAAGCGGAATGTCCAAAAGTAAGGATAAGATGTAAGAATAAGATAAATGGGTGATTCTGAAATTAAGGGGAATTTTCAGTCCCTCTGATTTTTCAGCCTCTAGATATACAATATTAAAGTAACAAAGTTATTATTAAATAGAAAATAATTAGTATTTTGTGTTCCCAGAGTTTATTTTAACATTTATTTTATTTTTCTGCTTTTAAAAAAGCGAAAAATAAGTGAAATGTAACCTCCGTGGAGTGTCCCCACCAACATTTTTCAACATTAACAGAAGAGAAAAACATGTTTTCACTAGAAAATTCGTGAAAAATCCGCATAATTTACTACTGTAAGACATAAATAATGAAACTACTTAGCAAGAAATTAAATTTTAAGGTTATTTTCATGGCCTATTTAATGCGAAAATATTGTCCCTGGGTTGTGAGGTAACCTCCATGGACTACTTTTAAAATTACCAGAAATTCTACTAGGAAGCAGCACTATCCAGTCTCTAGATCTGAAAGTGAAGCTCAGAGCAGTCATTTTGTGAGTGATATGTTGATAAGTGTGTGTGCAGTATTGTGTTCGAGAAAAATCTTCACATATTGTGGAAAATAGGTGTGTACTCTTTGATCTTGTAACCTCCATGTATTTGCTAGTTTTATTATTTAAAATGTTGAAAATGTTTTTTCAATTGATTATTGTTAAAATAGCAGTTTTCCTACTAAAAACGAAGTCATTGCATGTATAGTCTTCTAGCTTTGAGTATCAGGCTGTCTGAAGTGCACTTTTGTAACCTCCATGGATGTAACCTCCGTGGATTCTATCTAGCATGGAGGTTACACATGATCCATGGAGGTTACCATAATGAGCATTTCATGATATTATTATTAAAAATAGTTATATATTTGAGTTACTATGAGCTTCTTATTGAAATGCTACCTATTAGAGCTACCCGGAGGAAAAATCCAAACATTTTATCATATGTTTGCTAAACATGCTACTATAATATAAATTACATGTTGTCTTCAATAATATATGATTTGGCTGATGAATATTGAATTAAAATTTAATTAAATGTTATACATGAGTAAAATTTCGAAATATAACAGATGTATCATTTGTTGTTGCTTATCTCTTTGAACAAAAGTACTAAATGTTTGAAGTTAGGTGTTAGGATTAGTAGAGTCCAAGCTGCACAGGTTTGATAACATATCGATGTCCAAGCTGCACAAGCAATACAGGTTTGTTGCTGATTAAACCTGGATTATTAAAATTATTGATTTACTTTTTTATTTTATAGAGAGAATGGTACCAAGAAAAAAAGAATGGTAGTGAAAAAGTAACAATGGAATCAAATAAAAGCGTTAATTGTAGAGAGAAAAAGCCAAGTAAGGTATCAGAAGTAGGAAAATGAAAAGAGAATCAGAAAGACGAAGAAGAGAAAGAATAAAAGCAGATCCTGTATTATACGAAGAATTCAAAATAAAAGAGAGAGATAGATACAAAGCCAGAACTACAAGCGGAATGATTTTAAAAATAGCAGACATGAGTAAACGAGAGAAAAGAGTCCAGAGAAAAAAATACGTGAAAAAGTTAGAAGGCATACAGAAAAGAAGAAACGAAGAAAAGAAGGAAGCAGTAAATAAAATGCTGGAAGAGGCAACTCCTCCTGACAGTGATAATGGTGGTAACAATCGAAATGTCGTAAGGAATTATATTGTTGGACCTAATTTTGGCCGGGTAGAAACCAGCCGAAAGAAAAGTAGTAAGAAAATTGCAAAACGAAATAAAACTAACAAGGAGAAAGCAGATTTTGGTAAATGAGCTTCGGGGCCATTTTTCGCGAAGTGGTAGTGCATATTTAAAGTGTTAATATTACAAACTCGAAGAGCGCAACAGCCAAAAATAACGGAGAAAAAGCGTCTTGAAGTTTCCGACTCGCCGCATATATATCGTACGACGCATGAAGTTAAGTGACGGCATGACAGATTGAGGAACATCTACGACTCTCGTGCAAAGGGTGACGGGTTCGGTTTCCGCCCGAGTCAACTTTACTTGTTTTGCTTCAACCAATAAGGTAGCCATTTATAGCTAAAAGTAAACTATTATTTCTCCCTATGTTTATAATGAATAAAACAATAGATATGTTGAAATCAGTTGTAAAATCCTTCAATGTTCCATGTTAACTATCAACAAAATGTAATCTATTCCGTAAATATATTGATATCACGAGTTATATTATGGTTGCCTCAGTCATTGCGTAAAAAATGCTCTCCACGCTTCGTGTTTACATCTGTTGGCAGTGTGCGAATTACAAGGGAAATGAGGGGGATAATCTCCTTTGGTTATAGCTACCAAAGGGGATGAAAGTGCTATAAAGTGACATGGGGAAGAAACACATTGGCATTAAATATGCGCAGACTAAGCTGCTTTCAATGTAATCCTGACACTAAATGCAGTCATTTTCATGAGGGACAATACAACTCTGTGCCTGCTGCACAGAGAAAAATCCGTTATCCGGACAGCGGCATATTGTACAAATATACGGTATTCTCTTGCTTACTATAGAAATCAGTACGGAGCATACGCTATCCGTATGCTACATAGGCACTGCCCTTAGATGTTACATCATGTCGTTGCAGGATTTCTGACATCTAACAGTTTTCTGTATATCACATGCATATACTTATGTTATCTTCGTCAGCTATATGTTGTGTACGTCCATTTGTATGTGAGATCCTGACTGCCTACATTGTTTCATACGGAAAGTACGTATAGATGGAACACTTATATGGAAAGTATTATAAAATATGCGTTTTCAGTTATACGTCTGTTGTACGTTAAGTCCAAATACTACAGGAATTACGCATGTAACCTATCTTTTTAAGTACGCCACCTACATTTTTTTTTTTTCTCAGTGTGTTTCAACCATAAAGTGTATTCTTTTATGTAACAGCATTTATGAACTGCTACAACTAGTTTTCAGATCTTCGTACTCTTACTCTAACCTAACGATGTTCAGAAGTTTTATTATAGTTACGTGTTAAAAGTTCCGTATTTTTCCGTAACTACTTTACCCAGTACCAAATAAATCTCAACAAACGTTTTGTTATCAAAATGTGTAATCCGCCAGTGACAACGAAAACGATACCAAATTTTTTGGGATTTCGACAGAATTTACACAGCGAACTCTTTTGTTATGTTGAAATTATGTACTCCAGAAACACCATCAGACATTACTTGACCTTAAAATGTATACTAACATCTCGGAATAAAAAATTGAGTTTTTTATAGAATAGAAGCAGAACTCATAATTGTGTTTCCCTCAAAAGCAAATAGAGCCACTGTGGATACTAAAGACATTGTTGCGGAATTGGAACAGCTTTTCTTGGAAAACAGAACATTCCGGTTTACGTTTACTACAATTTTAGATGTGTGCACAAATCTATATTAAGCATTCAATTCAAAATATTACATTGTCTTACATTTTACTAGTGAATAAAACTTAAATATATCTTCACTGAGTATGTTTTGTAACCTCCGTGGATATTAATGTAACCACCGTGTTTGTCAAAAAAATAAATTACCATTTTTTTTAAAAAATATATTTTCTTGACCTCATCCACTGTAATGATTGTATTTGTTTAGCCCTTAGGTGTGTAAAAAATAAATTATACATTATTTCTCCGATTTTAATTTTTAAGATTTTTCCAATGCCAAAATTCCACTTAATTTCAGAATCACCCAAATATAGTGTAATAAGTCGGCTTTGAGGTCGCAAGTTGTGCCTCTGAGAGAACTTAAAAGATTTAATCTGATATGAACCTTAGCTCTTAGTTTCTACAAGTGTCCACTCCAAGTGAGTTTGAAATCTAAGGCGACGCATAAGTAGCAGTGATGGTAATGTTTACCTGCTACAGAGTGCCGGGTTCCGATAGACTCTGGAACGTCTGCTAGGTGATAAGGAAATCAGTACTTGAATTTTGTCGCTATTGATACTTAAATGCCATCTTATGCGCCACTTGATGAAATTATCGAAAGTTCTTCGTAGAACTACGGTAATTTGATGGACAGTGTTGCCAAGTGCAAGAAATGCTGTGTCGTCAGCATATTGGAAAATAAAGACATTACGTGGTACTGAAGGAATGTCAGAAGCGTAAAAATATATATATATATATATATATATATATATATATATATATATATATATATATATATATATATATATATATATATATATATATAATAATTGGCTGAGTGACGACCCATGAGGAACTCTAGTAAGTGGAAATATAGGCCAGGAGAGTGCATTATCAACTGGGATATACACTATGCGATTTGTAATGAAATAAAGGAAAGGAAATCTTTCAGTTTTACGTGCCACGGATATGCCAGCTAGGCTAAAGGAGACGGTGATGATGAGAAATGAATGAAATGTTGGAAAGAAGAAAGCGGGAGGAAACGGGAGAACCCCGAGAAAACCCAGCACACGGTGTTCGTCCACTACAAAGTTCACGTGGCATAAGCGGGGATCGAACCAGGAATCCCACGCACCAGAGGTGAACGTTCTACCACTGAGCCATCGCGGCCCAATAATGAAAGAAAGGATTAGTATTGTATAGCATATGGGAAGTTTGAATAATTGCTGTTTTTTTTTTTGTTTTTTTTAATTAGACCATAGTGCCACACCTGAATGAAAGACTTTTCTAAATCCATGAGGATGAGGCAGGATGGAAAGCCTTTATTAAACTGATTTGAAATCATGATGCTGAGATGAAACAGTTGGTCATTGATGGAGAATCAAGGCTGAAAGTCTGCTTGATGTGTAGATAGTAGAATAGTAGTTTCAAGATATTTATGGTCCGCAAACAAGAATTTTTTCAGGATTTTACTTAATACTAATCTGACAATGAGTTGATTGATCTGTAAGGACAAACAGAACGAACAGGCGTATTCGGTTTATGAAACATAAATTTCTGAGACTTCCCAGTCAGGAAGGTAGAAACCAGAGTTTGAAGTATGAACTTACATATTGTTACCAGGGTTAGCAGGAATGCGTATGAAGATTCTTTTATGTGTCGATAAGAGATGCCAATCCCAGGTGCTGTTCTATTTCGCTTTAGTGCAGTGTGGAGTTCATTAATAGTAATGGGTGAAGTGACTGGATGTTCCGGATCAATCACATAATCTGTGGAAGGTTGTAAAAGTAGGAACGCAAAAGATGTCTTTCCGTCCAGAGCGTTTAGAGGCAGCTGTTGATGTAAAAATGGTCTGTAGCAGTGTGGCAAAGACGTTTGCTTTTTCTTCGTCGGAGAACAGACATGCCATCTGCAAATAATAAAAAGGGTGATCGTGGTGTTCTTGCCAGCAAGTTCCAGTAGCGAGAATGATGCGCTTTCTCGGAGTTTGCAAGAAGTTGCAAGTTTTGATTCAATGGCAGCGTTTATGTGCAACAAGATAGTTGTGAACTTCTCGGTGTCATTGGTGATGTTGATGAAGATATGCTTCATTCCCAGTTCGATATTTTTTTTCGAAGACGTTGTGGGACTTTCTGGATGAGTGTAACATATGTTGGTAGTAAGGTCGGTAAGGTCGGAGAGATGCACTTGCTGCGTCAAAGTGTGTTCTGAGCACTGGTTTGTATTGCTGTAGTGATGGCAGTAAGACAGGAAGCAAGCTCGGTTTCAGTAGTTGGAGGCGTTATGCCTGTTTTTCTATCATTTTAGAAAAAATATTTTACAGTTAGATACTTATCGTCACAAATGAATAAGAATACAATGATAAAGAGAAGCTTGAGCGAGTATTGTGATGAAGTCGTTTGAGGTACCGCAGAAGCTGTTTCGTTGATCGACTTCAATATCCATTGATGTTGTTGGTGACCGAGACCCTATGTGCTTCACGGATTGTGCGAATTGTGCAGATGAGTGCCTATCTCAAGATGTATTGATTGGTTCGTGTCATCAAGAAAAGTGTACAGGTAGTGTTACTGAAGTGCTACTGAAGTGCTAGGATTTGAATGAAATACAGCTGGTAATCCCGAGTGTCTGCCAAGATTTTTTTGTCCATTGTTGTTGCTAGAGTTTACTATTGTAATGAAGTAGTCTAGGGCCGAAGCTCAAATGAAGATGAAAGTGAAGGAAATGATGAGATAAGGTTCAAACAGCAGGTCGCCCTTCGAAAATGAAAACTCCTGTCAGCGCTTTAAGTATCGCAGGCGTTCTACGCTATCAAATGAGGTATTGCAACACTTGGTGCTTGTGGCACATTAACTAACACAAGAGAGGTTAGGCATCTTGATTCAGTATATGTCTTTTCCAGTTTATTCTTAAGTTTTGAAATACCGCTACCATTATCTTTCCCCAAGCTCCTCATTTAATGAGTTATTTGAGTGTGCAGTTACAAATTGCAATAAGAAAAGAAAAGTTACGTTTTATAGTTAGTAAAAATAAAACGCTATTTTGTTTAGAGAATGTAAGGACTAAGGGCAGGATGTCCTCGCACAACTTCAGAATCTGAAAGGGCTGTTGTACGCAGCTAGAAAAGCAAGTCCATAGCACACGACATCCAAAACAACCCTAATGAGAAGTGTCCCTAAATAATCCATACAATGTTGTCTTATGAAGTAAACTGTAATATTCGGAATCAGATACAGAAGTATTATATATTTTGTTAAAATGTCACCTTTTACCTGCTAATCATTGAGCTAGATATGAAGAAGACAAGCTTTCTTGAATTTAAAAATACGGGATTCAATGTTACTTTGTGACAAATCAATATTAACAACCAAAGAGGCCTTGGTCGCAGAAAGGATGAAATATTAATTCATTAATGTGTGGGTTGCGGTGTTTAGTAATGTAAAGAGATCAATTATTAATGTCTTGGAGTTAATGATTTTCTATTGCAACTGGAAATCTTTCCTTCGTGGATGGACACATGAACACTGTAAACATAAAAGTCATACAACAATATATGTGGTAACAAAGCTGCTGGACGTTAAAACTGGTACTGTTAGCAAGATAACATAGGCCTACAGTCAGAAATAAACAAACAGGCTTCAGTGGTTCTGGATCCTTGACCCTCAGAGTCTTGAATGTCAGTGTAATTGACCATGGGTAAGATCGTTTCATCACAAGTAGGACTGAAAATGACATAAATGCACCATGGAGTGAAATTGGTAAAATACATTACTGTAAAAAGTTTATTAACTCAATAACCACCAGGGATAAGAGCATGTTAGAACGGTAAAGGAATACACAAAATATTAATAATAAAAAAAAAGCAAAATTGCGAGTTTTACTTTAAGAGCATTACAGTGTTTCTTCCTGTATCGAATGTACACATCTCAATTTCTAAAACGGAGGCGCGGTGGCTCAGTGGAAGAGCGTTCACCTCCGGTACTTGGGGTCCCTGGTTCGATCCCAGCTCGCGCCGTGTGGACTTTGTGGTAGACAAACACCGTGCTCCTGCGTTTTCTCGGGTTCTCCCGTTTCCTCCCACTTTCTTCATTCCACCATTTCACTCATCTCTCATCATCACCGTCTCCTTTAGCCTAACCGGCGTAACAGTGGGACGTAAAACTCAAAGATTTCATTTCATTTTCAATTTTTAAAACTTCATTACTTTCCAGTACACACTATCTTTAATAAAACTTCTTAGCACCAAAGAGGTCATTTTTTTTACATGCTTAAATATGTTTTACACTTATGCGCAAAGTGTGAATAAGCTGTTTCCGTAGAACAATTAAGAAAAAATGAGAACTTCTGAAGTATGGGAAAAATAGTGTTCAATGCTATTTCCTGAGGAATCGACATTAACAATTATTCTTAAAGAAACCTTAAATAGAAGATATTGAGGGTAAAGGAGCCAGAGCCACTGAAGAATATTCGTTGATACGCGCATTATCTTACTGATTTCACCAGATTTTATGTCGAGCAGCCTTGTTTATGATGGCAGTATATAGTGTTTACTATGACTTCAGAAGTAAGTATGAAATTTTAAGTTTTAATCTTGAAATATTTCATTAATATTTTTTTTAAAATACTATTCTTTCTTCCTCACTTAGCTGTAATAGATTTCTAGATTTAAATGTGAGCCTCAACAAATCTCAAATTCTGTGAGTTACGAATTTCGGAGAAAAAAGTGAGTGATTTATATGCAGCAATGGTTGAGACTTTTCTTCTCCCAAATTGTTTGCCAAATTATATTCTACACCTCGCGAATTTTTCTCACCATATCCCTGTTTACAAGTTCTATAAACTAAACAGAGAAAAGTAGCTCTTCTGGAATTATCTGAGAGAGATTAAGATGATCTGTAATAATTAATCATATAGGCCTATTGATTTACGGAATTCAAATTATATTGTTAGTAATATACTTGAGAAAATTCTCCCTTTCAAATTTAAAAGATCAATAAAATATTTTATTTAGAAATTAAAGAAATTTGTAGAACATTCTCCATTCTAAATTTCAGTTTAAAATTTTGTTTAGATTTTTTAAACAGCATAGCAGCCAAGCGCAACTACGGAGTGTGACTGCGTTGATACCCTTATTAAATGTTTCCTTCCTCTCTTTCTTTCATACTTTAATTGCCATGCATTGTAATATTATGTAATCCATAACTCTTCAAGCCATTCAAATAATATTTGATTTGATTTTAATGCATTTAAAATCCAACACAAAGAGGGTGGGAATGTTATAGTAAAGAGCTGGGTGAGATTTAATAATCTTGATTCATACTCTCATGAAAAGTTCTGCTTTCATTACCTTTGTCCGCAACAAAATGAAAAATTCTACTTTAATTATTCTTTTTGCACACTCATATAAATGATCTTCAATTACCTTCGTCCGCACCCACATGAAATGTTCTTATTTAGTTACCATTGAGTACACCCATATGAAATGTCCTGCTTTAATTATCTTTGTGCACCCTGTGAAGTTTATAATTCATTATAAAATGTTTTGCCTATTGGCGCCTGACTACAGATGACTGTACTTATCCAGTGTTTAATTTCAACTCAACCTGTTAGTACTTAAAAATGTAAGACAATGTGGAATGTATTTAAATTTATTATATGCATATTTAATATTAATTCTTGGGATAGCAAGGTGCTTGGAGAGACAAGACACACACACACACACATTTATATACTATGTGATCAAAAATATCCAGACACCAGGCTGAAAATGACTTACAAGTTCCTTGCGCCCTCCATCGGTACTGCTGGAATTCAATATGGCGTTGGCCCACCCTTAGCCTAGATGACAGCTTCCATTCTCGCAGGCATGCTTTCAATCAGTTGCTGGAAGGTTTCTTGGGGAATGGCAGCCCATTCTTCACGGAGTGCTAAACTTAAGAGAGGTATCGATGTAGGTCGGTGAGGCCTGCACAAAGTCGGCGTTCCAAAACATCCCAAAGGTGTTCTATAGGATTCAAGTCAGGACTCTGTGCAGGCCAGTCCATTACAGGGATGTTATGGTCGTGCAACTACTCCGCCACCGGCAGTGCAGTATGAACAGGTGCTCGATCGTGTTGAAAGATGGAATCGTCATCCCCGAATTGCTCTTCAACAGTGGGAAGCAAGAAGGTGCTTAAAACATTAATGATGGTCTGCGCTCTGAGAGTGCCACGCAAAACAACAAGGAGTGCAAGCCCCCTCCAAGAAAAACACTACCACACCATAACACCACCACCTCCGAATTTTACTGTTGGCACTACATACTCTGACAGATGAAGTTCACCGGGCATTCGCCATACCCACACCCTGCCATCGGGGCCACACATTGTGTACCGTGATTCGTCACTCCACACAACGTTTTTCCACTGTTCAATCGTCCAATGTTTACGCTCCTTACACCAAGCGAGGCGTCGTTTAGCATTTATCTGCGTGATGTGCGGCTTATGAGCAGCCGCTCGACCATGAAATCTAGATTTTCTCACCTCACGCTTAACTGTCATAGTACTTGGAGTGGATCCTGGTGCAGTTTGGAATTCCTGTGTGATGATCTGCATAGATGTCTGCTATTGCACTTTACGACCCTCTTCAAGTGTCGGCGGTCTCTGTCAGTCAACAGACGATGTCGGCCTGTACGCTTTTGTGCTGTACGTGTCCATTTACGTTTCCACTTCACTATCACATCAGACACAGTGGACTTAAGGGATGTTTAGGAGTGTGGAAATCTCGCGTACAGACTTCTGACACAAGTGACACCCAATCACCCGACCATGTTCGAAGTTCGTGAGTTCCACGAAGCGCCCCATTCTGCTTTCTCACGATGTCTAACGACTACTGAGGTCGTTGATAATGAGTACCTGGCAATAGGTGGCAGCACAATGCACCTAATATGAAAAACGTGTGTTTTTGGGGTGTCCGGATACTTTTGATCACATAGTATATATATATATATATATATATATATATATATATATACAGGGTGTTAATGAACTATACCGACAAACTGTAATAGGTGATTCCTTACATCAAAATAATTCAAAAAGTTCCTATGGACCTGTAGGGAAAAGTTCATAGTTTCAGAACTAGGGCTTCCAAAATCGAAAAAAAAAAGCCAAATATTAAGAGGCTCTATTACGAATTCGAGAAATCGTAGAGTAATGGTCCTTATCAGCGTAAAGGAAGTCATGCATACGCAATCCAAAAATACATATTTCATTAATGTTCAATGGATGTGCGGAGTATTCCCTGAAAGGTGAAATTCCCAGGCATGCCATCAACCAAATTTCGAGATATGCGCTGATTTTATGATTGGTTCAAAGTAGGCAAACGATAAACCTTCACAGCAGTGAAGACGGAATCCTTTGGCGCAATGTCGGAAGTGTTAAGGATTGTCAACAGCACGGTCTCTCGTACCCGGGAAAAGGCATGCTGCGATGTTTTCTTTCACGCTTATAAGTGAAAAAAAAGGAGAAATATACCATGACGAAACACATCGCATCACACATTATTCCGAAGAAAAGAAAAACAAAAAAACATGGAGCTGCCGGTTCCTAACACTTCCGACTTCCCTCCAAAGCACTGGATGTCAATTGTTGTCAAGGTTTACCTCCTGCCTACTTTGGACCCTCCTTGAAATCAGGGTATATCTGAAAATTCTATTGAGAGCATATTTGAGAATTATACCCTGTACAGAATACCCTGCACACCCATTGAAAATTGATGTTATATGCATTTTTGGATTGTGTATGCGTAACTTCCTTTATGCTGATAAGGACCACCATCCACAGTTTCTGAAATTCGAAATAGGGCCTTTGAAATTTAGCTTTCTCGCTATTTTGGACAGCCCTAGCTCTGAAATTATGCACTTTTCGCAATAGGTCCATACGAACTTTTTTGCTTATTTTGATGTGAGGAATCACGTCCTACAGTTTCTCGGTATAATTCATTAACACCCTACTTAACCCCCCTTGCCATTTGAAACTTATGAGTTGGACCCCGCCTAGGATCCTGCGGGAAACCCTGGGCAAATTTTTATCCCAAAAAGTGTGCTCTTGAAAATGATGTTATGTGTGTTCGCCGAGTTTTCCATTTACCCAACCATTTCCGAACAAATGACTCGGTTCAAAGTATTCTTCCAGGTAGTGATGAGCAAATGCAAGACCAAGACCAAGACCCGGGTGGTATTGGTCTTGGTCTTGCACATCCGGTCTTGGTCTTGCTTGCAAAAGTCTTGCAAGTCTTGCTTTTAAGAAATCTTATGCTTTTCATAGGTAAATTTTACTCTGGATATAAGGGATAATAAATTCTACAATGCTTAGGCGTGTACAACATAGGCGATGACCTTCATTTTTTTTTCAATGGGTGCCCACACTACACTATTTTACTTATAAGATAAATCACAACGTTTCGTAATCTTTTTATATTTTTAACGGATCCAATATTCCACTGAGTCCCAAACTGGGGAGTCTACCCCCGAGACACATGAAAGAAAATCAAGACGGCACACATACCGTCGGCACACTGAAATACCATGAACTGCACAATTATTTCTACATTCTAAAGGCGTCAGATTTTTTTTCAACCACGATTAGCTAATCTTTGTATTGAACAAACTTCCAATTAAACACTGAGATTTTGTTTTACTGATTTTAATATGTACTCTATAGGGCAGAACCATGTTCATTACGCAAAAGCAATGAAAAAATTGGAAACTAGAAATGCGGGCATGGAGAAGAAAGGAGATAATTAGCTGGGTTGAACGGAAAACGAATGAGAAGGTGTTAGAAACAGTAGCAGTAGGAAAGAATAGAAGAATTTTAGATGTAATTAAGAGAAGGAAGAGGAACTGGTTTGGATATTGCCTGAGGAGGAACCGTATCATGAGAGACGTGCTAGAAGGTTGAATAATGTCATATCGCTCAATCCTCGATGTAATGTATAGCTAAGGAGGTTAAAAGTTATATTGATAAACAATTATTCAACGTATAAATATCCGCCCATGAGATCAAACTTGCAGCCAGATGCACTAAGTTTTTGTCAATGTCATAAAAATGTTATTTCAATATTAATTTTATGAGCACACATTAAAAGTTTCCAATGGATGCTTGAGCCTCGGAGCCAAGGCCATACCCGTGCAGTAGGCACTATGGTGTACGGAATTACTGATGTTCAATACTACATTTCTCTTTAGTTTTGAAGAAGAACAACACTAATATGTTTAAATATCTAGTTTAAGGTCACACGATTATGCACCGAGGCTATGGGAGACGGTAATGATGAGAAATGAATGAAATGATGGAATGAAGAAAGTAAGAGAAAACGGGAAAACCCCGAGAAAACCCACATACAGGTGTTTGTGCACCAACAAAGCTAACATGGCCCAAGCTGGTATCGAACCAGAGACCCCATGGACCCGAGGTTAACGCTTTACTACTGAGCCAGTACTCGTGCAAGACTCTTGCGCAAGAGTCTTGGTCTTGGTCTTGGTCATGCACCCCTTGGTCTTGGTCTTCGTCTTGCATTGGGATTCCTGGTCTTGGTCTTGGTTTTGGTTTTGGTCTTGCATGAAAAACTCTTGCAAAAACTGCAAGATCAAGACTCTTGCGCTCATCACTACTTCCAGGTAATTTTTTGCAGCTTTTACATTCAAAATATGTTGTAACTCACGATATTCCGCCCAGTGGCACGTATAACTTTCGGATTCATCTAGTTATAACATATCAAATGCAAACTCATTCGGATCTCAATGGAGCCTCTTTGTGACCCTCCCTTGTGAGCAATAATAACGCCTTTTTAGACAATATACACAGGATATGGTCAGGCCCGTGCTGGGATACTGAGGGCGGTGGACAAGTCTACGAAAAGGGCTCACGTACAAACGTGAATATATATATATATATATATATATATATATATATATATATATATATATATATATATATATAGTGTAACTTAATGTAGTAACCGTCGGAAGATGATTCCTGTTCCCAAATAAAATTAACAGTACAGATCAACCTCAGTGTAGAAAAGCCTCGGCGTTATGACCACCCGAAAATTTTCGGAGAAACGCGAAAGCAACCATACTCGAGAACAAAATTTCGGATCAAAATCGGGCAAAGGGGAATGTCAATTATTTTAGTCGTAGATTCCATTAGTGTACAATCGGAGATAGTGTAGCGGTGGTTCAAGAGTGACTCCCAAAGAAACTGGAGTATTCCTTCGAGTATTTCATCAAACATTGAATGAGGAAAATCAACAACAATCAACAATAATAGTACAAGATTCCAATAGTCAAAAGCAGTGGCGTATTTAGGGGGGGGGGGACTTCCGGGCTTAAGCACCCCCGAAATCTTACTTACTACAGTAAAGTATATGAAATATCTTACAGAACTTTCACATTTTCAGGCAAAGCCCCCCCCGAAAGTTAGCAAAGCCCCTCCCGAAACAAAATCGTAAATACGCCACTGGTCAAAAGTAATAGTATATCGTTGAAATTAGAACACTTAGAATTCGAAAGAAAGAAAGACACACATGTGTAATTGATCTATTTTGTCTCAGTACAGAATAAACTCTTTGAAGAAGAGTTTAAATGAAAAGAAGATTCACCAATCAATCATACCAATCATTAGGTCATGGATATAATAATGGGATAGCTTTTTGGGGTCGATCTGTAAATCACTCTGGTGCTCACTATATAAAATTGCCTATTAAGAATAACTGTTAATCGTGAGCACTTTTCCTAACAGTAATTCCTATATTTTAATAGATACTTTAAAAAGCAGGGCATCTTTCGGGTAGAACTCGTACAAATTGTAAATAAAACTTTAATATGAAGCTTCCTGTTATATTCACGAAGTGAATTTTTGCCGAAAGTAAAATGCAAATTGCTAAGAGAAGATAGTATTTACTAAACTATTAACATCTTTAAAAATAGATTGATATTATCCTTGCTGTTCAGCAAAATCGAGCAATAGTGTTTTAGCCTAGTTATTCCCATCTGACCTTCGTCGTTAATGTGTTAATAAGAAACACGAACGTTCAGAAAGGAAAAGTTGTGATCTGTGATGGAAATTTGCACACTACGCCCTGTGTTCGATATTTTATATGTGTTATACAAATTAATGAACTCATAATGAATGGATTAATATAATTATGTTTTTCTTTCCATTAGAAAGACATTCATCGTTGTTCAAAGAATGTCTTAAGTTGCATTCAGGAACTTCAAGCGCACCTACCTATAGTGGAAAGAATCACATGACTATATGTAGTGAATAATGATTTCGGCGAAACTACTATGCTACAGTGAATGACTTCCAAGTTCATGGAAAATGATGACAATTCGTCACGCCAACATAGGCATTGTCACAGTTGCGAAATAACATCCGGCTGCCATGAAGTTCAAGTGTTAGTAAAGGTTGATACGGATCTAAACATTACACCTCAGAACAATGTAAAATGGTTTCCTGTTTATAATTTACGATCATTTTGCTTACCCATATTGTAAATCGTTTGCATAGAGTAAATCAATAAAGGCCATAAAAACATCAGTGTATTATAGAACAGCCCAAACTTTATATCCTAATAAATTTATTTTTTAAGAATGCAGAAGTATGAAACGCGAGCAACACATTAGACTGCAGAAAATTGTGTTTCAAAAATATGCACTTAAAGATTGTTTCCAGATAAATTTCTACACAGGATCAGACTTATGAGTTGCGGAGCTCGATTGGAAACAATTTTGAGGGGAATTATATATATATATGGTCTGTGGAGTCTAGGGCAAGGGAACACCGAGCCTTCCCCAGTTGCATAACACAATACCAAAAGCATGTGTCATGGACATAAAATCGCGGGTCAAAATATCGCTAAGGAAACACAGAATTATTCTTGATTTCAGCAGTATTTTTGTTTACAAATCGCAATATTTGTGAACAAACACCATATGTGTGGGTTTTCTTGGAATTCTTCCGTTTCTTCTCACTTCTTTCGTTCCATCATTATCATCTATGTCATCATCATCATCTCTCTTACTTGTTAGCCTCATGAAAAGTTGAACTCAAAAATATCAAATTTGGATGCACATTTTCTTCATGTTATACAGATTAACATTTCATTTGAACCGAAAAGGTTTGCGTAATTTAACACAGAAAATACACGAAATGAAATACATGTAAGTGCACCAAACGTAGCTCAACAATAGCTAAGCTTGAAGTACTTTATACAGATATTATGTATTTATTTATTTATTTGGCACTTATAACAGGACTACTATCCTAATTACAATAGGCTTTAAAAAATTTGATTATATATAGATACTTTTATACATGTACACTCATGTCCAAAATTATTGTCGCATGTCTATAAATGTGTTGTTATAGGAATAACTAACTAACTAACTAACTCTATGGCCTATGGAACCCGGAGGTTCAGTGCCGCGTTCACAAAAGCTCTCCACTGACTTCTATCCTTAGCTAATTGCATCCAGTTTCTACTTTGTATTCCTATTTCTGCGAGATCCATCTTAATATTGTCCTCCCATCTGCGCCTAGGTCTTCCTAATGGTCGTTTTCCTATGGGTTTACCAGTCAAGACTTTGAAAGCGTTTCTACTTTCTTCCATTCTAGCTACATGACCTGCCCACCTAAGCCTCCTAGACTTGACGACCCTAACAATGTTGGGTAAACCATATAAACTATGTAGTTCCTCGTTATGAAGCTTCCGCCATTCCCCATTCTCGTTCCTCTTGGGTCCGAATATTCTTCTCAGGATCCTGTTCTCAAATACTTTCAGTCTATGTTCTTCCCTCAGAGTAAGCGACCAAGTTTCACAACCATACAGAACAGCAGGCATGATTATCGTTTTTATAGGAATCGTTTTTATAGGAATATATCGTTCTTATTGTTATAGGAATATAATTTGATAACATATTCGTCCGGTATTTCTTACAATGTTAGTATGTGTATAATTGGCAAAGATATGTATGTGGAAAATTTCATGTCCAAAGAGCACTAAATAAGAACAATAAAACGAAAATAAAATTTTCTTGTCCATTTAGCAACATTTTATTTTACTCATTCTAACTTTCGTATTTATAATTCTTTTTCTATGAAATTTACCACAAATATACAATTCCCGATTATACACATAGTATGAGTATTAAAAGTACCCTGCAAACTCATTATCAAATTATATTCTTACAAGAAGACAGTTATAGATATGCGACAATAATTTTGGACATGAGTGTACAATAATAAGAATAAAAATATGAATTAGTGATTAGTAAGTGGTTAGTAAGAATTAGTTGGTTCAGTATCGGGACTATATGAGTCATGGACCTACAGTTCAATGTGGTATCTAAACCACATGAATTCCCACCGAAAATCGAACCCGGATTATACGCATCTAAGGCGCTTACGCTAATCATATAGTCACGAGGAAGCTTGTAATAAATATTAGTAAACGCTATCCATATCCCGAGGGAGCTCATAATAAATATTAATGAAAGCTAACGATATAGCCACGTGGGAGCTCGCGACAAGTATTAGTGAACGCCAACCATAGCCACGAGTGAGCTTATAAATAAATATTAGTAAAGGCTAACCATATAGCCACGAGGGAGCTCGTAATAAATACTGTGAACCCTAACCATATATCCAGGAGGGAGCTCGCGATAAATATTAGTGACTGCTAACCATATAGCCACATTAACTGCTTCAAACATGCACACATAAATCTAAAGTTAAATGGTTTATTAATAAACATAAATTGAACGAAATTCTTACGTTTTGTATCTCCGAAATCTTATCATGAAATTAAGTTAACTGTTTATAATGTACAATTTTCAATATGATAAACTATCAGAAAATTTCACAATTTTAACCAACTAGTCTATGAAATATTATTTACTTTAAACAAGGAAAGAAGCTAGTTGCTTACGCATGACAATCATTCCATTTGTAAGCAGAAAAATATCATCCACGTTTTTCTTCAGAAGATGAAGTTCCAGGGTCAAATTTCTCACTTCTAAGTCCATGTTCATCTGCAAGAATATAGGAAAGAGGGAAAAGTTTATTACATTAATACCGTAATAACCATTTTTCAAAGAAAATTATGCATATATAGTATTGACTAACACCTTGGCTACTTGAAGAACAGCAGACAACATTGATTTCAATGTGGAGAAAGACATACAAAATGCTTCCTTACCCCCTGTAAACGAACAATTTCGAAAACGGTGAAGCACGTGTCCCTATACATACATTTTGAAACCCTCCTTAGGATGTACCCTTTAATCAAAGTAAAATAAAATTAATTTTAAAAAACAGCTCAAAGTAAATACTAACTAAATTCCAAAATTCAGCTCAAACTCTTCAACTGTTTCCCCATGATGTCATCACAAACAACCGACAACATCGCTCCCAATGTGGAAAAAGAAATTATAGAAAATGCCTCCTATCCACTTAAAACGGAAATTCTCAAAAACAGCTGTGACACTTGTTCTCATATATTTAATGAGGAGTTTATATAATGAGTTCATCTTCCTATCTTGACAGACTCGTGAGTCGTGGCATATTTTATTTTTTACATAAATTTTGAAGCGATAGTTCCCCTCTGTCCGCCTTTAGTCAATGTAATATTATGAAAACCCAGTTCAAGGTAGATACTAAACATGTTCAAAAATGCATTTGAAACTGTTCAACCGTTCTCCTCTGACACGATCACAAACAATAGACAACATCGCATTCACTGTGAAGAAAGAAATTATAGAAAATTTCCCCCTTCTTCCTTCTTTAACTGAGAATTCTCAAAAACGTTCGGACATAAGTTTCCTTATCTCAGTAAGGAGTTTATATACCAAGTTTCATCTTCCTAACTAACAGGATCATGAGAAACTCAATTTTTCGCATAAATTTCGATCTTCCTTCTCACTTAACCCTTCGAATACGCATTTTACTCAAAGTAGCACGATAAAAATCCAATTTGAAGTGTGTGATGTGATAATTATGTCCAAAAAGGTATTTCAAATAATTCATACGATTTTCTGTGATGCGATTACAAATTATACCTAGTTACATCATAAATACTGTCACAAGTTTGAATGTGGATAACACAGGGAGTATTAACACCAGCTGTACACCTGACACACGAATCATTTTTCGGAATGTCCCCCCTTAGCCTCGATGCAGGTAGGAAGTCTGTCTGGCCACTGGTCAATGGCATTACGCACCACGTCCATGGTGTCACGTACCCGCCAAGAAGGACAAACAAAAATCTGTTTCTTTGTTATCTCTAAGCATTAAAAACAGTTCAAGATATGGAAATGACTGAAAACGACGGAAACCAGTATGCAACCGAATAAAACCTGACCCCGCATGCTAACACCCAACCTTCAAATAAATGACTATTAAAGTGTTTTAGTAACTAGATAAAACGAAAAAACAAAGATAAAATTCTAAATAAAAAGGTGGGTGGGAGCAGCGGGGGCATCTCACACTCACTCTCACTCTCATCGCCGTTCTTCGCAGTGAATCTTCTCGACAAAGTGATTGAAGAGCTGACCTTCCTGGAGTATGGGACTGAAACCTGCAGTGCAAGTCATTTTCTCTCCTCTCTCTGATTTATGAGCTGTGGATTTGGGTAGCAAAGTCTGTATCCCGTGAGGGGATAAGATACCTTATTGTAATCCACTGTACTATCTGTAATACAACAGCCAATAAACCAGTTACCGTTCAAATTAAAATCATTCCTTTCAATAGACGAAATTAACAATTCAGAAATTTTCCTAATTGTCTCTCTAGAGCTTCGAATCCGATAATTTTAAAGGACCGAAACATAGCTCCCCGGCGTAAACTAGATCCTAATTCACAGCTCATACTCACCATAGCAATATAATAATTTTTTCCTATATATATATATATTTTTTTGGTTTGTTTTCATGCTTCTTTTTACGTTGTACTATGCCTAACCATCGCCGTTCAAATTTAACTAACCGTTTAACTCCCACCCTTCAAACCCCTACTGGTGCCTGCATCATTTACGTTTCCCCACAGTAACCGGACTCTTTCATGGCGTCTGCAATTTTTCTTGTACCCAGGACCATCCTTTCTCTATCCTACAACTATCTAGCAAAGAGTTTATTTTAACCAACCCCCCTTCTCCACTTTTTCTCGTATCCCCGAATGGTACCCAGCAACCATTACTCACACAGGACACTAGCACCATTAGGGTCTCCCTACCTTGTGATCATTCCCTGTCGACATCCACTACAGTTTTAATCCAACGTCCTTCCCTTTGTTTACATAGTATTACCCACCCACAATTTATTTTATTACACCATATGCTATCAGTTAATCATACCTTATTTACCCTTCCCGCTGATCGCTTGTTTCCCTTTTATCCTAATTTTACCAACATTCCCCTTAATTTCAGCAAGCAAATTTCCCCCGTTTCACCCACTCTTCACACTTACAACCCTCCTAGTTGGGCGAGTTGGATTCCCGGAGAATATGCATTCCCCATACATAGTTCCCTCCTATCTTTCCAATTCATCTTATCTTTAGCTAATTCCGTTTCCATTTTTCTTGTATATCGCCGCCTTCAACGGTTTGCCCATCACTCAGACCAACCCCACCACGAAAACCTTCCGCTTACAGCTCCAACATCAGATTTCTGATTCTTGCCCTTCCTTTTTTTCAGCTTTTAGACGGCGTTTCGTCTTCCTTACACAAGGCATCTGCCCCGTAGTGGCCTTACAAAACACCGACCTAGTACTCATCGTCTTTACTCCGTTAACCATGTTACTTCTTATACTCGCCTTTGGGTTCTGCTGTAAATTGTATTTCACCCGCCGTTTCTATTCCCTGCTGCTCACCTCCAACTCTCGTCTTCCGACTCCACAAGAACCCCCCACCCGCCTTACTTCTTTGTCGGCCCCACTTTCATTTCCTCTGGCAGATCCGCTTTTTGAAAATATTGTATAACCACCCTTGCGCGCTGTCTGATTGGCATATTACGTAACATTGGCCTCCTTTATTTCAATTTTTTTTTGACCATCCCCTTTATACCTCTTTTACCTTTTTTCCTGCTACTGTCAACTCCCTCCCGTTCCGCTCTCCCCAAACACAAGAGCAACGAGAGAAAAAGAGAAGCATGAAATATACTAGACTAAGATTTTTTTCTTTCTCCCTTCTGAGCAAAAATTATTTAAAACATTTCTCTATTATGATATTGCGTTTCATCCTGTTTCCTTCCTACCCCTTGCCCGCAACGACCATTCAGTTCCCAAGGCATACTCCAGTGGGGACCGGCGCATGTTCCTGATCCGACATCTGGCGATCCACAACGGCTCATGTTCCTGATCCGACATCTGGCACCGTCTTCTTCGCTCCGGATCCAGATTCCAACTGTTCCTGCTCCGACATCTACTGATACAGGTGCTTTACCCGCTGGCCAATGGACCATACCACACCGTCAACAACGCTCTGCTCCATCCCCTCCCTTGATATCCATTTTGCTACCGCCCACGCTCATAGACGTCCTTTCAGTGATTCAGTGTATTAGTGATCTCAGTGGTTTTTTTTGTTTGTTTTTTTTTCTTTTTTGTGTGTGTCAGTGTATATACAGTGGCATTTTTCCTTGTACCCAGGAAGGACAAAAAAAAACATAGTGAAATAAAATGTCACGATGACCACGTTGACTGTTGGTGCGATCCTGGTGGGGGACTGTCACGTACCCGCCAAGAAGGACAAACAAAAATCTGTTTCTTTGTTATCTCTAAGCATTAAAAACAGTTCAAGATATGGAAATGACTGAAAACGACGGAAACCAGTATGCAACCGAATAAAACCTGACCCCGCATGCTAACACCCAACCTTCAAATAAATGACTATTAAAGTGTTTTAGTAACTAGATAAAACGAAAAAACAAAGATAAAATTCTAAATAAAAAGGTGGGTGGGAGCAGCGGGGGCATCTCACACTCACTCTCACTCTCATCGCCGTTCTTCGCAGTGAATCTTCTCGACAAAGTGATTGAAGAGCTGACCTTCCTGGAGTATGGGACTGAAACCTGCAGTGTAAGTCATTTTCTTTCCTCTTTCTGATTTATGAGCTGTGGTTTTGAGTAGCAAAGTCTGTATCCCGTGAGGGGATAAGATACCTTATTGTAATCCACTGTACTATCTGTAATACAACAGCCAATAAACAAGTTACCATTCAAATTAAAATCATTCCTTTCAATAGACGAAATTAACAATTCAGAAATTTTCCTAATTGTCTCTCTAGAGCTTCGAATCCGATAATTTTAAAGGATCGAAACAATGGGAAAATTGTCCACTGCTTGGGTCAAGGATTGTTTCAGACTGTCAACAGATGGATGCTGTTTATGGCAGACCTTTGCCTGAAGGACTGACCAAAATTTGTAGTCCAACGGGTTAAGGTCCGCCAGTCCTAGATCGTTTTCGCTTTGTGGCCTGGGTCGGAATCCTGCTGGAAGGTCTACCTTTCTCCAGGGAACATGGTAGCAGACAGTGGTTTCATTATAGATGTTAGCACTGTGTCCCACCTTGTTCGCGAAAATGCAGCTGGGTTGTGCCTGAGTAGCTCACTTCCCACCAAATTATCACTGAGGCAGGATGATGTGCCCTCTGAACCCTTGGAGTTGCCTCAGCAGCTGCAGTAGATGACGTGGCATACACACGGTTATTTTGGGTGTGGTAGGCCTGCTCAATTGTGAACACCTTTTCCTCAGTGAACAGAATCTTTCTGGGCAGATTGTTGGCGTAACGCCGCAACAGTCTCTTTGATTTAAGGACCCTCTGCGACATTAATGTTTGGGTCAGAAAGTGGCCAGTCCGCCTCTTATACTCCCGTAGATGTAGGTCACTCCTGAACACACGAGACATGGAATTTCTGCTGATGTTCATCTCAGCAGCCATCACACTTTGTGTTCGAACAGGATTTCTTCGAATTCTTGCTGCGACTGCTTTCTGGACCTGGGGGTTCTTACTGTTCGTGGTCTGCCACTCCTTGCGCGGTCAGCTGCCATTCCAGTCTCGGTGTATTGCTGTATGGCGCGATACACGAATCTCTTGCAGATTTGTAGGGGTTTCAGGAGGTTGAAAATCTCACCTGCTAACTTCCCGACCTTGTGTAGAGCAATTACTGCTACACGATTTTCGTAATCGCCCTTCTCCCCAAAAAACACATTTCAGATCGGATTATTGGGGGGATAGTCCCCCCAGTTCCAAGAATGGAAGCGGACATGTCCCCCTCATCCCCCCGGGATTTACGCCAGTGTATATAACCATTATTACGTAGGTCCTGTACAAAGTTATGGTATCGATGAAAATCGTTAAGTAAATCCTTTTCTTTAAATATATTATTATTTCAAGAAAAACTTTTATAGGAATTTAACGACGAATTATCTACAAATAACTTCTTATTACTGCAGAATAATTGTCTATACTTCGTATATTTCATAGAACTTTTTTTGTACGATAAATATATAGGGCCTTATGCAGAGTCGTTCTGACCCCGGTCCCGGGTTCGATCCCAGCCCCCGCCAAGTGAACTTTGTGGTGGACAAACACCTGTGCGTGGGTTTTCTCGGGGTTCTCCCGTTTCCTCCCACTTTCTTCATTCCACCATTTCATTCATCACTCATCATCACCGTCTCCTTTAGCCTAACCGGCATAACCGTGGGACGTAAAACTCAAAGATTTCATTTCATTTTCGTTCTGACCCGTGATTAGTGCGATTCGAAAGAGTTCGACTAACATACAGTATGTTTCCTGCAATAATCAGGCCTTTAGTATGATGCTAATCATACATCATAACGACTCTGCATAAGGCCTATAATGTTTACATATCGTTGCCTTAGTTTGACAGGGTTCTAATTGCACGTAGCTATATTTTGAGAAAAACGCGTTTAAAGTTTTATTAGGCTATAAGTAATTGTTTTATTTATAAGTTATTATATTTTTACACAATGATTAACTGCCTATAATGTTTACATTTAAATAATTGATGTTGGAAATGGGACAATCAGTAAAGCGCAGTTGGAACCTTGTCTTACTGAAACGATCATTTTCAGAGGCACAAGGTTCTAATTGTTGTTAGAACCTTGTCAAACCAAAGTGACGAAGACAGGCATGACTCAAAACGATGAAGGTATAAAGTGGTCCAAGTGAGACGGTATGCGGTGGTATGCCATACCGCCTTTGGTGTTTCAGTAATGAGGACATACCGTCTCTGATTTTTAAGTGATCAAGACAATATTTAAATAGCCGGTATGTTGAGTCAAAATCGTAATAAAACATACCGCCTCTACTTTTTTCCACTTCGAACACTGGGTATAATTGCAAACTGCAATTGAGTAGATTAACTATTCATATTTTAATTACATGAAATACGTGTTCAATACTAGTTACAAGTTTAAGAGTGCAGTATAATACTCCCTGTCGTCCAGGAGCGTGAATAGAAGGGACTCTAATGTTGTTTTTTTTCTTTAATTCTGAAAACCTCACACAACGCTTTTGTAGATTTGGTTTGATGTCATAACACTCAAACTAGTACTGAAATATGACACTTTAGCCTATCGTCTTAGAGTTTCTAGAAATTTGATGTTTGTTGCAGTAACAGGTTCGCAACTGCCATGGCTTGATTTGAATAATACGGTAGGAATTCTTGAGTAAACGTCAAGTCAGCTACTTGAGTGAATGGAATGGTTTTGTAGTGTAGAAGTTTTGTTGCCGTCCCAAAATCTTTGAAGTCACTTCTTACGAGACCCAAAGGAGAGTAAAAGCCCGTCTTGCTAATTGATTTTTCAATTGCACTGTGTACGCGATCTACTTCCTGAACACAGGAATGTCCTTGGAAGGGAGTATTACATTGAAACAGAATTGATGTTTGGATTTTCTCTCAAAAAAGTCCAAAACTGCATATGATAAATGGAAATTACGGTTTTGTGGTACACAGGAATTGGCCCAAGTAATCAGTTCCGTGATCTCGTTTTCTTCGAGCACTGCGTCCAACATTCTCCTGAAAGCACTCAATGTCATTCCCTGCATCTCCTGCCATTGTTTCGTTCTAGCTAGCACAATAGTTTTTTGTTAGAGTAAAGCACGCTGTCAAGTTTTAAACATTTATTTTTTTCTTATAAAATCATCTTCCGATATCTGCGTGGGAACATGCTGTAACATTTTGCAAATCGAAGATAAGGACTGGAAGATCATTGTTTTGTTTTTTACTTTTTCTGTGTTCTTTCACGTGGACCTTGCGCAAAATATGAGTTTCATAATTATCCGTTTGCTTACCACTTAAGGTTTCAGTCTCTTTCGCCACCTTATACGCCTCATATACATAGTATCTGTCACTTTTTGGCAAACGAAAACCTAAAAACCTAAGTTAAACTTCGTTCCAAATATTCGATAGTACATTGATTTCTTAATTGCTGTTTTGTTTTCATTCTGGCATTTTCAATATAAAGATCATACATATTTGGAAATTTCAGATGACTTCCTAGATACAATCTACTGGTATCAGCTCGGCAGTAGTGGGATTCCACTGTTGGGAAAGATTTTACGTGTTCCCTTGCCAAAACTGCTTCACCTTCTGGCTTCTGACGACTTTTACTTGTTTTTTCTCTTTGATCTTCAGTAGGTGTGTTTGTATTCAAAGTCTTGGTTTTATGTGCAGTATACACAGATTTTGGGGATATGTCGAGGGTCGATAAATAAAATGTTTTGCACATTTGAATCTTTTCTCCTTGAACAATGAAGAAGTAATGAAAAGAATACTTCCTACGAGATTTGGCTTTTTTATTATTATTATTTTAGTCTCGTCTCCATTTCCGTTTGATTCCACTTCATTATCCTGAACACACATTCTTTTAGGTCACTACTGTTCGTTAGGTCGTTATAGTTTGTCTAGTCGTGTTTTTTTAAAAGTGTCTCAATTCTGTTGCATCTCTCAAAGAATAGAATAAAACGTGAATGTCAAGTTTTTCATCAGCACTGATTTTCTTGCTACATTCGTACCTACAACTAGCCTGACACTTTTTTTTTTGTCCACTTCTTTACAACGCACTATCTTTCCCCTCTTGTTCACTTACTCCTTGCCTGCATTGTGGGCTCTTTTGATGACATTACTTTTCCAGATGGTAGGGTTCGCTACTTTTTTCTTACACTTTTCTCTGGACTATTCACACTAGGATCACTGCGAGGAGAAATGAAATTAGAAAATTAAATTTTGGTGTAGTAGTTATATAATAACATTAATATGACTAACAGACGTCACATTAAAGATGAGTAAACGGGCAAGTTGTGCCAATAGATGTCAGTACAGTCTTCGTATCTCTCTCGTATATCTTTTATCTTTCACGGAAATTCACGATTTCTCTTATAAATTTCAACCTAGAGACTTCGGATTTTGAGAGAGGGAACTTTATAGCCTTTCATAGGGAGCAATTCGTGCCGATTTTTGTTTTATATTGTCTTCATTTTTCAAATGGCTTATTGTTGAAATGGATATCCAAACCTTTAACACTGGCAATGAATAGTGGAAGGAAAAATATCATTATTTACTTCCCAAGCTAAGTTAATAAAATAAATCTTACTTTTTCATTATCTCTTTAATGTAAGGCAAGTAACATAGAAAGTACACACGTAAATTATAAAAAAAGTGGAATACTTCTGTAACTTACAGCTTTTCAAGCTGCAGTTAGAACCTTGTCAAACTGAATACTATATTAGAGTCAGAAGCAGTTAGAACCTTGTCAAATTAGTAGACCGTCTATTTTTCAAGTTATAACAATAAGAGTCATATATTTGAATAAAGCTCAATTTCTAGTGTTACATACTGTATAACTCAATTTTGACAACAATGTCAGTTAGAACCTGGTCATACCAAGGCAACGATATTACATTGGCTTTACATTGATGTGTCATCGCATTCAATGGCGAAATAAAAAAAAAATCCATTAATTTTTTTGTCAACAAGAAGACGGTAATGGTAGGTGGTAGGATTCCTGTCGAATGTCTTGAACATGCTATTCGAATACAAAGTATTCACATTAGCACGTGTAATCACCTTACGCGACCATACAAGCATCTATTCAGGCAAATAACCGATCGTACAAATGCAGAAAGTTTGTCTGAATATGGTATCCCACATTCACTGTAGTTTAGCGATGATCATTGCCAGAGTCATATTGGCGTTCAGCCGTCCTCTCGCCAATCCATACATACCCACATGATATAGCTTAGCTTCGAAGACTTAGCCGGGCAAGATAGAAGATGACGACAGATTGCCTTCGCGGAATGATTATTCGCGTTATCCTGATAAAGATTCGGGTCTCACAAAGTGTCCATATGAAGTCAGAGGATAGGATTCACGTTTTTGACATCATTCATGTATGCGCAGCAGCCATACTCCCCTGAATAATGACCAGGGTCAAACGGTATGCATAGCTTATTGGCTCATACCAGAATACTATGTGTAGGTCATGTGTGGAGAATACGAACACATACTGGATTTTGCAGAACATCTTTTTTGTTTTTAGATAATTTAAAATAAAGTGGGTTTTAAGCTTTGGTCAGTATATCTTTTGTTAAAATAATCAATCCAAAGCCATGAATAGTCTTACTAGGGAAAGGAAGCGCCAAATGATACTATTGCACAGGACAGCCAATTGCCTGAAACCTATCCTGGATACAAAACGTGATACACATCTTATTTTCTAAATACCCAGTTCGATTACTGATCAACCACAAAAGATACGCATATTCTGTTTGCGGGAAATATAATTGGAGCTTAGCGAGAAGTACTATTGTGCGATTGGTGATTCGTGAAAAGGAGTAGCGCTATCTGACTGGAAATGAACAAGATGTTCATCGAACTTCAGATCTATTCATCCGTGCTATTTTCAACTAACTCGGTGATACGCCAATTATGAACTTCTCAGATAAATTTAGATGTGAAGATTACAGCAGTTAAACCTCCATCAGAAAACAGCAAAACTGTGATAGTATTGTCAAAAATTCCAGCCCATACATTGAGTTTTTGAGGTTCCAGCCCATACATTGAGTTTTTGAGGTTCCAGCCCATACATTGAGTTTTTGAGGTATTTGCGAGTAGCCTTCAACGAAAACATGAGAATTTTCATCGAACAAAAACTGATAATTGTGTTTATTGACAAATTTATTCAAATAAAATGTTCATTCATCAGAAGAATAAATACCTTGTTTACTTGCGTAATAATCGCACCTTAAGTTTGAAGTAAAAATATTCGCCAGAAATTTCCCTGCATAAAAGTCGCAGTCTACGGGATTTTTGTCTTTGTGAACGAGACTTCCTTCGAAATTGTTTACCTTGCGCGAATCCGAGCAAAAGAAGTTTTCGTAATTAACTGATACATAATATCGTGACCCATCTGTCAACAGAGATCAAATAACCTACTTCCACCCTCCATTTTATGTTGACACAATGTTGTATGTATCAAAATTCGAAATTGTTTTGACCAAAGCGACAATTGAATGGCAACTTTCCTCGCATAATAGTCGCAGTTGAATTTTCACATTTAAAAAATGGTACAAAAAGTGCGACTATTATGCGAGTAAATACAGTATGTTTCATTAGATTTGGATTTTATCTTATTAAATCAGTCATTTCTTTACAAATGTTTACTCTCCTATCACTGTCATCTTCGTATAGTTGATATAAAATTGGCGTTTTGTGTGAATGAAATTTATGAACTTTTAAGACTTGTGCACACAAAGTACAGACAATCTAGTACTTGCTGAAACTTTTCATAGTGAAGTCATTGGATTAACTAATTAACTGTAAAGTTCCCTAGCATTTCAATTTTAGCTAGCTCGTCAACTATTATGTTACGAATCTGCTTCCTGTTAGCTGCCGAACCAGTCTAAGCCAATTTAGTAACCAATTTTTGTACAAACGAGTGGACCACGTTTTGAAAATTATTAGGATTATTTCATTAAATATTCTGCTAGTTTCTCGGAAACTGTCAATAGATCCATAAAAATAAAAATAATGTCCACTCTTTCCTGTAAAGTGTACGTATATTTTACGTCTCTTTATCATTAAACTATCACTCAATTATAAATAATCAGAATAAGTAACAGAGTTTCACTGTCAACGCAACACGATAAACTTGGATATCACTAAACTAACCCACGTTTATCATTAATGTGCCAGTAAATTAAGCCGCCTGTACATTTACACTAAACAAATCCGCTATCATTATTGCATTTGTTGTTAGAGAACTGGAACGACTGTCCTCTTATCACAGTGTCACTTTATACTTGTGGTAGTCCTTTCTCTTTATAATTGCTAACCTTTGCTATGTTTAAACCACAAAACACACATTATTGATAAATACTTTAGAGTAAATAGTGGAAAATGCAATCATAAAAAAATGTCTACACAAAATTATACCTTCTTTTTCACTAGCGAATCAGCCGTCGATTTAGATGTTTTCTTTACAAAAATATTTCCCCTTTTTATACCCTTCAGTTAGACGTATCACAAAATGCATGTTTCTATTTAAGATTTTAAGGGTAGGGGTGATGGAGGAGATTTTTGCGCATCACCTATAGCACATCACCTATAGCCAGAAATTTCCCCGGAGTTCCTATTAGGTTTCCTGCAAACAGAATATTAATGTTTGTAATTTAACAGTAATAGAAATGACTATTTAAAAAAACACCATGTGCGATGTATATATACAGGGTGTTTCAAAACAACAACCAGAACATTTGGGAGGTGATTCCTGATACCAAGATAAGACAAAAAGTATAGACTAACCTGGGTGCACAAATGCTCCCTTCGGACTTATAAACTGCCGGAAACATGAAAAAAATGAACTTTTAAGGTCCGTGGCTCAAATACTATAGGACCTGCAGTAGTCGGGTCAAGACTTTATTTAGTAACTGGTGTGTGCCCTATCCAAATATTCATGTTTCAGAATCCTGCGGCACTTCCGAAACAACTTTTATATTGGTAGTTGGTACTTCATATTATATACCTCTAGCCAAACTGCCTCTATAAAAATTGTTGCGTGAATACCTTAGTATTCCGAAATATGTAGTTTTGGATAACGCACATATTAGTTCCTAAGTTAAATCTTGACCCGGCTACGGTAGGTCCATAAGCTATGGACCTTTAAATTTCATGTTTTCATGTTTTCGGCAGCCTATAACTCCGAAAGGAAGCATTTGTACACCCAGGTTGGTCTATACTTTTAGTTTTATCTTGGTATCAGGAATCACCTCCCAAACGTTGTCGCTGTTATTTTGAAATACCCTATATATATATATATATATATATATATATATATATATATATACCCAGTTATATCATAAATACTGTCACAAAGTTTGGAGTGGCGCTGTACGTATCCGGAGTGGCACAGTGCTGCCATCTGTGTATAAAGCGGACTGCCCGCCTCTCAATGTTGAAGACAATTCTGTTCCCCTGATCCTGTACAGCATTGTTTTTCAACTTCATAAATATTTTGAACATCGCTTTAAGAAAAATATGGGAACGGTCTTACCCGTCCCCTCCAATGTTGAAGACTGATTTGCGCCGCTGGTTATATAATGTAATTATACGTATAAACCCAACAAAAAACAAACCGAAAAGATATGACCCAAAAATAAAAACTAAATAAAACTCTTAATGTTCTTTGAATTACTTATAATTTATTGTCAGTCTTTAAAAAAATGTGTTTATGTTTGAATAAGGCAGGAAGTTGGAAAACATTCAATGCATGATAATGTGAAAAATAGGGATGGCTAAAATTTTCCGGAATCCGGATTCCGGAAATTTATTTTCTGGAATCGTAAATTTCACTTTCTGGATTTCGGAAAAATCCGGACTTCCGAATACCGGCATTTTTCCGAAATCAGAATTTTCTAAATTTCGATTTTTTTCCGAGTTCCGGAATTTTTCTAAAATCCAGAATTTTTCCGATTTTACTTTCCGGATCCCTAGTGGAAAACGACGAAAGAAAAAATTTCTTTTAGAAGTGAAAGTTTCCTCACTTTTCAAAATTTCTACAAATTTTGTGTATGAAGACCCTATCTACCCCTTCGTTTAATTCTCTAAATCAGCTTGTATAGCCATGGAACGATCAGTCGTAGAGTTTATATTTTAGAAAAATAAAATTAGTATTGTTCGTCTAGGGTTTTTTTGTTTTTGTTTGTTTATTTGTTTGTTTGTTTTAATTTTCCTTTTCTTATAGAGTGAGAACTGTGGAACCTCACTATCAGCTAACCTGTTTTGTTTTATCTTTGTAATTATATTTCATTTCCTCTTTAACCTTGTTTTGTAGAGAACTCCCTCTATGAATTTGCATTAGCTGTCTCCTCTATGACATAGTTGTTTATAACCATGTTCCCATTACGTCAAGTGCATTATGCATCCAGAAATAAGTATGAGGGGCACTTAATTAAGAACACACAGAACCTTCACTCCCCGATAAAACTTTTGTTATCGAAAATAAATGGTGTTTCTATAATGTTCAACCTCAACAACCTACCTACTCACGGATATGTTCGCATTTAGATTCGATCACACTTTAAGTACAAAACAAGAAATAAGCAAATTGCTCATTCATTCAAATTAGAAAAAATACAGATACGAAGTGCATATCTTTTAAGTTTGCTAACGAATAATTTGCTAAGGAATAACTCCAACTTAAATTTGCTTTCTTATGGGAGGGTGAGTCCAAAGTTCGTTACCACCCGTTCTACAACAAAAAGGAGTGTGCATACCCGGAACTGGTAATTATAGGTACGTTAGGCCGAGAAATAATTTTTATTTTACGTGTCAGGTGAACGGCCGTCATCTTGCTGTCCGCCATTTTTTTAAATCTCGCTCAAAAAGTTTAAATGGGAAGCGGGTCATGTGATATATGAAACAGGGCTAGAATTTTAAGAAAAACTCAATGGTAATCAGATCTGATCTCCAAATTCAGTGGTACCATCTGACTGTATGGTAATCAGATTTGACGTAACGGTAACAACTATGATGAAATTATATTTCCATGAAACTCGAATTTCTTTCTTATTTCCAGGTGCTGAACCATGCCATTAGCAAAAGCCGACCACATCGAGATCATCAAGATATGGTGTGGTAGAACTGTCCGTGCTGTAGTTCGTGACATCAATGAAAGGTACCCTCAACATGCCTCAATTTCGCACGTTGTAGTAGCACAGTTACTGAGGAAGTTCGAAAAGACAGGTACAGTCACGGATAGATCACAATCAGGTAAACCCAGAACTGTCACTAACGAAGGCACAGCTACGACAGTCCTCGCATTGTTTGTTAAGTCTCCACACCGCAGCACACGCCAATTATCAGCCAAATCTCCATTTGTAGGTAGTTACAGACGCATAAGTAGCATCCTTACAAGATGCAGCAACATCTATCTGAGGATGACCCAGATCGGAAGGTGCAATTTTCAGTGGGCAGTGGAAGAATTGCGGCAAGACCCCAGCTTTAAATTGCAAGTTTTATACATCGAGGAAGAAAATTATTACGTTACACAGGAGGTAAACAGGGTTACAGAAAACAGACATTGCTCCGTGTTCGTACAGCTTGGGAAAAACGACTGCAAACATATAGGCCGGTAGCCAGCCCAAAAATGTAGGGGGGCCCGGCTGAAGTTAGGGGAGGTCGATCCAACCATATTATAGTTCATCACCACATTATACATCATTTGGAAGCCTACCGTGAAAATTTTAGGGGGCCAGCAAAAATTTAGGGCCCCCTTGACCCCCCTGGATACGGGCCTGCAAACATGCACAACGCAACAGGGCCAACCCATTTTGTTTGTGATAATCTGAATTTCATGTGATTATAACTTCATAGTTAATACAGTTATGTTAAATTTGATGACACCATTGAGTTGTTCTTAAAATTCTAGCCCTGTTTCATATATCACATGACCCCCTTCCCATTTGAACTTTTGAGCGAGATTCAAAATGGCGGACAGCAAGATGGCAGCCACTCGTCTGAAAGCACTATAAAGGTTTCCTCTTGGCTTAGCATGTCCCTACAATTACCAATTCCGGCTATTTACATGCGCTTTCCTCTTATACGAGGTGTAAAATTTCTCTAAGGTTTACCTTTCTGTAAGATTTCTCGGATTTTTTTTTTTTCTCACTGGTTGATTCCCAAACCAAGTTTACCACAGTAGTCGCCGAACTGAGCCACCGCTGGCGGAACATTGCTTCTAATGGGACCTTCATAAGGCGCTGCTGACCGGCCAAGCCGCCAGTCGCTGTGTTTCAACAATCAGCACACTTCTGTCGGTTTGGCACTGGCTGTAGAAGTAGCGGTAGTATCAAAGCTGTTCACAGCAACAGCTGCGCCAGCTTAGAGTTGAGGCGTGCCGCTCCGCGCATGGCAAATAAAACATGTAAAGTTCGATTATCCGAACAAACCATTTTCCGAACATCCATGTCCCCCAATTACTTCGGATAATCGACGCTCTACTGTATTTCGAATGTGACAAAGCTGCTAAATAGCGCAAAGTCGTCATAGCATGGTCATGCTCTAGCTCCAAATTTAGGAGAGCCCCTAGATCTAGTTTCGTAGTTGGTCCCTCTCACAAACGTATTTTCTGATCTTCCATTTGCTTTACTTTGTACACCAAGGGAATTTCGTTCCTAATGTTCTTAACAATGTTGATTTTGTCATTGTTTTTGTTACACGCCTACTACAAAATGATCTTGGAGAAAATGATAAACAAGAAGTTATTACGTTTTCGTTTTTATCAGAAAACAAGTATTAGCATCACACTTCACTAGCCTTGTGGAGAGCAAGTTGTTCTAACAGTACGGGGGACTATGACTTTTTCAGGGGACCGCATACTTTGCATATTAAAAGTCTTCTTTCAGAACATGAAAACATTAATAACTCACCGCACACACATTATTATTATTATTATTATTATTATTATTATTATTATTATTATTATTATTATTATTATTATTATTATTATTATTATTATTACACTAGACTTTCGCTAATCCGGCCCTCAATAGTCCGGCCCATATCCACCATCTAGCTCAAGCAAAAATGACGTGCACAACAATGAATTATCGTGCGCAACAACGTTGTTAGTTAAAATTGTTAGTTGAAAGTGTTAAACAATTCTATACATACGTGTACGTATTTGAAATTGTGACTTCCTTACACTAAAGTTCAGTACATACTGTAGACATCTTCCTGAAGTACATTATGCAACAACCGGATACATGCAGTATCGATGCTTGTAAAGCTTTTGGTGATAAAGCATGCCACCGTCGCGTATCATCATTACGATAACTAAAAATTCGTGACATAGTGCGTGATACTACTGTATATGTACACACTGGAATGACTGAATTTTCCATGTAAATGAATGTACAGCGTCTTTGGATTTAATAAAGTACAGTGTGTATGGCTCTTACGAGTTTAAACCCTCTCAATAGTTATTTTCAACCCTCTCAATAACTCGGCACTCATATGCAAAGAATGACCGGATTAGCGATAGTCTAGTGTATTATTATTATTATTATTATTATTATTATTATTATTATTATTATTATTATTATTATTATTATTATTATTATTATTATTATATGCTACTTAATTCAAACATGGATCTTGACAATAGTGTGTGAAATTCAGGTCACAAATCGTAGGAAATGTAACGGAAGGAAAAAAAATATTTATGAAAGTCCATTTGTTTGACTTTGCGTTTATGTGGGTGTAAATGGTTACAACACAAAATAAATAAATAAACAAAGTTACTCGAATAAAAAATTATGGACTAACTCAGACACACAATACTGTAGTAATATTAGAAACTATGTATATCCAGTTAAGCAAATGAGAGTAACAAAGTGGGTTAAAACTTTTTATTTTGATCTGTTTTAATTATTTAAATATGTTGACATGGTGTATCATTTTGTTTTAATTTTCTACTATTTCAAATATTTTTAATTTGTTTTAAGTATTAAAAAAGTTTAATACTCTCATAACAGACAAACCCCATATTTCAGGGACCAGGATGTCTTTTGCGGGGCCAGAGCAGACCCGTAGCCAGCCCAAAAATGTAGGGAGGCCCGATCCAACCATATTATAGTTTATCATCGTATTATAGTTCATTTGCAAGCCTATCGTGAAAATTTTAGGGGGCAGCGAAAATTTAGGGGGCCGGCCCCCCTAAACTCCCCTGGATACGGGCCTGGTCCAGAGTCCAATTTGCCCTCCTTTGGCTACACTGCTGCACTTTACCTTACGTTCAGTGTCTTCTGAAAAGTAAGTCTAGTCGGACGAGATTTCGCTTTACAATCACTTACGGTAGAGTGGGGGAAAATACCTCTTAGCATGTCAATAAATCTGTAAATTTCAAAACAATTAAATGAATAGAATCTGAAAATTATTATTAATTCCAAAATCATTATTCTTGTGAATTTCTCAGCCATAAGTGTCTGTCATTGTGTTCACTACAATCGAAGCTTTTAAACCACGTAAGGGGGGGGGTCGGGGACGGTGGCTTAATGGTAGAGCGCTTACCTCTGGTGTGGGGGGCCCTGGTTCGGTCCGCGGCCAAGTAAGTTAGTGGTGAACAACATCGTGTTTATGGATTTCCTCGAGGTATTCCCGTTTCCTCCTACACTTTCATTCCACCAATCCTTCCATCACTACTCACTTCCCTTAACCATCCGTCTTCCTTAACATAAAGCGCCTAATCGAGGGACGTTCAACTGAAAGATTTGATTTCATTTACATAAGTGTGAATGCCTTGTGATTAAGATGTCGAGAGGTATTAGGGTTCCCAGTTTAGTTTAGTGTAAATTATTAAACGGGAATGTTAAGATTTTTTTTCTTTTTTGGTCTCCGGACTATAAGCACACGACGTTAATACTTCCATCGAGAGGGGATATGAAAAAAAGTCTGCCACGAGCTTTATATCATTGTGTCTGCTGGAACTGAGGAAAACCGAGGTAAAATCTGAATAAAAGAAAGCGGAACCTTCATCTTACAAAACAAAAACCTTAAGCACAAGCCGATGCCCTCAGCATTTCCGTATCTCTCCTAAAATCGTTTCTACATGTTTTTCTTTCTTTCCTAAATTAGAAGTTCTTGTCGAAGAAATATTTGAAAGAATTTGAAATTTGCACACCCATTCTCCTTAATCGCCTACAAATATGCTTTCCCGAATTTGAGACCTAGCTAAACCATTTTAAGGGAAAATATAAACAGAGAAAAATTAGATTAGAATGTACGAAAAGCACTCACATTTGTAATATGTTACTTTTAATAAAATAAGCTTAAATTTCTATTTCTTTCTAACTTGATAAACTGTGAAATTAGCGAGGTTATCACATATATTTAAATTTTTCATGTTAACTCACCGAACTGTAACATTACAAATTTTAATCTTAAGTAAATACAGAGTTTTTGGGTCTGCAATCCTCAGACATACGATTGCTCAAAGATGTCCTTTTCCACAAATCTTGTCATGAATGTTCAACGTAATTATGCGAAAGTTGGATGGATTTCGATTTTTGCTTTACACGTGACTAGCGTAACGCAAACTGAGGTTAAGTGTATCGCATTGCTTTATTCAACTCAAAGGAAACCAGACTTCTGCATTTCCCTAGTATTCATTAAAATTATAATCGAGATTGTTCTTAACAATAAGCTGATTGTGTTACTTGCTTGAATATATTAGACTACTAATCAGTGCCAATTTCAATGAAGTACCTAAACTAAGACCATCATTCAAATTCTGCAACCTTCATATTCATGCAGAAATCACATAACCTTGTCGCTGCACTTCATACGTTAGTAGGCCAAGGTATGCTAGACGGGCGTTTTACTTGAGTGATATATGGTCATAACATCGGAGCCCATTGATGTTGTTTCTCCTGGCTAGAATCCGTATTACTAATGCTTAATTCAAGACATAGCCTTCCTATTGCTTCAGGGTTTACGTAAAAATTGTAAATTAGTTAATATTCATCGGGTATCGAACTCACGGAACTATTTGCAAAAGACAAACGTATGTACTGTAAATTCCAAGTTTGGGTCCTACAAAACATATCTTCGTCGGTATAATTTATTTATTTACTTTTTTATTATTTAGCAATTTTGCAGGTTCAAGACGCGACGAGAAATTTCTTGTGTAGTTCAAATAAGTCTTAGACCTCAGACACTATTTTAGCGTTGCATGATTCAGAGTATAAAAACTATATAATTGATAAAGTGATTGACGAACATAATGAAGAGCATTTATCAATGTCTAAAGATACGCAAATCATTACACAATATATTCCAATAACTAATATAGTTTAAACAGGGCGCAAAATTTCAAAGTCAAACGCACTCGCCAATCCAAAAATGATGGTCGCCAATATCTCTCACGTACAAATTATGAGAGCCACCCCCCCCCCCACAAGGCCTTTGCTTTAACAAAGAAAAATATTACATCAGGGCATAAAATTTTAAAAACAGACAATTACATTCAGGATAATCAATTTGAATTGGACAACTCATGTACATGTTTAAAAAAAGTATCTTACCTTAAGACTTCACGTTTGTGTAAGCTCTCTCTCTGCACAGAAGTACCAGTTGTCGATTGCAGTTTTCGGATCATAGTCCTTAAGTGAAGGGCCACTGATGGAAATTGTGAGCAAATCATCAGTGTGTCAGTCTTAAGTGGATTCCTGTAGGCAGTCTTAACTCTATTGAAACTGTTGAAGCCTCTCTCACGTGAAGCAGTACTTAACAGGAAAAACTGCACAAAATGTGACCATTTCAATTGAAGGTGGGAAAGGAGGAATTACAACGTTGTAAAGACTTTGCTTTCCATGTCCGTTGTGAAGACTTCACACTCCGTGTTTTCTCCTACTCAGTGACAATTATTTTTGTGCGAAACATAAACTGCGCAGCCCATTGACTTTAGGCAGAAATCATTCCTACTGAACACTGGTCACCAAATCTAAATTTCTAGTCGCTATGGCGACTTGGCGACCGGAAATTTTGCGCCGTGGTTTAAATGTTGTTGTATCACAGCGTTCAAGGGCCTCTCGTGAGGCGGAAGGATTTGGATAACTTCTAAATGAAATTAAGAAAAAAAATCAGGCCATACATTTTAAAGTACATAAATTTACAAAACGAGATAAGAAACATTACGAGACGAGACGACAAAATGTTCTCGAAAATCGGAATGACATCAGAAAATTCTTCGAAAATAGCGACGAAACAAGAGTTCTAGGAGAATTTGTGAGACGAGACAAGAAGGTCGTATTTCTCGTCTCGTCTCGTGGTCAATGCTAAATTAGGATATCCTGTTACGAATTTTGAACCCGGAAACTCCGATTGTAAAGTAAGAAAGCTATTCTATCAGAATTTTGTTTAAAGTTATTTAGTTCTCCAGCTCTGTATCTTTAGTAACGGTTGGGGGCCGCGGTGACTCAGTAACAGAGTGTTCATCTCTATTGCATAGAGTCTCTGGTTCGATCCCAGCTCGCGATAAGTGGGCTTTGTATTGGACAAACATAATGGGTACGGATTTCCTCGGGATTCTCCTGATTCCTCCCACTTTCTTTATTCCACGATTTCATTCATACTCATCACTCTCATCACTCGGCAAAAACGTGGGACGTAAAACTGAAAGATTTCATTTCATTTCATTTAGTAACGGTTAGTCATCCCCAAAATAAACTTATTAACTATTATGAAAGGGACATGCCAAGTGAGGGAGACAGTGATTCCTAGAATTATATTCTTACATGTTCATGTCTAGTAACATTATTTACTTTCGCTTTTCCATTAAAAATGAACACAATCAGAGATAACGTGGGTATAATTTTTGTTTAGAGAAAAATTTTATTTGGAAACTTCTAATCAACAGATTCCTATTCTTGCAAATAATGATAGTCAATTTACCAGAACAAAATATGAATCATACATAGGGATCAGGTAAATTAAAAATAAATAGACAATAATGTCAATTTAAGATAATTTATATTCTATTCTGTGAATCTTTATTCTATTCTACGTGTCCTGCTTCTTGTCTTACTTGTACAGGACAAACAAGGTCTGAGCTACGAACATTTGGAAGTAACTCTACGAAATCTGTATCTTTCTACAAGTTGGCCCGATACAAATGGTCTTACTTTAGACAATGGGCTTGGTGACCAAAAGGTTAATTAAAAGATAATTCTCAATTGAGATAGGCCTATATTATTTATTTATTTATTTATTTATTTATTTATTTATAATAGGTTTCAGATACAGCATTAGGCCATTTTACACTGAAACATTTTAACAATTATGTAACATAACAATATGATGGCCAGTTACATTCTTCCTGTAGCGATGGAGTTCTAAAATGGTACAAATCTTTTATTTTCATTTTCATTCACAGACCGCCATTTGGCAATTACCAATATAAAAGATTCGTTATCAGTGGCGGATATATCCTGGGTCGGGGGGGCTAGGCCCACCAGTTTGATGCATCACAAAATTAATTGAAGCTATTATTTGTTTATTTTTGAAAGTTTAGAGTAAACTCATGATATACCTGTCATAGCCTGGGTGCCCCCCCCCCTCCCTAGGTTTAACATTCTAGATCCGCCACTGTTCGTTATCTTGATGAGTTATTGTTCCAGTCACTAACAGCACTCTATGAAAAAACGAAAGAGTTCATCACCAAAACAAGGTATTTCCTTGTTGCGCAATATTGTTCCTTTAACTTTCACAAGGAAATGTATGGGTTCTCCTTTTAGGGATTTCCCCGCGCATCACGACTATTCGCAATAATGAAACTTTTTTTGTGTCAGATTGGATTTAGGATGCTTGTTAACGAGTGTACGAGACGTGAGATGCGAATCACATGAGCACCGATCAGAAATAAAAACAAGATCTCCGTACCGAAAGCACGTGAAGTAATTATATAGCCACGAGGGGGACCTCTTACAATTTCTACATTATTTAGTTACCGTAATATTAACGTGCTTCACACGTATCCTTCTTTTGGAAACGTTGCACCCCTTCAGGGAAAGTTTTTGTGAGCTGGTGTGGCTATTCTGTCTTCGCGACCAAAGCCTTGCAAACATGAAAATAAGGTCAATGCCAATCTGAAAAGGAATCACACCCATAAGGTTCGCATAAGAGATCAAAAGGACAAAACATTTAACCAGAATCAGAAGCTGTTTACTGAAAATTGCTTGTGCCAGAATACAGTAAAATTCATTATGTTGACCATGTTTATGACTGAGCAGCTGACTGAGCCATCTGCTTAAATTTGGTCACCATGGGCCTTACGCAGAGTCGTTTTGACGTATGATTAGCGTCGTACTAAAGGCCAGATTACTGCAGGAAACATATATTAGTCGAACTCGTTAGTATGGCGGGGCGTGGTGGCTTAGTGGTAGAGCGTTCACCTCTGGTTCTTGGGGTCCCGGGTTCAAACCCTGCTCCCGCCAAGTGAACTTAGTGTGCGTGGATTTTCTCGGGGTTCTCCCGTTTCTTCCCACTTTATTCATTCCACCATTTCATTCATTTCTCATAATCACCGTCTCCTTTAGCCTCACTGGCAAAAGCGTGGGACGTAAAATTCAAAGATTTCATTTTTTCATTAGTATGGCACTAATGACGCGTCGGAACGACTCTGCATAAGACCCTATGTTTTCGTGTAGCCATATCGTATTAGTGTTTAAGCTCCCATCTGCATAAACTGGAATTTTATTCTGAAATTAGCAAAACGTCCCACGTGTTACTACGAGCAATATTTTGCATTCTTAGAGCGCTTACATGTAGCAAGTGGGGTCCCTGGTTCATATATCGGTCAAGTAAGTCTGTGGTGGACAACATCATGTCTGTGGGTTTTCTCGGGGTATTCCCGTTTTCTCCCACATTTTCATTTCACCAATTCTTCCATCATTAAATTGCTTTAATTATTTGTCACCCTTAGTTTAAGGGGCATAATCGTGAGACGTTAAGCTGAAATATTGCATTTCATTTCATTTATTTTGCGTTCCTCCTTCTGCATCTTACATATAAAATTCTCTGAACTCGAAGTCTCGCATGAAATTTGAGTGCCTCGTATGGGTATCTTACTGACCCACCATCGCTTTTTCTTACGTTCTACGTCAAACATCTAAAATGTTGAATTCAAAAGTCTAAAAACGCAGTTTCATGCCTCTAACTTTAAGAAATTCCAAGATACAGACATCTTATTACTTGTATAATAATTGCTATCCTTATTGCCCCCCCCCCTTCCACCTATTCTACGTCGAATTTCCAAAAGTTCTTCCTTAGTTGTACTTTACGTCACAAATCATATGAACTGTCCAAATTTCAGGTTTCTAGTTTAAGCAGTTTAACCTAGGTGTTCATCAATCAGTCACTCACTGTCAGTCAGCCTGTCAGGATTTGTTCTATTGTGCACAAAGATGAAAGATTGTCAACTTACAGTCAGAATTCATTGCACTACAGTAAAACTCATCTACGTTGCCCATAGTTGGTTCACCAGAAATGTTCACCTAAGTTACGTTGTCACAGTGGACGTATTATTATTAGGTATAATGTTCTACACATCGACCTCGCATATGCAATCAAATTACAGAACTATTCGCATATGCAATCAAATTACAGAACTATCGAAAGGTGATCAACTTAACAGGTGTTACTGTATATTGATTTTTCTGTGATACTGAGTGCCATTTTCCATGCAAAATTCATAGGGGTCTTACAGGCAAATGGGTTTAGGAACTTTTCATGAAAAACAATGTTGCTCTCTATTGGTAAAGGAGATTGATTCATAACCTGTTTTATAATCATTCACTTTCATTAACAATTATTATTAAAGAATTTGTGAAATTAGAACGTCGGAAGAAACATCAAAACCGCGAGAAAACACGCGAACACGCGGTTGTACACCACAAAGTCATGTGACCTGGGATCTAACCAAGACACCTTGCACCAGAAGTGGGCGCTAGGCTTGCGCACGAGACGAGATGAGACGAAAAAGAATTTTCGTAACCAGGTTCGAAACGATGCACAGCTCTTCCAATAGAAACATTTATACATTTTTCGAGACAAGATATTAACTTTCACGGTATATTTTTGAGACGAGACAACCTCATCTCTTGTCTTATTGCGCATCCCTGCTTGGCGCACTACCTTAAAACAATGTTCGCCCTAGTAGTTTTGTGTGTTCATAAGAGTGTTCATTTCGTATTGAGAATAAGGTAACAAAAACAAGAAACATTATTCATAAAACAAGAAGGAAGTGTTTCTCTTAACCTCACAGAAATTACTTTTGAGTTGCCGAACGTACAAACTTTCCTCGTGGTTGTATGGTTAGTACATGCACCTTAGGCGCAAGAGATCCGAATTCGATTCCCTGTGAGACCTCATATGGTTCGGATCCCACGCTAATCTGTATACCCCCTTTAAAGTTCCATGATTATGCACCAAGGCTAAGGAAAAGACGGTGATGATGAGATAGATGATGTGATGATGGCAGAACGATAAGAGGGGGAGGAAGCGGGAGAACCCCAAGAAAACCCCACACATAGTGTACCTATGCCTACCATAAAGCCCCCCAAACCTTGGATCCCTCCTAACAAAAATTTGTGGGTTTGCGCCTGAGTTAAGTTGAGTTGATTTTGAGTTGAACGTCCCGTTCAGCAGCGAGGCTATATGAGACGTGGACCTACTGATTAACGTGGAATCCGAACAACATGAGCTCCCGCCGGGAATCGAACGCGGGTCTCCCACGCCAAAGGAGCGTATGCTAACCGCTTAGCCACGGAGGAGCTCAGGGTTTGCGCCTGAGTAGCGCTATGAAGTATTGATGCTGCCGCTGGAGGTGCTAAGTGTAACAGTCTTTCTCAAAATATTAATTATAACTAATTATTAAAAACATCATGATTTTTAAATTGTAAAATTTCTTGACACGCCATTTAGGACTGCGTGGCACATTAATGTGTCGTGACAGCGGGTGTTAACCACTGCGTTAGAGTTTACGATACATTTTGAATTCCTGGGAATCGAGCCACAGACTACCAGCATAAAATATATGCACGCTAATGATCCGTTTATTGTAAACTGAAATTTTCTTATTGGCAACATACATTAGATATTACGGATTACATACAGATGTTTGTACTTACCTTTCAAAAGTTGAACAAAAGTTTCGATATGACATTCACTCTATCGCGTTTGCAGTCTGTCCGTCACCTGTCACTCGCAACAGTCGGAAACAAACTACAAAAAACAAGATCCCGGTGGTGAAACACGGCAAAAGTCCCCGCCGGTAGGAATCACGTGACAGTATGTACTCTAAAGGCCAGGAGGTATGGAAGGAAAGTACAGCTCTTTTTTTTTTTAACTTTACTTTTCTATATTTGTTTTATTACACTGCCTTTTCTTCTTTTCTTTTGTGTTTTTTAAAGATTTGTTTTATTTTTCCGAACTTGAGATTACTAATTACCTGTATGCTATAATCATAAAGAGAGGAGGAGGTAAAGGAAACAACCATTGCAAACTAAATATTAAGGCCAACAGCACATCATCTTATGAAATGACCGACCTTGAGGCAGAAAAATTGCGGGAACAAATTACACCTAAACAATGACACAGTCAGCGATTCTTGATCAAACTGACTACATACTTTAAATTAGATATTATTTTTGATACCGTGAATAATAACAAAAATGGCAGTATCCAAAAAAAATCTAGAAAGAGACACTCGGTTGAGTTCTTAAGCAGTGTTTGTAGATATAATAATAATAATAATAATAATAATAATAATAATATTGGTGCCTAGTGCCACACTTAGATTACTTGTATAACCCACAAACATACTACAAGAGTATACAAAGACATTGATATATAATCTATATATATATTTTAGATTTGATTTTAGTGCCTCGTTCAGCAGCCAGGCTGTATCAGACATGGACCTACAGCTTCACGTGGGGTTCGAACCCCATTGCCTTCCTCCGAGAATTAGACCTGGATCTCTCGCACCAACGGGTTACACGAGTGGTCCCGCTATCCACATAGCCACGAGGGAGCTCACATCCAAGGTAGGTTTTGTATTCTACAAGCAAACATTTATGTACATAGACTTCCAAATTCTACTCTGCATCAGAGGCGTACCCACGGGGGGTCCGAAGGGGCCGGACATTCCCCAAAAACTTCCTATCTCAACATACATTTGTACACTTTTTTAATAAAACTAACAGGGAAATGATTGATGTAGGATGAACACATGTACAGATTTTACATTTCATCTGTATTCTTTATATATATATATATATATATATATATATATATATATATATATATATATATATATATATATAACCTAGTTCTATGATTTTTCTGAAAATATAGGTGGAAGTATTTTACAATTACTTATCGGGTACAGAATAATACCCGTTCAATATTACATAGACCGATAGATGTAGTGGCTTGTAGTATTGGAGCCCTCCACAGCTTAGAACTTCTGGAAATTTGGACCCCCCAACAAAAAATTCTGGATCCGCACCTTCTCTGCATATATATCCAAAGTTTTATAAAAGAATAATGTCCGTCCGTCCAACTGTCTGCCTGTTCACAGGTATCGGAAGAAAAACGGTTAAGATACCGAGATTTGAGGGGGGATTCAGCGTCCTAAGACAAGGGCGTCGATCCTGGGGGGCAGGGGGCCCGGGCCCCCCAAAGCTCATGTTGGCCCCTTATTATATTTGTAAATTTACAGTATTTGGCATAATTTGAATGCAATTTTTCTTAACATCCTCATATATGCTTTCTACATCTGAATGCCCCCCCCCTCCCAAATTTACAGAGAAATCGGTGGCATTGCCCTAAGAATATGTTTTATCTGCTCCCGTAACTGTCCTGGTAGAAACCTAGCATTGTGTTTTCGAAGTTATTCAATAAAATAGAGCAAAAACGGTAATAAATAGCAAGAATTGGGTTTCTGATATGGATTCAGCGTACAAAGAAACAGATATCACAAATTCTCTACTAAAACAGAAAGTGATAAAAATCTATTATAACTTTCGGTTTGAATATTTTTCATACAGCAAAAACGGTAAGAGATAGCAGGCAAATAGTTTTCTGATATGGATTCAAATTCTGTACATTAGTTCCATATCCGACTGTACCCTTCTATCTGTTTCCAGTATTGAATCTCATAATTTGAAAATCTAACGTAGTTCGACAAAGTGAAACGGAAACTGCTTGGACGGTATATAGGATGACATCTATCCTATGTGTATCCGATATCCTTATTATAATATAACGTCTCAAACTGTCTCACACTTCTAATACTTCGCAGTCGCTCTAATAGGTGTCTCTAGCTGCGGTGCTTGCCCGTCTAATGCCATTAGATGGTGCTAGCGTGCAAGCAATTTGCAGATTCACTTGTAACTTACAAAGCAGGGTTCGGGGCAAAATGGCGTCGAGATAAGAAGAACTGTCTCGAACCAGGCCCGTATCCAGGGGGGTCTAAGGGGACCGTCCCCTCAAAATTTTTGCTGCACCCTAAAATTTTCACGGTAGGCTTGCAAATGAACTATAATATGCTGATAAACTACAATATGATTGGATCAGCTCCCCTAACTTCAGCCCTCCATTTTTGGGCTGGCTACAGGCCTGTCTCGAACTCCAGTTTAATACAAAGTTTTATTTGATACAAGTATTGTTTTGCAGTTCTTTTATGTTTAATACAAATTTTAAAGAGTGTGGACATTCCTGGCGTTACTATTTATAGTATTCGCGTTATTTTAGCTGTGTAACAAACTGTTTAACACAGGCGATTTCAGATTATATGCCTGCACCATTCTGGTTTGCAACTTCGGTTATGACCATGACAACTATCGTGAAAATTAATTTTGTTTAATACAATTATCTCTTTTTAACAATTTATAGTGCAATAGCCGTCATAGCTAATGGCTGCGGCACTAATATTATAATACCACAACTGCGGTTATAGAACAAGAACTTACAAATCACATCATTGCAATTATTTCAAATGAAAACAAAGCACGATTTTAACCTATAGTGTTCAGCGTCAGCGAGTACTTACGGGAAATAACAAATAACATTAAGGAAATCAGTCCTAGTTCGAAGTATCGTTAACCGACTTCAAAGAAGGAATAGGTTTTGAATTCGGCTCGTTTATATATATATATATATATATATATATATATATATATATATATATATATATATATATATATATATAGGGTGAAGCAAGTCTGGATACACCCCTATAAAAGTCGAACGGTGTGAGGAATAATATTGTTGTTTGCTATGGGGTGTCTATAGGTGGGGGCGCAACTTATAGTAGTTATGGCGACAGCGGCGGCCATCTTAAAATCCACGATCTTGGATTTGGATTACGTTTTTCAAATGAAAATGTGTTCATGTCGCATATCATTTTACACTGTCTTTTTTCTGAAGAATATACCTATGCAATCCGTTTTGCGATATATTTGTTTGTGTAGGAGTTATTACCTGTTAAAGTTTGGGACATTTGTCAGAGTTGTCATTACAGCATATGCTCAATATGGCCTCCATTGCGCTAGATACACAATCGGAGTCTTTTTTATTAGTCCTGCTGCACACGTCGTAGGGTCTGTGAGTCAACAGAGGCACACGCCTCCTCAATTCACCAGCAGACATGAGTACATTGTTGATTTTTACCTCATACACAATTGATTTCAAAGAACCCCACAGATGAGGTGGGTACTGTGATCAGGGCCGTTTAGGCACGCTAGGCACGTGCCTAGGACGCAAAAGATTTGGGGCCGCAAAAAACTGGAGGGCAAAAAAAGAGAAAACATTAAAATATGCTGGTGCAGAAAACCAGTGACGGTTTTAGAACGGGTAGCTACGGGACTACACAAAAATTTTGAAAAATATATAAACGCTAAAAGATACAATAAAGAGTAAATATATTTTCCACTATTTATATTAATGGTAGATAATTATTTAACAAATAGCATCAACCACTACACTAAAAGTAATTTCCTAATGTTATTAATCAATCAAATGTGCATATGTCTCCATAAGAGAGGAAGCGGGTCTACCCAAAAGCCACCCCTGCAGAAAACGTCATTTCCGTCCCGGTTGAGCTACCTGTTACAATCAAACTAGATCTCGGCGGCTAATGTAAATGTGATACGTAATTTTGTTAATTGAAAATAGATTTACGTTGGTTGATAAATAAGAATACTTAAGGACAGTTGTCTGAGGATAACTGGGGGTGAAACAGACTATTAACTGTACTAATGTTAGGAAAAACACGTGTTTTCTGCTATTAGCAGACAAAAGCCAAGACTGTGGAAATGATTTCTTGTGCACCTTTTAATTATAATAATTTAAGAGAAACCTATAAATGCAACCTCTGTCCATTTACAACTACTAGCTTGTCAGTTTGATAAGCTGAACATCAACATGATGAAAGAATAAAAAAAGAAAAAGAAAGCAACAATTATAAAAAATGTTTGATGAGTATTATTATTATTATTATTATTATTATTATTATTATTATTATTATTATTATTATTATTATTATTATTATTATTATTAAATTTCGATTTCCTATACATACATGGGACTACCTTGTCACTTGCTTATTTAGCAGCAATTATCGGTATCTTCCCGCTCTGCCTAAAGGACCTCCAGCACTTTGTAAAAAATATTTTAAATGATCTTATCTTTAAGCAGAACGGGAATTCCCGTTCTGCCTAATCTTTGGAGACGGGGAATTTTGTGCACAAAGAATTTCTTCTAAGGAAATTCTCTAGTAATTGTAACAGATTTTGTAAGAAGAAAAACTATTTCTTCAAGTTTCAACATGAAATTTACATGTTATTCTGCTTGTTCTTCTCGGAGAAATGACTAGACACAGTTCTGTTATTAGCAGGGTTATTCACATCTAATTTAGTAAATATGAATGTGATTTTTTTAAAAAAATACCTGCAGAGAAATGGAAAATTGATTTTCCATTATCTTGCAGGTATTTTTTTTTTTTTAAATCACTTTCATCTTTATTAAAGTAGATGTGAGTAACATTGCTAATAACAGAACTGTATCCTAGTCATTTTTCTGAAAACAAGTAGAATAACATCTAATTGATGATGAAACTGGAAGATATAGTTTCAGTGGTCGAGCGTTCACCTCTGCTGCATGGAGTCCTGGGTTTGATCCCAGCTCGCGCCAAGTGAGCTTTGTGGTGGACAAACACCATGGGAGGGGTTTCTCGGGGTTCTCCCATTTCCTCCCACTTTATTCTACCATTTCAATCATTTCTAATCATCACCGTTTCATTTAGCCTAGTTTTCATAACCGTGGACGTAAAACTTAGATTTCATTTCAGTTGTTGAAGATATAGTTATTTTTCTTACAGACTCTGTTAGAATTTCTAAACAGATTATTACGAATGCAGGACAAAATCCAAGAGAACAAACCCCAAGGAAATTTCTGACCAAATGGATTAAAATCAAGGGACAGAATCACAGGCGCAGCCTAATAAAAGAATGAGTATTTTTTTCTTCAACTGTCATGCATCTAAAATGTTATATGTAATTCTTTACTTTATTGAAATAACATTTTTTAAAAATACTGAAAACCAAATAAAAGGCGTAAGACTGTTCTAATAAGTATATATTTCACATTTTGATCTTTGCTAAAAAAAAAGAAAAAAATTGGGATCAGCATTTCAGAATTAAAATAAATAAATATTTATACAACGCTTAAAATAAAAGACTATGCTAGGGTCTATATGCTACCTTATAAGGATGAACATCTCTTTTTAAAAAAATCAAATAACATTGTAGTTATTTTTCGTAATTAAGAATAATGATCTCTCAGTAATATGCTGAACGTATTTCAATTGTATTCAATGTATAATAAATAGGAGTACACAGAACTTTCCATATGAGTGTGTGAAAGTTATTAAAGCCAATCTGCCCCTTTATTATAATACATTTTACATTTTATTGGATTTTCAGTATTTTAGAAGAAAGAAAAAGTCATTTCAGTAAATCAAAAACAAAACATACCATTTTATTGATAGAATATACAGATGGTGATATGAAAAATGGAAACACCTGAACGAAATTGCAACTTACCAGATTAATATGGTGTCGGGCCACCTTTCGCCTTCAGAACAGCCTTGATGCGACGTGGGATGGAGGCATAGAGGTCGTGAATGGTAGCAAGTGGAATTTTACACCATTTCTCGTGCAGGGCATCGGCCAGTTCTGTGAGAGAGGATGGAGGTGGAAATCGTCGCCGGAGTCGTGTTTCCAAGACTGACCACAGATGTTCAATTATGTTGAGATCTGGGGATTGGGCGGGCCAGGGGAGGTGTTGAACTTCATCCCGATGTTCTTCAAACCACGCTGCAACAACGCCAGCTGTGTGAATGGGTGAATTATCATCCTGGAAGATGGCGTCATTGTCCGGGAACAACATCCGGACCATAGGATGCAAGTGGTCTCCTAAAATTGCGACATAATCGTTGGCAGTGATGCGTCCGGTAAGTGTGACCACAGGACCCAATGAAAACCATGATATGGTGACCCATAGCATCACCGAGCCGCCGCCATGTTTCACAGTTGGGCGGAGACACTGCAGATCATAAGCTTCTTTGGGCTTTCTCCACACATAAACACGGCCCGTGGTTGGGAATAGGGTGAAGGATGACTCATCCGACCATATCACACGTTTCCAGTCCTCAACGGTCCAAGTGGCATGGTCGCGGCACCATTTGCGGCGTGCGAAAGCGTTATGGTCCCTGATGAGCGGTTTAGCCCGTGCAACACGACCCCGTAAGTTCATTTCATGTAATTCGCGGCAGACTGTGATTGTCGAAATAGGGTGGGGGAGCTAGTGATTGAGTTCCTCCATCACTTGCTCCGCAGTGGCACGACGGTTCTGCGTGACAATGCGCTTTAATACCCGGCGTGACCTGTCACTCATGATTTTCTTCCACCCACTGTTCCGCTTCCCCGATGTGGTTTTCCCGTGTGTTGTGTAGGCCGTCATCACCTTCGACACTGTCCCACGCGACACACCTAACACAGTAGCCACTGCCGTCACACTCACTCCACATAACCCCGCACCAAGAATTTGTCCTCTTTGAAAATCTGAGAGGTCTCCCATTTTACACTACCCCCGTCTGCTGCAGCCACTGGACACTGCTGTTCCACTGCGCGTGACGTAGTATGGAGACCTACCTAACACACCACCACCAGCGGTCCGGCGCTGCGGGCGCCACGACACCATTGCCAACCCATACATCTGACGTGATGTCAACTACAGGTGTTTCCATTTTTCTGATCACCATCTGTATGACAATTGAAGGGAAAATAGTCATATAGGGTGTGCACTGTTACATCAAATATGTACTACTATGATTCTGTTCCTTGGATTTTGTCCGCCTCGTCAGAATTTTCCTTGGATTTTGACCGATTAGGTTTTGTCCCCATCCTCGTTACTACAGCCTCGTTACTACCTACATGAATTCCGATCTGCACAAAAACATGCTAGGAGTCAAGCATTTCAGTGCTGCATTTCCCTTTTAAAAAATCCTCCTCGCATAAAATTCTGTCTCCAAAGATTAATGAGATCATTGAAAATATTTTCTACAAAGTGCTGGAGGGCCTTTAGGCAGAACGGGAATGAATCCAATTCAGCGTTTGTTTGGAGGACCGTAACAATTTAAAATGTCTAACGCGCCGGAGAGGTTAAAAACGGCCTTGACTGTGATGAGGACTTTTCACAACCGATGCCAGAATTACTGTTGCAGTCTCTTCATCGGTGGCTGTTCTTGGATGTCTACTGTGTGGCTTGTCCGCCAGAGAACCTATTGCACGAAATTTGTCCAATAACTTGGAAACTGTCATATGTGAATATCATTTCTCTCTTGATGCCGGATATTGAAATCAGCAGCAATCACTCTGGTGCTTCGCTCACCACTCATTAACACAATTTCAATGCGTTCCTTCTGTGTAAGTGTCATTGTGAATCACCTGCAACGATAAAGAAAATCGATCATCTCCTTCCAATTTTAAACTTTAACAGATCAGAAAAGCTACACAAATAAACATATCGCAAAACGGATTGCAAGATGTATTCCTCAAAAAAAGGCAGTGTAAAATGATGTGTGACATGATCCCCTTCCCATTTGAAAAATGTAACCAAATCCAAGATGACGGATTTCACGATGGCCGCCGCTGTCACCATAGCTCCTATAAGTTGCACCCCACCTATAGACACCCCATACCAAACGACACTATGATTCCTCACACTGCTCGACTTTGATAGGGGTGTATCCAGACTTAGTCAAGAATTAAAATTAGAAATAGTCAAGAATTAGTAAACCTTAAGTAAACTCTTTCTCCTTAGCCTCTATCGACAAAATAAATACTCTTATCGATGCAATTTTCCTCAAGATCCACCACTGACAACTTTATGTAATATGAGTGTATTAGAATGAATCGAAAAAACTTTTTTTCGAAATGTTAAGGTGGGTAGCGCGGAAAAGTGGCCATTTATGACCAAAAAGACGCCTGATTTTTTAAAAGATTTTTTGGAGGTCGTTTAGGTGGCGCGCATCGACCTTGAAGTCTTGATAGTAATTTGGGTATGGAACCACACTCAACAATTTCACAAAAATGTCATTATTCGGCTATTTTATGTATTTTTCTTCCTTATGGTCGTTTATTGTTTTGTTTATAACAACTATATTAAATTCGTGCTTCAGGTGTAGTTTCCTATCTGTTTACTTAAGCTTCTGGTCAAAAATTGTCAATTTTAGGCTAAAAATGTGTTTTTCTATTCATGTTTTCCAGTTGGTTTTAACTTTGAGTTTTATTGGGTTTTCAGTATTTTAAAAGAATGAAAAAGTCATTTCAGTAAATCAAAAACAAAACATACCATTTCCAATATAAAAGTCTAATTAAATGATACAGCTTTCTAATTACTAACAGTTGCTTCAATTACTGCCCAACACTTCGCTTATTTTCATAGCTTATTATGCTTTGAAAATAACCCAGAGTTCACCAAGAGTTCAAAGTATGTTGGGAAACATGATTTTACTAAGGGGTAGAGCAAGATTTTCTTCCAGTTTTCTCCTTGGACTTTATAGTAATTTTTTGTTCTGAATGTCGGAATATGACCTCTAGATTGCAATATCGTTTTCATGCAACCAGCACGCGCAGTGACGCCGAAAACGAAAGAAGCAGCTTTATGATAATCTTCATGAGTCGTTTCACTTGTTGAGTGTTTCAGAGAAAGTCTTGGATTTCTGCTATTGTTTAAATAAAGTCATCTTCTACTTCTTATTTTTTAATATTAATGGTCAACGGAGGTTCGTGGAGGAGCATGAAGCCGAATCATTCATGTCAGTATTGTTTTGCATAAAAATTGATACTTGGTAAAACAACAGTGCAAAATCTTTTGCCTTTCCTTCAATCTTCTTGCTTTATTAATTCTTCGCAAACTAAGATTTCTTATGTTTGAGTTTTGGTCGATTATTAAAGCCATCAAGAGATTTTCAGTATGGGTGAGGAATGCGTTTTACTGAATGACCCTATCAATCAGATCTCTCAGGTGGTGTGAGAGAAATCGGGACAAGTGAATCATATTCCAGAAATGTAATGCTCCATCAGTTATCAATGGTTTCTTCTTGATCCCAAACGACACCGGTGCGTACATTTCGTTATGTACGTTGCAATAAGCTGCAGTTATTTAGAGGGGTAGGGCGTGCTTACATACAGCCGCAGCACTCGGCATGCCGACGTTAAACACCGTGACTGGACAAGTGGTCCAAGCTTATTCCTCACTAGCCTGCGCAGACAAACACCACTCGAAATAAGATGAACAGATATCTAAAATATATTGTTAGTCCGTGCTTAAATCTGTTATAAGAAATCCAGTCGCATGGTTAACGCACTTTTGTTTACTAAGTATCAATTTTAATGCAGAACAGTACTATGACATGAATGCTCCGCCACGAACCTATGTTGACCAATAATATTACAAATGAAGAAGAATATGGCTTCATTTTCTAAAAAGTAGCAGGAATTCAAGTTTTCCTGAAACATCCAACAAGTAAAACGACTTGTGAAGATAATCATAAAGCTGCTTCTTTCGTTTCCGGCGTCAGTGCACGTGATGGCCACATGAAACCGGAATTGGAATCTAGAGATAATATTCCGACATTGAGAACAAAAAAAATTACTATAAAGTCCAAAGAGAAAACCAGAAGAAAAACTTAGCCTACCCGTTAGTAAAATCATGTTTCCCTACATAATTTGGGATGGGTGGAACTTGCATTCCAGTCACCTCCTCTTGGTGAGCTCTGGGTTATTTTCAAAGCATAATCATCATCATAGGTATTCTGCCCTTACTGGCAGGTCACTTGCAGCAGCTGAGAAGCTTCCATGCTCCATAGTCCTCCGCTAACCTCTTCGCCTTCACGTATAATCTTTCTGTTTTTATATCATTCATTAATTGTAGTCTCCTTCGTCCTCTGCCTCTCTTTCCCGCCACCATACCCTCTATGACGTCCCTCATGATACACTTTCTTCTTAGGCAATGTCCCAACCAGTTTCTCTTCCTCTTCTTAACAATATCTAAAAGTGTTCTTTTCTTCCCCACCATTTCTAACACCCACTCATTCGTTTTCCACTCGACCCAACTAATTCTTTCCATCCTTCTCTACACCCACATTTCGAATGCTTCCAGTCGTTTTTCATCACATTTACGTAATGTCCACGTTTCCGCCCCATACAGTACAACACTTCACATGAAGCATTTTATGAGTTTTTTCTCAACACTCTATTCAAGGTCCCACAAAACAGACTTTTCTTCCTCCTAAAGGCTTCTTTCGCCATTCCTATCCTTGCTTTTATTTCACGTTCGCACTTCATGTCATTACTAAGAATACTACCCAGATATCGAAAACTATTCACTTGTTCTATTTGCTCCCCTCCCACTTTTATATTTGACACAGGCTTCTTCGTTCCAATCACCATGGTTTTTGTCTTTCTAACATTTATTTTCATCCCATATTCTTCAAAGCCCATCAGCTCTTCAAAGCTCAGGTTTTCTAACATTTTATTGATTTCCTTTTCAGATTCTGACAAGCGCCATATCGTCTGCAAATCTTATGCATCTAATCATTCTACCTCCTACCGAAATGCCGTCATCATCATGTAAACTCTTTTTCACTATATCTTCTAGATAGACATTAAATAGTACAGTCATCGGTTGGACATTTCACACGCAAATATCTAATATTAACAACGTTTCTTCTATAATTTCGTAATATTGTATTATTTCTTTGTATTATGCATTAGCTTGGTTAGGCTTGTTTAAACACTTTTCTCTTTGCACCTACTTATTACCTATACCTTAACGTTGGATAAAAACACACTAGCTCTCACCGGGAATCAAATCCAGAACCAACGCACTTGAACCATTTGGCCACAAAAAGGCACGTTTAAAAAGTAGTTTCTATTTTGTTAGGAAAATTGTGATTAGGTGTAACATTTAAAAATATATTTAAGAATGGATACGGATGAAACGCACTGAATTTTCTCGCTCGAATTTCTTAAATTGACTCGTGTTAGGCTGCAGCTATTACTGAAACATTTATTTGGGAAATGCGAATAAAATAATGTGTTTTGTTAAACTTTGTTCGAAGCAACTTACGTCCAAAAGTAAAGTACCGATTGGTCATATTTTTGTTAGAAATAACTTATGCCATATATTAGAATTATTAAGGAAATAACTGTATGTGAACTATGAGCAAAAGCGTCTGAGTACTTTCTGAGAAAATCGTCAAAAAAAAAAAGTAATCCTCAAGAATAAAATATCCTTTGTGTATCTTTTCAGGACAAACGAGTTATGCTATTTATGAAATACCAACAAAATTGCCTGAGTCGTTCTCGACAAAATCGTAGGGTAAAACTTGCTCCGAAAAGTAATATACCACTTGTAGTTTTTTAGGATGATGGAATTATACCATATCGTTAGGTTATTTATGTAACGTTTATTTATGAAATATGAACAAAATTGCGTCAGGCGTTAATGGGAAAATCGTCGGAGAAGAGTAAACTACCCCTTCTGAATGTTTACAGGACGAACGAGTTGTGTCATATTGTTAGGTTATTAATGCTACATTTATTTATGAAATGTAATTGAGAAAATTGTTCGAAAAAACGCATCCCATACAGTAAATTACACCTTACGTATTTTTTTTTCAGAGCAATGATTCATAATATATTTGTAAAAAATAAATAAAATCTTTACAGCTGTATTTGAGACAATTTAATTATTTTAAATTTTCATCCTTCAGTAAACTACCCTTATTTTTAGGTGTCGGAGGATATAGAATTCGAAACGATAAAGTGTTATAAAAACTTCATATCTAGAATTCGGTCCAGATACGTCGAACAATATGGCCTCTATTTGAATGCATGTAAAACCGTGACGAACCGACAGACAAAAGATGGACAGACATCAAAATCACTTTTTCGATATGTGGGGGCGTGAAACTTGAATTCATTGAAATATCGAATTCGATTTTTATCACTATTACTACAATTTCTTCTTTCGTCACTCGAACGTGAAAACGAATAGGAATACAACGAAACGTAAGGTGATAATTTGTAATTCCCAAAATTTAATGAGCTACGTTTAATGTGTTGCCATGCTAGAGAAACGGCTTATGTTTGTTTGTTATATCATTTTAATATCAGCTTTTCGCACTACCTTATAATGTAGAAATATAGTATGATTATCGTTTATATTCATGTTATCTTTTGGAAATACTCGTGTTCCGCATACATAGATCTGTATAATTTAGTTTCGTTCAACGAAAACATTCCTTACACAGACTTTGATTGCATTTCTTGTACTTGTGGATATGAAGAAAAGAAAGAGAGAGAGGGAGAAAGTCAATACTCTAAAAAGAAAAAACACAAGCACAAGCACACACACACACAAACGATAATTTGACATCAGCTTTTTTCCTTTCTTTTCTTCATGACAACAAGCATCATTCGATGTAACGTCATGTCGATATAACAAGGGGTAAGACTGGAAAGACTGTCAAGGTTGCGTATGTTCTTTTACCTGTTCCTGACACACAAATCCGAAGTGAGTTGTCTGCTGTTCAAGAACGGGTAGGGAGTAGGGATGGCCACAAAGTTCCGGTTCCGGCGGAACCGGTTCTGCGAGGAACCGGTTCTCAGAGATCCGGTTTTCAGAACCGGTTCCAGACCTGGATCCGAAAACCCGGTTCCAGAACCGGATCTTAAGAACCGGTTCCAGATCTGGATCTGAGAACCCGGTTCCAGAACCATATCTTAGGAACCGGTTCCAGACCTGGATCCGAAAGCCTCCAAAGACCCGTAAAGGAGGCACAAAGTTCACCTTCAAAAATAATGCAAAGAGGACCATGCGCTTGTGCCTTAACCGCCCAGACCCACTTGTGTCCCCAGAAAAAAAAATTTGGTCCACCAGTGGGTGTTTAGCCAAATGAGTTGGCCAGTTTGCCTGTTTAGCCAATGAGTTTGCCAGTTACCCAGTTTATTTAGCCAGATGAGACAAGCTGCCGCCGCCTGGGGGCCTGCCTGTCGCTTCCACCATTTCATCTAGCATACTGTTCACAGCTTGCCAGCAGCTCGCGTTTAGGTCGGGATGGTAACAAAGTTTCGGTTCCAGCCTAACCGGTTCCACACCTGGATCCGAAGAACCGGTTCCAGACCTGGATCCGAAAAACCAGTTCCGGAACCGGATCTTCTAGAACCGGATCCGTTCAGACCCGAAAACCGGTTCCACCAAGAACCGGTTCTGGCCATCCCTAGTAGGGAGGTCTAACATACAAGACCATAAACTGAAAACAATGACTGTTTCCAATAGTACACGTATTCTAATACTGAATAAACACGTCGATTAAAGGATACTATCAATAAGTTATTTCCTTATTATACTGTTCCTATTATACACTTCCTATAATGTTTTGTAAAAAAATATATGGGATTGGGGGGATTCGATGTGGTGTCAAAATAATAAAACAACTATGAGTCTGCCACTCTATCCACCTAACTACGGAGGCTACGTTGTGTTTGCTCTTTTTCCTTAAGAAATAATCTTCATAACCATGGTGCGTATCGCTTCGAACCTTAAGATAAGAGTTTTTTCTGTTTAATTCTACATTTTCGTACGACATTTTAGTTACAGAAGCTAATTTATATTTGGCAGGCAATCTACACACTAGGTTTTAACCAATAAATGCAACATTTTGCTCCACTATCTTTGATCCAACTCCTCGACTCCCCTACTGGATTCCCTCCGCAATCGTGCTCTGCTACTGAAAAATCCCTAGAAATCATCGTTGGAGGTATACACAAAACCGAGCATAATTTTGTTTTTTGCTTATATTTTTATTATTTTATTATATTTTTTGGAAATATCTCCTTAGATGGATTGCTTTCTATTATCTCCACATACTAATAACTGAATTTTATACATAAACGTAAGGAAAATGAAATAAATGCGAAAAATCGTGAGTTCTAGTATACGCGCAATTGTTTTGCGCATGTGGATACATTCGGAAATGAAATCTGCGTTAGTAGAAAGTGATTCGTACCATTAAAAGTAAAATATACCTTTACTTTACTGCAGAAAATACGTATCGGTCCATTGACGTGTTAGATCAAATTGTACACAATTATAATCATAGTTATCATTCAACTATTAAAATGGCACCCGCAGAAGTAAATGATTCAAATATGAATCAAGTATGAAACACGCTGTGCGGAAAGACTGTAAACAAAAAGAAATTTACGTGTAAATTTCAAGCAGGAGATTATGTTCGCATTACTAAATATAAACTTGAAAAAGGTTATTTGCCGAATTGGTCTCGAGAAATATTTCTCGTTGATAAGTGTATGAAATCAATTCCTGTAACTTATAAATTAAAAGACTGGAATGGTGATGAAATTAAAGGAATATTTTATGCTGAAGAATTACAAAAATATTTCTAAGCTCAAACAAGACCTATTTAATTGAAAAAGTTCTTCAACATAAGAATGGGTGGGTTTTCGTAAAACGGTTAGGCTACTCAGAAAGTATAAATTCGTGGATTCGAGTATCTAGTATTCAGTCTGCATAATGAATTCGTCATTGAAACACGGATTTTATCTGACGTTACCCTTCAATGCAAGTAGTACTCTTCTGATAATAAAGCAAATTAATATACCGTGGAGTTTTTATAATGTCGGTCCGGGTGAACATATCACAATCGATACATTTATTGACGGTGAGTATATTCGATATCCTCTTAAAGTAACGGAGAGATATTATGCATCCATTAAAGCCATCTTAAATCTAATTCCCGAGAAGATACGTATAATAAAATATAATTATTTTAAGAATCAAGTGTATATTCAACATTCCTTCCGGTCACGTGATCGGTGTATTCTACACATAACAAAAGATTTACAACATATACTCGGTTTTATGAATGAAAATTCAAATTTTTATAATTCAGTGGTGTATACAAAAAATCAAAATAGGGAACAATTTCTGACACCTCAGAGAAAATATTCCTGTAACCTTGATTATAATATTCCAACAGAAGTTATCGTGTGTGTGGATATTGTAAAACAACAAGAACAAATTGGACCTTTACTTCGCAAAATTAGTATATTTTACGAGCGGTATGGACGTATCAAAAATATTTTATTTCATAACCCGCAGTACGTGAAAGTCGAAAAGAAATATTTTGATACGATAGAAGTAAACTTAAAAGATGGACACGGAATAAACTTAACATTTCGTTTTGAAACTTCGAACTTAACACTTCACTTTAAACAAAAATGATTTCTGAAAGCATTGAAGACAGCTTCTACATTACACTGGTTTCAAATGCAAGTACAGACGTTTATCCTAAAAATAGTCCAACCCATTTCATTAATAATTTGAAAAATACTGTACGTTTAACAGATACGAATTGGTGTGTCGGATTAAGTGAAATACATATTCCTTTAATGTGTCATAATGTTATCGAAGATGAAAATATCGTTTGGTACAAATTAGGTCATGAAATTATGAAAAGTAAAATTACTCCTGGATATTATGCAAACGTTGAACACATACTGGGTGAATTAAATAAAGTTTCAGAATTTATATGATTTAACGCTTCTAATATTATTCGTGTTACTTCTGAACCAAACGTTGAATTCACAACACTTTCACCTACTTTGGCTATACAACAAGGATTTCATGAAAAAATGATCTCGTTATTCAAAAACAAGGATCTAAACAATCATACTTAGATATTGGATATTCTTTTCAAATTTTTCTGTATACTGATCTTATTGAATATCAATTGGTGAGAGATACGCAAGCTCCCTTACTACGTATTGCAACTGTTGGCAATTTGAATTATGGGAAAATTCAAACGTTACGATATCAAGATATTCATTATATACCACTTTCTAAATTTTGCTTTAACAGTGTTGAAATACTACTAAAGGACCACGCATGACGAAATTTACCATTTCGTTCCGGGACATTGACAGTGACACTTCATTTTAAACGTTCTCTTGGAAAATGAAAAAGCAACATACGTATTATCAGCGGGGACGTGGACTCCCCTTCTTTTCAGGTCGAGTTTATCAACTGGGTCATGGGATTGGTAGTTTCTTTAAAGGTTTATTTTGTTTTGCATTACCTTTATTAAAGCAAGGTGCCAAAGCTATAGGCCGGCAGGCGTTACAAACGGGAATACAAGTTACAGGTGATGTACTGGAAGACCGTCCATTTAAAGAATCCGTTCGTGCTCGCGTAGAAGCTGGAGAAACATTAAAAACGAAAGCTGCAAATAAACTTAGCAGTTGCTACCCGGTAGTGGTAAGAGATGTCCACGAAAACGTAAAGCTCCTGCTATTGTACAATTCGGTCCTCCGATCAAACGTATTCTAAAACATTCCGGTGATATATTTAGTTAATCATGGCTTTACTCACTGGAAGTTGTCCTGAATGTTGTACAAGTGAACTTGATTTGTTTACTATTCCAAGGACTCAAACTGCTATTGAGTCATCTTCCACTGTTGAATATCGTCGGGTTTCTATTTTATCGTCAGAAGGACCAATTGAATTTGTTGTACTGGTGACACTGGTGATTTTATTCACACTACATACTTGTATCCCTATGTAAAATGTAAAAATTACAAAAACTGATAATACAAATTTAGTTGAGGCGGATATTGTTGCACCTGTAAATATTTTTTTTCATTCGTTATTTAGTCAAGTTGATGATTTATTAAACAATAAATTAATTAGTTTATCATCTGGTTCATATCCGTATCGTGTTTATATCGAAAAATTATTAAATTATGGTAGCGATGCCGCTCGAACCCATTTTTACCTGGGGGATTATGGTATAAAGATACTGCAAACCAATTTAATGTATTAAACAATGCAAATACTGGATTTACAAATCGTGCCCAGTATGTTAGAAATAGAGCATTATTCGATATGTTTGGCTGTATCCATGATGATATTGACGGTGTGGGATGTATGCTTCGTAATAAAGTAAGCTTACGCGTAAAATTACATTGTACAAAAGATATGTTTTGTTTATAATGTCTGCTGAAAGTACAGCATATAAAGTCAAACTTGAAGACGTAACTCTTCACGTGCGGCGTCTAGATATTGCTGCCGACTTAGCTATGCAAATCAATGCTGGCATGGAACACATTCCGGTCAGAATACCTCTTACCCGTGTTGAAATTTGTACATGTACCATTTCCGCAGAAGTAAGTTCATATAATCTCGATAATTTGTTTTTCGGGAGAGTATCAAAAGGTCCCGTATAGGTTTTGTATCAAACGCTGCATTTAACGGTCAACCATATGTAAACCCTTTTGAATTCGAACATTTTCACGTTAACAAGTTGCAATTACAAGTTGGTTCAAAATCATTTCCACCGACACCCCTCATTCCTGATTTTGCAAATGGATTATATATTCGAACATATTCCATTCTGTTTTCCGGTACCGATATATATTATCAAGATCATTCACATACAATTTCCCGTGAGGAATTTCGACATGGATACACTTTGCACCCGTTCATTCTATCTCCAACAGGAACGTTAGATGATTCTACGTGGGGTGTCAAACGTGATTCCCCTAACAATTTAAAATTATCATTTTCTCAACTTCTACAAAATTCCATTACCTGTATTGTGTACGCTCAATTTGATTCTCTCATTCAAATCGATAAAGACAGGAATGTATATACTGATCATACAATGTAAAATTTCGTCATTTGAGTGCCATGAGGGTTATTGTTCACTTATCCGCATTCAACGATAATGATGATCATATTATCATTAAGGAACTTGCAATTGTAAATCTTGATATCCCTTTTGTACAAAGCTGGATTTTTAAACCACCATATCCATTACATGAATTACGTGTGCCGCTCATACTTTCGAATAAACATCTAGTACAACATGATTATGGTATTGACTGGTACAATGGCGATGTAGATTACTCATTGTTACCTACTATATTGAAACAATATTGTGCTAATACCTGTACCTTGTATACTTATGGTAAAACACGTCAGGACTATCTGCAGCAACTATTGGAACGGACTGTTGTGAATTTAGAAGATTTACAGTGCCCAAAAGCGTCTTCCTTGGGATTTCATGTCTACTCTTGTGCTTATTTAAAACAGATTTGGACAATTTAAGTGTTGTGTGCGTGAAGCTTTATTATATGCCAAATACTTAAAAGTCTATGGTTATGTTTTATACGTAAATCCAAATAGTGCAACGTATGTTCTATCAAAAATAAAAAAGAGAAAGAAAGGAGGAAATAGACTAATAAACATGTATAGTAGTCAATTATTACAAGTGTTACTAAAGGACTGTATTAGTGGAGCAAATGTGACTGGAATGTATCCCATTGATCCTTTACATTTACTTGTTCAACACCTAGTAGGGTGATTATTAATTTGGACAAGTCTGACTTACCTGGTAGCCATTGGGTAGCGATCTATATCGATAACAATAAACATGGGTACTATTTTGATTCTCTGGCACAGGGTATGCCTAAACTAATTCAACAGTTCCTACAAAGGAATTGTAAACTCTATTTTGTAAATACTGTACAAGTTCAAGATAATCATTCTATCATGTGTGGATATTTTGCATTATCTTTTCTGTATTATATGATATGTGGTGTTTTACTCGAAAAATGTATTGCAATGTTTAATCATAAAAAATAAAAAATAATGATAGGTTTGTCAAAGAAAAACTTGTAGAAAACATAATGAAAAAGAAAAAACTAGATGTTTGTAGTTTTTTAGAGATAAATAAATACCATTTTTTTAATTTTATATTTTTACTTCTCCATAAATCTCTTTCTTACAATAATGTTAAGGTTACAATGAAAACATTAAAATTGTTATGCCTTTAGTAAGGGTTGTGGATCGCTCATTTTTCCACCAATAATTCAATTGCTGTGCATTTCGATGTGCGCATGCCGATTTTGATTCTACTTGCTTATGAAATGAACAAATTTCATTACAAACGGTACCTTGTAATTCTGCTAATGGTGGACAACCTTTCTTTCCAGATCCACAACGTTTGCTAACGAAAAGATTTTATTTATCCAAATAGATTTTTCCCCACCTTTACATAGGAAAGTTGCATCTGATCCACAAGAATCACACATAATATTCCGAATATGTGATACGAAATAGCCAGTCTTACTAGACCACGGCAATCCATGCAAGTGGTTTGTAAGCCAATCGATTTGCTTTTGGCAACCTATTGGTAAATCGTTAAGTTCACACGGTACTTTTACTAAACAATGGGAATTTAATGTATCATCACACGAAGTAAGACAAAATTCACGTATCACAAATTCATTCGGGGAAATCTTAAATCCCTGTATGTCTACAATATACATTGTATGGCAAACTGAAATTTCACACGAACGTTCCATGACAACTGGAATAAGTTGTCCAATAAATTCAGTATTTTTTAAACATTCACATAACATAAAGTTTGTGATTGAAATTTCACGATGCCGTTCATGAAAGATTTTAAAGAGTTCTACTAAAGTCTTATCACTCAACAAGTGTTCTTCAAGAAAAGTTCCAGGATTATGCTGCATACCACTTATTCTATTTGAGCGTAAGTATACAGTTATAGTTTCTAACACACAATTTTCACTAATGTTTTGTCCACAATTTTCACCATCACAATACATGATTAATAATAATAATAATAATAATAAAAGGAAATCAAACAATTAAAATTGAAAACAATACACAATTTACAATATGTCCACCTATTTTCCATAATCTTCCTCTAGTAAAAGTTTCAATAGCGTCGGCCTATATTCTAAGTCCCAGACAAGATCTCGAAAACGTTCAATGAAATTCCATATCATCGCAAAAAGCTGTCCATGCTTTTTTCTGTAAATTGATAATAATTCTTCACGAACCTCAACTTTTGTTACGGCATCTATATAGCTTTCCGTTCAAGAGATTCTGTATCCAACACCAAGCAATCATGTGTCCACTAACTGCTGTCTCCGAACCCGCAAGCGAAACATACATATATCATCTGGTCTCCAGTATACTATACAGTCTTTTATATAATCCAATAATGTTCGTTCCACAGTACACTCACATGGTAAATTCAAAAATTCTTCCAACTTCCAATTCTCTATCGGGAAATTACTCACTGTTGGTGACGGTGTAGGGGGATATTCTTCTATTTCGTGATCAACATCAAGTGACGGGAAACTTGTTTCCAGTGGCAGAGGTTGCGGGCTCACCACCGGTTGGAATGTCCCGATAAAGACGTCAATACATCCAAGTTGCCCGGGGTAACTTCTGTTTCCAGTGGCGGAGGTTGCGGGCTCACCACCGGTTGGGATGAAAACTCTGTTCCCGGTAAAAATGTTAATACATTCAATTTAGACGGAGTAACTTCTGTTTCCAATAGCAGAAAATGCGGGGTCACTTCCGGCAATGTTGAAAACTCTGTCCCCGGCAAAGATAACGATTCTGTAAAATCACTTTCACCTCTTGTACTAAGATTCAAAGGTTTCGATAAATCCATGTTTAAAAACCAATCTATAACTCCTTTTCACTTTTTTTAAAAAAAAAAAAAACATTGGGTATTTAATATGCTTCGTCCATCATGTGATATCCCATTTCAACGACCAAAATTCCAGAATATTCTCCAACGCCCAACATCCGCTGCCGTGTTACATGTCATGCATATAAATGAAACAAACAATATATTACCTTCTGATATGTGTATGATCTGCATATTTCAATTCTAAAGGTCTTGTCAATCCTGCTTGTCAAATTAACATTTCTTCAAGCGGAAAACATTTATTATACGTGACATGCTCTTCCCATATACAACATCCGTACGCAGCTGCATATATTATCGTATTTCTTCTGTGTCATTTACAAGATCATTAATATGTGGCAAAAAGGTGTATCAATTATTCAAACTGAAAACCACCCATGAATATAATTACAACATATCATTAAGAACACTTACAATATCAAAAATATTGAGACTTATGAATATTTATGTGTCGAAAAGATGCCCAGCCACTACTAAGGTTAACGCTAAATGAAATACGGACATGCGTATTGCCGACGCAGTAAACTATCATATACAGTAAAAGCTCTTTATTCGTGGGGTATATGTTCCATAAATATGCCGCGAATACAGAAACCGTGAATACGGAATGATAATTTATATGGGATTATAGGAGATAGCCCTACGTTCCTAGGTGACAAAATAAAAAAAACAAATAGATATATATAAAAAAATCAATTTACTGTAATTGAAGTTTTTGACCATATTGATTAATTATTATCTTCAGGCTTAGGCAATGGTTTGAAGAATTTTGTAATTTTTTCTTGCTTGGCAGTTTTTAATAGCTCCTTCAATTCAGACTGATATTCAGCAGTGACATTAGCAATTTGCCTCTTAAAAGTAAGACTTCGTCCCATAGACGGATCAATTTTCATAAACAAATCACAAAGCTCATTTGCCATTCTTAAACCTTCACTAAGATTTTTCAAATTAAATGTCACGTTTCCAGTGCTTGTTGAAGCCTCTTCTTCAATGGGCTGTGAATTTAACATTTCCTCCAAGTCGGTTTCAGTCAAATCATCTTGCGATTCAAACAATTCCTGAATGTCACTTGATTCTATCTGTTCGAACCCATCTCGTCCTATTCCATTCGCAATTTCGGCTATGTTTGCAGTCAAAGTTTGAATTTGCACACATTCTTCGTCATTTTCTGCAGTCAGAGCAAGCCACAGTTTTTACCAGCATGACTTCAATGTGTGTGGCTTCAGTTCTTCCAATAATTCTTTTATGTTTACGATGCATTTTGCTATGTCAAATTTCTTCCAGCATTCCACAACATTCATATCAGGATTACATTCCATATTATCCAATACGATTTCGAAGGTTCGTCTAATGTAACAGAGCTTAAAGGCCTGGATTATTCCTTGGTCCATAGGTTGAAGCAAAGCCGTCGTGTTGGGAGGTAAAAATGTCACTTTTATATTTGGATGCATAGTTTCAAGTTCGCGAGGATGACCTGGTGCACTACCCAAAACTAGAACTGCTTTAAAGTCTAAATTATTATTATTATTTTTTTTTTAATAAGTTTCAACTTCAGAAACAAAACAATTCCGGAACCAGTCACAAAAAATAGCACTTGTAACCCACGCTTTCTTATTACCACACCAAAACACTGGCAGGTCGTCCTTGTTTTGATTTTTTAAAGCCCGAGGATTTAACGATCTGTAAAGCATCAGTGGTTTAATGACAGAATCTCCAGAACATAGCAGCAGTGTAACTCTATCCTTTGCTGCCTTAAATTCAGGAGCAAACTTTTCGCTTTTAGAAATGAATGTTTTGTTTGGCATTCTCTTCCAAAACAGTGCAGTTTCGTCTGCATTAAATACTTGCTCAGGTTTGTATCCTCCATCAGCTACTAAGTATGCAAATTCTTCTGAATATCGTTCTGCTGCAGCAGTGTCTGCAGATGCAGCTTCTCCAACGATTTTAATGTTATGCAATGATTGTCTCACCTTAAATTTATTGAACCAACCTTCCGATGCTTGAAATCATCCATCTGTACATTCACCACTACAACTACCATCAGGTTCTTTAAAATGAGCGTAAAGACGCTTTGCCTTCTCACGGACCATTGGACCACTCATGGGCACTTAACTTTGACGGAAATTCTTGTACGTGATACCTTTAAAATTTTGTCGGCCTTTACAATGACTGCTTTCCATACCTCTACAACAAAGCCCCCGCGGGTAATTAGAACTGATGTTAACTGATAATATTATAGCCAAAATACAGTTAGTGGCAGTTGAAACTTCACCTTTACAGTTAATTGTTTTACCGACAGAGGACTGTGAAACTTAATATTTTGTGCAAAGTAACCTCTGGCGTGTAAAGTACAGTATCGGAAAGCTTTCGAATAATGCCTACCGCACACTGGCGACAAAACAATTGCGCAACTATCTTGTCGCTGTCGCCTACAGCCAGCAGCTTTACGGCGTAAAAACATTTTTGTTACCACACACTCGCTCACTGGCGACGGCAACAGAAAAGTTGTCGGGCATTTGATATCACAATTTAGTGGGTTGGGCAGATTACGATGGACTTCGAAGAATGGGCTATTGTTTGTGCGCTAATGCTGAATTTAAGAAGGATGAAAAGAAGAAAAAAGAAATACATTCTATATACAGTGAGAGATTGTTCAAGAGAGGATTTTACACGCTATATAGTGATTTACGCAATTATTCCTCGAAGTTTTTTTTTTTTTTTTTTTTTTTTTTTGCTACTGTAGAATGAATGTGATTACCTTTGATGAATTTTTGTCTCTAGTAACACCAGCAATAACAAAGATAAACACGAACTTCAGACTAGTTGTACCATCTGAAGAAAGGCTAATAGTGACATTAAGGTAAGCATGTACTATGTGTGTTAGATTGATTTAAATGTAAAATAATTGTTAATAATAACATAGGACCATTAATAATAATAACAAAGACCGCCTGACGACATAGGACTATTTTGTTGTACCGTGATGTCGGATTTAAAATCTAATAAGGTTCGGTGGTAAAGCGTTCACCTCTGGTGCACAGGGTCGCTGGTTCGATCGCAGCTCGCGCCAAGTGGAGTTTGTGGTGGACAAACATCGTGTGCATAGGTTTTCCCTTTCATACTTGTGTTATTTTTTTCTTGGCTGGAAAGCTCATTGCAGTTTCTTAAAATAGCGAAACACTCTTCCTCCCACAATTTCTTCTTTAAATTTATATTTGAATATTCTTGCAAACTTTATATATATATATAACGCTGGGTGTTTCTCTATTTACTCAATTTTTCATTGTGTTTATCACTAATTAAAGACATACCCGTATTAGCTTTCATTGCGAACACTTCCTTTCGTACACTACACGCGGAAAGAACTGTTATGTGAAAAAAAAAGCTTGTAGAAAACATTTATTTTTTATATCTCTACTTGGAAGTACCTCGGCAACTTTTCTGTCGCCGTCGCCGCAGTGAGCCGACTCCCATAGGACTCAATGCATTTTTAGATGTTGCCCAACTGTACTGTCGCTGAGCTGTTGCCCTGCTGTCACCCTGCTTGGCGACACCTCGGCAAATTTTGTCGCCGTCGTCTCAGAGAGCGGACTCCCACAATACTCAATGTATTTAGCCAGAGCAACAAGATAGTTGCACAACAAAATATTACCAGAGAGCAGTAGGCCTAAAACTCAAAGTCAAAAACAACTCGGAAACATCAATAGAAAAACAATTTTTAGCCTAAAATTGACAATTTTTGACCAGAAACTTAAGTAAACAGATGGGAAACTACCCTGAGGCATGGATTTAATATGCTTGTTATAAACAAAACAATAAACAACCACAAGACGGAAAAAATACATAAAAGCCGAATAATGATTTTTGTGAAATTGTTGTGCGTGGTTGCACACACAAATCATTACCAAAATTTCAAGGGCGATGCGCGTCATCTAAACGACTTCCAAAAAATCTTTTAAAAAATCAGGCATCTTTTTGGTCATAAATGGTCACTTTTCCGCACTACCCACCTTAACATTTCGAAAAAAGTTTTTTCGATACACTCTAATACACTCATATTACATAAAGTTGTCAGTGGTGGATTTTGACGAAAATCGCATCGATAAGAGTATACATTTTGTCGATAGAGGCTAAGGAAAGAGAGTTTACGTAAGGTGTACTAATTCTTGACTATTTCTAATTGTTCTTTCTGAATATGTATGAAACTTTCATCTCTTGGGTTGTGGCGATTAACTGATTGACTTTTCTCAAGACCTTCCACTGAAAGTTGTTTATTACAGCACATTCTACAATTGTAGACATTGGATTTTAAAATAGATAAGTCGTCGTATTTTTTACTTACAAGTTAGTAATTTGAATTTCATGTTGTTGTTGTTGTTTTTTATTTTTTTCACTTCATGTTCGTAAATTCCGAAATGCATTATTTGTCAAACGGTTTGTCGTGCAAAAGCAGCGCAGGCAGACACCCACGTCATTCAAGTGTAAATAATATAATATTAAGAGCATTAATATCAGCAGGGGTTCCAGCAGTGAGGGAACCGATTGGATGCAGCCGATCTGACGGAAAAAGACCCGATGGTATGACATTATAGCACGGCCAACAAGAGATGGTCTCTGACGTTTGTTATCACATGCGGTGGGACACTGCAGCCCCTACTTTGATACCAGTGTTACCAACCACGATCACTCTGTCTTATACCATTAATTAAATTGCCACTACAGTTGCACCGAAAAAAAATTGACACGCGAGTAGTGGCAATGTCACTGCGAGCTGTCAGAGACGTTCTCTTACTGGACGCACTATAGTACCTTGGAAGAAAGGAAAGGCATTGATTTGGGACTTCACATGTTCAGACACCTATGCCCCCTCCAACCTACAATATGCCTCAGTACAAGCTGGACTCGTAGCTGCTCGAAGAGCGAAAGAAAAAAGGAATAAATATACCAATCTACTCGATAACTATTGCTTTGTCGCAATAGCAATTGAGTCTAACGGTTCTTGGGAAGAAGGAGGCCTCAAATTTATAAAAGAAATCGGCCACCGTCTATCGATTAAATCAGGAGATAACCGAGCAAAAAGTTTCCTGATTCAACGCATAAACATAGCCATTCAACGTGGGAACGTGTCAGCTATAATGGGAACGTTACTCACTAGTAAAGAGCTAGAAGAAGTCTTTCTTCTGTAATTGCGAAAAAGGGAGGTTAGGAGTAAAAACAGACATCATTGGTGCATGCATTTATGTAGCAACCGAGCAAGGAGTATGGAGAGACAGCTCACAGTCCATAAGTTTATATGAAAAATTACGGCATGAATGCTGTACCGTACGTCAAGGCAGTGACATAACATGACAGGTTGGAGCCTTTGAAACCAGAAGATTTAGTACTACCTGCCGAACATTATGGGAACAAAGTACCGAAGAATAGATATTTGCCAAATTGCATATTAACAAATTATGCAATAAAATAATATTAGGATACATTCTATTAATTGTCATGACAAATAGGCTACTATTGTGTTTTTCGCTTTCCTTAGTAGTTAGCATTCACATTAAGAAATTTACGATTCATCATATTATAACTGACAACTACTTGAAGGGCTTCTTTATCGTGATCCACGCCTTAGCACGTGTAATGGAGTTATAACCACTCATGGAGTTATTGAGTACAAGTTAGTATACCCAGGAAATACAACAGAATGCTCTTTAATTATAGACACAGAAACAGGTTACAATGTTCGTTGTCTACATTGTGAACAGGCACGTTCCAGTTTATTAAAAAGACAAATTGATATTATTTGAATAGTTACCTCTTATGTAACACGTCAATAATTTCAACACAACAAGAACAAATCGGTTTCCAAGTATTCACAATAAATGATCATTACGTTTGAACAAATAGCGCATTTCAAGTCAGGACGGTAGCCAACCCAAAAATTTAGGGGGGGGGGCGGTAGAAGTTAGGGGGGCCCAACCCAATTATATTATACTTCATCACCATATTATAGTTCATTTGCAAGCCTACCGTGAAACTTCTAGGGGGACCAGCCAAAGTTTAGGGGAGCCCGGCCCCCCTAGCCCCCCGTGGATACGGGCCTGCTTCGAGTACTATAAAATAGGTGAAGCTTCTGCTATAAATTGCATGATTCTTCAACCACCTAGTTTTCAAATTCGAAGAGCGTTTTTCAAGTCGTAGAGTAACGTTTTATTAATTAGTGTTAAAGTAATGTGCATCTAGCAGCATTGAGCATAACCCTTGGAAACCTCTATTTCTTAACGTGGAATAATACATTTATTCCAGCATCGGTCGTATTTTCTTACATTACCCACAAGTGGTTGTAGCTATTTAATAAGAACCACCGGTCTACTTCTGTAGTAGCATGAATTTCTCTCTTTAGCAGCAGTTTGTCCTATCCCACTGCCATTAATGCCGGTCTTGCTAACGCTGGTTACGACACGACTTTCAGATCTGCAGCCCCAAATCGTATTTATTGTTGACAAGCGCGTGGCATCACTTTAGACGGGAGGTAGCAGCTAATCTCAGTTACACAACGGTTTGAAAATCATTCAACGTCCTCTATTCCCAACTGATGGAGCTCAAAAGGGAAGACTTACTCCAAGGCTTTACAAATGTTGGAATTTAACAGTTCCTCTCGTACTTGTTCTCTGGTTTATTAATTTTGATTGTAAGTAATTACTTTGTTTATTAATTGCGTTTCGTGTAAGTGACAGCAGAATTTATGCTATATAGAGTACTCTCTAGATTGGGTTTCAATTCGTTAAGAGAACGCTGTATCTAATTGCATATCCATCTACAGTTAGGAAGTAAGTACAATTTGAAATAAATGAAATCGACATATTTCATTAGAGTGTTCACGAGAAAAACATTTTCAGTTAGTTTATTCCTATATAAATGAAGTTAGCATCACACATTTTTTTTCTGTTTGATTGATTTGTAAGATTTTCAATTAAGACCAGCTTCTGACAAAGGATCAGAAGAACGGAGCAGTTGTAGACATATTGCAAAGGAGTACAACATATAACACTTAAACTTTGTAACATGCAGTATCGCAAAGCACGATTGCGTGCGTAATCGACAATTTAGTGAAACTGGCACTATAGGAGATAGGGCACTTAGTGGGCGATCAAAGACTGCCACCAATGAGGAGACGGCAACGACGGTTCAATCATCCTTTGCCAAGAGTCCCAGAAACAGTAATCGTTGGGTATTACTTAAAAGTGGTACAGCTATTTCCCTAATGTTTGGATATTGTACACCAATCTTTAATATCCTTACAAGCTGTAGACTATATGAGATAGAAATTAAATGAAGATGGCCCAGATCGAGTGATAGAATTCCTTACTTGAACTACGGACCAACACGAACTGGATCACTCGTTTACACCGTGACATACTGTTCAATGACGAGGGTTTTCTCGGTTTGAATTGGGAGATCAATCGATATAATTGCCGTTAACAGTGTGATACTAGCCCAAACTGTAGATCCGAGTGAGGAACATACGAGGGTTGACAATAAAGTAATTAGAATTGTTGGAGAAAACAACTGTACTTACATTTTTAACCAACCACAATGTGATCACCTTCAAAATATTTCGCTTGTGCCTGCACACACTTACTCCATCGGAGTTTCCATTGTTGGTAGCATCTCTGGAAGTCATCTTTTGGGATGCCTGCCAAAGCCCGTGTTACAGCTGTTTGACTGTCTGTGCTTCAAAATGGTGTCCTTTAAGAATTGCTTTCACCTTTGGGGACAGAAAAAAAAATCACACGGGGCGATGTCCGAGATTGGTAGCACTGTAAGAAGGATGTGGTAGCACTGTAATGGATTTTGATGTCAAATACTGCCGAACAGACAATGCAGTATGGGCTGGTGCATTACCGTGATGGAGGATCCAGGTGTCAGCAATCTCTGGACGAACACGACGGACGAGTTTTCGAAGTCTTTCGACAATTTCTATGTAGAAATGTTGATTTACTGTCTGTCCTGGAGGTACGCACTCTTTATGGACAATTCCCCTGGAGTCAAAAAAAGCGCACAAGCACGCATTTCATCTTGGATTTCAACATGCGAGCTTTCTTTGGTCGTGGCGAATCTTTCGAACACCATTGCGCACTTTGATATTTTGTTGCGGAGTCATATTGAAAACACTAACTTTCTCACCAGTGATAATTCTGTTCAGTAAATCCGGGTTAGATTCCACTTGGTCCAACAAATCAGCCGTCATAGTCCTCCGGTCATCTTTCTGTTGCTTTGTGAGATTTTTCGGAACCAGTTTGGAACACACGTTTCGCGTTCCCAAATTTTCAGTTAATATCAGACACACTGTTTTTCGATTCATGTACAGTTCATTCGCAATCATTTTCACGGTGAATTTTCTATCCGTTCGCACAAGTTCCCTCACCCTGTCTGTATTTTCTTCCGTTCGTGTTGTTGTGGGTCGCTCAATGCGGTGTTCATCTTCGATTTTTCTTCTGATTACACTTCATTTCCAAATGCCTGCTGAAGCTTCCGGTACGTTACTGCGGCAGTCTCACCAAGTTTCACACAGAAGGAGATTGCGTAGTGCTGCTCAATATTACGTGTTTCCATTGTTGTGACGGGAGTCCAACACGCGACTCACTCTTCAACCTCTAACTCCACAATGAATAATGAGTACCACGTGCTGTGCTAGTGGAGCAGGCCGAAGGTCACACGCTGGCGGTGGTTTTGAGTTTGCAATGTTGAAAGCATCAGCTGAAAAAAAATACATTCTCATTACTTTATTGTCGGACCTCTCGTAGACTGGCAAAGGTAATGGCATGGTTTGGTATATAAGACACCCACACCATCTGTCCATTTTTCATTGGCAATACTTTAAAAGCGTAACAGTACCTGGCGCTCCCGCAGGCACATGCGTTTCCTTCTCTTCTGCAACAAGACGGCAACTTTCCATCTTATGTTCAACACCATGTAGTCCCATGCCACTATGATGTTGGTGTGTGTGGATGATTCGATTCATTACTCCGGGAGAAGTGGGTTTGTTGCCAAGAATTCGTGGAATGGCCACTTACATTACTGACCTCATACAATTTGCTTTCTATCTTTGGGGCCATCTCAAGTAGATGGAGTATACTGAGGAACCCTTGCAAGCGGGGACAAGTGGAGGGACACACCTTTTGGGGGGTAGCTATGTTTTGTGTACTAGAATTATAATTCTATATTACTTGTCTTACATTAAAACTCATTATTCTTGGGGCAGGGTTATCTTTCGGGGGGCGCCCATCCCTCTTCCTGTCACTGTAGAGAAACAGTACTTCCTTTATTAAAACATTCATCTTAGGTATCCTATTAAAGACACACAACTTTTACGCATTTTTTCCTATAGAGACTCAGTGCATAGAAGTTTCTACATTCAATCGTACGCAGCGGACTGGGTGTTTCGATTTTGTCATTTTGTGAGTATTGGTCTCTAAATTTAATAAAATCCAAGAAAAAATACTCTTAACAACTCTTGAGCCTCAAGAGGATATTTTCTATCATTTCGATTTACATCACGTTCCAACTTAGAATTTGGAAAACAAAAGACTGAACCTTAAAATTCTCTCTTCCATACGACTCTCCTCAACCTTTAGTAATTTTGTATTGAACAATATACATATTTTAATAGTCTGACAATGTAACAGAGTTCAAGTATATTATGTTTTAAGTAAATAAACCTCTGAGTAAATAACATGTTGTGTGTGGTTAATTTAGCATTAAATTATAAAACTTAATCAAAGAGAAAAGACTACGACGAGAGTGATGTTAATTGACTGGAGCTAGTAAATACACATGAAAACAATTTTATAATTGGAAAATGGGAATTCATAAATACTATTAAAGTTTCTATATATTAAAAATAGATGATACAGTAATTAACTAAATGTAGAAAAAAATTGATATACGCTACGGTATAAATATTAAAATGAATTCCTAGCCGTTGTGCTCATCGTATAATCATTTTTTTTTTTTCAACTGCTTGATTCCCTACTAGTTGGCGGCAAACTTCTGGAGGAAAAGGACAGCATTGGGCGAGAAAGACTCTTCAGATACGGAACTTATTTTCGTTTCTTTGCCATTGATGCATGTAATCAGATTTAGCAAGTGGAAAGATGAATTTTCTGATTATTGGAAGAAGGCTCTTTTACTCCCACACATACATAACCGACATATGGGTTGGTGGTCTATTCGACCATCACGCCCAATTAAGACTTTATAGGATACAGGAACTATCTTAGTTCGTCATTTGCTCTTTAAATACCAGTATGAGTTTTTTTCAATTATTTATTTTTTTAAAATTACACAGTGACCTACAGTCCTCAAAAGCCTTCGCATAATTTACCGAAAGCAACGCAACACAAAACATGTTAAAAAAAATACGGAATGAAACTAAAGGTGACACCGAGACCGAAATTCGTCCTGAAATTTCGAGACGATGCTGGGATCGAGACTAACGTTTATAAATCGAAACGATAACGAGACTCGACTTACCGAGATTTAGGGTGTCATTCCGTATCAGTCTTTGCAAAATTCTGCGTACAGCAATGCACCGTAAACAACGCAAAATAACTACTATGCAGACTATCGAATACTAACTAGAAAATTGGCGTTGCGCTGATGCAATCCGTTACGTAATGTGCATGTAGTTAGAGATAAGAGCGAGTAGACACACAATTCTATACCGAGACGAGACTAAACTGTCTCGTTTCGAATACTTGCGAAAACTCATATTCAAAATTCTCGAATCTTTAAGTTACGTGTACGATAGTGGAACAATTGCCCTTGGATGGCTACAATTAATCCAGTACTGGAGTTGGTTTACTAGAGTTTAATTGTATAGCCTGTACTAAGGCTATGTGAGATAGGATCTATTGCTCAAAGTATGATCTGAAGCACTATTCAAGTTTCAGTCGAGGCTTGATACATGCACACAATATTGAACCCGCAAACACACGCATAGAAACAACGGGTGTTAATCACTTAGCTCTGAATCTTGATAGTAATTCTCCAGTCAATTATGAAATGAGGTGAAATGTCTTCAAGCTGCGATGTTATGATACTTACACTTTTTTTTTTAAGTTTACACAATTTATTTCGAGATTACCAAGACGATACAAAGACTTGGTTCTCGAGATTGAGACAAGCACCTGTATGACGAGACGAGACAAAGACCGAGACGGCGATTTTCAATTCGAGAGGAGACCACTATTTGTCACACGAGACAAGACCGAGACTTCATGAAATCTCGTTTCGATACCATCCCTAAATAAGACCCAGTGTCTCACACAGAACTACAAGTGCATCATAGGAAATTTGAAACATTTACGTGCATCAAATGGCGCGTTAATATGTATAAATTTCGTTTTTGTCACTGATGCGCAGCATTTTCAACCCTAGAGAACGATTGAAAATAAAAAATGGGTCATTTGAGACATATAAATGCATTGTGGTTTAAGATTACTCAATTGATGCAGATCTTTGCATCGGTACTGATGCATTTCTTCTTGATGTGAGCGTCACCTGTCGTGTTTTGTTTGAAGCTAGTCTCCAGCACTTACTGCGCATGCTCGACTGGTTTTCGTGTTGTTGTGGAGCGAATTCTGACATGTTATTGTGTGTGTTCTTTTGTCTAGTGCTGGAGTCTGCTTAGAAAAACGGAGGTAAGTGTATATTAAAATACGATATTATTGTGTTAGGTAGTGCAAGTATGTAGTTATTAAGAAAAGTACCGTTAGCAAAACAAAAATAGCAACAAGAATAGAGACAAAGCCATAAGGGATTCTCAGAAGGAACTCGTTTCCTATAAAAATCCACAAAGGAGTGAAGAAATATTTAGGTTAACTACAGTACATACTGTATGTTGAAGGGACTCATGCTAGTGGCTGCTTGATTCTCATTAAATATATCCGACGCATGCGTGAACTCCGAACCGCTGTTATTATTATTATTATTATTATTATTATTAATAATAATAATAATAATAATAATAATAATACTTAATATTCTTATTAGGTGAAGGTTGATTATTTAGAAAAATTTTATTTAACTCGCATAAGTTGTTACTCCTGCACCAAGGGCGCCGATCCTGGGGGGGTTTAGTGGTCTGGGACCCCCAAAGTTGAAATGGTCCTCTAACGAGGGGGGCCAAATTGCTAAGTTGAAGTAGGTTCTCCTATTTCTACAGTACATGGTCGTTCATTTTTCCTTTCTACTAATGCATATCTTTCATAGGGCCCTCCAAAGTTACACAGAAAACGGCGCCCTTGTCCTGCACATACCAGTAGTTGAGTATGTACTAAAAGTCACACATGGTCACGTAATTGTGATGTTTTGGTTAGAGTATCGGGCCAAAAGCCCCGATTTCGTGATATTGAAGTAAATATTGACAAAACACGGGTATGCCTACTATTGAGCAGGAAATAAATTGAAGGTTAAAAACTGTAGCAAGGCATTAACCCTTACATATATCGTATATGTTTATACGTTAGGGTTGTATTTTCATTATTCGATTTAAAAAGTACTAATAAAGCTTTTTTTCTAGAGTGGAAGCGTTCTAGAACACGTTGCGTATGGTTTTACGCCTTTCTGGGTCGAAACATAGGGTGTGATACGTCATAACTTAAAACTAAAGAATTTTTTGTTAGGCCTATTTTTACTATTTTTTGAGTTACTTACTTTTGCACCTATAACAAAAATTCCCTTTTTCTCGATTTTCCCGCTCAGATACTCGACGGAGACATGCGAATGGAAAACGTTTCAAAGGCTGTTCTATTCTGAAGAGAATGAGGTACGAACCATAATGCTAATGTAAATAAGGATGTCTCAGGAAATTTTTACCTGAGATCTTGTTTTCAACGGGAATTTATGGTACTATGGGCATATTATTTTTTGGCGGGCTTACTTTTGCACCTAGAAGATCGATATTTTGCACATACATTCAGTGTACTCCTTAGTATTCTACAGATATATTTCAGATCTCTGCGGTGCCCCAAGTTGTGTTCAAACGGGTAAAAAGGTTTTAAAAAGGGATATTTTAATAAATCTCTTTATCGAGATTTTCCCGCCTCAGATACATGATGAAGACATGTGATTGGTAACGTTAGAAAGTACTTTCCATTCTGAAGAAAATGAGGTACGAACCATGATCCTAGGGTAAATAGGGATGTCTTAGAAAATTTCCCGTTTTTGCGGGATTTTGGGGTATTGTGGGGATATTCTTAGCACATGTGTTAATATTTATATATTTACCTTACTGTTCTAAATAGAAGCTTGAAATTTTGTAGACATATTCACTATGCCCTTAACATTTTTCAGTTGATTTTGAGATCTGTGTGTTAACACAGGGGGGAGGGGTCCAAAAGTGCTAAAAAAGGGATATTTTAACAAAAATCCCATTTTTTGCAATTTTTCCCGCCTCAAATACATGACGGAAATATATGAATGGTACCGTTTGAAAGACTGTTCTATTCTGATGAGAATGAAGTGTAAAACATGACCCTAGGATGTCTCAGAAAATTTTTATATTACATCCGAATCTTTTTGAGTCATCTGGGCCACTGGGGATGTTCTTAGCTGATTGGTAATTTGTTTCTCCCATCCTTACTATTCAAGATAGAAGCTTGAAATTTTGTACACACGTTTCGTACACCATTTAGTATTTTTCAGTTTATTTTGAGATCTGTGTGTTAACACAGGGTGTTCCGGAGGGACCCAAAATAGAAAAAAGGGATTTTTTCTACCAAAAGCCTTATTTTCCCCCTCAAACTTTCCGTTTCAGGGACATGATAGGGAAATGTGAATGGTGCCGTTTTAACACAGCGTATAATAAGGAAAGGAAATTTCAAATGTAATTTCTGGTATCATTATCAGGTTAACTTTTCAGATGTTAACAGGATTTTCCACTAGTGTTATGTTCTTCCAATGAATTCAATTTGATTATGAGATTTAAACTGACTGTTACTTCATTTTTAATTAAAATTCGTATTTTCATGAATGGGAAATGAAAGAAACATAACTCAGCATGTCAGAAGTCTACTGATGATGTGTCAGTAGAGACAAGAGACACACGTACTAGAAAACATGCTACAGGCTAAACCAGTAACGTCTTAGTTACTGTTCCATTTTCAGTTTTTTTTTTTTTTTTTTTTTTTTTTATTTTTTTTAGAACATGCTTTGTGTACTTACGTAACATCCTATATTACTGAGAAAGTAAACCTGATAGCGAAATTCTGATTTCAGATTTGAATTTAACATGGTAAATTACTATAGACCTACAGACTTTTATCCCAGAAATATAACTTTTTTAGAATATTGTAATTATACATCACAAGAACAGTTTTCATATTTTTGTACCTAATTCGAAACGTCCACGTATTTGTCCGTTTGCAAAATATATCTTTAATAATTAAAAACAGGGAAATGTAAGTGAACAATTCTTTGAGATGATTTTAAAATGAAACTTTGGATGTCTTCCCGTTTGGCCTTTTCCCGTTTCGCCTTGTGTCTGTTTTCATTACTTCAGGCTATGATGCTAAGATAGTATATGCTAATTTGATTGTAAGGCGAAACAGGAATTACCCTTTGCCCTTTCCATTTTGCCTTACACCAGCGAAGGGGATTTTCAAGTTATGATAGGGAAATTTAGTGTCATTTTGGAAAACATTTGTAATGCTAGTAGTATTTACGTTTGAACGAACAGAATAGCGTATAATCAAAGCAAGTATTCAGAATTTTGTGTTATCTGCGTCACTGTTTAAAAAATTGCTCATGTAGCCTTGTATTTGTACCTCACATATGAAGAAGAGAGCGGCGGAAGAACGAACATCAACAATTACTAAGACATATAGGTAAGTATATATAATAGTTGTAATAAGGTATAAGTAATTTTGACACTGAAGCATCTCTGCATGTTTCTAATATTTACTCGTGCAACTTTTTCAAAAGTTATTTTAGAACTTTAGATGTGGAACTTTTTTTAAATGGCATCCTAGCTAGCACACAAATACATAGTCCATTTTTTTTATTATTTATAGTGTAACACAATTAACCGGTCGTAGTTAAGCAATATTCCGTCTGTCTTTACTTTCTAGAGGGAAAGTACGACTTTTTTTTTTTTTTTTTTTTTTTTGCTGTTGATGTTTAAAATGAATTTATTTTCTTCTCCCCAGGAAGAAGATTGCTAAGGGAAATTACTGTGGTGAAGCTGCATCTGTTGTCCCTATTTTTGGTGCCGTTAAACACTCTCTATATAACGTACGAGCATGAACCGGGCACCACTATTGCAAACGCAGGACGGCAAAAACTTTTATTGGGGGATGAAGGCGATGACACCAGTAGAATTCTTGTAAGTTATATTTTAGTAATCAAGAAAATAGTTTATCATTTCTTACGTTCTTCTTGTTTTTTTGAAATCGTGAAAATCTGTTATGATAATAGTAATAGGAGTAAGAATATTAATATTAAAGCATTTTCTTTAGAATGTCTGTGTTGTTTATTCTAGTCTTTCTATCTTCAACAGGTTTTCGGCACTATTGGAACTTTGAAAATTATGTGTCAGTGCGACAGGATTGTAATGGAGGGACACTTAAGACTGTACCTCTCCTTTTCTCCCAAATGTACATCCTGCACGGAAAATATTTCGGCCAGGTATTTGTTCTCCTCTTCTGCATATTGCCCAGTAAAAAGCAAGAGACACATGTAAGATTACTGGAGATAATCATGGAAAAAGCTGAGAAATTTGGACTGCGTTTCAAATTGAAAGAAGTTTCTATTGATCTTAAGAAAGTAGCAATTAATGCTATAAATAAAGTATTTCCTGGTTAAAATCACAGGATGTTCCTTCCACTTCTCTCAGTCTGTTTGGAGGAAGGTTCAGCAGTTAGAACTTTCTCAATTGTACAAAGAGAACACTGAAGTAAAAAGATGGATTCGACATGCAGCAGCACAGCCTCTGGTACCAACTTCCCATTTAGATGTAGTGTTTGTACGTTTGCAAGAAGATGCGCCTGACGTTCTATGAAGGAGGAGTTCCATGATTATCTTATAGACACTTGGCTGGATGATGGTGACACGTTATTTTCTCTGTAAGTATGTTTTCTTTCCTACATAAATAGATGGCGTTTAGTGCAAAAAATTAATGATTGTTTTTTATTATTAAATCATTAATTAAGCTATCCCGAGCACTCTACAGTACAGCATTTTTTCCATTAACACCTAATGTAAAGTGTAATATAGATTTTCTTGCGACGTGCATGTATTGAAGATTCTACATTCACTGATTTGTAAATTATCAAAAGAACACATTCTTTTGCTTTGCAAAAGAAATAAATTAGGTTCACCCAAAATTTTGCCATCGACTTTCCAACGTAGATTCTCCTGCAATCCTTTGAATTTTTAATGTGCTAATGATGTATTTTTACCTATTTGCAATGACTTGTGGAATCACTTTGAAAACGATCAAGAACAAATGACTAACAATGCAAGACAGTGGCACGTCAAATTACGAAGAAAGGCATCAAGGGATCACTTAGACATACATTCTTTCATTGAATTAATGAAAGACAGGCAACGTGAAAATGAAAGATTGTGAGTACTTCAAGTGGTTATCAGAAAACACACTTAGAAAGTTAAGGTAGAGGCGGTTTGACGACAGGATTCACCGCCTAAAAGATAGACTTAAGAACAGTGAAATTGATGTAATTTCATATACTGATGCTGTTTCATATGGATAGGTGCTGACTGCCACGGGTGCTGACTGCCACAGCCAATTATCGGTGCTGACTGCCACGACTGTGGCTGATTGCAAATATGAAGGTGCTGACTGCCACGACGGCGTGCTGACTGCCACGAGCCTGGGAGAAACTGTATTTGGAAAGAGAGGAATTAATCCCTCATACTAAATTTATGATTATTAATTAATTTAGTAGAGACTAATTAGGGATTAATTTAGTAATCATCACAGCAAATCTATGTGGCATCCTATAAGTTACAAAGTTGCTCACTAAGTGGAACGACATACGCTTGGATGTTTATAAAGGAATTGTCTTTTCTGTTATATGTACAATTTGCACATTTCATTGTTTATATTGTTTTATTGCATTATTTAATTGATATGAGGGTCTGAAACCAGCTGACAAGGGAAGTTTGGGAGAAGCACTCGCCTGCAGAGAAATAAGCATGCCATTTGAAGGACCAATTCATGCTGATTACAACAGGTAATAAAACTCCTTTACGTTGAGAACTGTTCGAGATATTCAGCGTGGAAGTTTATATGAGAAAATGAGTGGATGCACGTTTCAATGCGTTAAGTATTCTCTCCCATGGCGAAGCCTGATGGTTTGAACTTGCTATTGCTTGATCACTGGGGTCCATCCACAGACAAATTGTCCATTACAAGTTGCATGACGGATGGCAAAGACCTAATGGTTGAGAAGATACCAAAGAATTGCACACAATTTGTGCAACCATTTGATGTGTTTTGATTCCGATCAATCAAAGATTATGGCAGATTTGTACATAATATGAAACTTCTTCATCTGGACGCTATAATGTACCAACGAAACAATCAAATAAAGTTCGTGTCCATACGAATCACTTCCGATCATCGCTATACATTGGATTGTTTCAGTTTGCGTTCTAAAAAGCAGGTTACGAACAAATTATAGGCCTATAACTTTTGAATCACTTGTCGAATTTGCTTTTTGGTTTGGTTCTGCGAACTGTTCCCTTGACGGATGCAACGCAATTGCACATATAAAATGTTCATGGTGCAAGGGAGTCTTTTGCATGTGTCATTTCTTCACAAAACAGAAGAACAACAGTGATCAATTTTCATCTCTAACCTATGATTATTGTGAACAATGTGATGACTAATTGTATCTAACAAACCCGTTAGTTATTGCGAAACACTTTTTTTTCTGTTACTTCCGATAGCTTTCAATTCGTATGTCAATATTCGTTACTAATTATGTTGTACTTAACGCGTATAAATGCGTATATCCTCATTTTCTCATATAAACTTCCAAGTTGAATATCTCGAACCGTTCTCAACCGTACAGGAATTTTATTAGCTTGTTGTAATCAGCATGAATTGGGACTTTAAATGGCATGCTTAGTATCTCTGCAGGCGAGTGCTTTATCCTGCACTTCCCTTGTGAGGGACAGCCAGCAGTGCTTTTTTGATGGAACTTTCAAGAGCTGCTCGAAACAATTTGCGCAGCTGTACACATTTCATGATGACATAGGGAGTTTAAGTGAGAATACATAAATCCTACCAATTTTGTACGCACAGCTCCCTTACAAAACTGAAGTACACTCATGTCCAAAATTATTGTCGCATATCTATAACTGTCTTCTTGTAAGAATATAATTTGATAATTTTGCAGAGTACTTTTAATACTGATATGTGTATAATCAGGAAATGTATATTTGTGGTAAATTTCATAGGGAAAGAATTATAAATGCGAAAATCATAATGAGTAAAAGAAAATGTAACTAATGGACAAGAAAAATTTATTTTCCTTTTATTGTTCTTATTTACTGCTCTTTTGACATGAAATTTACCACATACTTGTCTTTGCCGATTATACACATACTAACATTATAAGAAATACCGGGCGAATTCGTTATCAAATTATAATACTAGAACAACATATTTATAGTCACGCGACAATAATTTTGGACATGAGTGTACATACAGAGACCTGTTTACCTTTGTTAGGTGTTGGTCTGAACAACACGATCCTAAGGTTCATCACGTTTCTTCCATGCTTCTTGGCGTCCGGTAATGTTACGTCTAGCAACTTTCTCTCAGGCTCGTGGCAGTCAGCACGCCATCGTGGCAGTCAGCACCTTCATATTTGCAATCAGCCACAGTCGTGGCAGTCAGCACCGATAATTGGCTGTGGCAGTCAGCACCCGTGGCAGTCAGCACCCCATCTTTCATATTATATCCACATAGAAACTTGATATGCTATTTCGGGTGTGATAATAAAATTTATGTTCTGAGATATTTGAGTTTAATTTGTCTGAAATAGAAGAGACGTTGCAGTTGAGAATAAGATAAATCCCTCTTTGTTACAGAAACAGAGTGAAAATTCCCTTGTATGTTATAAAGTCAAGCAGGAAAAGGCCAAACGGGAATTCCACTTCCGCCTTAAGATAACATCCTTATCGGTTGTATGGCAAAATGTTTTGAGGGCATAAGGCGAAACGGAAAAAGGCCAAACGGGCATAAATTAGTATACTAAAATATATTATAAAAAAGCGATAGAAAGATTCAGAGAACATAGACATACAAAGTTTGATTTATAATCTGAGTTGGTACTTTCCACTTTTTTTTTTCTTTTTTTTTTTTTTTAACTCTGTAAAGTTTTGTGTTTCCCATCGCTAGATTTGCTATCGGTACGATTTTTCTAACATTGACCCATGTTCTTTTATTTCACCAAAGATAATTTGGGATTTTAGCTTTAGTGAAAATGGCAAAACTGCTCTTGTAGAGCAACCTGTAAAAAAAAGCTATGTACCTAGGTATAATAAATTGAGTTCTTTTCCTTTTTTGACTTGTAAGATATACTATTTGAATGCCTTATTTTTGTAACTATTTTCTCATAATGGTTGTGACATAGTTTAGATGGATCTCATAAATTGAGTGGCCTAAATTGTATATTGCACATCTGATATACAGGGTTGTCAAGGGTGTGAAAACGATGGAATAAATTTACAACACTACCAAAACTATGAAATCGAGGTTTATTAGTGTGATGCATGACAGAGTGAAAATATTCCACTTTACATGAGAGCCTCTGCGACCATTTTGGAAGGTATCATACTGGATTTTAATTAATTCAGTGAAATGGGAACTTTACGATCCGATACTATTGTTGAAATAAGGTGTGATTTCGTAACGATATTATGGTAGTTTCCTCTCTGCTTGTTTGCATCCTGAACAAAATTATGATCATAAATTTACAATGACAAGTTTTTGTATCTAGACCTATGTGATCAAAATTTCGTTAACAAAGAATATAGAAAACAATCTTGTTAATGTCTTTAAAAATCACACTTTATTTCAAAAATAGTAGTGTATCGTAAAGTCTATATTTCACTTAATTAATTCAAATCCAGTATGACTACTTCCAAAATGGCCGTAGAGGCTCTCATGTAATATGGAATATCTGTACTCCGTCCTGCATTACCCAAAAAGCCTCGATTACATATTTTTAGTAGTGTTCTAAATTTATTTAATCGTTTTCACACCCTTGGAAATCCTGTATATTTAGGGAATATGCAACCAGCGATACCAACCATTGTTTCAATTAATGCATGTAAATGCTTCAGTAGGAGACAAAAAAATGCATAACATTTTGTGATTTCAGCAAAACGTTTATCTGCATAATGAATTTTATGCACTGTGTAACGCAAGCTTACACAACCCCACATTCTTTGAGGGAAGTGCCAAAAGAAACTGTGTTTAGGGAATGCGATTTTTTTTAAAAAAAAAAAAATTTCCTCTGGAATAATGAATGAAATAAAAATTACATATAAATGTAAGTGATCTTAATAAATAAAAAAAATTGTTGATAGAATATATAAATATTAAAAATTTTTGTGTATTTTCACATTCCCTAGCTTGCGAACTAGTGGGTTCTTTTTTTATGGTCACTTGCCCCGTCAGTGACTCCTTCCAAATACATGGCCTACTACTGCCCACTGTATATATGGATGTCTTCCACCATCAGACAAATTTATAGTATTAATTACTTTGATTCCCGGAAGGAAATCACACCTCCCATCCTGAAAGAGAGACAATACAGGACAAAAATCTGTACTTACCACACAGCCTGATGAAAAAGGATTCAAACTTAAGAAATAATAATAATAATAGTAATCCTCTTTCCTGGGAATGAATACAATCTCACTTTTATTTTTGTTTATAAACCAGTATGATTTAAAAATGCCATACAAACGTCTTCTATCTGTAAACTAATGTTGATTATTCACTTGTGATCACACAACAAAAACAAAAAAGGTTTTTTTTTTTTTTTTTTTTTTTTTTTTTTTACTGTTCGTGCGCACTATAAATTGAAATGTTGGACATCACCTTTCTTGAAGTGTCTTAAGAAATATAAAATGAAGTTCCTACAAACTGAAGAGTTTATGGAGTAGAATATCTGTCCAGCTAAACACACTTATTTTCAGTTTTATCACACATGTTAGACTTTTTATTTTATTTAGATATAATTTATAAGTCTCCGATGAGTCCAGTTACTGGAGAAATACTCATACGCTGCGACTAATAACACTGTTCTTTGACTTATTACTCATTTTCATGTACTGAAATATTCAGTTTTTTTTAAAAATAAAAGCACAAACTTTGCCACCGAGAACACAGGCATTAGCACTAGTTTTCTGAAGTTGCATTGTCCGTTAATTTTCACCATAGTCTCCTGGTCAGTTTTGTCTGTGAGGAGACCTCCCTCTTCGCACTTCAAACAGAAACACACCAACTGACCCTCGTTTCTCCCTCCAGTCATTTCTTTCAAAACAAAACTGTTGCTCTCTTTGTCCCCCGCGACTCCATTCCAGATATCCAATTTCGGAAAGGGACGCTGTATATCCGTTGGTTTCTTTCACTCTTTCTAAAAAAAAAATCTTGTGGAAAACTTTAGGCTTTTCTTCCTTGCATTATTTGAATGTCACTTCTAAGTAAATCACTTCACATACAAAAATTCTATACTCATTGATATATATACTCAATATACTCACTTCTATCTATCTGAAAAAACATTTTTTTCATTGTTTGTAGACGTCCGGTTATTTTTTAAAATTTGAACTAGGCACTGAATTTTTCGATTATTTTTAGTTATATGATTTAAAAAAAATAAAAATATTATAGACAACATGTGAAAATACTTATATAGACTAACATAGCACATCTAAATACACCTGTTATCACTTGAAAGTGATTATTAGGTTGAATTCTTTTTCGGCTGGGTGGCATCGTCCAATCTCAGGTGAGAAGCACAACAGTCCTTCTAGATGCCAAAGTAATTACTTTATGAGATGAAATTTTACATTGACTTGAAATGAATGAGGGCGCGTAAGGGTAATATATTTACAAGTGCGGCAATTCCAAGAGCATTTGGAAATTCATCTATTTAATTATATATCAAATAAAAGAAATATCAATACGTTAAATGCAAAATTAAAATATCAATATGCAAATAGGTAAGATATTTGCATATTGAAAAATAATAAAATGTATATAATTCTCAAATTGCAATTGTGAAAATTGTGCCTTTCACAGCACACAAGTGCATCAATTAACACAGTTTTCATTATGCATTTAGTTGCATCGTTAAAAATTATGCATCTAAACGTTTTGCTGGAGTCACAAAAGTTATGCATTTTTTTGTGTCAACTAACGCGTCTGTGGTTCTGTGTGCTTAATGTCGTAATCCTAGAAAAATTTGGATAAACCTAAGCGAAAAATCATAGGTTCTCTTATAATAGTTCAATTTATTTAATAAAAATTAGTACATCTAATCTCACACAGCAGCAATTTCTCGAGTGTGTCCAAAATAAATTATTGCCCCTCTTCGGCTTGATAATTTTCTGATTTACCAACTGAGCACATAGTAAGGAAATTCCTGCTTCTCTCAACCATTAGAGAGAAAAAAATTACTATAAATTAAACTAGTCGGCTGCCACATTCCTCAATGGTAAAGCGCTCATTTTTGCTGTGTGGTGTCCTTGGTTGATCCCAGGTTGCGCTAAGTGGGCTTTGTGGTGGGCAAAAACTGTGTACGTGGGTTTTCTACTATTTCATCGTTTCTTCATTCCCCAATTAATTCATTATTAATATCATCGTCTCCCTTAGCCCAGAAGCATAATCTTGGGACGTTAAGCAAAAATAAATAAATAAAAACCAATTATTCTGGTATCCGGACCAAATTCATGCTCTTTTCAGTTTGATGCCCCTATAAATTTTGTCAAAGCTTTAAAAGAAAAAGAAACAAATATGGTTTGCTATATCAACGTATAATTATTTATATTACTTTAAATAAAAATAATTCTTCCTGGAGGCTTATATACAAAATTTGGATGATATTAACGTCCTTAATCTGATTAGCTGATTTCATGCAACTCTGTATAGCTGTACCATATACTTCTTTATTATTATTATTATTATTATTATTATTATTATTATTATTATTATTATTATTATTATTATTATTATTATTATTATTATTATTATTATTATTATTACACAATGACTCTGAAAGTAAAAACAAACTTCTATCCTATGAAGATTATGCAATACATGGCGACTATTACGTCTAAACCAACGAAGATACGGTATGATGCTTGAGAAAGTATGTTGATAATGCTGGAGAACTTTCGTAGTAATATAATGTGCTTTATAACCACTCACATAATATCTTGTGCAAAAGCTATTGTTTTACCATACCAGTGGAGTCCCGATTACACAGGCCGACATCTTTATACTTTTGAAAAGTTACAGAAACAAAACTCGCTGATTCTGACTAATTTTAGATCCCTGAATATGAATATGATATTCACTTTACTACATTAGCTCGCATTTTTGTGTAACGCATAGTTGCCAAATTTAAATAATAGGGAAAATGAGCTATCATGAAGTGTACTGGCCAATGAGCTGTTTGCGTGCCGAAAGGGAATCGACTTTCCCCAAAGGGAACGTGCCGAAAGGGAAGACTATATATTCTGTTTGTGTATTAGCACTAAAAAAACTATATATATTCTGTTAGTGTAGGCCTATTAGCATTTACATACATAGAGTAATTTATAAAGTCTAATGTTTAGAACTGTAAACAACACCATCTGCTTTATTTTTTTCTTTTATGGAATGTTGGGTCCTCTCTCTTCACCGACCAGCAATAGTCCCCCATCATTGCAGGGTCCCAACGTCCTTGATATCGAGTTTTCATCGTTCTTATATCCTGGTGAAACCGTTCTCCCATTTCGTCGCTTACATCTGCAAGATTTTCTGGAAAGAAGTTAAGGTGGGAGTGCAGAAAGTGGATTTTCAAAGACATGCGAAATCCCAGAGCTTCATATGCGACCAGAAGTTGCTGCACCAGAGCCTCGTAATTTTGAGCTTTAGTTTTGCCCAAAAAACCTTTTACAACTTGAACAAAAGCACGAAAGACATTTAACTCTTTGTCGTTTAAACTCTGTTCAGACAATTCGTCATGGATAAGTTTGCGAATATGAGGTCCTGTGAAAACTCCTTCTTTTAATTTAGCATGACTTAGTTTTGGAAAACACTGTCTAAGATACTTAAATCCTTCACCTTCTTTGTCCTTAGCTTTTACGAAATTCTTCATGAGGCCCAACTTAATATGAAGAGGTGGAAGCAGCACCTTGCCTGGATCGATCAGAGGCTCATACTTAACACTGTTGGTACCGGACTTAAATGTATCTCTGGGGGCCACTCTTTTTGTGAAAAATGTTTTCCTGTGGCTCTTGAGTCCTAAAGACACAAAAAACAACAGTACTTTGTAAATCCACCTTGCAGACCAAGTAATATTGCAATAACTTTGAAATCTCCGCAAATTTGCCAACCATATTCTTTGTAGATAATACGATTTAAAATGAGTGCGAGATTCTCGTCTCTTTCATCGAAAAGGAAAAGACGGCAGCCACAGGAAAAGACGGCAGCTTATTTCCATTATGAAGTACAACTGCTTTCAGACTGTACTTAGACGAATCTATGAAAATACGCCAATCGGATGAATCATGTTGAATTTCTAATTCATTCATCAGACCATTGATGTCCGTGCATGCGCAAAGGGAACCTTCCATTCTGTAGTATTCTTAAAAGGGCTCGTTCCTTTTCCTGTAGTGAGTGTAAGTAGTTCCAGGAGCCAGTAAATTCCACTCTTTGAGTCTAGCACCCAAAAGTTGAGCTCTCTCTTTCGAAAGCTGTAGCTCTCTCACTAAATAATTCAACTCATGTTGTAGGATGAGGTGAGGCTCATCTTTTACGTGGAAGGAACTGTCTCACGGATCTTCATCTGCAGATATTGAGTTGGTGTCCTCATCGCTTCCTGTAGGCGCTGTAATATCGATAGTTTTCCAATCTTTCGGAGGAGTGGGTACAGATAAATTTTCTCCATGGGGCACTGGTCTGATCGCGGGTTGCAAGTTTGGGTATTCGATGGCACGTTGTTTCTTCTTGTTACTTCCTGCTGTATTCGTCATACAGAAATAGCAATCATCATAATGATTCCGGGGTTCTCTCCCTATCATCGGAACAGCAAAAAGCATTCTTCGTTTGGTTCCTTTAAGCCAGGCAGTCAGAGTCGCAGAACACATCAAACAACACACATGAGGGGCCCAGCTTTTATCTTGATCACCGATCTTGCAGCCAAAATAAAAATAATATGCTTTCCTAACATCATTTATCGATCTAATCTGCGACTTCATAAACACGTAACAAAATCTGTCCGGTGAGTTTTTACATCCTCTGCGGGAAGAACTTGACATTTTGCACAGGAAAGCGAAACTTAGAGCAACAGCACAACCACTTATTCCATAAAATCACTAAAAGATACTGAAAACACAGGCAAACAGTTCTAAAAATACGGTAAAATAAAACTGAAGTTACTGACGTGAAAATTCCAAGTCAATTCTCCAGACAAAATACTTATACACTTGAGAGATTACTTACTGCAATGCATAAGAGCAAGACTGAGCCACGCAATAACGGCGCAGTCGGCGCTTTTTTCGCCCGCGTCATCGTGCCGCTCATTGTTGCCACACAGACCCTATTTTTTAAACCGGTTTGAGTGGTCTAAAAACAAACAAATAAAAGAGGGGGAGGAACACTTGTCAAGCATTTCAATCCCCATCCTCCCGGTATTCATTGTTTTATATACAGAGTGAATCAAAAGTCTGGACACGGTGGAATAAATCGAGAACTTAACTTCGGATCGAAAAATCAAAAAAACACGTGTTTAGTAATATTAAAAAATCTATCTGATGAAACCAAACTTGACCCTCTAGACCCACCCCCTGGGGGTTGGAGTGGGGTCAATTTTGAAATTTCTAATGGAAACCCCAACTTTTGATTGCAGATTTGGATTCTACGGCCCAAACTATGTAAAGTTTCATCAACACTTTTCCGTCGATGCATAACATGGCGCAGTAATCGGGGGAAATAAATGGCCCCTAAATACTCCCATTTCGTTCATGAGCTTGGTAGTATTTCCGACCTCTGTTCTCGTTCAGTGTCACTGGTTCACTTCTCTGTTCCTTCTCGTCACTGGATAGAAGCACACTACACACAGACAGAAGACACAGAGAAGGGCACACCTTCTTCATTCGGGCTTCGGGCAGTATCAGTGTTGCAAACCAGAAAATTCAAAAGCGGCGAGTAGAGGACAAAAGATAAAACAATTAAAAGTAAAAGGAAAATTGAAGAAAAGTATAGCTATTGAAGTATCTGCTTATTGCACTATGGTGTTTTTTGACTTCTGTGTCTAAGATGAAAATGTATTGATATAACTGTTTTCTAATCGCTAAAATATGACATTCATTAGGGTCGATTGTACCATTCTCTGATAAAGAGAAATTATCGGAATGATCCAACCTTGTCGCGGTAGTAGATCTCATCTTACACAAAATAACACATGACCACTGCGACCAGTGTTATCTTATCTGACGATTAAAAGATATCAGGATAGTGTAGAATTGGCCCTATAACGTGCAAATGTTCGAATGGTGTGAAATTATCAAAAATAGCCTGTAACTGTCAAGCTAATTTATGTTTGAAATAACGGGTGAACCAAAAGTTTGGCCACGGTAGAGTAACTGGAGAAATACACTTCTGATCATAAAAACGCAAAAAAACAAACAAAAAAAACGTATTTAATATGTTTCAAGAAGCTATCCGATGATATCAAACGCAACACTCCGCCCCCACCTTCTGGAAAGGAGTGGGGGGCATTGATTTTTCAAATGGGAACTCCAATGTTTTTTGAAGATTCGGAGACTGCATCTCAAATAATATAAGGTATAATCAAAACTTTTTCGTCGATGTGTGGTATCATGATGTAATCGGCGAAATTAGATGCTCCCCTCCGTTTATGAGCTTGATATTAGCTCCGACCGTCTGTACAAGGTGTAGTATTTTGAGAAATACGCGTCGGATCAACAAAGTTTTTCAATGGTACCAAACACGATACCGCACCCTACCGCTAGGTGGGGTTAGCTGAAAGATTTGAAATGGAAGCTTTTATTTCTTATTGCAGAGTCGGATTCTGCGCACAAACCTGTATAAAGATTTAGTCGAAACATCGTTGTCGCTGTGTGACGTGGCGCTGTAATGGCGAAATCAGGAGAACTTCCTATATGAACTTTAATTAGCTTCAATGCTGTGGACGTGATGAAAGAAGTATACATGTGATCAAAAAACAAAAGAAAATGTGTGACTTTTGGGTTTGTTAGGGTGTTTATCGTTCCTTTTCCGCAGTGGGACGAGAGAGATGGGACCTACATTTGAAAGTGAGATCCGAACCTCTATTAGGTTTTGGAACCGAGACGTTCCCCATGAACAATTGCCGACGAAGTTTGTCCGACCGTCGTCGATTATTGGGTGACAGCAGCGAAAAGGATGTGCTAGTGCTGGTTCAAAGGCGGCTTCCTATTTGTCGGCTTGGCAGCGAACACCGTGACGGCCCCGCCGCTGTTCAGGAACGGCAGCTATGAGACAGACGGTTGTCTTGGCCCAGCAGTGGCACGTCGTCGTCCCCCCGAAGCGACGGCATCATGATTTTCGCCATCATTTCGCCTGACTTTTGCGAATAGTCGGACTGCGACTTACGAGACTGCTCGCAGTCTCGCATAGTTTTAGATGGGTGAAATTATTATTGAATTCTTTACTTTTTCTTTCTCTTCTTCTTCTCATTATTATTATTATTATTATTATTATTATTATTATTATAGTATATTATATTATTATCTACTAGTAGTTGTAGTAGTAGTAGTAGCAGTAGTAGTAGTAGTAGCAGTAGTAGTAGTAGTAATAGGAATTGTAGCATTAGTTGTAGTAGTAGTAGTTGTTGTAGCATTAGTAGTAGTTGTAGTAGTAGTAGTAGTAGTAGTAGTAGTGATAGTAGTAGTAGTGATAGTAGTAGTAGTCTGTAGTAGTATGTTTTATTTTTATTTTTAATCCTTTCATCCTTTAATTTTTAAATGTCTATAATGTGCAGTGGCGTATTTAGGGGGTGGCTTCCGGGCTTAAGCCCCCCCTCCGAAATCTTACTTAGTATAGTAAAGTAAATGAAATATCTTGCAGAATTTTCACATTTCCAGGCAAAGCCCCCCCGAAAGTTAGCAAAGCCCCTCGCGAAACAAAATCGTAAATACGACATTATTAATGTGTCATCAATAAATTGATCACATCGGACCCTAGACAAGATTAGATTCTGTCGTTCCAATATAATTTCAAAACTAAAGGAGTTATCACTAAAGAACATTGTGTGAACAGAGTGCACATTTCAATACATATGTATGGTACCACCTTAATTTCGTGGCATGGATGGGCCACGGTGGCTCAGTGGTAGAGCGTTCACCTCTGGTGCTTGGGGTCCTGGGTTCAAAACCTGCTCCCACCAAATGAACTTTGTGGTGGACAAACACCGTGTGCGTGGGTTTTCTCGGGGATCTCCCGTTTCCTCCCACTTTCTTAATTCCACCATTTCATTCATCTCTCTCATAATCACCGTCTCCTTTAGCCTAACCGGCAAAATCGTGGGACCTAAAACTCAAAAATTTCATTTCATTTTCGTGGCATGGAGTCCTCTTAAGTACGTTGATCGAACTTTCGTTCGGGATAGACATGACAAAGGTTATAGGCGTAACCTGTAATTTGGGCATTATAGTGGAGCATTTGTACAAGAAGTGATACCTGTGTGTGAGTGTGTGTGTGTGTTATTCGTTTCATTATTGTTTTCTCTTTTCACATGCAACGTATGGATGTGTGAATTATAACACGTTTAGTGGCACGTGACATGGGATTGCAACATTGGGATGGCATTGCTCGTTCGTTCATTCACATGTTACAGCGACGTTCATCTGAGCGATTCGTTTATAAGTGGCAGGTCGTTAACGGTGACGGATCTGTTGGTAACGATTCTCGGTCTAACAGCAAAATGTCTTTCTTTTTCACCCCAAAGTTAATTTACTTTCGCCGATTATGGCGCCATATAATGCATCGACGGAAAAGTGTTGATGAAACCTTACATAGTTTTGGCCGTAAAATCCAAATCTGCAATCAAAAATTGGGGTTTCCATTTGAAATTTCAAAGTTGACCCCACCCCAGCCCCCAGGGGGTGGGTCTAGAGGGTCGAGTTTGGTTTCATCAGAGTTTTTTTAATATTAATAAACACGTGTTTTTTTGGTTTTTCGATTCGAAGTTAAGTTCTCGATTTATTCCACCGTGTCCAGACTTTTGATTCACTCTGTATATACGCCAACAACAAGAGGGGGTCCTATCTGTCGCCAACTGAGTGAAATCTAATTTATTTCTTACTCAAATAGCATTGTCAGACCGGCTACTTCGATGACAACTGAAGCCGTCCCTACAAAATGGCAAAATTGGCAACAATGCATAACGCCATAATACGAGCTAATGTGGTAAAACGGCTATCAATTTCGAATTCAGCATCCTGAAATAAGTCAGAATCAGAGGTTTTCCTTTCTGTTATTAAACTGACGTCGGCCAGTGTTATCCAAGGTTCTGTGTTATCCGAGCATAATCCAAACAAACAAAAATTTAGAAACTAATCCGGTTACAACAATAACAGTTTACAAGCTTTTGTTTCAGCAACAAAGCATACATAAAGCTGGCGTAAAGATGACAACTCAGCCCATTACCGTAATTAAGCTAGCGAGCTTTAATTGTTGCATGCCTTGAGTTTCAGTTTGAGAAGCCACTGTTCTACGTCGAATAGAAAGATGACACGGCACTAACTGATATTATGATGTTGCCAGACTTGGAAAAACTTAAATGAAATCTTTGAGTTTTACGTCCCACGGTTATGCCGGTTAGGATAAAAAAGACGGTGATGATGAGTGATGAATAAGATGGTGGAATGAAGAAAGTGGGAGGAAACGGGAGAACCCCGAGAAAACTCACGCACACGGTTGCCAGACTTGGACTGGCCAGGACAGGATGACTGGAATCCCTGCCGGGGCCCTCTCTAAATATATGTAAATAATGAATATTGATTAACATGGAAGTAAGATAAAACATGTCTATTGCGTTGGAGCATAGTTACTTGTTGTAGTTTGTTCCATTCTCAGAGTTCGGTGGTCCCCAGCATTGAATGTAGTCTTAGGGTCCCATTATTGGAATGAAACTAACACTATTATAAAGTCCTGTTTGGGGTCCTTTGTTTATGACCTAGTAAAAATATATTTCAGCAATACGAAGAAGTAGGCCCATCATCACATTGTCTAAATGTGTACTGGGGCCCCGTGAATACCGAAATGAGATTTACTTTTATAAAGTACTGTCGGAACCCTCTGTTAGTCGTTTGACAAGGTGTTGCAACACCATAAAGAAACAGAATAGGTCCCCACACTGGGACCCCATTACCCCGTAAATGAAGATGACAGCTTTATGAAGAAAAGCCACCCTCCCACCATGGGAAGGGAAGAGGGCCCCTCCAAGTGAGGTTCTGCCGGGGCCCTATACTCCCAGTCCGAGACTGGATGTTGCTACGTCTGTGCAATATAGTGGCCAAAGCCGAGACAGCTTAATGAAGCAGAAGACTATGAAAGACTTCTTTTTTTAAATAGGGGTCTATGTACATTCTAAATAGTACTTTATTTGTATTGTATTCAGAGCTGGATTAACCCATCTGGAGGCCCGGGGCTAGAAAAAAATATGTGGCCCCTGTTCAGTTCGCCTAATACATGTCTGTTAAGTGAATATGTTTCATATTTTGGTCAAATTTTATCTTATGATGATGATTGTATTTTGTATGATTCTTTTTTAGACAGGCAGTTCAGATTTTGATCGAAGTGGAGGACCCCGTCCACCTGGAGACCCGGGGCTACAGCCCCCCTTGGCTTCCCCTTAACCCGGCCCTGGTTGCGTTTTGTATTCTGTTTAACCACACTTTATTTACTGTATTATAGCTAATTTCTTATGTATGTATGTATGTATAATTATATGTACTGTACTGTATGTCCAATAAAATAATAAATACAATAATAATGGATAATCTAATAAAGAGGAATAATCAATAAACAACAAAATAAAAACTTAACAAAATTTTCCATGTATCCATCCGTATCAACCAAGTTTTTGCTTACCCGAGGTAGATCCGGTCCACATTAGCTCGGATAATCGAAACTCTACTGTATTTGGATCTTAGTCCAGTAACAAGGATATATGGGGCCTTATTTCGCCCCTTCGCAAAAATGCGGAGCGTAACGCAATGTAAAACATGCAAAAATCAATAACCATTAAGACTATTATCGCAAACTAAAATTTACATTTTCCGACGCTTGACGCAAGCCGTTACGGAATGAACTCCATAGTAATAATGCGTTTTAATACGCCATTCTTTAACATGTTCGTTGCCGCCCATTTTTAGACAGAAGTTATCTCAAATGGTGGAAATTTGTCAGGCGGAATATTGCAGCTGCTGTTCAGATGTTCTTCCCATTCTCAACCATTAATTCATGTGCTATGAAAAAAAAAAGTACCAAAATAATTATTTAAAAAATCCAAAGTAAAAGAAATTTGGCAATAATGCCTCCTTATTCAGTTGACAAGCAATTTCAAGTACAGAGATTTCCGTATAGACGAAATACAAAGGACATGGTACCAAGTAAGCGCAGTCCAGAAACGTGAAGGTTTCACCACTGAAGCAATAGTGTACAGTCACAAAAGGTTGTATTCTTCAGTTGACAAAATTTCTTTTCCTAATAACTCAAGAATAATTAATCTATTAGAGTACCGATTTTGACAAGTTATCAAGTTATAACTATTCTTCGGATAACGACAAAAAGATCCAGATTAATTTATTTGTTCCCGAGTTACTGGGAAAAGAAAATTTGTCAACTGAAGAATACTTTCTTTTCCGTGTGTACCATGGGGTCCGCTAGCAAAGTTGCCGTACTGTGCGAAGCAGGGGCGTCATTTAAGGGGGGCAGGAGGGGGCAATTGCCCCCCCAAGAGTTTGAGGAACACATATACTTTAGTCGATTGTCTACTAATGTACCAGGGTTGAAAAAAAACGTTTTTTTAAAAAAAACAAAAAGAACGTTTTTTATGTTTAAAACATGTTTTTTTGTTTAAAACGTTTTAAACGTTTAAAACAAAGTACTTTGTTTTAAACAAAAAAAACATGTTCAAAATGTTTATTTTGTTTAAAACGTTTTAAACGTTTAAAACAAAGTACTTTGTTTTAAACAAAAAAAAAACATGTTCAAAATGTTTATTTTGTTTAAAATAATAATCTAAATACCCACATATATTACATTTTTACACTCTTAGGTATTGCTTGTCATCTATATTCAACCGCTAGATCAAATTTCGGGAACTTCCCCAATCTCGATCCGCCCAAATGTTCAATTCCGGAGAAAGAAATCGGGATTTTCCCGATCACCGTTCACGGAATATGTAGTTTAGTTTCTTTGTGTTACGTTCTACTGGTCGTCTGCATTCTTAATCTTTGAACGACCATTGACGCAACTGCTGTGTCAGGTAGAGATCTGCACGGGCCGACTCTGTTATTTCTTTGGGCCGGGCCGGGCTTGGGCGGGCCGACACTAATTTCTCTTCAAGTCGGGCCGGGCTGGGGCCGATTAATTTCAATTCTTTAATAATTATGGATTTTCGTTAAACGATAATTAGAATAAAGGCAAACGTTGAAGAAGTGTGCCCGCGAAAAATATTACAAAATGAAACTTCTAAAATTTATCGGGCCCGGGCCGGGCTTGTGCCAAGAATTTTAAAAAAACTTATCGGGCTGGGCCGGGCTAGGTCCGAAAATCTCCATAACTTTTCGGGCCCGGGAAAAAATTGGCCCGTGCAGGTCTCTAGTGTCAGGGCTTTAAAACTCAATGGCTCAGTCTTAAACCTCAAATTAAGGCTGGAAGATGGTTTTAGTACCAATTTATTCCTGAAAGATGCAGCTTTGCTGGTGTGCATTTTATGTATATGGGAGGAGGGTAAATATCGTGTTTTTTTCAACAGTTTTTTGGGGGCTATTCCCCCTCTTGGGGGATAGATTCATAAAAATTGTTACGTGAAGCAATGAGGTAGGCCACTACATGGTAATATCGTGTGTTTGTAATTCTTGCTTATATGGGGGAGAAGAGAGGGGGCAAAGTTAGCCATTTTTTGGAGTTTAAGTTTTTTGACGTAAATTACATTTATTTTTACAACAAACATCAATAGCTCAGCCTCTAATTAAGCTAGAAAGATGATTTGGTACCAAAGTATTTTTGAGGGATGAAGCTTTCCGTCAGTTGCATTTTATGTATATAGGGGGTACGTATGTACGGCCGAGAAAGGCAGGACGAAGTTCGTTTTTTAATTTTTCATAAAATTTTTTTCATCAGGTTTTGGCAGGTATTCCTCCCCCCTTTGTGGTACATCCATAAAAATTGGTATGTGAAGCAATGAGGTAGTCCCGTACATGGTAGTAACCTGTATGTGTACTTGTTGTTTGTAGAGGAAGAGGGGGTCAAATTTGGTTAATTTACATTTATTTTCGGGACGGTCACATATAACACAAGATATATTTCACTGAAGTGGTCTAGAAGCATAATTCTTGTTCGTATACATGATGTGTGCAGCAAAAATGATTTGCATATGGACGTGGTACTATAGTGGGGGAGGGGAGAGAATGTCTAATTCAGTGAATGTTTTTCTGCGCATATATTTTTTTTTTAATATTTCCTACATAAAACGAATTCATTACGCAATGGCTACCATTTCTTACATTATTGTCACAAGTATGTGGCCTACACATTCATCATTTTGTCAGCGTAGGGTGGCTGCAAGGGTTGCCAGGGCCCCGCAAAGTCAATATTTTCATATTTTTAATGATTTTTTTAATGTCTGTTCGTTTTCTACGAATACGGCTGGAATTTCACGAATATTACCTCATTGGAATTTGTGGTCTATAAGCTTTCCAATGGTGTATAACTCATGACTCTGTGATAATTAGGGAGGTCACCAGAGCCCCGAACGTGAGAGTCTACCATTTTGTTAAAATCCCTGGCGGGCGTCTAGAGTTAATTGTGTTGTTATGCCGTAAACATTAATCATTATTAGCTACCCATGTTGCAGATAGAGATGTATCTTGAAAACTGTTTAGTTAAAATATGTCATTTGCTCCTTGTAGGCTAGTCACTGCTCTTTTCTATGAGTTGTATTGTATTTGTCAGAGCATTTCTTCTAGCTTATGATCTGAGAACTCTTCATTATTATGGAAATGATAGTGATAAAAAAATACACAAGTTTTGAATTTGTGAATTTGGATCTTAGAATAGTGTATAGTGTGTTTAACCTCCGTTATTCTTGGAAATTAAGAAATGTTGAAATACTTCATTTGAATTTCTGTTGGTTTAGTTATACGCACATTGATGTGCAGAATTTCGTTCAGTAATTGCTGTTATAACGAGAATATAACTCTGCTTGTAATTTATTCCATGCACAAATCCTGCGGAGGATGGATTGTTTGTTAGAAAATTAAATTAGCTTCTTCAATGTGATATTTTAGTTGTTTTAAACATGTCCAACCACCATCGAAAAAATACACGTTTAAAACATTTTGTTTAAAACGTTTAAAACAAACTGAATAAAACAACAGCCCTCGTTTTAAACACGTTTTAAACGCTTGTTTTAAACATTTTGTTTTAAACATATCAACCCTGTAATGTACTAGTACAAAACGTGGAAATCATATGTCGGTGGAGCTCTTGCCCCCCTCTAGCGAAGTCTGAAATGACGCCCCTGGTGCGAAGTCTAATTGCTCCGAAAGTGAATTGATTCTGGAAATGCTATATTGTAGCTAAGCTCGTTTCGATGCACACTTCAGTTGTTTCAGCATTGAAACCCTGCCACGAACATGAACTTGCTTTAATGCCATAATGTGACAATATGCATTGCGACAGCCGAATACCGTGTAGTTAGTTGCTTTGGGGTTCAGTGCACCTCTGAACATCGAAGCTATGTAAGACGTAGATCTACAGGTTAACGTGGAGTTCGAACTGCATAAGCTCCCATCGGGAATCGAACCCGAAGCTCTCGCGCCAAAGGAACACACGCTAATCTGTGTATCATCCCTGAGGGACATCCTAAACAGACCCGTAAAAGTAACATCACCGGAATTGCGCGGAATTATAGACATTGACAGTGTGCTGAGTTCTGTGTATCCCTACTAGCCATCCATCATGCCACTTATAGAGTTACGTCTCAGGGTGATCCATAAGGCGAAAGTTCGTGTGCTGAAAACCAGCCAAGGCCAGGCTGACCAAATTCTAAAACTGAAGGACAGAGACATCTTTCATCAGGGGCGGATCCAGGACCGACTTCTGGGAGGGGCGGTGGGTTGTCATACTACTACTTTTTAGGGCTCCAAACTTTGGGATGGGTTTTATTTATATATATAAAATAAGAAAGTTTCTTCTTCTGGGGTGGCGATCGCCCCCCTGCCTTTCATAATGATCAGATTCCAATTTCAGCGTGGTATTGTTATAATTCCTAAATATTCCCATAGTACTAGTTAGTAGTTACACTTACATTAGAAAAATAGCCTTTTCAAAATGTAACATCTAGAAATCCAGAATTTAATTAGTGTAAAATGCAAATGAATTAAGGTACAGCATTTAACATTATCTTCACTGCCAATTTAGTACAAGTAATTAATACTGAAGCGCATTTAGTTTACCTTACAATTTACATTTATTTATAAGAAGAATGCATTTTGGGTAGGAGATTCTTGTTTTGTATGAATTAAGGCTTCACATTGAGGCTTTTTTTTTCTTTCTTTCTTTCTTTTTTAAGTCCAATACTCATTCATAACACTAAAGATGCGCTCCACATAGCATGTTCGGTGAACACACATTAAAAAAAAAAAAAAAAAAAAAAAAAAAAAAAAACTTCTCATTACCAACAACCATGTATAGGTACTTGCACTGTTGAAATATTTCTACGTAATTTTCTTGCATTACAGGCAGTTAAACAGTTCTTTACATACGGCCAACCTGGTAATCGCCCAGAGCCCTGCGCTTCAGAAAACTAATGATTTTTTTTTAAATTTATAGATGACAGGTTGTGCGTCATTCAATTAAATTCTAAATTTCTATAAGTAGCTAATCAGTAGGACACTAACACTCATCCCTCCATTTAAATATTCAGTGTATTAGTGAGTTACGTTGCTCTTCACTTTATCCTGTAATATTGCTGTGTAGATGAACAGGGTTATACAATTTAAATCGTGCAAAACGTATTCAAATGAAACCTGCCCGAGCAACACTACACAGGCCCAGGTGACTAGGCGGCGATCGCCACCCAGACAGGGGCCAAAATTTGGAATGAGATTACGTAAATCGAGATGAAAGTTCATTACAACAATTTCTGGTAGCAATATTAAGATTTACTATTGATTATTTCTTTCCTGATCTTTTATTACGTCACAACCATAGTAGATAATTCTATTACGACCACCCTGTATGTGCACACGATTTGCATAACACACAATCTGGATACTTGACATTGTTCGTGAACCACAAAGGCTTACTGATATTAATGTCCTTATGAGATTTTGTCGTGCTTGTTTCGGAAAGTATATCACCCCCCTCCCTGGAAAAATATTTTGGGCTACGTGCAATGGGTGTTCCTTTGTAATTATCGTACCTCTTCTTCACGAATACTGAAACCACCAGTGCTGACTTTAAATTAATTTCTCCGTAGTTCTTTATTAATAAGTTACAAATTTCAGCCATCCTAAGGCGAGGTGAAAAAAAAAGTATGCTAATGATTACTGTCTGTGTTATTCTCATAAATATAGTTACATAATATCAAGGGCGCCCATGTTGTGGTTTCCAGGGGGGGCAAGTATAAGCAACGTTTCAAATATAGTTTCAAATTTTGCTGTAACTAATGTAAAAATTCTATTAGGTTTTCGATATTCCCAAGTACAATTTCCTCTTAGGGAGGGTGAGCGCCCCACCTTGCCCCCCCTTCCCCACTGATGGTCGCCCTTGCATAACATATACCCTGATTTTATATTATGATCTTTATGGTATATTGTACAGTGTGGCTACTAACGAATAGTGTGCTCTAAGATAATAGTGTGCCTTTATCGTGGGAAAGTAATGGATTGTTGGGGTAATGGTGGTTGGGGGGAATTAAGAATTCGGGGTCAATACAATATATCAGCCGCCGGGGCCAACTACTAGCCCAGTCCGGCCCTGACACTACGCACTCTACTGAACATCAAGGAAAGTGTGTGCTGGGCGAGTGATATAATTAGCAATAGGCGTGCATGGTTCCATGCACACTAGATCAGTTAACCTAGAAATTCCTAGTTATTTTAGATAGGCCCTAACAGATCATCTCACGGGGGTTCCTCGAGTCCGCTTAGTAATATTTTATACAAGGTTCCTTCAATAAATAACCGGGAAAGTAGCATAAAATTTTTTTTAAAAAACTTCGACAAAGTTTGTGCTTTATTATTATTTGATGGTTCGTAGAACTATTTTCACATGAGTCTGGCACGCCTGCCTCGCGAACGAGAGCTGGGAATCAGTGAAACACGATGGACGCACTCTTGCAGGTTTGCACCACGTGGAGCAGTGCACAGTGTTGCCAGGTCTCCTGATATTCCAGGAGATTTCCTGGTTTTTCAAGTTATCTCCTGGTCTACTGATTTTTCTTTAAAAAATGTTAAAAACTCCTGGTTTTGCGCATCATCTAAAAGCACTTAGAAAATGTAGACATCAGAAGCTAAAAGTAGTTTTTATATACAGATGTACTTTGCAGCAAAAGTTTCCCTATCCATGGCATCAAGAAATCTCCCAAATTATGGACTGCAAGGTTTTACTCAGGTGTATTGAATTATATATTGAAGCATACATCAAATTCGAAAGAGATATGAGCTCCTCCGTGGCTAAGAGGTTAGCATACACGATTTTGGCGTGGAAGGACCTGGTTCAATTCCCGGTGGGACCTTATGTGGCTCGGATTCCACGTTAATCAGTAGGTCCACGTCTCATATAGCCTCGATGTTGAACGGGAAGTTAAACTCAACTCAACTCGAGAGAGAGAGATACGCTTCATGATCCTGTCATGAAACATTTAGAGATGATTAGCCCATCAAATGAGATAAAGAAATCGGCACAATCAATTGCTCCTCTTGTAGCTGATTTTTATAATGAATAGAATAAATTGCAACAAGTAGACACAGAATGGCGGTTATTGCGAAACACAGATTTGTAAACTGAAAAAGATTTTTGGATGCTTGTCAGGAGCGTCATTTTAGATTTTGCTTAGGAGGATAAGACCCTTCGATATATGTAAACTTTCGCACATTTCATTGATTCACTACTATTCTATTGATAAAATAAATATAAATCTCCAACTCAGTGAGGGCAATCGCCCCTCCCCGCCCTCCCTAAATGACGCCTCTGATGCTTGTTAGTACAAATAGAAACAAAAAAACCTAACTAGTTAATATTTCCGAATTTATCCACATTTGTTGTCTTTGCTCTGCCTTCCTCAAGTGTCACTGTAGAAAAAGTGTTTTCAATCGTAAATTTGATGAAGGCGAAAGACAGACAGACTTGATACCCAAACTTTCCAAGGATTGCTGCACACAAGAAGGCTCACTTCTAACAACTCATGCTAGGATCCCCTGTGAATCGCTGTCTGACCAGCAGAGTCAATGTTGACATGTACGCAGATAAAGATGAGTAGCCTTTTATTGGTAAGTATAATCAATGATGGGTTCACTGTTTGCCTTACAAAAAAAAAAAAAAAGTCATCCTAATTAACATCTTTAGATATTATGTTGTATCTCCTGGATTTTGGATAAGAATTTTCCTGTTTTTTCGAAAAATTGGTTGGCAACACTGGCAGTGGAGTGTCATTAGATTTCTGGTAGCTGAAGGGTTGAAACCAATCGAAATTTACCGTCGGGTCGCAGTGCTATATGATGAAAGTTGAATCGAACATAAGTGTAATACGCCTGTTTTCCCGTGTGAACGCATCAACTCTCGCAATGTTATTCTCCGTGACTGCACAGACAGAGCGTCCTGGGCGTGGCGGATCTTATTTACTTCTTACACACCGTTTGAACTTATCTACCCATTCGTAGACTTGTGCGCGACTCAAATTACAGTGTGTCCGTAAAGCCGCGCAACGTATATCTTTTGATCTAAAAATGATAAAGACTTGAGACTTAAAGCAAATGCAGGCATGTTCAATGTAGATATTTTTCATATTATGACCAATGCTGGAACTTGTAACGTTTTTGTGTAATCTGATTTTCACGAAGCTTTGCACCCCTTGTAAACAATGCAGACTGCAGTGCACAAATGTTGCCAACTAATTAAACAAAAAATGTTATATGCAATTTTGTGCTAAGAAATAAATAAACAAACTGAAGGGGGGGAAAACAATGAGATTAAAAATAAAATGGCATGGGCTTGTGATAAGAGAATCAGGAACCATTTTCTCTCTTTTGCAGTGGCGTACGCACTGCTCTCCTGAATCTTTGAACTACTATATATATAAACGCATACACGCATCAGGAGGAAGAAGGGCAGAACGTTGAATTTCTTCTACCAGTGTAAATTACAACTAAAACTTACTATCCCCACTCCTAACGTTTCCTCTAGCTGAGAATCTACCTAAAATGTTAGGATTCAGAGCCACTATTACATGATGACTTAGTGTTCCTACTAGCAGATCTATGGTTGGGTGGATGGATTAAAGTTTATAGTCCCTTCAACAACAAGGTTCTATAAGATTTGGACCTACAGCCGAACGAGTGATCCGAACTACATGAACTTCCTCCGGAAATCGAACGCGGGTCTCCCGCCTGACGACGAGTACGGGGATCATATAGCCACAAAGGAGATAATTATCAGATCTAGGAACATGTACAGTTGTACTCACGACTTCTATTCAAAATTAAGCTCTTGGGGGGACGCGGTGGCTCAGTGGTAGAGCGTTCACCTCTGCCACATGGGGTTAATGGTTCGATCCCAGTTCGCGCCAAGTGAACCTTCTGGTAGACAAATACCGTATGCGTGGGTTTCCTCTGGGTCATTCAGTTTCCTCCCACTTTCTTCATTCCAACATTTCATTCATGTTTTCATCATCACCGTCTCCTTTAGCCTAGCCTAGCCTGCATAATCGTGGGACGTAAAACTCGAAAAATTTCATTTCATTTCATTTCAAAATTGAGCTCCTTGTACGTTTCCATTATAGGCGAGCGAGTGTTTGGAACAAGCAATTGTTCATTTTGAAAGAACTTGAAAACTACTGAGTTTACTTATTTATTGAATAGAGAGTTTATTATTTTATTTCCTTTGTTATATGTAATAAAATACCTATAAAATATATTTTGAATCCTCGTGACTTATCCTTTCATTTGATATCTAACAGAAAAGTTACGCCATAAACTAATATCAGTCATGAGAGTATGAAGACTCTTTCGACACCTTATTCAACAAATTCCAAGAATTTTTTTAGATTCTACATAGGAACAAAGACACATTATTTAACATGCACATAGTACCTCCTCTTAATTTCACTGCAGACAGAAAAAAATAAGACTCAAAAGTTATGAACATTCCTATCCAATATTATAAAAATTCTTAAATGTTGAAGATTCCTTTGTACATTATTTCATTTCTGGCACAGAATATTCGGTTTTTGAATCTTTTAAATGGTCATTTATTCTGATCGCATTTTTAAAAGGCGATATACAAATTATAACTGAAAAAATTAGCCTCATATTACTTCGTAGTGAATCACTAAAACAGTTTTTATCCTGTTTAACTTCTCTCTATCCCCCTCACACACTCTCTCTCTCTCTCTCTCCTCTCTCTCTCTCTCTCTCTTTTTTTTTTTTTAATTGACTATTTCCTCATCTCTAATGAAAGGTCAAACAAAGATCTGAAATACTATAAGGAACTTATTATCTTCAATAAGAACAGCGAGTTCACTTGATTTCTCTTTTTCATTTTCTTAGCCCATTTTCATGAAATGGCAACTGTTTGACCACCATTCTTTGTGAAAAACTGAAAAATAACTATGAGTTAGCAACATTGAAAATGAGACTAATAACAGTTTATTCTTCCATGAGCAAATAGTACCCAACAAATGCAATGTATTATGGTAATTCATGTATTGTTAAGGCACAGTAAGAACATTTAACTTTCGACTCAAAGTATGTATCTATATGGAATCGAAATCTTGAACCAAAATCGAATTTGTAAGGGAAAACTGTTACAACAAATGACAAAACACAAGAAGTGCGCGCCACAATTGGGAGTCTAAAGGGATGAAATAGTGTCGTCAGAAAGAAGTACAATTTTACGTTCGCAGGGGGCATAGCTTTCAGTTTTTACGAAATTTACAAAAATAGATGGCAGTGTTGTCGAACCCAATTTGGAAGTGAGTTAGAAGTTTACCTCCCCTTCTTTATTTTTTTCCTCGCGAAGGATGGGGCAGAGGGTGTGGGATGTCGTTTGTCTGCGACCTTCGTAGGAATTTTCTTTTTCGATACTTCCATCCCTCTAAGTAACCTGACACCACTGACCACTGTTTAGTAATCTGCAGCTTGTACGGAAGAGGAGTTTGAAGCTAATCGTTCCATTTCTGGTAAAGAACGCTGAATAGCGAAAATGCCGATTGCTGAGAACACTTTTTTTTTTTTCGGTATTTGCAGTATATTGCTTGTCTTTTTTCACGTGATACTGGACTTGCAATGAAATACATTTGCTCAGCACAGATTTAATCAAAGATGTCATAAATGACAACTCAAATTGAACACAAGAACCTCCAGTGGCATATACACAACGTTATAAAGAGGAGTTCAGGCACACAAGTTCATATCGTGTACCATTGATCTGTACAATATATTAACGGGTAAAGTACAAAAATTTGAATTCTTTATCCAGCATAGGAGTTTTGAAATGCGTTACTCCTTTAAACTTTCATGTACTATCGGTGTGGAGTCATAACGCTTTTTAGTGATGAAGACAATATAAGAAAAAGAGAGAGAAATGGAAAATAATTTTAACGACAAGATTAACAAGAGAGAGTAGTGTTGTATTTACGAAGATAAAATAGTTATTATCAAATATTTGGAATTAATGAAAGAAGTGGCTAAATTGTTAGTCCATTTTAGAGTGGCATCTTATTTACGAAATATCAATATATAAATTATAGCAAATCACTTCGTAAATAAATATTTCATTAGATTCCCCACAATATTACATGTTATTTTCCATGGAAAGGAGTAGTATACACTTTGGGGTGAGTTTTCTTCTGACGTATTAATAGTTTTCCGAAAACGTTTATTATGATTTTGTTCATATTTTGTACGTAATATTCCAGTATTAAATGCAGCATGTCCTGATTTAATTTTAAAAATCGGTTTGGGTTTGAAGTTTTGTGTTTTTCGTTCTTATGCAACAATGCAACTTAGAAATTATAAAGGACGGAACCAACTATTAATTCCGAACCACAAGCGAGGCTTGAGTGCTGCGTAATTGGCTAGTGCAGTAGTTCTCAAAGTGGGGTCCACGGACCCCTGGGGGTCAATGGGATCTAGCCAGGGGGTCCGCGACGCCTAAAAATTTAAATGTGTTGTAATAAAATGGAACTCACACCTGTTGGGCAAGAAGTATTTTTGTCAGTTACTAAAACAGTAACTAAAAAGAAAGCAATTAGAAATTATACCTACGTGTGTAAATTTAAATGTTTTCCTATTTTACTAAATTTCTGCCCTGAGGCTGGTCAACGGTTATATAGGACTACTTCAAGTGAGAGAAATTTCTTCTTTGTTAGGGCACTTTTTCAAGAGCAGTTGCACATTAACTGTACGATGCCTCGGAATTTCATGGATTTCATCTTCAAGTGGCGAAAAGCTCACAGCACTACCACCAATTCCAGATTTTTTTTTTTTTTAAAGTAAATGTTAGTCATTTCTATGCTTATAAACATCAATCCTCCCCCAATTCAGGAATTAAAAAAAAAAACTATGAGAAACCTCTCCCAAAATATGTTCCTACATCCGCCACTGCGAGTAACTTTTGACTCAAATTGGTTTCTGTGTGCGCTGTCAGTATGAAGAGTTGTCTGAAAAGGCATTGCAACATTTGATGCCTTTCCCTAACACTTACTTATGCAAGCAGACCTTTTAACTTATTTGCAGCATTAAAACTTTAAAGCGAAATCATCTTAATGTGGAATCGGACCTAAGATTGGTGGTGACAAAAATCATTCCACATAGTGATGTGAGGTGGAAAATTTTCTGCTATATTTTTCCGGAAAATTTTCCGTTCGAAAAAAAAATATCAGTACCAAGTAACAATTCCTCAGCAATCATAAAATTGGTTGAATTCATGTATAGAAACGTTAAAAAGTGAAAGATCCTTTAAAGAATTTGAAAATTTTCATGGCTCAGACAATTTTCAGTACTATGTAGGAACAAGTGAAACAATTTTTCATGAATCGAAATAAAAATTGAATCATGAATCTGTCATATATTGAAAAATTGAAGAACTTTTTATATCGGAAAATTTTCATCATTTTGAAGCAAAAAGGAAAACAACTTTTTGTCAATCGGAAAGTTTTATTGCTCTGTAGAAACAAGTGAAAGGAATTTTCATAGATGGGAAAATTTTCATCACGATGTAGAAACAAGTGGAAAAAACTTTTCTTAAGCCAGACAATTTTGGATATTATGTATAGTGGTTAGGTGGAAAATTTTCCACTATATTTAACTGCACATAGAGCTACAAAATTGAATTTCTGTAGAGGAAAGGTAGTCAGCAACAAATTATAATTTTAAAATTAGCTTTTGGGAACCGGAAAATTTGCTAATATTTCAAGTTGGGAAGTAAAATTTTACACACTGTTTCTCTCTCTCTCTCTTCCTCTGCGAGCTAATTCGTTTACGGCTTTGGCATGGAAGACCTGGCTTCGATTCCCAGCGGGAGCTCATGTAGTTCGGATTCTACGTTAATCAGTTGGTCTCGTCTTATATAGTCTCCCTGCTGAAAGGGATGTTAAACTCAAAATCAACTCAATTCAACTCCTCTCTCTCTCTCTCTCTCTCTCTCTTTGTGTGTGTCTGTGTGAGTGTGTGTGTGTGTGTGCAAAGTGCAGAGAACATACATCGAGTTCGTAGAGTACAAATATCCCATTTTATTATTTAAAATTCCAATTTATTAAAAGTCATGAATATTTTCCGATTCATAAAAACATACTGAACTTATTCCTACTTCGTTGTTTAGTCGTAAAATGTATTAGTAATAAATATTGTCTTAAAAAGTTTCATGAAGTGAAAATCTAATGATTTTTCATTTCAAGAATGTTTCAAAAACTTCAATGCGTTCTTCCCTCACAATCCACATTTGATCTTACAATATTAGATTTCGTCAGTTTAATACCCATAAGACGGTTTTCTCATAGCTGTACTACTTTTATAGATCTACATAATGCAACATTTATAAATAAGTAGAAATAATATAAAGTGCCTATTGTAAATTTTTGACTACCCAAAATTCGAGTATAAGTAACTCATGAAAGCAAATACTGACCATTTTCTGGAAATGAACATTTATTTATTCATATATTCATTCAGAAGAGAAAGTGAAATATAACTAATAAGAAAGCTGATTTGTGTAGATGTTCTTCCAATAAAATAATAAAAGAAACATGAAAAGCTGCACTATTAGTGCTGCGTTCTAAAAGCGATATAGTGGAAAATTTTCCACCAAACACCACTATACATAATATCCAAAATTGTCCCGATTATGAAAAGTTTTTTTTACTTGTTTCTACAGAACAATAAAACTTTCCGATATATATTCCGATAAAACTCTCTCTCTCTCTCTCTCTCTCTCTCTATATATATATATATATATATATATATATATATATATATAAAATATGTGTGTGTGTGCACGCACTTGTTCTATCGAATCGTCATTGTTTCTAATACATTTTTATACATAGAAATGGTAGTTTTGCAATACAAATATCTGCTCTAAGATGTTGATTATACAAAATTCCAATATTGAAATTATGATTTACGAGTGTTAAACACAATAAAATAATTTTTCCTTATTTTCTGTTACAAAAATAACCTTCACAAGGAACTTTTAAGTAATTATTTCATTACATAGGCAGACCTTCACTTGAAGAAATAGTGGAAATTTCTGTTTCTGGAATTCATAAATTCACAAAGGTTTTTTTTCAATTTCTTGTTACATTTTAAATATTGGAATGGGATATTTGTTCTCTACGAATGTGATGTATGTTTCCTGCACTTTACACACACACACACACACACACAGAGAGAGAGAGAGAGAGAGAGAGAGAGAGAGACAAACACTGTATATTTTTACTTTCCAACTTGGAAAATTTTCTGGTTTCCGAAAGCTAATTGGAAAATGATAATTTGTTGCTGTCTAACTTTCCTCTACAGGAATTGAATTTTATAGCTGAATGTGCAGCTAAATATAGTGGAAAAATTTCCACCAAATATCACTATACATAATATCCAAAATTGTCCGGATTATGAAAAGTTTTTTCACTTGTTTCCATCGTGATGAAAATGTTCCGATTCACAAAAAGTTATTTTACTTTTTGCTTCAGAATGATGAAAATTTTCCGACTCATAAAAAGTTCTTCAATTTTTCCATACAAGACAGAAAATATTTCGATTCATGAAAAATTGTTTCACTTGTTCCTACATAGTACTGAAAATTGTCTGAGCCATAAAAATTTTCAGATTTTTTAAACGATCTTTCACTTTTTAACATTTTTATACATGAATTCAATGAATACTGAGAAATCGTAACTTGATCACTGATATTTGTTAAGAACGGAAAATTTTCCGGAAAAATATAGAAGAAAAAATTCCACCTCACATCACGGCTAAACAACGATGTAGGAACAAGTGGAGTATGTTTTTATGAATCGGAAAATTTTCATCACTGATTCCACATTTCAATGCAATTATGGAAAAAACACAAAGAATTTCATTTCTCTCATTAGTGATCCCACAGATTTGAGAACGTTGTTTATCAAGTGAATTCCCTTTTTAAAAAAATGATTTTTAGTCTTGAAACTTACTGTATTTTCAATTGAAATTTCCTTCACTAGGAAACAATCATGTATCTTTAGAATAAATTACTTATTGCATTATTTTTCTGATCTTTTTCTTGTCAGTAATAATTCTAATTAGTATACTTTTAATAGCATGTGAAATTTCAAATTAGCATTACAAGGGGGTCCGCAGATCACTTCTCGAACGAACAGGGGGTACGCATTATCGGAAAGTTTGAGATTCTGGGCTAGTGCATAGATCAACATGAAAGATCGATCCTCACAGTGTGTTCCATTACCGAACATAATCTCACGTCCAGGAAATATAAGGGAAACGAGACCCGTACTTTTTATTTTTTTTTTTCGGATGAAGAAAACAAGTATAGTGAGATTTCTTGCTAAGTTTATTGTTATATATAAAATCTATACTCTTACATGTTAGAGAGTATATTTTTATATATGAACTCCCTTCCTATGCATTATGAGATGCAGAAAAAGATGAAAGGTGTAAATTCTATTTTTTTTTTTTTTTTTTTTTTTTAAATTAAGAAAGCATCTAACGTAAATACATGCAATGAAGCAATAGCGGTGGGCGTCAGTGTTGTATTTATGGAGAAAAGAGCTGTTACAGTGTATCCAGTTTTTTTCAAAGTAGTAATTTAGATACTATATGTCTAAGCTATGTAAACACAAAATAGTCTATAAGCTATTGCTTATATGCTTAGCATAAGCGTCTTCGGCGCAGGAGACTCGAATTTGATTCCCGGTGGGAGCTCATATGGTTTGGATTCCACTTAAGCCGTAGATTAACGCCCCCTTAAAAAAAACTATGAGAAACCTCTCCCAAAATATGTACCTACATCCACCACTGCGAGTAACTTTTGACTCAAGCATCGGTATACATCATACGATTCACCTAGTTGCGTAAAATGGAGTAATTTTTCATTTTACTCGCAATTTTGAATATATGTATGCATAGAATGATAATGCTGTTGCACGACTGTATAAAAATAAATGCATCATAAACAATATATCGGTATTTTGATATGTGTATGGAGCCTCTTCCTGTTTAAATTTCGATTCAAAACCAAAATCAATCCTTTGTTATTGACAGCTTTGAAAAAAATAGTTCGTTTCGAAACAATTCAATATGTATTTACAAAATTAATTTGGCCAACTTCACACTGATCCCTCTTTTAGACTTCCAAACTATGCTGTGCATAAGGGGCGCTGTCGGTCTCTTGACAAGTATCAGAGCAAAAACAGCAAGATATATCGTGATGCGAATTTTTGCAATCGATTCAGAATACTAAGGATAGTTGCCATCTCCTCCGTTAACTCTCTATTCAAACCGGAAGTGGTTAAAATTAGACACTTCCCGTTTCAACGTTTATCGCCATAGAACGAAAACGGTAACATACCGGTATATAGAAAAGCGGTATTTTGAAAACTATTTATCGTTTCAAGAGTAAGTTCCACTTGCTTCGTTAACTCTCTTTTAGTACTGGGAGTGATTCAAATTAGCTATTTCCGGTTTAGGTTTCAACGTTTTCACCACAGAACGAAAATGGTAACACATAGCAAGAAACAGTTTTTACAAACAATTCAGCGTCTCAAGACAACATAATATGACTATCCACAACACTACCAAAACAAGAAGTGGTTCAAATTTACTATTATTTCCGATTTCATTGTACATGACCATTAACTTATGTCGGTAATAGATAGTCAAAAGCTTTTTTTTTTTTTTTAAACGATTGAGCGTCTCAAGACGACATGTTATGACTATCCACAAACTCTACCAAAACCGAAATTGACTAAAATATACTATTACTTCCGGTTTCAGTACTGATTTCCGTAAAGCGAAAACTGTAAATGCTATCAAGATGTGGTTTTTAGCAATTGATTCAGTGTCCCAAAAATAGGTTTGATTTTCTTCCTTAGGCCTCTATTCAATCCGAAAGTGGTTGAAATAAACGATTTTTAGTTTCAACCTTTATCGACATAGAATAAAAACGATAAGTGACAGCGACTAATGGCTTTTTTATATGAATTCAGCGTCCGAGTAACAGGTTCTTTCTTTGATCTTATTACTCCATTGCAACAAGTACTTACAGATGCACTACTTCATGTTTTGAGTATTCAATTCACATAGTTTGGAAGTCTTAGTTCCACACTGTGAAATGATATTCACTTATTTTCAAAATTTCGATTCAAGGCCCAAGCATATCTTTATATTATATATATATATATATATATATATATATATATATATATATATATATATATATATATATATATATATATATATATATATATATATAATGTGTGTGTGTCTGTATAAAGTATCTATATACATATGTATTATGTAAAAATTTATTTTTATATTTTTCAAACAAACGATAGCTTTAGATTTTGAATTCGCCGAGTCAAGACGGCATTTTCTTCATACGAGTAGAGACAGACTTAAATTTCGACTTGTCTTGTGCGCGTTCCTAGTTTTGAATCAAATTTTGAAAATTGAGGATAGGGTGAAGTATGAGCTTTATTTTTTTAAAAATATTTCGTTTTTGTTGGTGAAATAAATTATTTCTTCAAAAGAATCAATCACAAATAGAATACAAATGATTGATTTTGGCTTTGAATCGAAATTTATTAGGGGACAATTTCTCACATGTGCATCTGACGTATTTCTAATTGTTTTGAGTGCTTTACCATATTTTAATGTGTTATAAAATTTACTAGGGATGCGCACGAGACAAGATTTCTGACTGTCTCGTCTCGAAAATGTGCTGTAAAAGTGTCTCGACTCGAAAAATGTATATTTGCCGATTGGAAGAGCCGTGTCTCGACTCGAATTTTGTCAGGAAAATCCTGTCTCCACTCGTCTCGTGCGCATCCCTAAAATTTGCACTGCCTATTGATTTTTGCCAGTCATCAACCGTTGCCAAACTACTTCTGTTAACTACCGAAAGTTAGTTTCGACAATGCTGTATAACAGCGTTTCCCAACCTTTTTCAACTTGCGGCACACTACGGGTCTAACTTGAATTCTCACGGCACATTCATAGGTATTATTATTATTATTATTATTATTATTATTATTATTATTATTATTATTATTATTATTATTATTATTATTATTATTATTATTATTATTATTTGTAAATAGAAAATACTGTCGTATTTGTTTTCTTTGATTAGATACTGACCTCCTTCTCACAAAGAATAAAGCTCGATCACTGGTTTTCCTCCATCGTAAATCATTATACTTACTTTTCATTCAAATTAAAAAATAGAAAACAATTCCAATAAAATATAGAACTCAGTCTTTTAAAAAATACACTTTGTTTTTCGAAGAATGTATCCAATCTTTCACAAGGAAGATCACTAAATTACGAACGAACAAACAAATCAGTTGTACTTTTAAAACAGAATTGCGGTAATTTGTATGAGTGTTTGCTTTGTCGAAAGGATATAATGAAATTTTAAAATTTCAAGTTACGAAATAATCTGTAACAATAAAGAAACAATAATGGTCATAACAGTGATAATTAATACTTTTTCAACATTAAAAATGAACAGATAAGTAACACAGTGTGAAACTTATAATTTATTAACATGGTTAATATACGTCACAATTTTAAATATTAATAAAATTCTGTTTTCAAAATACAATCTATGTAGTAATAATGTATGTAAAATAATATATTACAATTACAGTATTTTTTCATTGTAGAGTTCATAGTAATGTGAAATTTTAATACACATATTTCCTGTCTTGCAATTAGGCTCCTATATAACTAATAATTTTGTTTTCATTTCCTCGCGGCACACCAGCGGCCCATTCGCGGCACACCGGTTGGGAAACGCTGCTGTATTTTCTATAATATGACAGTTTCTACAATGTTGTTGTATAATCGTTATTCCAAAATGATGAATCAACTTACTTGAAGCAGCATATGATATGAAGAAGTGTGATAATTTTAGTAAGGTTGGGAACATATAACGCACTCTAATTTTTCAGAATTGAAATGGTAACAAAATGTTCGGCTTATATTACGGCCAATACGAGCCGTAATATCATAATGCGAGCTTGAGTTGTATATGATGAAAAAGCAAAGATCAGGTAGAGAACGTCACTTGTTTTCTATATTTAATAACAAAGGTAATTATTGACAGCACACAAATTTGATTATCGCGGGTTCAGAAACCACAATAATTCTGTGGTAGAAATTCTACTTTGAAGACCAAGCCAAATAACAAGTTTGATACTAGACAGTGTATTTAAACATCGTTTGTTTGGAGAATGCGAGAACGAGTCTATATGAGACGTGTGGTTACATGCTTATCTGCATCCCAACTAGTGCTGTGCGATATTTCGATATATTGATCCATCCATAACATATTTTCGAATATCTAAACATCAATACCGAAATATTTACGAATCGATGTTTTCGGTATTTGATATTTTCAATATTCTTTTTTTTTTTTTTTTTTTTTTTGTATTTCAATATCTTCCCATATTTCTGTTTTTCGTTTTTCTTATAACATGTTTGATGTTGCCATATAGATAGTCTACCACTGATGGAATAGGTCACGAATTCCGTGTAACATGACTCGGAAGAGACACTGCAATCAGACCCAGAAAGACCCATGACTGAGAAACCACGACCAATCATCCGGAGTGACCCGATGATTCGATAGAACCCAGAGATGGAACGTCGTCATATACATGAGAAGTATGTGTGAGGCTACTAATGCAGTTCTAATAAACCTGATTCTCTCCTCTCTCATCGCCTTTTCACTAAATATAATTCTATTTTTCGCTTGTTTGCTTCCTTGTGTCAAGTGTTGCACTGAAAGATAACTACAACTCTTATAAGGGTACCAACATTCAAAATCGCAAAGAAAAGATAAGTCACATGTTTGTCTTATGAGAGATCGTTAATGTTTAATCGACCTGTAAAGCTTCTTGTTTAGAACATAAAAAATACCGCTGAGGTTAATCAGTTTTTGTTAGTTCTATTTTGTATAGGCTATAATCAAAAACCACATGCTTGAAGACGAATAAACATGAAATTATATTTGAAATATTCAAAACATGGTATATTGATTAAGAAATGTCACATCAAGAACCGGGCAAATGAATGTTCAAGCTCAAGCAGTGAACATCATTAATGAAGTATAAATAAAATGTTTGCAGTAATTCTGCAGAGCTATTTCGGTTGCTTCTCAGTCACCAGGTGTATCTGAGTTTCCGGATATGATTTGGTGTCCGGGTTCGTTCAGTCACCGAATCAGACCGAGTCTGAGAAGCGAAGCCGGACTCGGATGACTCAGACAAAAGTCGAGACCCAAGTGGCCCATGTTCCATTCCATCACTGCTATATGCATAATCGAATAGTCCGATTTCTCAGTAATGCTTTAATTCAACAACACTTTTGGTTGCTTTCTGGATAATTTTTACTTTCCAGTAACGATAAGAGAAGAAAACATGGTGACTGTAATGGAAGTGAATGATCATGATAGAATTGGCGGAATGAGAATGCTTTTGGAAATGGAAAAGCCCCGAGAAAACTGCGGCTACAGTGTTTTCCACCACAAATTTGCGTTGGCGGGATCAAACCAGGGATACCTGACACTAGAGGTGAGCGCTCTACCAGTGACCCATCGTATCGTCCTCCAAGCGACAAAGATTGATTGAAATTGGAAGTGATTACTTATCTTATTAAAATCTTATGATCTCAGTCTCTAAGCGTCTATATAGTTGGGAAAGTGAACAGATTCTTATACGAACAATACTCGAACAAAGAAAGGGCTTGGAAATTCAAAAGTGGAGAAGAGTAAAACATTTATTTTAGTTTGTCTTTTGATAGTAAATGCACAAATTTGACATGTGTCCTCAAACGAGCAGATACAGCGCACAAAGGGACTACGATAAAAGAGACGATTAAAAAAAAAAAAAAAGTTGATGAGGCTAAGTACACTTCGAGAAATAAATGCATTTCATTCATTGTCAATTGCAAGTAATCTTGGGAAGATTAATAAATTAACTGATGATGCTTTTGAATACAAATAATCGTGTTTGAGGAAATTTCAGAAATATAATTAATAACTTTTTTAATTAAAGACAACAAGCAAGTGTAAACAATCCTTGGTTTAATTTTATTTATTTATTTAGTTAAATATTTTTACATAATTTCATAAGATCAGTATAGCGGTGTAAAGACAAAATAACTCGAAGGTTTTTTGCTATCAGCGGTGAGCGGTTTATCCAATCTAATCCTGTCCATTTACATGAGTTTTATGGATGCAGTAATGAGACATTGAAAAAATATTGTTTCCCCTCAACAACACGCGGTGAGTTGTCATAGTATGTAGCTGCATTTGCTCGCTTGAAAACCGTATTGATTGTATTTATCAAATTTGAAACCAAAATTTTCTAATCGCAGTTTCAGTTACATAATTATTCTAAATTGTTCATAAATGTTCCTGAGAAACCTTTGAGTGATTGGTATTTGTTTCCACATAATTATAATGTGTAACAGAAAGGTGCGTGTGAATGTATAGTTATATTGTGTGTGTGTGTGTGTGTGTGTGTTTGGTGTTTAGAGAGAAACTCACAAGACGGTCGTTTCCAGTGTCTTCAGAAGGATGTTGTCCCTCCCCTCAAGGACAGTAAAACGAATTGGAGGGAGAAACGAAATTGGACACTTGGAAAGAAAACAGATGTGAAAGAAAGCGGGGGAAAACTGTGGGTTCGGTTAAACTGAATATGTCCATTATTATAATACCCAGAATAACCAAAACATTTTGCATAAATTAAGTTGGTTCACAACAATGGTTGGTTTACAAACTTACAACAATGGAAAGAATAAATTGTAGTAAAATTTTTCATATAAAAACGCATAGATCACTTGGTCCTGTACTAAATGACAGAATTTCAGAGACCTAGAACAAGCGATGACGCGAGAGGTATCTAATTCCTCTACAACAATTAAAAGCTTACAACAATGGAAAGAACAAAATATCGAAAAATGATTACCTTATGAATCATACACTACATTACGGTATACCAAATGCCGAAATTTCAGAATCTTAGAATAAATGATAACGGGAAAAGCATTGGATTCCTTCAACAATCAAAAGCTTACAACAATGGAAAGAACAAAATGCTGTAAAATTTTCGCTTTGAGGTTCATATATTACTTCATTTTGTACTCAGTGACAGAATTTCATCGTCCTTGTGCAAACGATAACGGAAAAGGAATCAGATTTCTCCACAACAATTAAAAGGTTACAACAATGGGAACGAAAATACATAATAAAATTTTCGCCTTCATATTCATACATTACTACATCCTTTGCTAAATGCTAGAATTTCAAAGTCTTAGAACAAGCAGTAACGCGAGAAGCATTTGATTACTCTCCAACAATTAAAAACTTACAACAATGGAAAGAACAAAATTACGAAAAAAATTCAACTTGTGATTCATACATTAGATCACGCTATACTAAATGCCAGAATTTCAGTGTCCTAGAACAAATGATAACGGGAGAAGTATAGGATTTCTCTGCAACAATTACAAGCTTGTAACAATGGAAAGAACAAAATTTCGAAAAATTGTCACCTTGGAATCTATAGACTACATCATGCTGTACTAAATACCAAAATTCCAGAGTCCTAGAACAAATGGTAAGGGGAGAGGCATTGAATTCCTCTGCAACAATTAGTTGAACTCAACAATGAACGAGTCAACAATTCGAAAATCTGCACGGAACAATTGCTGCATATAGTCATTATCTTCAAATAGACGGACAGTGAAGAACATAGTTCAGTATTTGTAAAAGTTATTAGTCATTTTTGTGAATATTAATTAACATTGAAAAGATAGGGCGATAGCAACGCCATCTCTTATCACAGAAACAAACTTTTTGTGGCTTTAGACCATCCTTAAAGATGTCGCCCAAAGAAATCACCAGGTTACCTGCTGCTCCGAGTTATTCTGTTAAACATAAACAAGGCAAACCCGTAAGTGCAGAAGAAAAGCAAATACTTTATCAAACGATATCAACGTTGTTCAATTCACTTGAAAAAAATTAAGACCTATAATAGCTAATTTTCATGTTCTCATAGAATATTTATTTACTTACTTTGTAGTACTGAAGTTAGTATTTGTACATTCGCATGCTAAGAAAGCACATCAATAAATTGAACTAAAGGGGGAAAAGTACTATATGTTTTTCATGGATATGCTTAATGATTTAGGTGATAGATGAAAAAGAAATAATCTCCCATAATGATAAATATGCTTGCTGTTACATACCAGCGACATCTCTTTATCGTTCAGTTGATAATCTATATTATAAAAGAGAACGTACAAATCCTTTGTTCCCTCATCACGCTAATACGGCTGAACCAATTTCTTTTATTTTTGGGGGGTTATTAGGATTTGGACCCTAGATGGTTTTTATCATATCACTTTAATTTTTAATTACCAGTGTCTTGAGATAATTGACCATTCAAGTGTCCATACGTACAAATCCTTTGTTATTAGTTCATCATAGGTAAAAATAAACGTATTTATATGCAACCCGCATGACCGTGTCACTCGGCGGGTTAACATAAATGACAGGCGCTATAATGTTAACATTTACTGCAATTTGAAAGCGAAAAAGTAAAAATTATCTAAGTAACAAAGTTTATTGCGTTCCGGGGTGACCGCAGCGAAGCGGGTCACTCGGCGGGTTAACATAAATGACAGGCGCTATAATGTTAACATTTACTGCAATTTGAAAGCGAAAAAGTAAAAATTATCTAAGTAACAAAGTTTATTGCGTTCCGGGGTGACCGCAGCGAAGCGGGGTGAACGCTGCTAGTTTGACATAAATCATTGTAATTTCATCTATAATTAGAATTTGGAGAAAAATAACAATGTTCAGTTGCTCTTAAAGGAGGGGTGATTATATAGTATTGGGTATTTTGCCCTATATCACGGCAATGGTGTGAGAGTGAGACGAGTAATGCACATTGCAGTAGCAGAAATACATACACTAGGGTGGAGCGAAAAAATTTTTTTTCGAAATTCAAATTTGGATAGGGGGCAAAAGTTGCATCATATCGTAGTACTTTACCATAGAAAATTTCAATTCTCTAAAATAATTTTTAGCCGGGGCGCAAGGGGCTTTAAGTTTGAAAGTTTGCAAATCATTTTCCGTTTACTATGTAACTATTTAGCAAATCTTCGCTGAATGTAGACTTTAATTTGTATTATGGATAGAGGGCAAAAGATGCATCCTTTGTCAATAGATAACAACATGAATTTTTAATTCTCTAAAATTATTTTTAGCCGGTGCTCAATGGTCCTGAAACTTGGGAATAATAAGACGAAAAGTGATCAACTATAAGCATTTTGCGAGTTTGTCATAAAAAAGCTTTTTGCTATTAAATAAGTCTTCTGATATCCTACAATGAACTTTTGGCAGTATTGTTAATAGTATAATAGTTTGGTTGTTGGTGACAGTGACGTAACTAGGGGGGAAACGGAGCTTGTGCCCCGGGCGCCAAATTGGGGGGCGCAAAACTGGGCAAATAATTATTTTCACTATAAAGCAAGGAAAGAAGTTTTAGCAAACTAAAGATCATAAAAAAAAAATACCACAGAAATTTAAGAGGGCAACAACGACTCACAAACCTTAGAATCATATCCATAGAGCATATACTAAGTTAGCTTCAAAGCTATGTTTTGAGGACATTGTACAAACCTCTGCATCCAAAAGAGCCCGCAAGGTTAAATTTTAGTTCCAGCTTTTTGTGTTTTCATTTAACTTATATCGATTTAAGAGATTTGTAAAATATTCGAGCATACTCAAAACAACAGCTTGATTGTTTTTCATAATTAAATATTCTATTTTAAAGCAAAAGACTGTTGATTCATTCTACACATATCCACATCCTGATATAATTCCAAAAACATTGTGATTTGCAGTTATTTCGTTAAGACTGTAAGAATGTGTCAAGCATGCTACTCTCAGATTATTTGTCAATCAGTTACAAAGTAGTTTAGTGTTTTATCTTGTACCGAAAATTAAAATATGTACTACAATTTTGAAATCAAGCTTTACCATTTGAAGAAAGAATGGAATAGAACTACTGTCCGATGTCAATATCAGGTATAATTGGGGAGCCTTTTGGTTTGGTTGGTCGGGAGGTGCTAATGCGAGTTCTTGCCCCGGGCGATAACTAGCCTATTTGTATTGCTGGGTGGTGAGTAAAAAATGATATTCGATATTATTGATATTACTTGGATAAAGAAATTCAAGAAAAGAGAAGGAAGAAAAGCCAAAAAGCGACCTTACGGTGAAGCTTTCAACCAGAGAGTATTCTACTCTACTATAGTTACATTATCGAATCTTCAGACTACTTGTCATCTTCGGAAACAAGATAGGAAGACAATAAAGAACACACTGAAGCTGGAGGAGATCATATTTTAGTTGGAAATATCCTTTGAAGAAGACAAGAGAACAAGCACAGATTGGATGCACGCAAATTAGAAAATTCATCCCAACATTAGCAAAAGTGAAGGAGGAAACCGGCGTGACTAGAAGTAAAATTGCAGCAAATGCTACTGCGGTTTTGGAAGATTTTTAATATGTGAGTCTAGAGCAGTAGCAAAACATAATTGACAGAAGTAAAATTCAAAGAAAGGTTGTGAAAAATGGCATAAGAGTAAGAACCAAAGAGACTGTTATAATAAAGTGAAACCTCGTGCCATCTATTTTGATTGGAAGAAAGACCAAACGTTCACGATGTCCGGAAGTCAGAGATATGAAGATAGAAGAACATTATTGTATCATGTAGAAAGGGGTAACAAATTTCCCGGCTATGCTGGAAATGCTTTGACCGGATCAGCATCAGCAAAGAATATTGCTAGTTTTATCTGCCGCGAATTACAAGAAAATGATGTGAATCTATCAGATGTGGTAGCTAACGACTGCGATGGAACTAATATTAATGTTGGGTCAAAAGGAGGAGTGATTAGAGTGCTCGGAAACCATTTACGGAGGCCCTTGCAGTGGTGCATGTGCTTATTGCAGTTCATTGATCTACCACTTCGTCATTTACTAAAAGAAATCGATGGTGTAAATACTGACCCTTACACTTTCTTTGGCTGTATTGGTAGATCATTTGTGAAATGTGAAACAAATTCAGTGTACGGCTTCGAAAAGATTTCTTCAGAACCTCCTACACTCCTAAATGTACCTGATTTCAGTTATGATCAGAGGTATTGTGTGAAATACTCCAATCTGTAATAAGATGAGACTGATAAAAGCCTAGCAGATTAAGAAACCTGGGAAACTTGGGCATGTTCGCTGGTTAACAGTGGCTTACAGACTTTTGCGTCTATAGGTGTATATATATCAATGCCAAATCCTTCAGAGGAGCTCAAAACTCAATCAAAGTTCTTGGTAAAAGTATATGCACCAGTGTGGTTCAACATCAAATTGAAACCTCTTGTCAAATACGGAGCTAAACATTTGTTCTTGACCATAAAACTTCCGCGATATTTGCAAGAATTATACAAGACTCCAGTCAATAAATTAATTTCCAGAAATGCATTCTACGTGCATCGTCAAAACATTCTCATTGCCATGATTGATGTCGACAGATCAACTACACGAATCCTTGCTGTTGAGAAAATATTCCAATCCACAAAGCAGTGTAAACCTTTTGAAATTCGTTTCTTCGAAGTGCCAGTATTAAACTTCGAGACTAATAAAATTACACAGAAATGATAAACTGGAATGAGTGTAATATAACAGAATGCTAATGCTACTGACTCATGGGACAGATGAAAAATTGCAAGAAATTCGCGCTTCAGAAAGTACATGTATTGATATCCCTGAGTTGAAATATCATACGTAAGTAGTGGAAAGATTAGTGGAAATAATTAGTGAAACTTCTTTCAGTATGTGGGGCACGAGAGAGCGATTTCTTCATTGTTTCCAAAATTGACTCGAGAAAATAGATGCCTACTTTTGAGACAAAGTCGCAGTATTTTGCAGGAAGACGTGAACGAAACTTATGAAACATTTAATGTAATGTTAGCGAGTGCGTGGGATTGAACTCGACGGCAGTCACCTTTTAGTGGTGAGTTCTGGCTTGATGTAGCCTGTTACATAAAATATGAACTTGGGTAGCCTTAGAAATGCAACTCGTCACGACAACGAATCTTAACACTCTCAAATTACAGTCTACTTCAAGCGAAGAGCTGTCTAATAATTACACAAATACACAACAAACGTGTATTTGTTTACAAAATCTACGAAACTTAAGGCCCATTGACCCCCGGCTAAGAATATTTTAGAGAATTAAAATTTTCCATGGTAAAGTACTACGATATGACACAACTTCTGCCCCATATCCAAATTCGAATTTAGATTTTTTTTTTTAAATTGGCCCCTTTTCACTTATTTGCATAATCTATCAAACTTACGGCCCATTGCGCCCCGGCTAAAAATTATTTTAGAGAATTGAAATTTTCCATGGTAAAGTACTATAATATGATGCAACTTTTGCCCCCTATCCAAAATCGAATTTCGAAAAAAAAATTTTTTGGCCTGTTTTCACTCCACCCTAACATACACGTGCTGCAGCAGAAATATTGCGGGAATCAGACGAAACAATTTCCTCTTCACCAATCAGCAAATAGTCCCGCGCGCAGCGATACAACATCAAGTTACGCGGTTTGTTTTTGAAAGGTGCAAAGGACTGTGAAAAACGCTTTAGTAACGAAATAAATTACCATAAGTGTAAAATAAAAAATGTGCAAAATGAAGAAAATCAATATTCAGTTGCAGAAAACTGATTTCCTGTTGGTGAATTCCTGTGTATATGTACAGTATGCATCAACATTTATCCATTGGTGCGAAAATGTGACAAGGTTAGTGCAGTATTGCCATATAAAAAGACTATTTAATGCAAGTTCGTAAAATGGGCGTTTTTTTTGTTTTTTTTTTTACAGAAACGCGGCCCCTGGCAACACTGTTGTTGTAAAATTACTGCAACAGGTGTGTTTTACGTTAATTAATGATAAGCAATGAGAATTTGCACCTAATTGATAAAATGAATTTTTATTCAAAAATTTGTGATAAATTTGGGCGAGGGGAGGAGGAAGAAAAGCACTGATCACACAAGTTAGAAAATGGTTGAAATAAAATGAAAATATCAAAACTGGAATAACTTAAGGAAATAGCTTTGTAATCTTTGTCTCCATTGAAGATTCTGTCTGCTCCAATTCCGTGCCATTCTCGTCATTCCAACATCTTTTTCTCCGCAAGACATCATCTTGCTTATTACACTCAGTACAAATTCAAATTAAAACTGAAGCAAGTTAAAAAGTTTGGAACTACAGGGATTCGAACCCGGACCCTCTGCTTACAAATCAAATGTGTTAATCACTCATTTACGCTAATCGGTTTCTTAAGTTCACACAAAAACTGTTTCCTAGTTAAAATACTTTCATGTATATCTAGACGAGCCACTAAGGCCCTATGAAGAGATCCTTATTAGTTGAGTTAATTAATTTTCTCATCAAATTTTCTTGTTTAGATATTTGTCATTACAATTCTATTGCTTTATTATTAACAACCATTGCTACCCCCCATCATTTCACAGGTTCAGCCTGTTTTACAGTTGTTGGGACGTAAAAGAAAATGAGAGTTGTGTGGGGGGAGGGGGAATACGTTTATACTTGCAAATGTAATTTCTGATTTTTCACTGCGAATTCAGTCGTATCTGATTGTAAACAAAGGCTAGTGAGAAATAGAAAACAACTTTTACACGAAATAGTTGAGGAATTTGGGTGAATCGTTTGTTAATCATGAGTTCTTGCGTTCAAATCCTGGAGTAGGTCATTTTGTTTCGTAACCTACCTGGAGACCGAAGATCTCTTTCAATAACCCCTTATCAACTGTTCTTTTTACATTTGATGAGGGGAGTATGATACGAGACATACGGTAGCTGAAAACAGGGTATTATTTTCATTATTCTATTATTATCCTCTCAAGTGCGAGGGACCAGGGTTCCATTCTCGGTAGGAACTCATGTGGTTCGGATCTCATGTTGAGTTGTGGATTCAAGTCTCAAACAGGCCCGCTGTTGAGAGGGACACTAAACTCTCATTCACCAACTGTTATTATCTAAATCGTGACATAAAATCATTCTGCAATGTTTTCTTAACGAATAAAATAATAGTATGAGGAACAGTCAAATGAAAACCGAACACAAGCGAAAACGTACCACGGGGATATTATTATTATTATTATTCAAAACTAAGTCAATTACCAGACGCGTTAATACATTTATCCCACTGGGAGATGGGATGATCAATTCCTGTATTTTACAAGGAGTTACGTCGCTGACGGATGCACAACCTCACCCACTCTTGCATTTCCTCGTCCGACTGAAACCGACAGTTTTTCTTCAGGTCGCCAAAAAATATGAAAATCACCAGGGGAAAGATCTGGGCTGCACGGAGGATGTTAAAGTGTTTCCCAATCAAAGTTCTGAAGCATATCTCTCATCAAGTTGGCAGTATGGGGACGTGCATTATCATGCAAAAGGATGATTCCGTCTGACAGCATTCCAGGGCGCCTTGACTGTATGGCATGTCTCCGTTTCTGCAGTGTCTTTATAGCGCTTCGCATTTATTGTTATCCCACGCTCGAGGAAATCAACAAGCAGAGAGTCCCTGCAGTCGAAGGTCGTCATGACTTTATCGAAACTTGTGAGAACTGCTTTGGATTTCTTTGGCGGGGGAGAATTGGAATGTTTCCATTGTAGGCTTTGTCGTTTGCTCTCGGGCTGAAAATGGTGGCACCACATTTCGTCCCCTGTGACGATACAGGACAGAAACACTCCTCCTCATGGTACTGCTGCTGATGCATCGGACATGAAGCCATTCTGTCAATCTTTTGTCCCTCCGTCAGCTGATGCGGAACTCACTTTGCGCAAATTTTTCGGAACTGCATATGTTCCTTGATAATGGCATGCACGGAGACATGGCTGATTCCGACCTGACCACGAATTTCTTCCTCTGTGATTCGTCGGGTTTCCTGGATAAGACTATTAATCCGCGCAATCACATCGGGAGTAATGGCTCGATGCGCCTGTCGTGGGCGTGAATCGTCTTGCAGTGTTGTGGGTCCTTCTCGGGATCTCTTATGCCAGTCCAAAACACTCGTCAGCGACATGCAGTGTTCGCCATACATAGCAGATATGCGACGATGAGTTTCGCATGTTCTAACACTCGCAGTCACCAAGAAACGAACCACACCTCTTTGCTCTTCCTTGCTTGCCTCCATTTTTCATGCTGGACGAACACACTTTTCATCGCTCATCTATAGGGCAATAAACGAACAACTGTGTGTACCTTGAGTTGTCTGTCACTATGCATTTCTCCTCCCGAGTGAGTTACCACTATGTAGTATCAATAAGTAACAGCAGTGTTGCCGACTCTTGCGAGGAATGCGTTTTATGGAGGATATTCCGTTTTCATTTGACTGCTCCTCATATATAGAATACGGTGATACCATGTCATTTAAAAAATATATAACTTTATGTTGGGTTGGGAACTCTGTTAACCGTGTTGTATCACAGAGTATGCCGAACAATGTTCCCTGTTGACATCTGCATGGTACGAAATTTTAGCATCTTTTGTGCATTACTTTAAAAGTTACAAGGGCGTATCAAGATAAATAGTCCACCCTGTATATTAGTCAGTGCAGTGCAAATTCCAGTGTAAAAAAAACAAAAAATAAAAGTTTCAATATCACACGTGATGAGTGAGTGCTTTATATATAAGGGTATATTATAAATGATAAAGGATATTACTTACGTCGTCCAATACATTAAAGGAATCTATAATTTCACAAACAGTGCATTATATCATTCACGTACACACACACTTAGTACCTAAAACTGATTATATTTTGCTGTGGAGATGGTTTTGCACTCTTGGGTGCTGTTGCGACCTTGCATAGCTTCCTGCAGGAAGTTAATTATTATATTGTATTAACTTACTCGAGTTAGATGATGACTTTTCTTCATGCAGATTGACTTAAAAGATTATAAGGTGTGACACAATGAAGATGTTCTCGCATATGGTTGCCTTGAATTAATTTCTCTTACATAACGTTACATTATATTCGCAGTATGAACAAGGTACATTTCTCTATTATATGTTCATAAGTCCTATTATAATTGTTCATATTTTGGCTTCAGATACTTTGCAAATTTTACTTACGTTTCGTATTTCTCCTCTCATTAATTTGTAACGATCACATTCGGAAATAGAAAACGCCGACATCTGCAGAAGGGGATGCAGTACGAAAAGGAAAAGTTATTATTTATTTAGTACTAGCAGCGTTCACCCCGCTTCGCTGCGGTCACCCCGGAACGCAATAAACTTTGTTACTTAGATAATTTTTACTTTTTCGCTTTCAAGTGATATGATAAAAACCATAGTAGATTGCAGTAAATGTTAACATTATATCGCCTGTCATTTATGTTAACCCGCCCCGCTTCGCTGCGGTCACCCCGGAACGCAATAAACTTTGTTACTTAGATAATTTTTACTTTTTCGCTTTCAAGTGATATGATAAAAACCATAGTAGATTGCAGTAAATGTTAACATTATATCGCCTGTCATTTATGTTAACCCGCCGAGTGACACGGTCATGCGGGTTGCATATAAATACGTTTATTTTTATACCTATGATGAACTAACAAAGGATTTGTACGTTATGGACACTTGAATGGTCAATTATCTCAAGACACTGGTAATTAAAAATTAAAGTGATATGATAAAAACCATCTAGGGTCCAAATCCTAATAACCCCCCAAAAATGAAAGAAATTGGTTCAGCCGTATTAGCGTGATGAGCTAACAAAGGATTTGTGCGTTCTCTTTTATATAATAGATAGTTTTGATAATTTGTAAATACTCATATTTTAAGTTTGGAAATAAATGTGCATAACATCACATAACATCTTAGCCAACAAGGAAGCTTTAACACTTAAATTTTTACGTACAAGACATTCTATCTAGGATATGAGTCTCAATACATCATACTGTCGAATCGGACAATTAAGTCGTCTTCCTATAATTAGCGTAACCAGGAAAATATTTGCCAGTTAGGCGGAAGAATAGCATAGGCCATCGTTACAGAAAAAGAGGATTCGATGATAGACAAGCTAGAACTATGATAAGTATAAGTTAGTGGTGAGTAAAATCTTTCTGTTGATACTACAAATACAGTAGAGAATAAGTCCGACTCAATACAGATTGGTTACATTCTGATATCAGAATAAGTCTTTTGCTATTAACCATACACTATTTAGAATATCAAAATACCTCAGCACCAGTTTGGAATATAGCCTAATTTGATATTTCTTGTTTTATTTGTTTTGCTCAATTGATATTCATTACATTTTTCCTATAAATTTATGGCGAATGTGGCCTGCAAGCCCCAAGCTATGAGTAATTTAACGTCAAATTTCTGGGCTATGAAAGTTTGTGCTGCAGTATTGCATTGCATCAAGACAACGAAATGAATCATTGGTTCATAGAACTATGGACGTAGATTATCGTCACGCGGTAGTAACGAATATACTGCTGTATTCGCCGTACATACGATCTGATTGATTTATCTACAAACTTCTCCAAATTAAGCATCGCAAATAACCTTCACACCGATAATTTATGAATTTTGTACACTTAAATTTCCATTATATTTCTTCACTTAGGGGCCGCAGTGGCTCAGTGGTAGAGCGTTCACCTTTGGTGCATGGGGTCCTTGGTTCGATCCCAGCTCGCGCCAACTGAACTTTGTGATGGACAAACACCGTGTGTTGGGTTTTCTCGGGGTTCTCCCGTTTCCTTCTACTTTTTTCATTCCACCATTTCATTCATTTCTCATCATCACTGTCTCCTTTAGAATAGCCGGGAGTAATAATCGTGGGACGTAAAACTCAAAGATTTCATTTCTTTCTGCACTTACAAAATTCAGATAAACTACTGACACGTGAGAAAACTTTACTCGAAAAGTATTCTAGAATTAACTACTAACGCTTTCTACTTACATTCATAAAAGCATTACGTCATGTCTCAGCTAATGCTGCCTAATAAGATGTGTATACTCTATTCCTGCAGTAGTTCTCATTAACTGCCTCGAATAAACACAACAACAAAAGATGTCGACCTCTAACAATTAATGTTACAGCGTTGTTATTTAGATGCAATTTATATCATAGTTACACATGGATGCAATGTATCATAATGTCATTTCACTCTTACTTGCTTTTCATGTTTGTTTACTCTATAGTTATTTGCAATGGTCCTTCAGCGACTTGTTGTACGTTCTTTATACTAAGAAGCTAATTCTAAGAAGTGACAACTGTAACAACAGAACTTGCTATTTCACATATGATACTTCTGAAGGAGAAACCATTATTTCTTTGAACAATCGGCCACTATTCGTTAATATGTATATTTATATCCTGTTGTTTGATAAGTAGAGCAAGGATTGAGAGTGACAATGGCTCTAATTATAACTACTAATCATGCATTCAGAGCATGACAAAAATTAATACAACTTAAATAAGCGGAAGATTATAGCTCTTAACGCATATTCTTACTCCATATTCAGACAGACAAAAAAAAAAAAAAAAAAAAAAAGAATCAACTAGCAGTTAACCACCAAAGTTGTTGAAATGAAACATTCAATAACATCAAATATAGAATATATTTATCCAGTAATATTAAATATAGAATATATCAAAAATACAAATTCAAACATTAAAATATTTAAACTCTTCTGTTTTGTAATACATTTAGCTTCCCAAAAATAATGTTCCAAAATAGTTTAAAACCCTATAGCACTACTTAACAAATTAATGTCTGATGGCAGGGTTTCCTGCCATGAATTTATACTCTTATCCTGTCCACTTCTGTTTTCTACTGAGAGTCAAGTTTGTGATGTAGAAAAGTATAATACAGCATTACCAAAGGATAAAACAATAAACTCCAAGTACGATATTCTTTTTGCTTTCCTTAACATTTTTCTACGACTGGTTGTTTCAAAATTAAACGAATTTAACATTTGAACATTGCTATTTAACTTGAATATCCAAAAAAGATATTAGGTTGTCTCTACAAAACAATAGCCAGAAGCTATGTGATTAATTCAGGTTTTATGGATCACTTAACAAGCACACAAAACTGAACTTTCCAAACATTCTGAAAGACAATCTGTAAATCTTGGACTTAAAATTAGTCTAGATCAGAGATCACCAAACCGTCGATCGCGAGCTACTAGTAGCTCGCGGGGACATTTTTACTAGATCGCGTTAACGCTCCGGTTGGCTACCTTTGATTTCTCCACTTGATAGGCAATAAACACATGTAAGATTTTTCTTTTTAAAAAAGTTAGTTTTTTTTTAAGCTTAAAGTAGGATTTAAAAACGGTACGGTAGCTCAGAAGCTTCACAAGTTTGGCGATCACTGGTCTAGATTAATGGCTTTTCTCTCATAATTAATTATTAATCTACAACATATTTACTAAAGCTAAATTATACTAAAGTCATATACAGATCTCTCAGCAGAACATTGAAAAACTATAGGACAATTTGGTTTACAAAATAGGACAGTTTGGTTTATACAATAGATTATGCTCTGAAGCACAGAAAAAAAAAATAAATGTACTGTAAGAAAAGGCCACCCTTCACTCCAATAGGCAACTGGAAACAAGATTTAGATTAATACAGCATAAGAGTATATACAACATTTTACTTTTTAAACTTTGTAAACCTGCATTGAAATAAACGATTTGATATACTAAGTAACTGGTTCATATTAACTTTGCTATCTAATTAACTTGAACCAAAAAAAAAGTCACTGAACAAAGCAATGTTTATTATAAAAAATAGTAACTGTGTAATGAAATATTTGAATCTAATTAAACATTGAATTATTTGATCAACGTATTTTCTTCTAAAATAAATAATATAATAGCATTTCACTTGTCATAGCCCTGCGAATTATATATGCACACATTTCTAACAACTGTTATACAACATAAATTAAAGGACATTTCCCACTTCATAAATGATTTCCAGGACATTTCCAGGATTTTCACCATTTTTCTGCATTCCATAACTTTGCAGGACGTTCACGAAACACTTTTATTTCCAGGTTTTCCAGGACGCGTGTGAACCTTGCATATTGTGTACAGCAATATTGGATGGCGTTGGGATATGTTGGTCAATACCAACACACCTCAATGCCGAACCAATACTGCTGCATACACTGATGAAAGAAAATGCTAACACAGCTTACGTTATAAGAGACTGGAGCACGGTAATGTTCCTCAGCTAAGCTTCATTGAGAAAGAATAAGCACATAGGAAACACAGAAAACAATGGACATAGGAGGATAGTAAAGAGCAAATTAGAAAAAAAAAATAGTGAGGATTACTGACTTGTCCTTTAAAAAAATGCTATAACTTATTTAGCATATTGCTAATATGTAGCAATTTAAATCGTCACTGGAACTGTCTTTGGTTTGTATTTTTAATAATGCAATCACAAAATATAAGACATATATAGGACAAATATACACAAATTTCCAAAATATAGGAAATAATAGGAAAATAGAACAGCTGGGAGCCCTCCATATATTTAGACTACCTGAAAGGAGACTATAGGTTTGGCCACTTTAGTCAGCAAATAAATTTCAAAACTATTGAAATAGGTTCTTTAGTAATGAAAGCTGGTTACCCACTACAAAACGAAAACCTCAACAAGTAACACTATTAATTAGAATTTTGAAACTCGCAAACTTCATAAATAATGTCCTATACCTTATAATGTATACAGTATTCAACCAACGCTGCTTCTTCCTTTCTAACAGTGTATTCGACATTGATCCAATAAAAATAACAGAAATTTTATTTTATCATCATTATCACATTACTTGCTTTTCTCTTGTATTTTCTAAAAGATTTTTTTTTTTTTTCGTAATTATATGAAACATTGAAAAGACATCCACATGCACAGAGAATATGTAATAATACTGAAATATTTATTGTGATACCACTCTTCCCAACACCACATGCTCACATTGTACAGTTAATTTCCTAATCAGTTTCCTTATTTATTTCTCTATATTTATTTATTTTCGAATCTTCTGCTCCACAATTCCAATCCTTACGCTAAAGGAAACGAGTAGATATAATAACTGATTTTACAGAAGGAAAAATTGGTAGAAGTGAAGAGAGTAAGCGCCTATGTCTTATAAGTGGGTGTGATGACGAGAAAAAACAAGTCTTGGATGAAGCTAGATAGAACTCTGCCGAAGTGTTCATTACATGAAAAAATTGTCCTAGGAAATCTCAACAATGAACATGTAGGACGATCAAGATACGAAATAATACAAGCAGGATATGGATTGGAAGAGAAAATGAACAAGGTAAGAACATACTACAAGTGGCGCAAGCATATGATCTTGCTATCTTGAATACCTTCTATAAGAGTGGCACCGCAAGGTCTCAGATTGACGTCATCTTATGGAGGAGAGAAAACCTACGTGACACGAAGGACTACAAAGTAATAGCAGGTGAGAGAGTCTAACGAAGCAACATCGCCTCGTAGTAACTGATATCTGCATCAAGGAAAACGAAGAAAACGACAAACGTTCCTGTTCGAACGAAGTGGTGTAAACTAGAGGGAACAAGTGCTGAAAAGATGCGAAAGAGATTATCACATCGCAAGTACTGCTAATGAAGGAAGAAGAGCTGCACGTGGAAGAGGAATGGACCAAAGTATCGGTAGACTCAGAGAAACAGCAAGGAAAGTTGTAGGAGAAACAAAAGGAAGCGGCATCATTGATAAGAACAACAAAGTAGTTCAAGCAGCTGTGAAGAAGGAAAGATACAAAAAGTGGTAGAACTCTGGCAAGCAATAACACCTGAAGGATTACAGAGAGAGAACAACAACTCCAAGAAGGCAGTTAGTGCACCAAAAGGCAAAGCTTATAATCAGTTGCACAACCTGGAAACAAAAGAGGGAGAACAGATTAAGCACAACTTTTCGAAGGTAAGAAAGAGGCAAAATGAAGTTATTTCGCATGTACGCTGAAGACAAGGAAGCAGTGAAAGGGGTATTTCCAGAAATTTCTCAATGAAGAGAATCTGATGGACGTTGCGAAAATTTACCCATGAATCAAGAACTTGTTCGCGCTGCAACTATGGTAGAGGTGGGAAATGCTATTAAAAAGATGAAAAGTGGTAAAGCTCCATGACCGGTCAATATTCCTATCGAAGCATGGAAAAGTTTAGGTAAAGAAGAAATGCAGTGGTTTACTCGACTTCTTAATAAGATATTGGAAACAGGAAGTATGCCAAAAGGATGGAGAAGCAGTTATGTTGTGCTGGTTTTTAAGAAAGAAAGGAGGTGTGCAAGAATATGGCAAATATAGGGAAATAAAACTTATGACCCATGCAATAAACCTCTGAGAAAGAGTGATAGAAGCAAGATTGAGAGGAGAGAACGAAATAACAGAGAACCAATTTGGTTTCATACCACAACGGTCGACAATTGCAAGATCTGTACTTAGGATACTAATGGAAAAGTACAGAGAATACAGAAGGACCTCCAAATGGCTCTAATTGGCCTAGGAAAAGCATATGATAGAGTGCCATGGGATCATATTTGGTGGGAACTGAAGTTTTTTTTTTTTTTCTGACTACAAAGCTGACGCGAGTTTTTATAATTCACTATGTGCTGAAGCGAATTGCCGCAAAATCATCACAGTGTGACTAGATCATTTTAGGCACAAAAACCTTTCCAGTAAATGTTATATTACTTTGCATGAAAAAATATTGCTACGTAACCTAACGTAACATTTTCATGCAGAGTTTGTTTTAGAAAACTTAATCTACGTTTTCTGTTTGTTCCAGGTGGAATATGCATGAAATTGTTGAGATTATAACACAGGAAGATGACGTTCTGGATGACGAGATCACATTACTTCCACCTGAAAGTTTCCTCTCCGAAGAAAACAGTGAGAACAAAAATGACGCTAACCTGTCAAGTCAACAGTTATTGTCCGAAGCAGAAGCTAACGTTCGAAAAATCATCGGTGGGGAAGTGGCAGAGATACTAATTCCAGATGGAAGTACAAACAGCAAGTCAGATGCAAATATCAATGATGGATCGTCAGAAGAAAAACAGACAGACATCCCCGAACCTACAATTTCTTTCAAAGATCAACATTTGCCCCTAACTGATCAAGAACTTCAGATTTTGAGAATCAATCACCTATAAAAAGAAAGAAAAAACTATCACTGTGTAAGAAAAGACACAGCACATATTCGTGAGAAAGAATTTGAACTACCTGTTTGGCTGCAAGACAGAGATAGTGATCCGGTGAATTTATCGAGTTGTTTTACGATACCAGTGTATGCAGTAAAGTTTGTAACTATGTAAACCTCTACGCATTTCAACATGGAGAACCTAATCTTAACTTGACCATCGATGAGCTGAGACTTTTTCATGCTATTCTTTTGGTTAATGGTTACTGTCGAGTTCCTCGTTTCCGAATGTATGGGGAAGAAAGCCCTGATTCTCATAACAAAGCCATTAGTGAAGTTATGTCAAGAAACAGGTTTGTTCAAATAATTTAACAACAATAACTTAGAAAGCAGTCGTTTCGCCAAAGTGCTCCCTTTGTACAAGAAATTAAATAAAAGGTGTATGAAATATTACCCAAATGAGCATGTATTGATGAATCAATGATTCCTTACCTTGTACGACATGGTGCAAAACAGCACATGTCAGGAAAGCCAATTAAATTTGGATCTAACGTTTGGAGCTTGTGCACATGTTTAGGTTACCTTATTCAGTGCCAACTATATGGTATGAAGGGGCAAAAACTGGTAATACACAACCTGAAGTTGGTGTTGGGGCGTCAGTTGTTTTGGATCTTCTAAATAAAATACCAGCAAAGAATACAATGTATTCTTCGATAACTAATTCACTAGCGTTAGGCTGTTAAAGAAGCTAAAAGAAAAAGGAATGAATTCCACAGTGACGATTCGTGCAAATCGATAGAAAGTTCTCCTTTGAATGATGCAAAGCAGTTGAGTAATAAGTCTAGAAGTTCATATGACCCAGTTACTGAGAAAGAATCAGGTGTTACTCTAGTTCGTTATCACAATAACATCGTTACGATTGCATCGACCTCATCAGGAGTTAATCCGATTGCAAGAGCAGAGAGATATAGTCAGCCTGAGAAAAAACACATACTCGTGGATCAGCCTTCTTGTTTGTTTTGTACAATAAATACATGGGCGGAGTAGATCGCATGGACGAAAATATATCAAATTATTCGTGGAAAGAAGTGGTACTGGCAACTTTTGATGTTTCCTTTGAATATGTCAATGAATATCGTCGGCTGTTATACACCGTTTAACATCTATGACCCCTTCAATAACTTTCATTATGTCTTTTGTGCAAATGATAGCATAAAGTCTCAGTTATAACCAAACAATAATTTTTCCCAAAACAAGAAATAAATTTATAAGGTCACGTCTATACCAACACTCTCACCTAATTCTGCTTTTGTCACAATTACTTATATAGATTTGTTAGTTATAGAAAAGCTTACTACATATCCTAATTATCAACAAATGAAATATTGAATGGCACAGTGGTGCTATCTTTGATGCTAGATATTGAGATGTTTCTGATCCAATAATCTTTCAATGACTTGTCAATGAATACCGAACACTTGGAGATTAGTACTTATAAGAACAATCGGAATTAAGTTCGCTTTCGTGCAAATTCTCAGCTGTTTATTGATTTCTCTCATTTTCATCGTCACACTACAAGAAATTAGAGTAGAATAGAAAATATAGAAAGCGTTTTAATAACAAACTATGAAGAAATCTCGAGTAAAAGAATTTTTAAAAGTATTGAAAAAGATATAGTCTTCCGAGGTTATTCGAACTCGGTTCTTCTTGTCTTCTTTTTCTTATCTTCGTTTAATGCCGTCAAGGAATGCACTGAAATTGCGCAAACTTTCACTCCCTTATCTGTTGACAAAGATAAAACCTCAATGAGCAGGCAACAAAACTGGAAATTGTACAAAATATGTTGTGCAACGTTGCCATTATTACCATAAGCATTTCGACTAATAAAACAGTCACCAATGCAAGTTGTGTTAGGGTAAAAATACAAAGTAATCGATCAAATCCAGTAGCATTTTCAGTTACCGCTATTATATGTATGCACGAGAGTCATTAGAGAGGGGAACGGGAACATGTCCCAGTCAATAATTTCCTGTATCATATCTCACTGTAAGATTGCCTATAGGGTTACAATTGCACGAACTTATATAAAATAAACAATATATATATATTTCTAGAAGTTCCCTTTAAATATCGTAAACAGGCGTTCAATCAATTAGAGATAAAGACTTGTTTACATTTTCCAGTTTCGGCCAATCACAAACAAGAATTTGTTTACATATTTCAGGTATGTCTACCATGTATCTAAGTAACTGTTCTTTCACCTCTCTATAAATGATCCTTACATTTGCATTTGCACTTAGTTACTGTTCTTAGGTGCTGTGAGAAAGAGTTGTCGACAATGATCTGGTCCAGGTGTTATTGATATAATTATAGTCTATTATTTTTTTTAATTTAATAATACCATGTAGATTTTGTTGTTGTTATAGATTAACATAGTTGAAAATAGAATCTTATTTTGTTTGACTGAAGAATCTTAATTCATTCATCACTCTTTAAAAGGAACAAATAAACTGCTGTTCTAATAATGTACAGACAGAATGAAGATATTATAAAGCAAACAGTAGGTTCCATCAATTTCACTACTTTCTTAATGCTTAATTATTCCAAGATTCAAGCTGTAAACGTGAAGTGTTCTATTAAGTATATATTTTTCTTTGTAAATATTAGAATGAAATACAAGTATATCTCACAAAGGAATGGTGTTTGTACTTTTTCTATTTCGGTGCAAAATTTCACACAATTTACTGAATCATATTATTGGCAACGTCGCGGTGGAAATTTGGCAATTTCAGCCCTTTCTGTTCCTCGTTAATAAGTCATAGATTTCAGAGATTATCAACGATCTGATCCTTAGAAAAATTTGCGCAACCACCGTCGTGCTATCGTTGCACCACCGTCAAGGATAGGAACGAGATCTCTTTCGGCAGTAACGACATCCTATAAAATGGATTAGTGTTGCCGCGAAATTGAAAATTTCTTTAACAAGTTTAACTGGAATCTATGTTGCCAGGCTCATATTACTGGTGATTGTGGATATTTCTTAAGTTTTACCTCTGAGTCTATCTGCTCGAACCGGTTTATCGATCGTCATTGGTAGGCCATAGGATATGCATGGATCTACTGCTCGAACCGGTTTATCGATCGTCATTGGTAGGCCATAGGATATGCATGGATCTAAATAGAATTCAAAAGGCTTCGTTACAATAATGTCCATTTTTAACTTGACCCCTGTTTCCTCCACACAAAGCTCCTCATAAGCAAGTGTAACCAAACGCTTGCTTTATCTTTATATTTTTTAACGCTGATTCTTCTTTTTCTCGTTTAATTTTGTTTCATCCTTGATTTTTTCATTTCTGGCTTCGAGGGGGAGAGGTCCGGACCTCCCGGACCCACCCCTTGGCTACGTGCCTGCTAGTATATAATTCAGGAATAGTAATAGGTATAACCATAACTAGTAGAAAATATATGTGCGGAATATGATATTTTGTGTATCAGAAAGAGCAAACATGATTGGTAGAAATGTTATTATTCTTCCTGTCACGAAGGTTTAAACTAAGCTTCTTAATTAAGATACGGAGAGGTCTAACAGTAATTTTAGGTGCTTTACTTATTTATTTACTAATTAAAGAAAATTTTGTATATTCTCAAGCAAGAATGTATATCAGAGAATGTATTATCTTCCATTTTCAAAATAGTTTGTTCTACTACATGCGTTAACAGCTACCTGGCATTTACAAAACACTGAAGAGCAAAAGAAAAGAATCAATTTGTAAATTTGAAAATTACTGAAGTACTGAGGATTTCAAATCTCAACGAATGGAAAAATACATTTTTTGAATAATTTACAGTTACGTTATCGTCAATTTGTTTCTGCGTGTCTTACACGGAAAAATCAAAAAATGAATTCATATATATATGAATAAATCCTTTCATTGCTTTAGAACAAAATCTTTCCCCAATGTCAGAACAACGCTATCTAAATGAAATGTATACTTAAAATAATCATACATTTAAAAAAGTCTAAGGTACTTAGCTAATTCTGATTTACAAAAATTGATTCTTTAAAACTTAAAATGGAAATTTAATAAATTGAGCATAAGAGATCATAAAAGGAACACAAAATTGAACATCATAACACACAAACACAACATTTCTTTTTATTATATTAAACTGGAAGATTAATGATGGCAGATCACGTGAAAGCAGTCACAACTCAAGTTCGAAACGTTTGAATGCATCTAAACGTTAGACTTCATGCAATACTGGCCTTCCGATTATCTTTATGAATTGAGCATACTTTCACTAGCATATCTCAAACTAGAGCAGTTAAAACAACTGTCAGTTGACTAGGTTCTAATCCTTTGTCTAATCCAACAGTCTTACTGTTTCACACACTTGACAATCATATATTGAGAACAGATCTCTAGGAATATTGTTGTATACACACAAAAGAATGACAATTAGATTTCAAGTATGAGCTTATTCTGACTTCTTTGCGTTCGAAATATTCTTTGTTTGTGTCAAATTTCGTAGTTTATTCAACTTCAAAAGTGTCAGAATAAGATTGATTAAATTAATCACATACGTACTAACACAAACAATACAGAAGTCATGTAGCACAAATATTAAAATACATGCAAGATACAATGAACCAATGTTAGAGATAATACATAATATTACGTGTAGCTTGGCTGCAGTCAATGAGTTTACTGCACCTGAGAAAGAAAAGAAAAGAAAAGAAAAAGGAAATAATTACTAAAATATAAAACAATACTGCTTCAATCAATGATATACTTTTATTCGATACTACTTCCAGTCTAAACCACTCCTGGAAACGGGAAATAACAAAGAAAACTAAAAGAAAATAGAAATTTGCAGATCTCCCTGACCAATTTCAAAAATTTCAATCGATGACTGGAAACAAAACAGACCAGCAATGCTAAGTATAGCTTTCGGATTACATTTCAAATCACAATCATCGGAAGATAAACTTTTTATGGTTAAATCTGCATTTTACTTTCGGATGTATCGAAGTCAGTCACATTGTAATAGTGATTCTAGTGTAAAACCATTTTTCATTGGAAACAATTTACAATAAAGTAAAATATAGGAAGAGCATTCTGGAATGAAGTTGGCCATGGCTAGTCGCAGTATTCGAACATGAGACTACCGACTGGAGAGACCGTTAACCACACTCTGCATCTATGCTTACCTATACCTACATACAATCAAATTTCCTGTTTTTGTTAAAGGTATATTTCTTCACAGTACTTACATTACAACCAATTGTTTCTAAGATACGTGTTTATGTGTATACATGAATGTTACGCAGGAGTGTGCACATCTAGTGAAAACGTAACTGTCTGCACGGTGTCGAAAACTATTAACAACTAATGAAAAGAGCATGTAGAAGATAAACCGTTCTTATTAATGATAGCATAATTTTAAATGGTTCGTAATGTAAAAATGAGCATACCTTGACGGGTTATTTTCAACTTTCAGGCCTTGAAACTCCTCTCGATTAAAAAAGATCAAAAATCACGATATTCAGTGTGTTAAAGTACAAATGTCTCCAATATATAAAGTGGTAAAAACCAATTTAAGACATCCAATAGGAATTCACAGATCTGACCCAAAGTTGGCACACAAAAAGAAGGTGATGGTACATGGAAGCAATCCGAACATAGCGTCCTTAGGACATCTTGAACATGTTACAGCATGTTCAGAAAGCATACAGTACTCACATTAATAGCACGTGCAACCTAGCTGAATATCCATCAAGCAGCTGTTGGGGCAGATAACTGGTCTTATAAAGACAGAATGTCTATTTGGAATATGGTATACGAAATCGCTGTAAATCATCTAGAAACTGACGATGATCGCTGCTGAAATCTGTGGTTGGCAATCAAAAGCCGTCCCACATCTGATCGACAGGATTTATGTTCGGAGACCTAGTATATCAATGTAAAGATGCATGGAAATGTTTGATTCCTGCTAGAAGATGGAATCTGCAAAGTGTCTACATAAGGTCAGAGGACAAGAACAGCAACGTCAGTAAATAACGATACTGCGATATACTACTCAGTCATACCTATCTAAATGAAGACCACAGTCAAGTGAGATGTGTAAATTTATTGCTTCCATATAAGAATGCCAGGTGTAGATTCTGTATAGCTAGTGCGAACACACGGAGGACTTTCCTGCTCACCTACATATCTAGCTGTCACTGTGTCCGAGATACAAACGATTCTTATCGCTGAATATCAATGTTCCCCATTCGCAATGTCACTGTAATCTCTCCCGACACCACTGTTATTTATTTTTAAGAGATTCACGTCTTATGTTTGTGGCATTTAGATTAAAACGATGAAAAAGAGGACAATACACAACCTATGCCATAGCGGGACTTGAACCCGTCCAGACATCTTGCGATCACCAGCCTAATGCTTTAGAGCGCTCAGCCATTCCAGCCGACTCCATACTTTAACTATTCCCAAAGTCGGGAAGTTTACGCGTGAACAAGTTTTCATCTCTGGAAGGGATTTCTGCAGCAGTTACTCAAGCTTTTGAAGATTAAACAAAAGTAGTTGCCTAAATAAAATAGCAAATATGAGAAGCTAGGATGAAGTTAGTGAGAGGCAGAGGAGCTCTATAGGAAGATCGTAAGGAAATACTGCCTAAAATAAAATATCGTGTAAAAATAAAATTATTAATTATGAAATGATCCTCGTACCTTCGTAAATATATCTACTGTTCAGCTCTTTATGTTGATAGAAATCTCCAATTTCTCTTTCGATACTTCTGCAACGCTCAAGATTCTCCACATACCAACCACAACGGTACCTTTGAGCACAACTTTCCCGTACTATCAATTGCATTCTCCCAGACTACATCATGTTTCTCAAAGACATGAAAGGACTCCTATATTACTATCCTATCCATAAAATACATCCCTGATTTTAATCGTTTATAACTTCCCTTTCCACTAGCCCAGGTTTTAATACATTATTTTTTTATTATAATCTTACATTTACTTTCAGTTTCATTTAATTTATATACACATTACTACCAGAAAATAACAAAAAAAAATCAGAACACTAAACAAGATAAGCTTTATCAGATAAATAGAGGAAGAAGTAAGGAAAAAATTGAAGCACATGTAAGTGGGTCACAGTTGGGTGCCACATGAAAATGCTTCATAGTAACTTTTCCGTTCTTTAATATTTACTTCTCTCTTATGTCTCCCTTTTCCTTCTGATAATGCATTTGGCGAAAGAGCTTAATCGACGACTTTCGTGTTACTTGAAACTAATTTTACTGTCCCGTGAGTTTTTTTTTTTTATCTTCTTCCAGTGTTAAACGTCAGAAACCTATCACGCATGGGCGCCCGAAGGTGGAGGCATAGTGCCCCCCCCCCCCGGGCTCACGAAAGGAACTTAAGTTTCTTAAGATTTTCTTAATACAAGTAAAAAATACCAAACATAATATAGCAATAAGGGAGATGCCCCATCCCCTAGAAAATTTTCTTTGGTCGCCCATTCTATCACGTGACTGGTAGCCATTAATGATGGCGGATCTGAGGTTCCTCAGTTATCACTGCATTTTTGACACTTTTTTTTTCTTCCTACTTATTTTCAGCCTATAGCTACGAACAGAATACTACTGCGATTTACATTTCTACATATAGTCCTAAAGTTTAGCGTTTACTTCATTTTTAAGTACGGCATTGCATAAACGAAATAATAATGAAAAGACTTGAAGTTTACTTTTTATCTAAATGAAATTAAATGAATTTTCAAGTTTCACGTCCCACGCCTATGCCCTTTAGGCTAAAGGAGACGGATCATTAATGAAAGTGAATGATTATGAAATAATTGCTGGAATGAGAATGTGGGAAGCAGCAGAAAATCCACAAGAAACCCAGGAACACGACGTTGTTCACCAGAAAATCGTGTGGCAGGAGTTCGGACCAGGGAGTACCTCACATCGGAGGTAAGTGTTCTATCACTGTGCCCTTGTATTACTATTTAATTTCTGCTAATATATTCATAGTGTTTCAAAACAACACCGACAACGTTTGAGAGATGATTCCTGACACGAATATAAGACGAAAAGAAACTATACTTCTTATATTTTCTTTTATAACTAACTGTTCAGAATTTGCTGTTTATCAGTCTGTAAAGAAAAGTGTCAAATGTGTTCCAATTTATAATTTAAAAAATACAAGACTATATATAAAGACGAAAAGTATAGATTAATATGCGTGCAGAAATCCGTCATTTCGGAGTTATAGGCTTTCGAAAATAATAATAATAATGATGATGGATGATTGTTGTTGTTGTTGTTGTTGTTGTTGTTGATGATGATGATGTTGATGATGATGATGATGATGATGATGATGATGATGATGATGATGATGATGATGATGATGATGATGATGATGATGATGATGATGATGATGATGATGATGATGATGATGATGATGATGATGATGATGATGATGATGATGATGATGATGATGATGATGATGATGATGATGATGATGATGATGATGATGATGATGATGATGATGATGATGATGATGATGATGATGATGATGATGATGATGATGATGATGATGATGATGATGATGATGATGATGATGATGATGATGATGATGATGATGATGATGATGATGATGATGATGATGATGATGATGATGATGATGATGATGATGATGATGATGATGATGATGATGATGATGATGATGATGATGATAATGATGATGATAATAATAATAATAATAATAATAATAATAATAATGTTTCATAGCTCTAATAATATGGGACCTACTCTAGTCGAGTCAAGACTTTACTTAGGAACTAGTATGTGAGGTAGTTGGTGAGTACTTCAAATTATATGTCAGTAGCCAAACCCCCTCTATAAAAAAAATGTTGCGTGAGCACCGCAGAATTATGAAACATGTACTTTTGCATAGCGAACATATTAGTTCCTAAGTGAAGTCTTGACCTGACTACGGAAGGTCCCATACTATTGGAGCTATGGACCTTTAAAGTTCACTTTTTCATGTTTTCGGCAGCGTAACTCCGAAATGGCGGATTTCTGTATCCAGGTTGGTCTATACTTTTCGTCTTATCTTGGTGTCAGGAAGCACCTCCCAAACGTTGTCGGAGTTCCTTTAAAATACCCTCTATAAATATATGTGAGTGTGTGTTTGTGTGCAGGTGGGGTGTTAGTGAGTGCGTGCACACAAATCCGGGTCATGATCATTGTGCTAGAATGTTATGACCAGCTTAAGGTTAAAGTAGCTATCAAGAGCGAAGAAAATACGAAAGGAGGAGTCATGTTTGATCTCGTTTGCTGAAGAAAAAATAAGTGTATTATTGAAATTGCCGCAACAATGAACGATAGGAGAAAGTCATTGTAGAGAGACTACCTATCACCTGTAGTTATAATGGCTGTAATGCCAAATACTAAAGAAGAAAAAGGTAGCGGAGGATATTTTCGTTCAAATTTATTAGTGTTTGTAAACAGAAGTTCATTACAAAAATAGAATTTGAAATTAGCGATTCTACGTCATCTGTAAAGTAAAGCAACCCACTTGATTCACAGACTGAAAATCCACGATAATTAAAATGGTTCTTAACAGAGCAATCCTAACAATACACATTCATACGAATAGAGCGAGTAGTGATTTAGAAACTTGAGGAACTTCACAATACCAAGTTACTGTATAACATAGAATAACAGTCAGGACACTCCAGGATCAAATAAAAATACACGTATATTGCATAGAGTTGCAGTCGAAAAAAATGTAGAGTAACATCCCACCGTTATGCCTCCTAGGCTAAAGGAGACGGATGATTACTGTAATACAAATAAGTAACTGGAAATTACATCTCTTATGCTCATCCACCGGGAATTGAACCCGGGACCACGTACACCAAAGGCAGACGCGCTAGCCACTGAACCAGAGGGAAGGGCCAAGTTGTAGTCGCGAGGCCAAGGAGGAGGAGATTATTGAGTAGCCTATGAAGCTGGCAGATTAATACGGTATAAAACAATATTCCAGATTAATAATAAACTCTGCTTAAAGAAAAAAAAAAGTGAAAAGAATCAGCAACAGAAGCTTCAATATCGTCCGGTAGATGTAAACCGCTGGAGGAGATTTGTTGCCATCTAAGGCGATGTTTCAATAGTAGAACATGCGATACTGATAGCTGCAATTAAAGTCATCGTTATCCGTAAAGAATTCAATAGATTGTTTCCATTCGTTACCCATGAAGATACTAATGGATTGTTTCCAATCGTTACCCGTGATATTAACGGATTGTCTGAAATCGTTTCCCGTGAAGATATTAACAGATTGTTTCCATTGGTTACTCATGAAGATGTTAACGGATTTTTTGCACTAAGTATCCGGGCAAAATAAGAGCTCTATCTATTGCAAAAAAGCAAAGTAAAAACATTGCATTCGTTCAAGTTACCGTTGACTACTGGACGGACATAAGTCACTATTACTCGTTAAGATGTTAACGGACTGACTCAATTAACTAACTCGGACAAGATAACTGCTCTATCTGTTCTTTAAAATAAAATAAAAAATCGGTTCCGTTCGAGTTATCGCGTGGAGTAACGTACGATCGTACTAACATTACAACATTGTAAGTCCCATTTGCGCTATCCTACAATCCGAGCTAGTTTGGCTCGGCAGAGGGTATCACGCAATAAACAGTTTATGTCTCTGTTTTAACGAACCTTCGAAGTTTCATAATGTGCCATCAAGCTAGTTCGCTAGTTATTAAGAGTTAAGTTATTAAGTTACAGTATTTGCCAAGGAGTACTACGACTGTGGACGTTATTTTGGTTTGAATGTTACCTAGGACCCTTACGAAACCCACGCAAGACATCAAATATGCAGACATTTACAGTCGTCGCTGCATTTATGTTAATACCATTAACGTAGTGACGAATTCCTTTCTCACATAATCTTGTATTACTTTTTGTTTACAGGTGTACATTAGAACCAAAAGAAGAAGGAATTCTCCGTTTAATTGGGTAGTATGAATTTTTGAAAATGAAACATTTTCAGTTTAACATCGCACAATTATTCCATTTTCATTTACACGGGCAGTTATAATTAAACACCGGCAGTTGTGGCAAAATGCCATGTTTTGCCATTTTTACAAAAAATTGTGAATAAATACCATTTATTATGATCATTGCCCATAGTTGCCATTTTAAGATTGCCTCCTAAGGTTAGTTCACCTTACTACGGAAATGCAAATAATATTCTTCGCCGTCATCGTGATCACACTGAGATATAGAATTTAAAACTTCTCACTGGGTCGGTTATCAGCCTTATTGTAATGGGGACAAATAGATCGGCACTTACGTCACCAGTAAATGCCTCACTCAATTAATCATTACTGATGAACCAAATACATGGAAAGCAGGTTGATGAAATTAACTTCAAGGTTGTAACGTGCTTCAAATATGTTCCTGTTACACCGGTAAATGCTGAACGATCGTTCTGAAACCTCAAATGCATCAATTGTGTTAACAACTTAAAGAGAAAATTTATGATATACTATCAGAAGTGAGTTATGAGCTGTATGGTATGCCTGCCTTATTAATTGCTACGGCATTGTTTACTCAATATGAACTTCCTTTTTCTGTTACGTAGTTTTAGATCACGGTATTCATTAACACAGTTTCTCTTCAGTTTTGCGTTTATAATACTAATGTTTCTATGATTTGTAATTTTCTTCCTTTTTCCTCGTTTTGATGTGTTTCGGCTTATACTTTTAATGTTATTATTTATTTCTATTTACAATCCTTAATGTATAGTAATGCATTTAATGTACGCTTGTGGCATATTCATGACAAAAATTACAGTGAATATTTTCATTTTTGAGATACAAACTGCCATTTTTAAAATTTATTTACCCTGCCACTTTGGGTTTTTTATTTTGCCATAACTGCCAGTCTTTATTTGTAACAAAGTAAGAGATTTACTATAATTTGTTTTTTTAATTCATATATTTACTTACATAAGCCAATCACTATGCTGTAAAACATCATTCCATAGACGCTATTGGGCTGATTTATTAGAGAGTTCTCTCCAACTATATGAGCTAGAATGCCAAAACCTTTACCAAACCTGAAAAGAAAGAAATAATTCATTCTAAGATACATGTGGAATTAAAATCTTCCACGGATATCCCTCCGCGTTGTTCTGGAAGTTCTTGGGGTGCAATCCTGTTTTAGGGGACCATATATGAATTTATGCATTATGCAGTATAGCAGCACGGAGTTGCGTCTATAGAGAGAAAGTGCATCAGTGACAGTAGGTATGCCCATGAGCAAGGATAGTGGAAATACACCGTGTTCCTCAAATAACTACATGCCTTATGTGTTAGCCAGGTTTATGATTACGGATCATGACTTAATCCACTGAACTGACATACAAATTTAGTCTATCATGACTTCCTTATGAAGTATCACTAAGTTAAAATCTTACAGTTTGAATTACGTTTCTTATCATTATCAGGGATGTAAGACGTAAAGTTCCCATATATTGTGACTACTTATATCTTACGAAATAACATCAAATATTTCTCTGTAAATTTTACAAACTTATGATCCCCTAAACTAGAACCGCGAAGTTTTTTGGCATATATACCTTGCTTTGAAACACGATGTGTTTAAACTATCCCTTAATTCAAATATAAGGAAAATTTCTGTACAGATTAAGAATATGTAGTTTATTTCATAAAATTCTTTCATGTAACTTCTGATGCTTTAAAAATACATTTGTTTTCTGAAATGCTATTTCCTTGCCATATGTGTAAATAATTGCATACAGATTAATAATGTTTCTTTAAACAGGTATGCCATACAATTGAGTATTCATCCGAAAAACGCATCAACCATTCTAGGTGGTCACTAAAACCAATTGTAATTTATTCCTGTTCAGTACAAGCCAAAGGTGGTGGGTCCGGTGACGGGACGCATCTACCTCCATAATTTCCTTACAAATCACAGCCAGTACTGATATTTAAAACTTAAATCATGTGTTTTGTTGAAAGATAAAGAATTATTGTTGTTGTTTGAGATTACAATTGGGAAACGGTAAGATGATGTAAATGACAAATTAGACACATACAAAGAAACTTTTGCTCGCTTCGATGCTAAGATAGTTATATATGAGTGATTCCATTTCAAATCGTCTAGGGTGGTCCCCACGACTGTCTCAGGTTTAGTTTATTTTTTAAAATAAGAAATTACATACAAAATTATTAGACCCATATTTTTTTCTTTTTGCTGAAAACAATTTTTCTTCGATATACAGCCTTCCAAAATGGCTGCCCTCCTCTCGGATTACTCGAAAAACTGAAAAACATCGCGACAGGTAGACTAAAATTACTACTAGAATTATTACTGAAATGGATTGAAAAGTTACAGTATGAGCTGTAACCAAAATAGCCAGGATTCGTGGCCAAATAGCCTGTTCTAAGAATTGTTTCCACTAAAAATTATAATAAATAACATAAGGTAATGTTGGCACACATGTATTAATTGTTTTGAGTTACTTAAAGATAGTATCAAACTAAAAATTGTCTAAAAGTAAAGTTGTGTAAAATGTTTAAAATTGAAAAAAAAAAAAAAAAAAAAAAAAAAAAGTGATTTTTAAACTCGTGTACTCATCTGTCCGGCCACCATCTTGATTCCCCATTTTTATTTATATGGTCTCTTTATTCATTTACAATGATCATAAGGTCGTAACAAATCTCTCTCATTGTTACAAAGAAAAAGTCGGGCAATTCTATTCCTTTGGTCGAAACAAAAAGTAACTGTTTAGTATTGGAGGGCCAAAAGTGGCAAAAAAGGAAAAAAAAAAAAGGAGTTGATAGTGGTGTTCAAGTAGTCACGAAAGTATCGTACACAATTTCTTGAAGACAATAGGGGACCTGTACAAACCGTAAAATTAAGTGGAAGTGATTGCCCATTTTATGTCAAGAACAGAACGCAACGAACCCCTGCGGGGCTTTTAACCCGTTCCTACTACTACTACTGCTACTATGAATCTTTATTTAACGTATGAAACCATAAAAGGACCGAATCGGAATAGAATATCGAAAAAAGTAAGTGAAAAAGCTGGCCTCCCAAAGCTAAACAACAGACAAAACAAAATATTTTTATATACCTTAGTTACAGAAAAGCTTATTTTGGTATGTAGTAGTTATTTTTTATGAGGGAACACGTCTGATGTTTATCTCAACATAGTGAATTCTGTGATATTCTTGATTATGCATTGCTGTTATGAAGTGCAACAGATCGAAACAAAAGGTAAGAAAATTAAATAAAAAAAAAGTAATTTTTATTTTAAAGCTTCAGTTCTCCACCTTATTAGCAAACACCATTATGGCCTTCGTGTTCATTATAATTGGAAATATGGTCCATACTAACATAAGTAGACCGCCAGTCATTTCTAAAACTAAAGCCTGTCTCATACGGGACTGAAGTAAGGATGTGATTCACGATCTAAAACTCACGATTTACCTAACTATCGTGTGAGAAATAACTTGTCCTTCCTCCAGGTTGAAATTTTCTGCCGTCCTTATTTGGATCCTGACTTGGAAGAAATAGAAGCAGTTTCTATTTTCTCCTGAACTTGCATACAACTAAAATGATGCTTAATTGTCACGTATTATGATCAAGCATTTTGCATATCTTTCAGGATGAGGATTGCTTTTTTAGAAACGAGTTGCATTTTGTATGTGAAAGAATTTATTAAGAAATACAAGAAAATAAACCAACACCATTTATCTGAAATAGTAAAAAGCAATAATATAATACAGGTAGTATAGTACAACAATTCGGAGTTCGTGTTGGTAAGGAAATTGTCCTTTGGTTCTCTCGTGTTATAACAGTATTCAGTACTCTCTTTACACATTTAAAGTTATTTGAGAATAAAGTGCACAAGGCATACTCACATTCTGCGAAGGTTCTCCATAGTCGTCCTAGGGTTGTGACAATCAATCTCGAACGGTTCTGATGTGATTGTTAATCGATGATTCCGAAGGAGCGAATAATAATGATTGTTCTAAAATTGCGAGTTTTTATATTAGTTTGAGAGTTATTTTGAAGTTCGGAAAAACACATGTGTACACTTGTTATTGATACAAAAGATATGCTTTTTTTTTCTTTTTTTGTTAAAATCTTCACCTTGAGAGTGTTTATATGATGTATTTCGATTTTCATAAGAAATTCCATTTACATACTATTTCTTGACAACAAGGTCATTATTTTATTCTTGGATCTGTTTTAAAAAAAGATTTTTTAATTTTTAAAACTTTCATGACCTTTAGAACATGCACCTTTAGAACCTTTAGACCCCTTTTAATAAAATACAAGCGTCAACTCTTTGACGAAACCAGTGACATATCCTTTTTGAATTTTTAATTTTTTAAATCATACATGTCCAACTCTAGTAGGTAGTTGGAACACTGCTGGGGGAAGGGGCTGATTAGTTAACATGGAGAACACTTAGAAGACTGGAAGGCACTTAGAACATTTGAGAGTACTTAGAACAATTGGGAGCACTTAGAACACTTGGGAGTACTTAAAACACTGTGTGGGGAGGCAATAAGCCTCGCAATTGCGATGAAAAATTGATCTGGAGAACTGCATGGCTAGGAAACTGCATCCTGGTGAGCTGCCGTGCTAGGAAAACTGCATTCTGGTGAGCTGCCGTACCAGGACCTTGAAGTCAGGACATCTCGGCTTAAAGGAGGTATTAGCAGGCGGTGATAAGACAGCAAGTGAGCATGGAGATATGCCATGTGCAAAAAAATGACATTACATGAGGCACAATTTGCTTGGTCAGAGACCATTGTGTTAATGAAGAAAATTTTGATAATTAATTTGGAGAGGAGAAGGGAAAAAAAGAGTCTGCGACAAGAGGAGCGAACAAGGAACAAGATCTGAGAGATTATTTTGCCCGGGTGTGTTATGTTCTATTTGGGGGAGTAGCAGGAGGCGTATTGGTATTATTATTACTAATGCTGGTAATGTTGCTCATGATCTAGTTTTGTTGTGTTCTTGTTGTCCTTGACGGGAAGAGAGGAAAAAAATTACGAACTATTAGATAGTGCGAAACACAAGTAAGCGATGTTTCCTCTACTGTAAGTAGGTCACGCTGTTTCATACTGAATGGAGGGTGACTGACCGGAGAGAAGTATATTATGAGAAAGTAAAAGTTGTTTTTGTTATTATAATGAAATAGTGAATGAATGTGACGCATTAAAAGCAGAGAAGCGGCCATAGTTGCGGAATTAGGATTTTGCAGGGGTGGATCACGACGTAACCATATAGTGAAGTAAAAGGAGGAAATTTTGTTACACTGTCTGAGATGTACAGAAGTAATGAAAGCATTCGGCGTATGAAAAAAAAAAGTAATGGGTGGTTGATGGAATAAGTGATGTCTATTGAGCGTTATTGGAAGAAACATTCCCCAAGCATTTTGCATATCTCTCAGGATGAGGATTGTTTTTTAGAAACGAGTTGCACTTAGTATGTGAAAGAATTTATTGAGAAATACAAGAAAACAAACCAACACCATTTGTCTGAAATAGTAAAAAGCAATAATACAATACAGGTAGTATAGTACAACAATTCGGAGTTCGTATTGGTAAGGAAATTGTCCTTTGGTTCTCTCGTGTTATAACATAGTATTTAGTGCTCTCTTTACACATTTAAAGTCATTTGAGAATAAAGTGCACAAGGCTTACTCACAGTCTGCGAAGGTTCTCCATAGTCGTCCTAGGGTTGTATCGATCAACCTCCAACGGTTCTGATGTGATTGTTAATTGATGACTCCGAAGGAGCGAATGATAATGATTGTTCTAAAGTTGCCAGTTTTTATATTAGTTTGAAAGTTATTTTGAAGTTCGGAAAAACACATGTGTACATTTGTTATCGATACAATTTTTTTTTTTTTTTTTTTTTTTTTTTTTTAAGTTTTTGTTACAATCTTCACCCTGAGAGTGTTTATATGATGTATTTCGATTTTCATAAGAAATTCTATTTACATACTATTTCCTGACAACAAGGTCATTATTTTGTTCTTGGATCTATTAAAAAAAAATAATAATTTTTAAAACATTCATGACCTTTAGAACATATTACAATTACCAATCAGAAAAGAGTAGCATCTGATGGCATTTATTTCAACTTTATTTCATGCTGGACAATGCTGCCCGGACAAGAGAAACATTAATGGTATTAATAGAATCATACGAAAAATATGTTTTTTTTTTTTTTGTATGACGTGATGCACGATTTATATTATTAAAAAAAAAGAAAAGAAAAGAAAAAGCAAGAATAGAGGCCATAGAGAAGGTATGCAGTGAAGTAAGTAGTGTAAGCCCGAACACTACAAGTGTGAACAAATGTAATTATATCATTCAAAAGAATAAAAATAGGTTACTTAAGTATACTGTGCAATTTGTGTACCAAAAGATAACATAATATATATATATAATTTTTTTTTTTTTTTTTTTTTTAGCGTGCAGGTTTACTTTTGCGTACCACTCGAAATAATTGTTCAAAAATTAGAATCGTTTCACTAACTTCCTTCTTATTGTTTCCTAAATGATTTGCGCTGGGCGATATGACGATGTCTCACATAGCATAGTTAAAATTCAAAGAGGGCATCATAACCAATTGTTGGAAAATTACAATTCTTTGACGACTTGTACAAATACAGCGTCCGGATATATGCATAAAAGCTACAGTGCAAGAATGCTACCTAAACGAGTAAGAGTAGGGCGAAGCTGGAGGGCCTGAGAATTAGCGAGGGGTGCTTCCGAAGGGAGCAGGCGTGTCAGCGGTTGTGGGTATATGCATAAGCCAGGGTAGTGAAAACGAGTGGGCTTTGGCAATGATACGAGTTTTAATAGCATTTGTCATGGTTTCATAGTAGTAGCGTTCCAATTGTAAACATTAAATACAATCTCTGCACACCGTGCAGAAATACACCATCGGCAGAAAATAGTCTCTAATACAGTCATCTTTCATTTGCACTCACTTATTATGCCCGTAGTAAAAGTTTTGCAAGGATTTTACACTAGTAATCGTATACTTCTAACGTAAAAATACAAGTGCATTACTTTGCAATTATCCTATCGCTTGCAGGAATTCGTTCTTTATAAATATGTCTTTTCATGCAAAGTTTGGAATTTTACCTCCAAATCTTCCAAAACGTAGTGCGTCAAAAGTAAACCAGCACCAGAAAAAGACAAACAATTTGAGTTAATTGTGATTAGTGTTGTGTGGTCTTCGTGCAATTTTAGGGAACAGTTCTAGAATCCTGGCAGAATACAAAAAGTCCGGGTGTAATGCATCAGAACGGCCCTAGCGCGGTATAAGTTTATTTTATGAGGCATGTGGTTCGCTTTTGTGGGTAGTGAGCTGAGCGGATACCCTCAATACCTATTCTATAAAATTGTTCTTCCTCCTTTATTTTAGCTTCCCGCGTATGACAACTGTCCTCATTCACATACGTGGCCAAGTCATTTGATTTTCAGTTCTACAATCAGGTTGATGCAAGGATCTACCAACCTATTTTCATCTGGTACAGATTCTCTCATATTCATATTTTGTGTTGTTGTTGTGTTGATTTTAGTTTAGCGTCCCTTTCAGCAGCGAGGCTATATGAGACGTGAACCTACTGATTAATGTGGAATCCGAACCACATGAGCTCCCGCCGGGAATATTCATATTTTGCTTTCGAATTTTCGAAGTTACTAATTCCAGTAACGTATGGGATTCCGAATTGTCCATCGATGATCTTTTGCAACTAGCTAGTTTATTATTCACAATTGAAAATATGGTGGTTTCCCGTGCATTATTGCGGCGAAGAATCGACTCCCTGGCCCAGCAGCTCCTCTTTTCTCTTTTAAGAGAAAGAGGAGGGGGGGTTTTGTGTCAACAACAGAGCAGATACCTCTGCTATGGCTATTTCATCCTCTTCGGATGAATTCATATTGTGAAATAAAAAAATAAATAAATAAATAAAAACCCAATAATATTTACGATTACGACAGTTAATTGCCATGTACGTAACACATTCTTCAAGTGTTTTTTGTCTGTTGAATACAGCAGCCACGAAAGGGTCTGCTGATAAAACCTATCTAGTTTTAAGGATCGTCTGAGACCCCTACATCACCTCAAGATAAAAGAAATTGCATGGAACTTTGAGTTGACCAACACTATTAAGAAGCAGCCTGGTTTGAGGCCTCAATTCAGGTCCATGAGAGAAGGGCTTAAAAGTGGTCCTCTAACCTAAAAGGTCTGACCACCCCTGGCGCAGAAGAACTAACTGTAAGGAGAATGGAGGAGCTCATGGCCTACCTCAAGCAGAAATCAATGACAAACACCAAACCATACTAAGATAGGAGAATCATTTTTAAACAGCTGAAGAGAATTTCACAACTCAAAGCGGATAATAGAGTATGTTTGAAACAATGATTAGAAAGAATTACAACTGGAACTACCATGATTTTTAACAGATTCGACTCCTGAGGAAATGGTTCCTCGGAACAAATTCCTAAACGACTCATTCCATAGGTTCATACATGAAATGACCATAGTAAAAATTTGTTGACGACTAGGCCCTATATAAGATATTAACTTTCAGCAGTGCTTTGTTTCTGCACAACATAGGGAAACCTGTTTTTTTTGCTTGGTTATAGATGAAAAAATTACGTGTCATCGAACTCGAATACCTAAAGATAATTGTGAGTAATCACAATATTCACAGTGTCCAGCTAACACAGGTTGGTGCGCTTTTCGTATTAATAATAAATTGTTCTTAAGTACCTCGCTTCATGCAGACCAAATTGGTACTACGACGACACACCAGTTTTATCCTGCACTGACGCAGAATAGACACAATTCTTGTTTCTAATGGTCATCTATCACACGCTGCCATGAATCTATCAGTTCCCATACTGCACGAAAATAAGTACGTACAATGTCTTAGGAATTCGTTTCAAGTAAGGAAAGCACAGATTCATGCGCGTTTTTCGTATGTATAATATTTTTCATGACATCCTGCACGCATATTATCAATCTGTAACCAATTATCTGAGCATACACCAGGAAAATAAGTGTGCAGAATTTATTACAGAATCGTTTAAAACATCAAAAGATAAGTACATTTTTAGGATTAAGTGCTGTATCGCCGTGGAATTTACCGTGTCAATTGGAAGATTTATCTAAATTTGTGAAGAAGAATGAGTGAAAGTCAGGTAAGAGGAATAGCGGTTGTTTTTGATGATGTAGCGGCACTGTATGTGGAGGCGGATGGACTGTTTCGCGGAGAGGTACAACCATTATGATAATAGTGGGGCAAAAGGAAGTGTGGAAATGGCGCGTGTATGTCAAGGGTATGACATGTGACGTGTTACATAGAACTCACCTATTCAAAAACAACAAGCGACAATTAACAAATTATTATACATTTTCTTCTTAAAATTGCAAAAGGTTACAAGCCTGATTTGAAGGTAAGTGATGTCTAACTCAACGGCAATGTATTTCTGCACAGTGTATGGAAGGTATATTTTATGCTAGAAATGAAATGTTACTAGTATGAAACTATGACAAGTTCTATTGAAATTTGAGTGGCTGTCAAAACCAACGTATTTTTACTACCCTCGCTTACACGTATACCCAACGTTGCTGACGTGTCTGCTCCCTTGAGACGCACCATCGAGTGCTACCGCTCGAGCCCACCACCTATGCCCTGCCCTGACTTGATTAGCTAGCATTCGTGCTTGTAAGTGACCAACTAGCACAGGTTTGTTTTTTGCACTGTAATGTTTATGCCCCTATCCCAGTGTAACATAATCTACCATAACTTAATTCACTCCAACCAAGTATAACCGAATGTAGTACATTTTGATACTTTTTTCGATTTTCAAATTAGTCCCGCGATACGGCATTAATGCCCATTTTAAAATGTGAAGAATTATTGTACAACTGCACGAAATATTCGGCCATCGAGTAGTTTACTCCATATACGTATTTGTTTTTTTTAAATTTTAATCTATACTTAGATGAAACACAAAAATAAAGGGAAAAGGACTCACTGTGACATAAATGCTTTTGAACAACTCATGTGTTCACTAATATCACACATGGCTACATAGTCCTTATCATGTTCCTTGGTAGTTTCAACTACATATGCGTAGTACGAAACACCAATTCCAAGCAAAGAAGTTAGTATAATTCCGATATTAAACTTCCTTATCTGCTTCATAATTGGATTCCTTTTCAACTTCCAGAGATAACAAAGCCACCATAAGCTAAACTTCACTCCGAGACTGATTAAGAAATCATCCCTTCAAAATCGTCTGCACCAGTGTTGCCAGGTCCCAGCTCGAAAAGTCGCTACTATACTGTCAAAATTTCGCCACGTTCCGCTATCCTTACTGAAATTCCGCTATTTTCCCCTACATTATAAAATTAAACTTTACCCGATCCTCTGTATTCCCTAAACTCACTCTGCTCCGATACCTTCATACAGGCCGCAAACGTTCTCCATATTTTGCATCTCTCCCTTTCATATACACCAGCTACCTAGATCTTGCACCACATCTGTTGCACATCCAGCGCAAGTATACACCCCCTTGCTACTTGCATAACTATCCAGTTTTTTCCCAATCTTTTTCTATCATTTTTCCCCAATACCTTCCTGCCCACCCTTTCACTCCCGTCTCTTACCAGCATTGTTTCTCCTCATCCATTCCTCCTCTCCGTCAGCACACTGTGCATTTGTACTGCGACGGTTCTGGCCAGGGCTTGCATTTGGGATCAGCCTTTTACGATTCCTCTCTTCAGCAATGTTTCAGCTTTAAACTGCCCCAATATGTCTCTACCTTTTTCACTGAAGCTTGTGGCTTGTTTGCGACTCTTCTTCATTCTCTTCAGCATCAGTATACATCTATCTGTATCGCGACTGATTCTAAATCTCTCCTCCAATCTCTACAATCTTCTTCCTGGACTTCGAAATCCTCCTGGATTCTTTATGAAATTCGTCTTCTTCTATACCGTCGGACTTCCCTCAACTATACTACTTGCTTAATTTGGTCCAAAGGTCATGTCGATATCCTCGAGAATTCTCTAGCTGATGCCGCAGCCCGTTTCGGAGCCCTGCACAGCACTCCCATAAATCTTTCAGTCTCGCCTATTGACCTTTTTCAACGACTTGTTACATTTAATTATCAACGCTGGACTGCTTATAATGCTTCATGTACAAAAGCACGTTGGTACTGGCACCATCCTTGTTCTCTCCGCTCTCCATCTTGGTTCATTCAACATACTTTCTCTCCCTCCTACCCCCATTTTCTGCTCCATAACAGACTTCACATTCTGTATACTCCCCAACGCTTATATCTTCTCCGAAAACGCACTACTCCACTTTGTAACTGTGGTCTCGATACAGGCTCCATCAATCATCTCATTTTCTCTTGTCCTCTCTACCAACAATATCGCCAGCCATTTCTCTCTATTCTTCATAAATTTCACGGTTCTGGTCCATTTAATGTAGATTTGTTAATTTTCACCTTATCCCCACCCGTTCTTACTGCCTATTATCTTTATTTACAAAGATCTACGTTATTTAGCATCTTATAAGCATCTCTAAAGATTCACCTCATTTCATCATCTATTTCTTTTGAAAACACCGTCTATAATTGCCGGGAGAGCAATCTTCGCAAAGGCAAGTAGCAACCGCAGAAGAAGAAGAAGAAGAAGAAGATAGGAAACTCTCCTACCTCCCACAACTTACCATAGAAGCAGAGACACAGCCAAAGGGGGTCCAGGGGTCCGGACCCCCCCCCCTTCGAGACCAAAAATTTAAAAAATAAGGAAGGATGAAAAAATGAAATGCGAAAAAGAAGGATCGCGTTAAAAATGTTAAAAAATCAGGAAGCTTTTGGTTATTCTTTCTTATGAGGAGATTTGTATTATTTAAAATACATGGTGGCGAGGTGAGCGAGATATCCTGGAAGAGTCAGGGAATTTGAAATTTCCAGAAAAGTTACGGAATTCTCAGAATTTCTAGAAGAGTTAACGGAATTCTCAGAATTTCTGCTACTAGTCAGATTGATTTCAAGGGAGATTTCAAGCTTTCGAAAGTATAGTACCGTTGTGTAACAACGTGGACATTTTTTATCATAAATTTTCGTCATAGCATCCTTGCGGTATCAAACATGTTATTTCAAAAACAATTTTCTACTCCTTTAGCTTGTCATTGGAACAGACAGTAGTTGACGGAGTAACAAAAACAAAAATTTATATGGAAAGAAAGTTCTGTTAACATTTGATTCAACAGAGAAAGGAACACAGATATTGTAAAATATTTTACAAGACATTATTGAGTATGTACTTTTTATAATAGTGAATATGTATTTTTGTAATAGTTGGGGTCAGAATGAAAAGAAAATTATTATATGTGAATGAACAGAGGAAGAATGTAAATATTGTAAAATCTTTTTCAGCACCTTTTTATTATTATTTTACTCGAGATTTCTCATAGTTTATTAAAATACTTACAAACATATCCTCGTTTTATTGTCCTTGCAAACCAATATATGTTCATAGTAAAGTAGTTTAGATTGATCGAGCTTCTGGGCATTCAGAATTTCATGTCACGTGCCTCCTCCCCACCGTTACGTAATCCTGGCTGAACGAACTAATATGTTCCAGTAAAATAGTTTAGAACGATCAAGCCCCTGTTGTGATGACCACAGTATTTCATGTCACGGAACCCCCCTTCACGAAATCCTGCCTAAGTGCCTGACAGAAGGGGGAAGCTAGTCGTTGACCTTCACAGGGAGGGAAACTTTTCTAATAAACTGAGCTGTATAAACTCTAAATTCGTAAGTCAATTCGCTGGCACCTGATGTTGAGAAAGCACTGCTGTTCCTTTTAGCTATCAACCCCGAGTAACAATTACTGTTTTTAATTTTTGTCTTGTAGAAAAGTACTGCATATTATTTGTATACTAAAGTTTACCCTACTGTAAAATACTTTACTGTCAACAAATATCGAAAACATTAAAATCAATGAGCTCACACAGCAAAAAATGAGGTGTTGAAATAACACAAAATGACTACAACTTTAGCGTGTTACTTGTGTGTTAAATCAACGCCAAGATTTTTATGTTTATCCGCTGAAAGGGTTGCGTCCTTTCTTCGGGAAGAGGTCGAATGGTATAGGAGCATCAACTGTATCATGAGAGGGTCTATGTGTTGTTTAGTCATCTTTATTTAACATTTTATTCAGTTTACTCAGAGGGATGGGCATCAATTAAGTGAGGGTAATTTTCATGTGCCATGGATGCTAAGGAAGATCGTCTGGCTGACATATAAGTCGTAGTCGTTCCTTAACTTCGGTGCCTGAAATGAAGAGAAAATACCAAAACACAGTTGCGGCGATTCAGGTTCATCAGTAGTTATAAAACATACAGTGTAATCACAGAAATAGACGGCAGTCAAGACAGGAGGAGTGGTAGATGTCATGAGAGTGAAGTGCTATGACGCCACAACACATGGGTATTGTTAGTAAGACGAATGCTGTTAGCTTCTGTTCCTGGGGCGACTCAGGAACTAATGAAGACAAAAGCAGCCCTGTTAGTGGGTGATTTACTGTGCATGAGACGGATAGATGAGCGGTGAAACTGTGCCAGGATGATAAATGTCGAAAACTTCCGGATTGACGTTCTCGCGGCCGATGTTCAAATGATACAGGGTCATCAGATGTTGTAAAGGTGTCGGATAATAAACAGCAGGGGTATCAAAGTCTCTATCATAGCGGAGAATGTTCAGGAATACTGGATGAGCAGTTTCAATGCGTTTCTTAATGTATTTTAAGCGGAGAGCCTCAAGATGGGATAAGAGCGGTGGAAAATGGATACGGTCGTAGAGTAGATGGGTTGGGTGGGGGAGCTGGATACGAAAGGCTAAACGAAATGCATGGCGTTAGAGTATTGCTAGCTTTCTATGGTACTTAGGAGGAGCTGGCAACCAAACTGTGTGACCATAAGTTAAGACCGGGCGCATGAAAACTTTGTAAGTGTTTAGGAGGAGATTTGAATGTAGACTCCAAGTGGTATCAACTAGTCGTTTCAGTGAGTTAAGTCTGCTTTTGGCTTTCTCGATGACAGTGAGAAGGTGCGTCAACGCCAAGACATCGCTTTCCGAGCATATCACAAAAAGCTAGTTACTACCTGAGAGAATTTGCATTGGTATTTATCGTTTAATATGAGCAAAGATTTGCAAATTATATTTGGCACTTATGCCAAGTAACGAATAATGTTTTATGTTTTCTGTAATCGGTCACAATAATATTGTAAACCTGTGAATCGTCTGACAACAGTTACATAGGCAACAATTGTGCCATCTTATGTTCATATATGCTAAGACACAAGAATAACAAGTAAAGAAAACAGATGAAAGCACAGCTATCTGTGTAACTGTTGTCAGATGATTCACAGGCTTACAACAATATTATTGTGACCGATTACAGAAAACATAGAACATTATTTGTTACTTGGTATAAGGGCCAAAAATGTTTTGCAAAGCTTTGCTCATATTAAACGATAAATACCAATACAAATTCTCTCAGGTAGTAACTAGCTATTAATGATATGCTCGGAAAGCGATGTCTTGGTGCTGCTGAATTAACACACAAGTAATACGCTAAAGTTGTAGTCATTTTGTGTTGTTTCAACACCTCATTTTTTACAGTGTAATCTTCCCAATTTTGTATGAATGTGGAAATTGATCCCTAAAACGAATACAAGAACGAGAACTGCGGGATTTCGAAAATAAAATATTGATAAAAAATATTTGGAGCAAAAAAAGTAATACATTCAGGTAAATTAAAACGGTGTACAAGGTTTTATTTCGCAACAACACTGGTCATCGAGTATTACAGAAATAGTAAATTTACTACGTATAAGATAAGTATGACACGTTGCTTGCATGGGAAATACGCACCAGGTCACCAAGTCCTATTCAAAAATCCTAGGAGGAGCTGAGAGAAAGAGAAGGCTTCCGGACAATGTAAAGCAGGATCTTTGAAGGATGGTTGACAACAAACATGATACATTGACTTTTCTCAGGTTAAAATCTAATGGAAATGTTTGTTTCTGCTTTACATTGTGAGCCTTTGAGCTCTTTAAGCCAAAGATTTCGTTATTTTTGTATAATTGAACGAACTCGTATTTATCGTTACTCTTTCTTTCTTATACAATAATCAACTCTTTGTTACAACATTGGACTACCCTGCATTCCTGGGGCCGCGGTGACTCAATGCTAGAGCTTTCACCTGCGATGCATGGGGTCCCTGATTCGATCCCAGCTCAGGCCAAGTGAACTTTGTGGCAGGGGCGGATCCAGGACCGACTTCTGGGGGGCGGTGGGTTGTCATACTGTTACTTATAGCTACTTTAAGAGTTTCAAAATCTGGGATGGGTTTTATTTATATATATAAAATAAGAAAGTTTCCTCTTCTGGGGGAGCGACTCCGCCCCTGCTTTGTAGTGGACAAACACCGCGTTCCTGGCTTTCCTAGGGGAACTCCTGTTTCCTCCCACTTTCTTCATTCCACCATTTCTTTCATTTCTCATTATCACCGTCTTCTTTAGCCTAGCTGACATAACCGTGGGACGTAAAATTTATAAATATTTCATTTTCGGTTTAATTTCATATTATTATGAAATGATTATATCAATAAAAAATACAAATTCAATTACCAACCCTGTCATTCCTTGCCATTATGTCTCAAGTCCGACTGCCAAAAAGAAGGAAAATAAGCAATACAACTGTTCAATAAAATTTCCATTATAATAACACGTGTTACCTCACTAATGCAGGCAAATGTGATTGTTTCAAAATACGTAGTGTTATTGTGAAAGTTGTAATTTATTATTTAGACATATTTAGATACACTGTATACCTCTGTGTGCGGGGGATAATGGTGAAAGACGGAACACCAAAATTCACCTGTACGTGAGCGTAGTAGTGGTGGTTCGATCATGTCGTAACAATGACTCAGTAGGACTCTTTCTAGTTGAATTCTCGACAATTGGAACAGGAAATTGAATATAATGATCCATTGTCTAACTTCCGGCGAACTTCTCTACATTATATATAACAGAAGATAATAAGACATGAATACAAGAAAATGTCAAAATGATAAATTTGTGTGATGTTCTTGAATGAGTATCTTTTGAAGTCGAATTTTCGAACTAAAAGAGAGGAAATTCAATTGTGTAGCATTCTGTGAACGTACACAGCTGTACATCGTATAGAACAGAAGGTAATAGGACATGAATACAAGAAGTGTGAAGATTGGTAAATTTATGTGATGTGTTCCTGAAAGAGTATGTTTGGAGTCGAATTTTCGAAATAAAAGAGAGGAAATTCAATTGTCTTACTTGTGACCAGCTGTATCTTATTTTCTTTTGAGATTGGTAAATTTATGTGATGTGTTCTTGAAAGAGTATCGTTTGAAGTTGAATTTCCGACATACGTGAGACGATAGTGTGTTACAATTCGAAAAATCATGCGATTTTTACCTTTTCTAGCATGTATTGTTCGAAAAAGTCACAATGGAACGAAGAGATTCTTTATTTGAATGTGATCTCGGAACACCGCCTTATTGAGTTCTTAGAAATCATAATAGATTGGTTTCAGCAATGGTTAGGATTTCCGCCTTATTAGTTAAGAGCAACAGCTGAGAAGAAATGCAATATTATTGTTGTGAGAGGAAGAGGGTTCTCCCTGTTGTAGATATATATGACGTGACATTTCGTGAAATAATTGGGTTTTGTACAATTCTTGAAATTGTAAAGATATATATAGAGAAACATCCTGTACGAGGAAGCTATTTGTATTCCTTTTCTTGCTTCCTTTTTTTCCTTTTTCGGGAGTTGTAGATAATTCAAGTATTGTATGTAGAAAACAATGTCATTATAAGCGGTTAACTTTTCTATTTTAGTCTTCTTTTAAAGTCAGGTTACACAATATCCTTTGTATTCTTTGGAACGATGTATTGTACTAGCATTAGTGGATGAAAAGAGAGAAAAGTTGGCTTTAGTTAGGTTTATTGCTATGGACACTGTATTGAAAGACTATTATTGTTTGGAGCCAGGTCCCCCTGAATACCTTTTGTAGTTTTGTGAAGCGTTAAGAGATTTGTTTTCTTTTTATATAAATTAGGTAGAGAGGAATAGCGTGAAATTTATAGAATATTAATTGAAATAATTTAAGAATGAATTGTATAGTGTAAAAACACATATAATTTGTTTATTATTAGTATGTGTTAAGAGTTTATTGGAGATTTGATATGATTTTCAGGTGTGAGGCTATAGGAGACATGCAGTTGCAGCGTAACCTGGTATTTGAACTTTACGGGGAATTGAGCTTGGGTATATCAAAGTTAAAGACGCGTATGTTATTTGTTTTAATTTTACATCCCATAGTTAGCCAGTTAGGGTAAAGGAGGCAATGATGTTTTTTGTACTTTTGCCTTTATGAGAGATCTTAAAAAGGTATATAGAAAGTGGAAGGAAATGGGAGAATCACGAGGAAACTCACGCACACGGTATTTGTTGAGCACAAAGTTTATTTGACGTGAGACGAGATTGAACTGGGGACCGGAGGTAAGCGCTCTAACACTAAGCCACCGCGGCCCTTGTTTTTGTTTGTAAGAAGTTTATTATTATTATTATTATTATTATTATTATTATTATTATTATTATTAGTTGTAGAAAGAGTGATATATTGCATTCTGTTGGGGATTGAAGTTTGATCTTTATGTAAAAAAGCATGCATGAAATAAAAAATGAAATCTCATTAAAGTATGCATATATTTGATGGTTGTAGAACAAGGAGTTTTGTGCATGGACACAATCTTGATTATTAGAACCATATGTAGTCGGGAATCGAATTTGGGACACTCTACTAAAGGTAAACATGCTAGGCACTAGATTTGAGAAGAAGATTAAAGTGAATGTTTATGAAATTCATGCACACGATGTTGTCCGGCATAAGATTGCATGATTGACAATTGAACATAAAACTCTGAAACATCAAAAGTGAATGCTGTTCCTCAAGGATAGTCACAGTTAAAAAAATTGTACGCAACTGTTAAATGAAACGGAATATTTTAGTGTAGCGTCCCACAACTATATTTGTGAGGCTAAAGGAGACGATGATAGAAAAATTGGTGTAATGATAATATGGGAGGAAACTAAAGTACTCCGAGGATATGCACGAACACGATGTAAATTTGATTGGATTTTGAGTTTAGCATTTTGTTTAACAGCGAGGCTATATGAGACGTGGAAGCCGTATAACATAAGCTTTTACAGGAAAGGCGCATACGGTAAGCGCTTAATAACAGAGCTTACTTGTGTTATTGACCGCAAACTTACATGGCCGTAGATCAAACAAGTGACCGCACGCAGCAGAGATAACTAAGGTACTAGTGAGACATTATGGTTACGCCCTAAGGTTGGATACAGTTGAATATTGTACACAATGGATAAAAGAAATGGAATATTTCAGTATAACGTATGAGAAGTATATTAGTTAGGCTAAGAGAGACGATGATGATATGTTATTTTTGCTAGTGTTGAGAGCAATAATTATTTATTGGAAAACTTAATGATCAAAATGAAAATAGTCCAAAAAATCCATGGATACACTGTTTCTACATTAGAAAGCTCGCTTTGCGTGAGCTGGATGGAAGAAGGGACCAGAGGTGATTGTAGTTGGCCATACATTAATTATATAAAATTTAAATTATCACGCAGAAAATATTTTGATTATGTAAAAGGAAATTGAATACTTACAGAATTGAGGAAGTTCTGACGCCTTGGATGTTTGACGTGAAGTTAGTGCAAAGGACGCACCTTTTTTGCACATGGTTGAAAAGAAATCTTTCGTATTTACAGAAATTCTTCAACCCGTTGGCTGTCCGGTTTTATTGTTAAGGGATAGAATAGACCTTGTGTCTGAATTTATCCTTTAGAGACAACTAGTTGCGTATATCTCCTTTTTACTGAATAGAATTGTAGAGAAAAAGAATCCCTTTAAAGAATGTCCTTTTTTAGAAAGAAAAGGAATGATACTTCCTTTAGGTACTATTTTTCTAATTGAAGTTACGTGATTTGCAAGGGGCCTCACCATTTTAAACAAATTTGAAAAGACATCGGTTTGAAGAAAGAAAGAAACGTGAAAACGAAACGCGTCACTTTGCGTCCTTCTATAAATCCAGTGTTTCGGAGAAGAGGCTTATTTTGATTTTGGATTTGTGCGTGAACATTTAAGTGTTTGACATTGTGAAACTCAATCTTATAAAAAATATTTATATTGGAAGGTAAGTTGAATTTTCTTTCCTTAAATATATAAAGAAATACTGAAAAAAGTTACTTTTTAAAGCCGATTAAACTATAGTATATTGCAATTTTAGTATGAGATTTGATTTATATTATTCGGAAATAATAGTTTTATTGTTAGGTTAATTTATATCCGTTCACTTTTAAGAGAAATGAAGGAAAAATACTTTAAGAAGTATTGCAGACAGAATATTGATATCAAATCGTGTAATATGATTATTAATTCTCAATAAAATACGGGTTAGTGATTAATAAAAATGGTTAAAATTAAATAAGTAGAATTAGGTATGGCAGATGATTCACACCAACCCGTATCCCGGGCTAATCTCTTCTAATCTCTTCTTTATAGAAGTAGTAAAAAGCCCTAATTTACCTCAAGATGCTTGGTTACAATTTTATTTCCACTACGTACACAATGAGATTAATTGCACAATGTCTAAGATACAATTTACGGTAAGATTTTACGTAAGGAGACCAATTACTATGGCTCAGAATGTCTTTTCCAGCTGAGTTTTACTAGAGGTAATCGAATTTAAGGTGAAGGTAGAGACCTCTCATCCAAAGTCCTTGGTTGCGTCCTTTCCACATGACTCACTCCAATCACCCCCGACGTCTAGGCTGTATCCGTCCTTTTTTCTCTTTTTTCTGTCCCCTTATATTCCCAATTTTATCAGTCTTTTAATTTTACATTAAAGATTTGATGATTTTTTTTTTTACAAAAAAAATCTCATTACCTTCTATCTCAGGACAAGTCGTTATGACATATTAATGTTCCTCTTTTCAAGGTTTTTTCTCATCATTTACTAGGGCACTATCACTTTTTAAACAACTTATCATCTCCATTTTCCTCCTCTTTTTTTCTCATAAAATCCGGTTACAACACACTCCCCCACTGAAAGTGTATTTTATTTGAACATCACCTTTTAATGTGTGTCTATACCCCCTTTTTTCTCATAAAATCAAATGTCGAGACACACAAAACGTATTAGATTTAAACTATGCTGGTAGATAATGCGAAACACATTTTATAAAAATGTGAACTTAAAAATGGATAGACAAGAATAGGAATCACAGTTCACACTCACAACATCGCACTTAAACACATTACTTATTTTCCACACTCTACAACACAAATTCCATAAAAAACAAGAGTAAGGCAAGTCACGGTCCTCCAGTCCTTTTTAGGGGGATATTCTAGCATCCATGGGATGCGAAGGTATCCGAATGCTCCTCACGTGGGTCATCTCAGCTCGGAAGTCTCAGCCGAGGAAGTAATACAACACCCTGTTGTTGTCTTGAAACACCATGATAGTTCATTGGCAAGTTCGTTGCTATTAGAAATAAACACATAAGGTTGGCAGTAGGTTGAGTTGGGATGGGAACCATCTTCTTCATTGGAAACTTGGAGGAGACGTCTGAGTCGGGTAATGAAAGCAGAATCCAGCGTGAAGAATCGAACCAATGTGCTCCATCCTGTGTAGACTTCTATGAGACTCGTGGAGGCATTTGCACTTGATTGGATCAATGGATGAGAGGGATTATGAATGACGTGAAAGGAAGGATATGAAGGATAGGCCTTTATTTTAATTTTTTCTTTGTAGGTAGGTGGGGTGTATGGTTTTTATACCAGATTCATTTGATAGAGAAAAAAGACAGGCTTTTCTCAATTCAAGGCAGAGACGTGACAGCAATTTCCCAGTGCAATTTTAATATATATATATATATATATATATATATATATATATATATATATATATATATATATATATAGTTTGTTGCTATGCGTGTGGAGGGGTTGTATACAGAAGGATAATAATTTAGATGCAGCAAGTTACCGATCTGGAGCGAAGGGAAGGGTAATTTGTTGATAGGAAGCAGATTCAGTAAGCAATTGAGAAATGTAAGTAAGAAAGGGAAAAGGGAAGTGAAAAATTAAATGTTTAAGCATCTCGAGTTATTTTTGGATTCTTCACTACAGTACTCACTGTACCTGGGGATAGGTACCTTGTTATAAAACACAATTACTAATTCTTTGTGGAGTATAGTACGGACTAGCAATGGTAAGGGGGATATTGAAAAATTGGGGATCAATCACCTGTGGGAGAGGATAGCCGCTTGCTGTCTAACTTGTTGGTAGGTTTTGTGGGCTAGGTATCTTTTGTAACAGCATAGCTCTAAAATGATAAGCAGTAAAACTGAGAGAGGAGTTACTGTAATTAATGTGAAATCAGAAAAAGAGAGTGCGAAGACAGGATGAGGAAGTAGGGTTACCACTGCGACCCATACTCTGAAAGAAAAAAATAAGAAAGGAGTGTTAGTTTATGTCCTATAATGGGATTAGTTCTGGAGCTATGGTTGTAGTCGGGCAGAGTTGGTGGGAGGACCGTAACATAGAGTATAAAGTTTTTTTGGGGCAATTTTCAGTATGGCGTCATTTATGACGTCACTTATGCACGTGCCGAACTTATGTAATAAACGGTAATCCGCACATCAACTTCTCTCAAATTCACTAACAGTACACAATAGTAAGGCAATATTTACAGAATAAGGTGTGGCTTGTCCATTTCACAATTTGGATCAGTTTGGTCGTCATAGATGGTATGATGACGTCACAATAATATCACAAAACTCAGACATGTAGATTTTAAAGATTTTCCACTTTATTAATTTTTTAAACACAAATTACGTTATGAAATTTAACTAAACTTAAGGAACTACTATAAAAGTCCAGCTATACAAAGCACAGTGTTACATGTATTACGAAAGAGCCTGAAAGAAATTCGTTTACGTATCAACAGGAATAAAACTTCTTTTAAAATATAACCGAAAACTAACACTACAAATGAAGTATATTAGAATCTTCTTTCTTTCACATATAGAGTATTATATATCTTTCGCCGTTCTACAAGTGAAACAAAAGTTAATTAGTTTAAGACAAATCATCAAAGCTTTCACCACAGACAAAGGATATATCCTTTGTCTGTGGTTTTCACCGTTATCATCACTATCACTCAGGGTGCGAAATCATTTGAAAATGGTGGGGGGAAGAAGTTCAGCAATCCACACTAATGCTTCGTGAAGCCTCCAAAAAATTGAAATATTAATGGATTATTATTAATAATAATAATAATAATAAATGTTCAAACTAGTCGTAATTGTTATTTAAAAATACTTTAATGTTATTTATTCATTTAACCAAAATTGGTAACTTATCTACTGCATTTAATATACACTTCGGTGCGTATGGTCCAGGGTTAGACTCTAGTGGGAGCACAGTACCCTTGTGTTTACCATTATATTGAAGATTACATTCGCGAAAATAGCAGTAGAGATATATAAGTCAGAAATAATAGTCCCTGAGAACCGATGTCCTAACCAAGCATTAGAACTACTAAGTTGAAGCGCTCCACCTGGCAAGCCATAGATCCTCATGAGCTGTAGAGTCAGAGTATAGTTTTTATTATTATTTATGAAATTCTCGTTTCTTCGCTACGTACGTAGTGTTTCAGTTTGGTCGTTCAGATATACGGTCACCTTTGTAAGTCTAAATAATACTATGTATCTATATTGTATTATTAGCAAGAATATATTATTATAAATAATGATTTCAATACAAATACTTGATAGACAACAAAAAGCCGTGTTGCCTCAGTGGTAGAGCGCTCTCCTCAGGTGCGTGGAATCATCGGCTGGATCCTAGCTCGCACCAAATTCTGCTTGCGGTATACAAACAATTGTGTGGGGGTTTTCTCGGGGTCCTCTCGCTTCCTTCCATTATCCTAATCAACCATTATAATTCATCTCATCATGACCATCTTCCTTAGGCGTGGTGAAATTCATAGGACGTTAAACTTTAGAAAATAAAAGCACAAACACTATAATACGATTGATTTGCTGATTTAAGTTTAATGACCCTTTTCAGCAGCGAGGCTATGAAATGTGGACTTCCAGTTTAAGGTGAAATCCGAACCACTGTAATCGTTCAAATTTTTGTCCTGCGGCATCTGTGACTGTCGCGATACTTTTAAGTGTTGCAGCTGTATATGACTTACTGAACATCTGGTAAAGTTCGCCTAACAAACATGTTGTGAACAGCATTCACAACACCAAAAACTCTTTCAGAAACAAGATCAATTCGATGTGCCATGCAGTGTACGCTAATTAGGCACGGGTTGACATTTCTTCTAATTTGAGCAGCAACACCTTCGTTTCTCCCAGTAAACACTGCATCCCCGTCCGAACTAAATCCAACCAGTTTTTCTTTAAGATTAAATATATCTATGCCATCTTCGGAAAATGCTTGAATAATTTTCTCTTTAAGGGATTTTTCATCGGCATTTTCTACAGGCACTAATTTATAAAAACGACAACAAGGTTTATTTTCTTCGTCCACATATGTTCATATAACAGCAAGTGCTTATCCGCAAACCTGTTTGTAGGTTCGTCCACTGAAATTGAAGAATAATCTGTTTGTTTGAGAAATTTTACCAATTTTGCATGCAACTGGTACGCTAGAGAATAAAGGTCTTCATCTCGTCAACAACCGAAAAAGTTAAACACCTGATCCTTTTACAAATAAACTAAAATACGTTTTCTAAAACAGCATGCATTTAAAATTATTGTTTGTCTGAATTTTTTTTTATAGACCTACTTATATTTTCCTATTAAGGTGTCCCCCCTTACAGATTTTGGTGAGGGGGAAAAGCAAGTGTAAAATTTTTGGTGGGGGGGAATCCCTCCCGTCCCCCCCGGGATTTCGCACCCTGCTATCACTACTTCCATCAACATTGCTTGTAGGGTCGTAAGAATCAGAAATCGCTTTGTTGTATACATTAATACACATACCAGTGGCTCCACACTTACACGATAATTTACACGATTTAAAACTGCGATTACTTTGCTTACAACATACACATTCACAGGACATCAGCTCCATCACTTCTGGGGGTCCAACAGTTGTTACTCCAGTTCGTGGAAGGCAAATATCATTTTCAACTTCCAATCCATAGTCATCCAGGATAATTCGGGAGGAGAGAGTTTGTCTTCCGATTCCCAATATATCATCTTTAAGTGGGCACGCTTCATATGTTGCTGCATGGCCTCATCTGTTGGTGGCAGTGTTTTCAGGTTGGTTGAAGCATCCTTTTTAGTGGTGAAGAGATGCTGTCGCAATTGATTCATAGATTTGCAGATTCTTGCTCCGTGCAAGAAGGCGAAGAATTTATTACCAGCAGAACGGTATGCGAGAAAGTTCATATTGAAGAAGAATATTAAGATCTATATTCCTATGGTGAAAGATAACCAATAGTCGAGCATATAGCGTTTCTATATCATATAACTCTTTTTTTCCGACCCTGAGAGGTTTTTTTTTTTTTTCATTGATGCCATAGTGATAACTTCTTTTCGGATTCTGTCACAGAATTCATCTGGGAGTTTGTTTTGAAAAGCAGTGGCCATTCTGTCGCCAATTACTAATACATCATGCACACTGACTCTTTCTTCAGCTGTCTGCCCACTGACGATATTTAGTACAGTTTCTTCTTGATCAGCAGCGGGTGTATGCACTGAAAAAGACTAAGCTTTATTTTCTTCCGGTCATTAGCATCTAAGTTTTGTCTGCGTTGTCTGACTTCTTTGTGTGTACCACAATCCACATCATGAGATGAAGTTTCGAACATCATATCCATTAACATAGACAATGTGTTGCAGATAGAATGCGAAAGGAGCCACCCTCGTACTTGACCAACAGACAGACTCACACCAACAAGGTCACCTTTTGCTTTGCCATACAAGATGTAAGTTTGCTCTCCAAACTGGTCAAGCGGCACAGCATTCCAGGAATCTGGTGTGTGTCTAGACATGCTCTCCTTTCTCTAGAAGAGTTCTTACGTTACTAGGTAAGGCATTTTCCATTGCTAGCACATGCTACGTGATATATCTTGCATATTTCCAGTGCAAAGAAATACAGTATCATGTTCTTCAGATAGTACATTTGGGGCAACCAACCTCCGTCTCTCTGGGATGGTAAGAATAGTGTATTATCATGACGGGTATAATGAGCATGTCTATTCACAATCTACCATTGGGATTCTGTCGGGTTTTCTCAAGTTCCATATAAAGAGTTTTTACGTCCCCAATTCCACTTTTAAATCCTCAAGAAGTACCGTCACTCCCATATGCAGACCTCTGATTGCTTTTGAACATACCTTTGCAGACATCATATTGGCAACTCCACCGAACCCTGGATACGAACAGATCTTCCAAACCAGTTCCTTCCATAGGATGATCAATGAAAGACATCAGGGTATGCATCATGCCGGGTCTTGTTATTAGATGTTTCCAACGACTGGGATCTGAGCATTTAGTCTTCATAATCATAAGTAGTTTGTTTAGCTGCATATCCGTACATATGTGCATAAATGATTGTCCATGCTTTCTCTCCTCTAACTCTCTTCTTTGTTTTTGCTAATACTTTGAAGCCGCTGCCACATAACAAATGAAAAATCGCGAACAGGTAATTTTGGGGAATTTTCCACTAAAATTCCCCCTATTATTTTCCTCTAATACGTATTGATCTCAAGTGCATTACATCATTTGAAAGTGTTTCCTATCGCAATTCAACTGATATATAATTTATACCACTGTGACATTTACAGACTTAAGTAGTTATTTTTAAATAGAACCTTTAGATTTCGGATGAAATCCCGGAAATCTGAAAGGGTTACGAAAATCGCCCATGAGTGCCAGGATGGCATCCGTCATAATATGAAGGTTAAAGTACCTAACTATCATAAAACGCAAAGAAAAAAATCTTTATACTAAATGTTATGGTGTCGCAAATTTTTACATGGGTCACCTCTAGACTATAGTGAATACTGTTTTGCAGTTGTTTGAATTTGTTATATAACCAGAATATAGAACTCGATTCCTGATGTGCTCTATTGACTAGTACAGTGTATCGATAGTGAAGTAAAGATAAAAATGCGCGTACATTTCATGTAAATAGCTGATGATGCTATTCCACTGCAGGCACCCAAAGTTTTGTAAAATTAACAGAAGATATATTGAATGTTATTTTAAAGGAAGCGTAAGCGTATATATATATAATGCCCTCTGATATCCCTAAATGTTGAAAAACTTAAAACAAACTCAATGCTTTTAAGCACATAATAGTTCATAAGACAGCCATAATGAACTGATTTCGTGCGTCAATTCAGTGTTTTAACCAATGATACGTAACGATAATGCTATCTAGTAACATGAGAAACACAGTGTGTTTCCACTGTTCTCGCTTATGGGGCGTTTACACTTAGTCGATTTGCGTTCGATTCAGTTGAATTGACGTCACTTTCAACTTAATCGACCGTGTAAACGGGAATTCAACTTAATCGCTTGTTGATCGAAAGCGACTAATCGACTGGCAACTGAATTAAAAGACGTTCTATTTTCTGTGGTTGAAATAATTGAACACATCCATCGATCTGATTCGGCCTAGTTGCTTCGATTTAGTGGCAAATGCAGCGAGTCGATTTAGTCGTGCGACTAAATCGATTTAATCGTGCGACTAAATCGACCAAGTGTAAACGCCCCATTACGTGCATATTCATCACTACTGAGACGTCTTCTCCCTTCGGATGCACCTTTGCACTGGCCACCTGTTAAACCCCACTCCGACTCAGTATTATAGCATTCGTGCTTTTCGAGACCTCATAATATACGCAAGTTCGTGTATAGAAAGCCCACATGGCATATACCATAACGGTTAACCCTTTCTAAAGTGAATGTACGTACACCCATGAGTGTCACTATCCTCATAAATAGTACCAAACCCAGGTGAATTATGAATCATGATGATTGATAAGTAATAAGGATGAAGTAACTTATGTGTTGATCCTCTAACTCAAGAACTGAGAACAGTTCTTCTAACGAGACTCCATCCTTTCATACACCAGGCATTGCAGTCTTACGAAGTCCGGATAAAACACTATTCAACAAATAACAAATACTCACTCAGGGTCAGTTTCTTCATGTGTGACTGAAGTAGGTGGCAATATAGCTTGGTCAGATTACTAAATTTTATATTAGGTTCCAACAAAAGATATTTAAATAATATATTTTTAATGTATTTAAATTTTGTAAAATTTATCACGTTTTTGCCTCTCCGTATATATCCACCTGTTGCACATATCTGCCGTGTCGCGACAAAACGCTGTAACTTGAGTTACATTGTTTTGTCGCTATAAGCATTTTTGAATATCCCCCACCAATACTTATGTTCACCAGGCCCACCACTCAGCTGGGTCAAATACTTTAGAAAATATACCAAAGAGAATTTCGATGTAAGTAGGAAATTAGCCGGTCTGTAGCGACTTTACGGCTCTTTTTCTCATAACTGCTCCGCCAAAGTTACAGCGTTTTGTCGTGACAGGGCAGATATGCAATCTCATGCACCGAGAAATCTACACCGAATTTTCTGTTCTCATTAATATCAGTGACATTTCCAAACGAGGCCAAAAACTAAGCGCCAACACTGCACCCCTGTCTTTTCCAACGAGGAGGAAGTGAGCAGTATGAAGGCGAAAGGAACGGTAAGAAAAGTGCAAATAATTAAAGATACATTATATAAATTATTTCATGACCGTTTATAAGTAATAATAGTGAATAATTATTTTCAACTTTTATGAGGGTGATTTGTTACAAACGTAGAAATGCCTATATACCTTTATAATTATGCAGCTTGCTATTGATGCCATGTGGCGATCACTGCTTCACATGCCCACTTCATAGAAAAAGAAAGCAGAAAATATTTAAAGAAACATACACACAGTAGATGTTGAAAAGATCATGAAGATCATTGAAACAAGTTCTTTTCTGTTGTAATTCACATGGTGAAGCGTATAACTTCAAATATTGTGAAAACTGGAAACATAAGTTAACTGGTACAGCGCCATATATACTAATTCTGTATTGAAAGTTTCTCCGACATTCTGAAAAGTGTAGGATACATTGAGCATTTCGAGCAGGTTTACTTTTGGCGCACCACTCGAGAAATAATTCAAAAATTGGAATTCTACTGATTTTTTCTTCCTAAATTACTTGGCGACATGAAAATATCTCACATGGCATAGTTAAAATTCAAGGGGTGCATCGTAAACAATTGTTGAAAAATTAACAATTTGCATATGAGTTCGGCGTCAGTACGTATGCATTAAAACTACAACGCAAAAAACAAAACCATCGTGCTAGGTGGCCGCAGGCTAGTTTAGGTTACGTTAGATTAGGTTAGTTTAGTTTATATTAGTGTAGGAGTCCTGCATAATTTTCCAAAAAATCATAGAATTTCGCTTATTTCTACTAATATTACGTTAGTTGAGGTTAGGTTAGATTTGGTTAAGTCTAAGTACTTGCATTGTTCATTTCTCCTGTAAATTTTGTGTTTTTTACGTGCTTCTGGACCCCTTGTACTAAACATACTCCTTAGTCTCAATTCAGTTATCGTCAGCCTCTGAACTCACTTATTTTATCTGTAATAAAGCACTTGTAAGGATTTACATTAGTAAAACTATATTTGTATACATAAAATACCGGTAAAGGTGTATTATTTGTATTTATTTCTATCGCTTGCGGAAAATATGTCTTTCCATGCAAAGTAATTGAATTTTAACCTGTAAATCTTCCAAAATGTGGGCGCCAGAAGTAAACCAGCACCGAGTCCTTTGCATGCAGATTAAGAGTATGGCTAACAGTAAGTCATAAACGTTTGCATTAAAAGAATTGCGGATATAGTGTACATGAAGCTGCATCAGTTCCCGAAGGAGCAGGGCGCTCATACTTTAAGGGATTATTCATTGAGCATGTACAAACTTACAAATGGTGTAACAAAGCGACGTTTATTTACTTACCGACGGATACGAAAATAAAAAAGAACGCACCTGTACTTTATCTATGACTATGTGTGTGTGGGGGGGGGGGGAATTTAACGCATATCACATGTCTTGTGCACATGGATACTTCTTACTGTTGCACTACGTAGAAAATTTATGATGGAGAAGTGGTAATAGAACACAGAAGAAACGCAGATCAGGGGGTTCTCATGTATACTATTACCGAATTGCTAAGTACTACAGATGGCAGTACTACAGGGTGCAACTTTCTGACTTATAAGCTGGAATTTTGAGGGTAAAAGCATGAGACATTCTAAATTTGCTGTGTAGATTTCCTCGGCGATGGAATATAAGATTTCAAAATGGCGGTCATTTTTTCAAAAGCGTAGTGAACAGAAAATTGTTGCAAGTTGCAACAATGACAGTCTTGGAATATAAATAACATTTTAACACTTTTATCCTAAAGACATTGAAATATTTCGAAAAGACCCGAAAAAAACAATATGGACCCAGGTGGGTTGGGTTTTTTGAAAAAATAACCGGTTTTTTTCAAACCATTGCTGAGGTATCTCGAGCCTTTAAAAACGTTGCTTGGCCCCACAGAATATGAATTTATTTGCTAAAACATGTGACATCATACATACCTGAACGGGCTCGAAAAGTTATACAGAAAAGTCCCTTCTGTCGGAATTTTGTACTTTTGATTTAGAGATTTTGCAAACACTGGATGCTGGCAATTTGCGAAGTAATAAATGTTCATATCGACAGTTCTGCACGACCAGGAAAAAAAAGGGGGCTAAGTATTTCTGTAGATTTCTGTCTCTAAATAATGAAGTACAGGTAGCTACGAGCAAAATAATTGACGCATCTCTTTAATCTGACATTTCCTGAAAATATCTGTTTTCTTTATATGTTCGAAATTTCGGAAGGTTTTCACAGCAGTAAAGATTAATGACACACACGTTTTTAATGTTGGGTTCAGTATTATTTTAAAATAAAGAAATGAGCACCATAAAACCTTGATTTGGCTAAAGTTAAGAAAATTACCAGCTCTGTTGGAAAGAGAATTTTTCTAGGTCGGGAGGGAATTCTGTTGTTCAGCGTAGAATTGAGACCTCCACGTCAGTGCAGTCAGAACAATACATGGATTCATATCCACAACAAAACATTTGGTAATCAAATGTTTCTTATATCTACAGACCCCATATGAATAAAGCAAAAACTTAAAATTATGCATCAAAAGGGAAGGATTGGAACACGATCATAAATTAATATCATGTTTTGTAGTAGAACAGATATATATAGCGTCTAAGAAATAGTTAGTGTAGTTGGTTAGCGCGAGAATGTAAATCAGTCAATAAATGTGGTTGAAGGTGGTTTGGGTGTTGTATACGATTTATATACAGGGTGGTAGGTAACTCCACCGACAAACTTTGGAAGGTGATTCCTTACATGAAATGAAAGAGAAAAGTTCTAATAAACATTTGACAAAAAACGTCTCCTTTCAGAGTTATGAACCGCCGAAAATTTGAAAACTCATGTTTCGAAACGCCCTGCCTTATAAACTAGAGGACCTATCCCAAGCGGTTTAAGAAATTACACAGAAACCAGCATGCGATCTATCTAAATATCCATGTTTTACCATCCACCGTTATCGGCGAAATTGAACGCGCCATTAGTACTTAAAGGAATATCCCTATACCTCAACTTCCTTTTTACAGTTCGTTTCGCCGATAACGGACCACGGTAGAACATAGATATTTGGATAGAGTGCATACTAGTTCCTTTGTAATTCCTTAAACGGCTTGAGATCGGTCCTGTAGTTTCTAAGGCAGAGCGTTTCGAAACGTGAATTTTCGGCAGTTCATAACTCTGAAAGGAGACGTTTTTTGTCCCATGTTTATTAGAACGTTTTTCTTTTATTTCATATAAGGAATCAGCTCCCAAAGTTTGTCGGTGGATATATATATATATAATACACTATTACAGGCTTTCCAATGCTCATATTTTTCCTATATATTTGCGTCTCTTCCTATAAACTCCTGTATTTCCTACATTTTAACCTCTTCACGGATATGGCATCAAGTGATGCCACATATTTATCTAGAAAATAATCCGAATTTTTTTCACGAAGCGTGCGAACTGAAGGTAAGTAAAAAAAATATTCAGAAGCACTTATTTTTACTTACCTTCAGTTCTCACTCTTCTTCGTGAAAAAATCGGATTATTTTCCCGATAATTATGTGGCATCATTTGATGCCATTTCCGTGAAGAGGTTAACGAAATCTCCTATATTTTTGTGGCATTGCTACTTCCACTTGTGAAAATAACTTAAGGAAATAAGGTGTGGATGGTTGGAGGGCCTTTTGTCTCCACAGTAGGGTGGTTGAATGGAAACTCTTTTGTGTTTCGTTCTTTCCTGCTTATTGTCTAAAGACAATTACACCAAACAATATACAGTTAGCGCAAAAAGTATTCATACATCTACAAAATGGAACAATAAATAAGCTAGTTTCGTCATATTCATTAAAAAGTTCAATGTAGTAGTGATTTTAAAGACTTATAAATAATTTGTTTAGGTGCAACAATACTTTTTGCACTAATTATAGGCAAATAATTCTAGAATATGTTTCACATAGTCAAATCTTATCTTAGAAGCACCAGCAGCAGAATGTTTACATTTTAGATTTTATTTTACATTTCAGATAGTTTTTCGAGGAAGGGTTTAATTGGTTTCTGCGTCTTCCCCGTAGCGTTTTCAGAATTCCATTGTCATTTCTGGGTTTTCTGTTCTGCCATTCCTGTTCTGCTATCCAATTTTCTGTTTCAGTGACATCTATTGAGCGTATAGAGTTGGCTTTATAAGGAAAGATTTCAATGTGATTTGTTTAAATTTCTATCTGTTTGATAATTGAAATGTTTCCTTTTCACAGCTTTGCGAAACCTCGTATATTTTTTCGTCGTGATATCCTATATTTTTTTTTTCATTTGCATTGTTCTGCTATTATAATTGTTTATTTTTCATTTTTTTATATGTGAGAAGAAAGTCAGCTACTACGTATGTATAAAACTGATCACGATATCAATGAGAAAAAATGCCATTCTTCCATGTATTACAGTTTTTTTTTTTTTTCAAAGGTTTCATAATTTCTGTATGCTGTTTTATGCATAAAGAATGCTTTCTAGTAAACTCTATTAAAGCAATTTTCACATTACGTATCGTCTCGAAAATTATATGATTATCTCATATCGTGGCATCGTTATTAATTAATACAGTATAGAACTCGACTTGTTTCATAACAGACTTCCGTATTAAATGTTTAATTTTTTCTGTTAACATTTATTGAGTTGAAAGTTGTATGGTATTTAGCTAAGTAGTGATACTTTGAACCGAGACAGTTATATAATTTTCGTGACGACACAATATTTTTACAACACGAGAAGAGTCGAGATTTTAAGCTCTCGTCTCGTGCCAACATTAGTGATGCCACGAGACAAACATAAGTTTATAGACTAGACAGCCTACAATCTCGTCTCGTCCCATGGCAACATTTTTAAATTAGGTAACTTTGTCTTACGAAGACTTTGGGCCGCGGTGGCTCAGTGGCAGAGCGTTCACCCCCTGGTGCATGGAGTCCCTGGTTCGATCCCAACTTGCGCCAAGTGAACTTTGTAGTGGTGTGCGTGGGTTCTCCCGTTTCCTACTACTTTTTTCATTCATTTCTCATCACCATCTGGTCGGCATAACTGTGGGACGTAAGACTCAATGATTTCATTTCATTTTTTTCTTAGGAAAACTTCAGTAACTGTCGACAACGTTTAAATAAATGAACAAGTAATGCATTCCTGGCACATATCGCATTTCGAACACTTGGAATGTAATTATTCACTAACAAGAAATGTTGGCACTAAAGGGGAAACGGGAGTATTTTTTTCTTTTAATTACATGAGCGTCAGTAGTGAAAGATATTACATTTAGTATACAGTTTGCGTGAAGAAATTAACAAATATGTTTCTAATATACAAAATGAAGTTCTCAAGAGCGTAAAGAAAAACTTCGTGTGTATGTGTTAAACAATAGCAGTAATTGCCCACACTTGAGTTGAATGTATTAGTGATCACATCAAGCAATGGAAAGTGTTGTTTTCAAGGACTCGTTTCGTTCAAGACTGGCGTCGTGAAATAAACATGTTTCGTTTTACCTGCGTATTCTACCACCTCCAATACTTTAACTCATTTTGCGTTTGTTGAATATTTCGTTAGTCAGAAAACTGCTATATTATTTAAAGAAAACGGAAATTTCTACTTTAATGGGGACTCTAACGTACGTCCATGAGATTATAAGCAGTATGCTTTAAACCCCTCAGCTGTTCACCTATCAAGAGTTCATTATAAACCATGATGTATTGGGCAGTTATTTTACCTTGTTCACAACAAATCATTTGATAATATGGATAATTTACTCTCGTTGCTATCAATACTTTGATTAAATGTGAAATTTATTCATACACAATGAATAGTTTCTAACTTAAATAGTGCTTGCATGTTTTATTTGGTGTTCGTTTGTTTTCAATTTTTATTTCCTTTTTCCTTCCTATCCTGAAACGCGAAAAATTGGCTACGTCTACAGGGTTTGAAAAAACCCGGGCTTTTTTGAAAAAGCCCAACCCACCTGGGTCCATATTGGTTTTTTCGGGTTTATCGGGTTTTTTCGAAATATTTCAATGTCTTTGGGGTAAAAGTGTTAAAATGTGATTTATATTTCAAGATTGTCATTGTCACAACTTGCAACAATTTTCTACTTACTGTTGTTTTGAAAAAAATGACCGCCATTTTGAAATTTTACATTCGATCGCCGAGAAAATCTATATTTAACATATCTCGTGCTTCCACCGTCAAAACTTCAACTTAAAAGACTGAAAATTGCGCTTCGTAGCGTGGATACTCGCTGTTTTGAAATAATGGCCGCCATTTTGAAATTTTACGTTGGTATGGCGCCAAAATCTATACAGGAAATTTAGAGTCTCTCGTGGTTGTATTCTGAAAATTTTAAGGCTGAAAGTTGTATACCCTGTAGTGTGTGGGGTAGAGGCAGACAAACGAGTTGAGTTGATTTTGTGTTTAACGTCCCTTTCAGCAGCGAGGCTATATGAAACGGGACCTACTGATCAACGTGGAATCCGAACCACATGAGCTCTCTCTGGGAAGCAAACCCGGGTCCCACGCCGAAGACGCGTAGACATGAAGGAGCTCGGCAGACAAACGAACAAATGTAGACCAATTCATCCAGAAGCCTGACTGACGTTCGCCAAATATGAATACCAAAAGGGGTCTATTAATTTAAAACAAAGATACAATTCATGTTGTATGAAATAAATAAGTCTTTTAAAATGTCTTATATGAAATTAACATCTTCCAGCGTGAATAAACCTGCCATATTTTCTCCATGATAATACGGGACACCTCAGATCCCCCCTTCCTCAACTTTCCAACACAATGCAATGAACTGTAGTCTGGTTATGGACTAAAGTATAATAGGCCGCGGTGGCTCAGTGCTAGAGCGTTCACCTCTAGTGCATGGGGTTCCTAGTTCAATCCCAGCTCGCGCTAAGTGAGCTTTGTGGTGGACAAACACCTTGTGCGTGGGTTTTCTCGGGATTCTCACGTTTCCTCCCACTTTCTTCATTCCGTCATTTCAATCATTACTCATCATCACCGTCATCTTGAGCATAGCACGCATAATCGTGAGACTAAAAGATTTCATTTTAATTATTTTTTTTCAACAATATAAAGTTCACTAAGCAGCAGCTGCTTTTCTCTGTTCGTACCCTGCAATTAATTGTATAGACTGAAGATGTCTAAAAACTTAAGATGTGCTATAAAAATGCTTTACAGGAAAAAAAATATGCAAATTATTTAAATCAGTGGTACAATCTACTTTCAATATTTTTCGCGCGTTTAGCAATATTTATTTACATGGCTGTATCTGTCAAAATTACGTTCGTCAGTTTAGTCTCATGAAAAGCTGATCTTTCTCCTTGTGTCGTGTGTAATTGTCAAGACTAGATTTACATTTTTCTAAGACCTGGACCAAACCACAATTCTGTGCCCCTAGCCTCTGAAAAAGGTTATAATTCTTGTTAACTTATCTAATGTGTTCCTGAAGAAAAGGTTAGTCATCTTCCCTGTGTTTGTAAATGTAGAAACTTTTATATATATATATATATGTTCCAGAGAGTATCCGAGTTTCCGTCAAGTGCAATGGAAAAAGTAGCATTGCAAATTTCGCTCGCTATCGAGTCGGACAGGGTAGTGTTATAACTTCCTCGAAACTGTGTTACATGCAACAGAGTACTGTTCATTCACTAATTAGAGGATTCGCAGTCAATGTCAGAATTTTTTGTTTTTCACTTTTCGAATAAGCTGATATTGATAGCAGAAATGGAGTTAAAATACGGGACATTTCCCTGTCTCGATTAAATTTACGGGGACGCGGGAGACTCGGGCTCAAAAATGGGACCCGTATGGCAGGCTTAAGCGTAAAATAAATAGTTTTATTGTTGAAGTATTCATTTCCGATCCTTCTGCGTTTAATTTGGGAATTTCCCGAACACTTCTTTCACGGCGTGTACATCAGAACTACCACTAGTACGGAAATTTGAACTCAGCACTTGAAATAGTAAGCGTTACATAGTCTTCGGAACCCCAAGCATTAAGCTTCTTAAATTTGACAAGAATATTTACGCTATTGCTGGTTTTGATTCTACAGAATGCTTATTTTAAGGGTAGCAACAAATGACTGAATTAAACTGTTATTGTTGGAAAACCAAATTTTAGTTGAAGAACCTTGTGTTTTACATCAAAGGTGAGAAATAATACTAATAGTTTTACTAATGTATTTACATATGTACTATTAGTACCGGCACCTATGACCTTAAACCCGTCAAACGTATGAGTGATAATGTCGCTCGGTGTCGCCAAGCCTACGAGCATACTATTCACGGAAAATATTTTCTAAAGTACAAAATTGGTTATTTTACTTTAAATAGGTTATAAGCATAATTCATACATTAATTTGTTCTATAACTATCGCAAGCTAAGGTAAGTTTTTTTTTTTTTTTCATTCAATGTATTCAGAACTTTATAAAGGTCTTATGTTGAATGTTGTTGTATACCTTAACGTGAAAGCCTCTAATCCGCCCAACGAAAGTCTAAAATGTGATAAAAATCCCTTACAATGTGATCACCTTAGTTGTAGCAATAATATACTAACAAATAGGTCAAAAACCCAGGTGGGTTTTTTCCGGGCTGGGTCCACTTGGGCAAACCCTGTACGTCTAGCTCATTGCCAGTTACCTTCATCAGTTGTTAATGCAAGCTATTGGAAAAAAAAATCAATGCACGCATAGTGTGGTATTTGGAAACTTACTTATTGCTTTCTAATCGTCAATGTGGATTTCGCAATTTCAGTTCTGCTGTTATCTTGAGAGTTCAACCCACGATACTTATAACCATCGCTATCTAAGATCTTTTGAAGGTTTATGACACAACTTGGAGTTATGGAATTTTACGTCAGCCACTGCTTTGGGGAGTGTGAGGCCGTATGTCATTCTTTCTAAACTAGTTTCTTGGATGTCGATACTATCGAGTCAAATGTCCGATTAGCATCCATACTGTCCGACCGCTTCTTACAACAAAATGGGGTTCCACAATGCAGTGTCTTAAGTGTGACTCTTTGCTGTGGCATTAAATGGTGCTGTTACACAGGTTTCCGTTCATAGTACCTGTAGATGATTTGGCAATTTATTTCCCCTTTTGTGATCCCCGTGTTGTTGCTAGAGAATTACAACTCACTCTGAATAGGCTTTCATTGGTCAACGACCAGTGGATATACTTTCTTCATCGACAAGGCTGTGAGGGCCGTGGTGGCTCAGTGGTAGAGCGTTCACCTCTGGTGCTTAGGCTCCCGAGTTCGATCCCAGCCCCCGCCAAGTGAACTTCGTGGTGGACAAACGCCGTGTACGTGGGTTTCCTCGATGTTCTCCCGTTTCCTCCCACTTCATTCCACCATTTCATTCATTATTCATCATCACCGTCTCCTTTAGCCTAACCGGCATAACCATGGGACGTAAAACTTAAAGATTTCATTTTCATTTTAATATTTAAGCTCATAGATTTAATTCTTTGACCCGTAGAATGGATTTCAGACCTGGACACTCCGGACTGTACCAGATGCTCTGGCAATCCCAAATATAAGACTGACTCTTTAGACGAGATTATATCGGTAAGAATTTAAATAATACAAATCTTCTGCGATGAAGAGAAACTGGTAGGTTAGGATACTTTAAAAAAAATGAACTTCTCCAGAAATGTGTACCTTGTTTTATTTCAACTCCAAAACTTTTTCAATGCAAACTTTATGTTTTTTGTATTCAGCAGCCTGACGTCTGTTTCGTATTTAACATATTGATTGCCGAGAAGGTATTTTTTGAAATTGACATTGTACTATGAGCAGGGCTTGAAAAATCCACTTGCCTGTTCGCCAGTGGCGAGTAAAGTCGCGGCAAGTAGAGTACATTTGGCGAGTTTTTGGTTACTGCTAAATGTTCTGGCTAGTACTTCCAAGCAAGATTTTTCAAGCTTGACTATGAGGAATGTGGTAGAAGGAAAAAGAGGGACAAAAATATACAAATACTTGATGGTATTAAAAGTGACAACGTATGTAAAGAACGAAACTTATCCTCTTTAGTTCCCTGTAGGAGACATAGAACCCGACACTGCTAACACTGTAACTCGTTTCTTCCCACCACATGCATATGCGCCAAAGCTATAGATGGAAGTACAGAAATTAAGTTTACAAACACAGGACTGAAGAGGTTAAGTTGATGACTGTAACGTATGGAAGCTTAATTGGCAGCAAATTTTGCTGTAAAATATTCGACAATACTATTATGAACTGAATATATACCGTGTGAAGGAAAATATAATACTATTTCGCCGAGATTTGTCACATGAAGATGACTTTCTACTTCATTGTCAGGTTGCTGTCGAATAGTCAGGTGATTACTTTTTTATTTTGTGTGATGTGTGTGCAGGAAACTGTGAATGTAGAACACTAATTTGTTAATTATGTCGATTAACTGTATTGAATACCTAGGTACAATTTTTTCTTTTTTCAGTTGAAGGAATATGAAGTTATTGGGCGAAAACTGCCCACCGAAAAGGAGCCGACTACTCCCTTGTATAAAATGAGGATATTTGCGCATGACCCAATTGTTGCGAAGTCCAGGTTTTGGTATTTTCTTCGCCAGTTGAAGAAATTCAAGAAGAGCACGGGTGAAATTGTGTCTTTAAAACAGGTTTGTAAGTTATTTTTCTTTACCATGTATGAATACAGTCATGTGCAACTAAATTATAAATATCCGTGATCCCAGGTTTATTTTCAAAGAGAACACGCCCTTCGGTGTTGAGGCAGTTTGGGAGCAGCTTGAAGTGTGTGATGACTAACTCTGGTCTGAAAAGCCGGAAATAACGCCAGTAGGAGTCAATGTGCTAAGCACACATCACTGAATCAAAGTCTGTCTAGCCATTTCCTTTGTGATCTTTAACGCTAGAAGTTCAGCATAGTAATATAGATGATTTACATGTGCATTCTGATAGCTACTAGCCCTTTTACATGATCATTTAGCTCACGGCCCTAACCAGGATTTTTTTGACTGGGACGGGCGTCGCCATACTTACAAGAACCGGACATGAACGTGTCATCCGGATAGCCGAATCAAACCTGTCCATTCGATAAACATAACAAAGGTATGTTCATGTACAAAAAAAATTAGGTGCCATGGACAACGGAGTAAATCCCTGAGGCCTATTAACCCTGTTAGTATAAAGAAAATCATAGTCTCGCAGTGAAATAGCTACTGCATCAACACTTCATTGGAAAATAATGGTTTATAGTTCATTCTCTTCAGCATGAAACAAGCTTTCCAGAGGTGGTATGTATTGGGGCCCATAACTTACCTGAACAGGGAAAATTGGGAGAATATCGGGGAAAATTCCTCCAGAAATCCCTCCCATCAACTTTGGCCCCCTCTGGAGTGGCTACAGGTAAAAGCACACAATCTAAGTGTATCTCGAAAAATACTATAAGGAATAAGAAATTTGTGTACCAAGTTTAGGAATAGGTATGAGGGGAAAGGTTGTATACCAATACACTCTGTAATACAAAGCCAAACCCATTACCTGACCTATAAAGGAAACATAATATGAAAAATATAAACGCTCTATCAATATTTGACCACATTCTTTGTAGAATAAAGCAAGCTTTTTAAACAGCAACTGTGCTACATTTGTATCGGGATAAACCCATGTTATCCGCCAACACCCCCCACCAATGGTCTTTTGCTCTGTTTCATTCTTACTGTGTCATACTATATCTTCTTGATTTAAGGATAAACTTCCCATCCGTATACCTCAAGTATTTTTCAAGGTATATTTTAATTGTGTACTCTTACTGGTGTGCGACTTACAGTCGAGACGTTCTATTGGTCCCCAACCGGCTTCCTTTGTACTCAGTAGAGATGCAAAAAAGCCGGCTTTTTTGGGGAAAAAAAACGAGAAATTTGGAAATTTTGGCTTTTTTCATTTTCATGATTTTTCTATCTAAATAGCTTTCTTATAGTATATTCTATAGTTAGATAAGAATTCCATGACCTAAATGCCATATTTCGCTCTGAAATTCACCATCAAGATGGATGGAGCACATGTTTTACGAACTAAAGCTAACATAAAGAATGTAGTATTTGAGGGCAATTTTAGAGGGTATTTAACTTTTGAGTTATCGACATTTTTTTCTTCTCTAGATCATTATAGTTTGTCATCCGTGTTTCATTTCTAAGAGCTTAGTACTCTAGCTTCTAGCGCAAAAGTTAAACTTATGTTTCTCTAAATATCCGTCAAAGCGTACGTTTTTCAATATATCCGTCAAACCGTACTTCCACATTTCTGTTATACTGTAGCTGTGCAACGATTTAGCAATAATTTTCCGGATACAATCTTGAATACTAATTTATACAAATAATCAGTAGCGGATTGAGAAAAGTACTTTGGGAGGGGTTTCTCTGATTGTTTCGTTTTCTAAAATGTCCTAATTTTATTTGGGAGGAACTTGAAGTTTATGAGTACAGGCATACTATTTCGTTTCGTTTATATATTTAGCGATAATCTTCCGAATACAACCTTGAAGATCATTTTATACTGAGAATCAGTGGCGGATTTAGAAAAGTATTTTGGGAAGGGTTTTTCTTACTAATGTTTAGTCTTTCTAAACATTCGTAATTTTTATTTGACGGGAGCTTAAAGTTTATGAGTAAAGGCATAACTAATAGATATTTCCTTTGTTTTAGACATTCCGTTATTTTGGGGAACAGGCTTCAGTCCGAAAGACCGCCCCTCTAACCTTCGCAAAACCGTCACTGCTGGTAATTAGTAATAATAACGATTTAAAAACAATAAGAAAGGAAGTCGGCCAACTCACAGTACACGCACTATTTCTACTTCACAGATGGAATGAAGAAAAGCTTTGTCAGAATGGTCGAATGCTGGGTTGAGTCCCGAACTTCCCGATAGAAGCGCAAAAGCTCCACTCAGTTATGTTTGTTGTGCAGTTGTATTTATCTTACCTTAAATATATTCCGTAGTATTTTTTTTCTTTCTTTTTTTGTGGTGGTGGGGTGGGGAGAGTTCGGTAATGATATGAAGCAGGGTTGGTGGTTTAAACCGGCTGTTTTAAAAAAAACTGGTTTAAACCAAAAAGAAGAACGAAAAATGCTTTAAATCGTGTGAATTTCATGGTGACGTTTTCACATATCATACTATCCGCATTACATTTATCTACTTTTCACCTTTTACTCAAGGGGTCCCGTGTTCAATTCTCGGTCGAACCACAACTCATCTTTCAAGTGTAAACCGAAAGCGAAAGTCTTCTCCGTGATAACCTTGGTATTTCATAAGGATGTTAAGCCTAAACATACGAAATGAAACCAAATTATATATTTCTACTTGAACGAATGCCTTTTGTTTTATAAAGAAGCCAAGGTTGCTTAAATATATTGATAGAAATTGGCAAAATTTATCAACTGCCTATGTAGCTTCCAACATCAGCTTGGATTTGACTTGGTTTTTATTTTATTGAATGATATCTACATACCAAGTTTGTAATGTAATACCTCAGTTTTAGTGTAGTGATTATGATACGCTGACCTTAAAATTTTACATACAAATACATTTAAAGTAATAGCAGGATTTTCCCAATGGCTAAGGCGGGAGTTTTCCGATTTGTATATAATTCTGTATAATGTTTTTACTTGTGTAACTGTTTATCTTTTTGTCCTTCTGAAATGACTCTTGACAATTATATTAACAAGTAGGCCTATGTAAAGATCAGTACAACGTATTTTTATCAGGAATCCTTCGTGAGTGAGTCAACAATAGCATTTGTGACCAATTAGTCCCGGTTTCGTGTCCAAATGGACAATTTCTTTTGGATGTAAGCCGAGAAACGATTTGGATTCCGCTTTACCTTGTGTGACCCCTTCCAGCATAACCTTGTTGTTGCATAATAACACTAAGGCGAAACAAGCAAATTTCTGTCCATATCTAATATAAATACATAGAGTAAATTAATTAAACCAAAAAAAAAACTGTTTTTTTTAATAAAAACCATGTTTTTTGCCAACCCTGATATGAAGGGTGTGAGCCAAGAACATGGTAACCAACAAATTTTCAATTGCTGAGTTATGCAGCACCAGATAGACAGCAACGCATACCGCTTCGTTTAGTCCTTCATGTATAATCTTAAGTGAAAAATCAGCTTTCCGACTTTCAAAATGGATTGTCTAGCAGAAAATCTCTAATTTCTTAAAATAGTAAAATTGTGGGTTACCATGTTCTTGCCTCACACCCTTCATATGTTGAATCCCTCGTGTTAAAGTTCAGAAAACTTGAGGACTGAGTAAACCGTGATGGCGGTTATATAAAACTAGAGAATTTCAAGAATATACAGAACCAAAAGCTCTAGATGTGCAGCCTTTAAGTGTATTATATAAATCTAAGTATTTCTCTCATGTTTTATTTTAATTTTATTTTGTTCCAAAAAGAGGGTATGGAATATTTTGAAGTAAAAATACTACATAGAATTTTGCTAGTTATTTGTGTATTTTATTTAAAGACGTATTTACTTTTAGGGTTGGCTGGTTTACACCTTTTTTTTTTTTTTTTTTTTTTTTTTTTTTTTTTTTTTTTTAATAAACAACTGGTTTAAACCAAAAAAAATAATAAAAAGAACAAAAAATGCGAATCGTGTGAACTTCATGGTAACGTTTCCACACATCAAACAATCTGCATTAGTTTTATTTCCTTTTCACCTTTTGATCAAGGTGTCCCCTGTTCAATTCTCGGTCGAACAACAACCCTTCTTTCATGCGTAAACAAAGTAGCGGTTCGGATGTAACTTTAGGCGAAAGTCTTCTCCTTGATAACCTCAGTATTACGTAAGGATGTTAAGCCTGAACATACGAAACGAAACCAAATTGTATATTTCTGCATGCCTGAATGCCTGTTGTTTTATAAAGAAGCTAAGGTTGCTTAAATATATTGATAGAAATTGGCATAATTTATTGATTGCCTACGTAGCTTCCAACATTAGCTTGGATTGGACTTTCAATGATATGTACGTACTAAATTTGTAATTTAATACCTCAGTTTTAGCGTACTGATTATGATACGTTGACCTTTAAATTTTACATGCAAAGCAATAACAGGATTTTTCCGTTATTGTTTTACATTTAGAGTAATGACGGGATTTTCCCGGTGGCTAGGGCGGGAGTTTCCCAATTTAAGAAATTTACTGACCGGACTTCTTTAAGCTTATGTGACCTCTTCCAGCATAACCTCGTTGTTGCATAATAACACCAATAAAGAAACTTATTTCTGTCAATATGTAATATAAATACATAAAGCAAGATATCTAAACCCAAAAAACCTGGTTTAAGCCAAAAAAGCCTAGTTTAAACTCCCCCCCCCCTCCCAAAAAGAACGAGTTTTTGGCATTTTCAAAAACAACCATGTTCTTCCCAACCCTGCTTACTTTTGTATATAGGAGGTTAAAATATCTTATTATATGCATTGGCTAATCCTTTGGAATTCATAATGTAAATATGTTGAGAAGTAAAATTGTTTGAAATATCTTTTCGAAATTCATGGTTTATTTTCGAGGTTTTATATTATTATCGGCATCAACCACTAATTAAATGACTTTTTGTGTTATAGAGAAGCGAAACAAAATCTGATTTATCAATTTAAAGCAGAATTTTGAAAAAAGCCTAAAATTTCCCAAGCAAAAACGCGAAGCAGAAAAAAGCCGGCTTTTTTCCGAGCCCTTGCATCTCTAGTACTCAGGCAGAAAATTTACCCTAACCGCCCTCATAAATAACACTCCAAATAAGCCATAAATGGCACGTGTTCGGTGTCGAAGTAATACGTTGTTGCCATCGTTAAATTTTTATTATTATGGATGGATACATTATATAATAATAATAAAACACAACAATCATTAAAGGAATTCAGTATAATAGTATGGACAGAGGCGGTCAAGGACGGATTTCTGGGAGCGGCAAAGAAAGATTGTGTTTTTTTTCTCATCAGGCTTTTGCGGCACTGCCTTGCGGAGGGGGGGGGGGGGGACAGGGGCGAACTACTTAACATGTTTGGTTCGTACAAGCGTTATCGTTATGGAAGTTACATAATATTAACAATATCCTATATCAGGGTGTCTACTGGTCATGAAAGTCATGAAAGTCATGAAAAAGTCATATATTTTGCTTAGTGGTCATGAAAGTCATGAAAAAGTCCTTTATTTACCCAACTGGTCATGAAAATCTGAAATCTCAGAGTATATTTTTATACTTCATACTTTTATACCTCATACTGCATGTACTGAAACAGTTGTATCAGGTCAGTAATTGTGAGAATTTCCCCCACCAGTTAGTGCTGGCTAACTGGTACTTTATTGTCTTCCTAGCTGCTCCCCATTTCATCTTCTAGTCTCTGTAATATAGTAACAACTTTTTATTGTCCAACTTTCTGATCTGCTATTACTTTACTTCTAAGAAATGTAAATTGTGTATTTTTGGGCCTTTAGACTAATGCAAATAATATTATTCGTTTGAGTTTGCAGATTTTAAATTTGATGATCTATTTTTTTAAAACGAATTTCTTTTATAATTTGTTTTGTCTTTGGGCAGTTCTCTGAGTGCTTAATTTCAGACGAATTTCTGCTAGATGGATAATTATACTCAGAATTAAAACTTCAAATACAGTATAGAGTGATTCATTGGTAAGAGCAGGCCCGTATTTAGGTAAGTGCTATACTGTGCTCGAGCACAAGGCGGCAGAATTTTAGATTCTTTAAGATTCACAATAAGTGATATTTAAGACTAGCAACCCGCATAGTTCCGATGCACCATTGATGGTAGGGGTTTATTAATAAATTAATAAATTTTTATCGCCATGGTCATGAAATTTTGAACAAAAAGGTCATGAAAAGTCATGAAAAAGTCATGAATTTACTTTCTGGTATTCCAGTAGACACCCTGTATATTTAAGAGTAATATAAGCACATATCATGAAACTAATGATTTATTTCTTTTTTCTCTTCATTACAACGAATTCAAATTAAATGAAATATTTCAGTTTAACGCCCCAGAATTATGCCCTTTAAGCTAAAGGAGACGGAAGGAGGAGGATGCAATGAAAACAAAAGTAACGAAAAAACTAGATAAATCTGTCTTTCTGCGAACACTACTGAAGAATCAGTAAGCAAGAGGGTGAAAATTGCAACATCGCTTTCTTTTTCAGCAGGTCAACTGGAAGGACATGTTGAATTATCCCTCCCATGTAACAAAGAAACACGCAGTTTCCTTCAATTGTGTTCCGCTTCCTTTGTAGCCGCCTGGGAATGGTTCGAGCGATTTTACTATACCAGGAAGGATGACGGGGGAAATCTTCCTATGAAGAATTGGATTGTCTCATAAGTTTCGAACTTCCTCATGTTAAATTTCTCAGATGTGCACTTTATTCACCCTTATAATGTCCTTTAATTCGCACACTGCCTCTCCTAGCGGCTTCGGTGTCGCTACCGAGGACACACAACTCCCCAATAGAACTAATTTTGGAACGCATTTTTGCGACTTGTCTCCAATTTCCCTTTCCACATGTCACGGAACAATATGCATGATAGCTATTGAAACACTTCCGTCATTTTACAGAGAATGTGGCACAATTCTTGATATAAGCATAAATAGTACTGAGTTTATATTTTTTACATTGTTTTCTTTATGGATCAGGTCATAGGTTGGGTTTTGTACGTACAGAGCGTATTGGTATACTACCTTTCATCTCATACCTGTTCCGCTTATGAAAACAAAACTCGGTACACACATTTCTTATCCTTTATAGTATTTTTCGAGATACATTGGGATTGTGTGCTTTTACCCGGGACCACTCCAGAGGGAACCAAAGTTGATGGGAAGGATTTCTGGAGGGAATTTTCCTAACATTCTCCCAGCATCTCTGGAAAGCCTGTTTTATGCTGAAGAGAATGAACTATAAACCATGACTTCCCAATGAGTTGATGCAGTAGTTATTTCACTGCTGCGAGTCTGCGATTTTTTTCATACTAACAGGATTAATGGGCCCCACAGACTTAATTCGTTGTCCATGGCATCTAATTTTTTTGTGCGTGAACATATCTTTGTAATGTTTATCGAATAGGCTAGGTTTGATTCGGATGTCCGGATGACATGTTCATGTCTGTTCCTTGTCAGAATATTTATTTATTTTTAAAAAACGCCTGTACTGTAACAGATGGAATTTTCCTGATCCTTCAAAAAAAAAAAAAAAAAAAAATTTGCTGGGAGGGACCCACAATAAAACCCAGAAAACCCACTACCAAAAATATACTTGGATTGATATAATGACCTTAACGATATCAAAGTTTCTTCAATAATGTTTCTCAGTACACGCCTAGTTTCAGAATTTAACTATCTATTACTAAAAGATTTCCAGTGCAAAATGTCATTGAAAAAAAAAACAAGTTTCGGAATCGTGCATTACGAATTTAATTCCTGCTCGACAAAATTCACGTTAACGGTGTTCAACTATAATCTGGAACAAAAAGCAATAAGTCTTTAAAAAAATAAGAAGCTTGAAGAGCAATATATTAATTATGCTTTGAAAAAAAAGGACAAATTAATTAAAAATTTCAAATTCTACAGAAGAAAGAAAGGGAAAAAAAATGTTGGTTCTAGATAGTCGGAGGCTAAATTACGATTATGTATACTTGTTTATGGTTGAGTGTATTCAGAATGCCGAGATATTAAAGAGACAGTAGTTAATAATTGTTTGGTATTAGTGATTTATTGTATTCCAAATGCAGATAATAAAAGTATTTATAGAAAGACAGTAGACTTTTACTGTATCTAAATATAAAAAAATGGCATTGGACGGCTACAAGGATAGTGGACGTCGAATAAATATATTTCTAAACCTAAGAGTAAGTGATAATCGCAATGTCGTGAGTCAGGATGGATTTACTCTGTACGTACTGAAGAGGCCTAATCATTGTGAAATTAAAATACCGCTAATTTTACAGTAATTATATAATATCTTCAAAAAATAATCTAAATGTGGAACAAGAGCGCGCTAGACAATATTATATTGCATGAGGTACCGTTATCACGAGTCACCTAGTAGCTTTTCGTTTGCAGCCATTTAGAAACGCGAAAATAAATGCCGATTTTCTAAATGACTGGAAATCGAAAGTAGATAAGTGAGTCATGATAACGGTATCTCATGTAAAATAATATTGTCTACGAGCTCTTGTTTCACTTTTCGATTATCTTTTATCTCTTTGAAGATATCACATAATTACTGTAAAATTAGCGGTATTTTAATTTTGCCTTGATGGAGCCTCTTAATCATTGGAAATTCGAGTAAACTCATTAATACCAGAATTTCAGTGTGAACCCTATTAATAGAATTCTGCACGGCATGAGTAATTATTTACGTGTTGGATGGAAAAGTGATACATAAAACTGCCGTTTCGCAGTCACCGCCTTGATTCTGAATATTGCAATAATAATTAAATGTTTGCTTAGCGTGTAGTTCTGTCGTTTTGACCACGATGAGGTTGTATTAATTTGATGTTTTATCTTGTAGGTACCAGAAAAGAAGCCAACAAAGATAAAGAACTTTGGAATTTGGCTAAGGTACGACTCCAGATCCGGCACACACAATATGTACCGTGAATATCGAGATTTGAGTGTTTCTGGTGCAGTAACCCAATGTTACAGAGACATGGGAGCCAGGCATAGGGCAAGAGCTCACTCCATTCAGGTAATGTTTTCTTTCTTGCATAAGGATAAAAAGTTTATGGTAGAAGAGCATAAGAAAATTTTTGGTTGAAGAGCATCGTCCTTTTTTATTTTCGATACTGATGCTTAAAGCGGAATCCGGACTACTTATTTGGCCTTTAATGATTATTTTTGTAGGTTAAGAATTTGTGCTGCACATCCCTCGGTTTTCTTACTTTTGTATGTAATGAAACCAGAATTATACTGTGCAGATATTAATTACCTACTTGTCGCCTTCAGCTAAGGTTACCATTATTAGTTGGAGTGAATGTAAAGTAGGCACAATTAAATAATTTTCTTTATATTATAAATGAGGTATGGTAAATTTAATAAAATTTGGAATAAATTTTGTGTAAGAAGTCTTAAACTTTTTTTTTTCCTCAAATGGTCAAGTATGTTTCAGTTGTGTGTTACCTGTAGTTACATGTCACAAGGTATATAAATCATATTTTTCATTGTTACAGATTTTCTAACTCCCCAATTTTTATTTTACTTGCAAGAGAGAAAGCGAAAAAAAAAGTAAATATTTTCTTTTCTTTCTGAATATTAGGAAGTGATTGTGAAGGAAACTGTTTCATTTACAGCACATTAGATAAATCAGTTACAGCGTAAACAAATATAATGAGTACGAGAGCAATCTAACAAGTAGTGCGTCTACCTATGAAAGAATGATTACAAGCACCAACTTACACGATTTTTCAACGTAAACTCTCTGCAATGTAACGTGTCGCGCCGTTTCTCCAGCTTTGATATGCCTCAAGAGAAACATTTCATCCTGATCATCACACCATTTCGCAGCAGCATCAATGACTGCATCATCCAACGGCAAATTGCACGTAAATGTTGCTTCAGTTTATTGGGAGATGATAATATCGGAGCATGCTGTCTGATCATTATGGGGATTGGACAACTCATCGAACTGCGCATCCTCCGGGCCGTAAGTAGCAGCTCGGGAAGTACGTTGTGGTGCATTGTCAGGATGGAAAATGACACCTTTCTCCAATGTTGCAGTCTCATAGTTGACTGCTTAACTGATCATAATATGATCCTGTGATGGTGCTGTCTTCTGCAGGAACTCAATACCTTTTGTATCCCAGAAAATGCTTGCTATCAGCTTCCCACCGAAAATCTGTACTGTGAACTTCTTGAGGGGTGGAGACTACTTGTTTCCATTGCTACAAGTTTCGAGTGCTGCTGTGTTTCTGGGTCAAAATGATAGATCCAGATTTACGGCACGAATTTCTCCGTATCAGCACGAAAGCCCTGCAGATATTGCTCTGAGAACACCATTTCTTGCTGTTTCTGGTAGGGACCTGGGAACCCACCTAACAATCTACAATTCGTTGCTGGTAATATTTTGCACGATTTCCTTGGACATGTCCAGTCTCAGCGATGTTTGCTGCAGTCCTACGACGATAATCGAGAATCATGTCATGCACAAACATGGTGATTTTGTCTGTGGTCACTGTTCTGGGCGTGGCTTGACTGCGATAGTCTGTTGACCGTGGTTGAATTGAGCAACTCATTACTTTACTGTTGAGTATGATGGCGCTTCTTCCTCCATGGTCTTCATAAATCTACTTCCCCGACAAATCCTTTTGCAGTAGTAGGATGACTACGTTCTTTCAATTGTGAGCCTGAAGGTGGCGTCATGTTCCCTCATTTATTCCTCCAGTATCTGAAAAGAAAAAAGTTATTTACAGGTCATATTTGGTGTGGACACACATGATACACATTCACTGTAATTCAGACATATTGTGGAGTTGCCCTTTGTCAGTCTGAAAGCTCAGATAATATGCTAATTAATTGTGTAATTGGCAGGGTTGGCAAAAACCATGGTTTTTATTTTAAAAAAACAAAAAAACCTGTTTTTTTGGTTTAAACCAGGTTTTTATGGTTTAAATAATTTGCTCTATATATTCATATCATATATGGACAGAAATAAGTTTGTTTCGCCTTGATGTTATTATGCAACAACCGGGTTATGCTGGAAGGGGTCACATAAGCTTAAAGCGGAATAAAAACCGCTTCTCGAGTTACATCCGAGAGAAATTGTCCTCCATTTGAACTCGAAACCAGGACTAATTAGCAACAAATGCGATACGTCTGCCGACTCACTCACGAAGGAATCCTGATAAAAATACGTTGTACTGATCTTTACATGCTTCTTGATATAACTGTCAAGAGTCATTTCAGAAGGACAAAAAGATACAGTTGCACAAGTGAAACCATTACACAGAATTACATATGAACAATTTCAAAGTACTACGGAGTACAGAAGAACTAATTTAGTTCAAGTTAGTTAACAACGACTTTTATTGGTCCAAATTAAAGAAATACACCGACTTAATCTGCATATCAATAAGAAAAGTGAATAAAGATACGAATTATTTGAGTCCACTTTGGCTCAGACTCATTTATACATAAATAGATACCAAAGATACTTATTTCACTAAATGCCTCTCGTGGGGTCTGTATGACCCCCCCCCCACACACACAAAAAAAAAAAAGTACGGCATTTTCGATGTATTTCATCAATAGTAAACATTGAAACGAAACAATATTTAGAATTTTTCTTCGATTCAATTACATAACAATAACAACAACTACAAAAAATCACAAAATAAACATTTATAAACTTTTTTAAAAAAAGTTTGTTTTTGTAGTATAATCTTTTTGAGTAATGAATGGGGAATTTAGGTCTGAATATAATACAAATAATATACGGGAGTGAAACGTGATAACCCACAAATGTGTGTTCATCAAGATTTTACAAACACTTACACTTTTGTGAACATTTTTTGTTTTTTGGTTTAAATCAGTTGGTTTTTTTGAAAAAACCAGTTGGTTTAAACCAGCCAACCCTGGTAATTGGGGATGTCAGAACTGACAAGTTGCGCCCAGGATTTTGTAAACATTGAATTTGGTAGAGCATGAGGTACAGGACCTGACCTTGGTTGCATACAAATAAAATCGAGCATATATAAAGGAAACATATTGTGATGTCAAAGGGGTTGAAATGCGTGAGAAGGGAATAACTTTTAGGATTGGTTAATCTACTCGCACTTACTTGCAAATCTCGGTGTTTCCTCCTCGACGATTCTTCCGGTGGGTTGATGTCCGTCCATCCTTTCTCTCTGGTCTACTGGGCGTCCAAGTAGTGAGTGAAACCCGGCCGGGAAAACTAGCGTTGCGAATAGTGAATTCAATGAAAATCGAAATTGCTCTTTAACGAACTATCCATCGTGGTCGACAGCTATGGCGTTAGCTAAGACAAAGTACTCTCTAGGCTAGAAGCAAGGTAAACATATCGTAAACTCGGAATTCTAGTTCGCGTTCTTACATGTTGACTTGTCTCCAACTCAATTCGGACTACCCTTCCAAAAGTCTCTCAATGGTTTTTGTTCGATGTCCTTTCCGGGTTAATATCCTTGGTCGTTGACTTTCTTCAGTCTCGATGGAAAGTGCGTGCTCATAGATTAACCAAAGGTGAGGTGATGATAGAAGTGCTGACAGGGAAACAATCTATCGTTTTTATTGATTAAGAAATTACATGTGTAGAAAGAATTAACAGACAGCAAGAAAACTTCCTAGTAGGAAAAGCAAATGAATTTAGAAAAAAAATCGAAAAGTGATTCAACATTAAATAAACTATTATGCTTTTCACTGCATTAAATTTTAAAATAAAATGTCCCAAAGTCCGGAATAAAAAGCTTCATTATGTGTTCAAATACACATATCTTCACAATGTCATTCTTTTAGGTAGGCTCTCTACTTGTTAGCCCACCCTTGTACACTTTTACGATTTCGGGACAGGACGTTTGGGCGCCACCATTTGGGCGCGGACGTTTCGGCGCTGACGTTTGGGCGCCGGACGTTTGGGCGCGAAGTCGTTTAGGCGCCAGACGTTTGGGCGCGAGGTACATAGTAAAAATCACAATTTACGAAATATAAAGTAAGCTAGGCACTGAAAACTAAGCGCGAATCAAGATATATACATTTCCTACACTTCTATCTTTATCTAACCTCATTTATCTATCTATTTTCTATCTTATTTATTCATCTAAATTAAATAGTTTAATGCGTTTGTGGCATTTGTTGCCTAACCTCGTCATGGATTGATTTTTTGCTTGTTCACGATTCTTGTACTTCTGATCTAATGTTGATCTAATTTTTGTATTATATAAGAAAGCTAGGAAATGAAGGAATCAGACGAACTGTTAATAATTTTCTTAATGTTAATTAAAACATATTGATTTAATTTTTGTATTTTTTAAAAAAGTTAATAATTACATACTTATGAATATTAAAATTTGCTTTCTTTCGTATTACGTTTGCCAAACTCTTCCTTAAGTCCAATAAAGAACTACCAATAAAAGATTTCCACGCACTCGAGTTGAGAGATGTGGCCCCGCGTAGCGTAGTCGCTAACGCTCTCGCCTTCGGTGCGAGTGGTCCCGGGTTCGATTCCCGGTAGGGGCACTCGGTCGAAAAAGTGTAACAGGCTCTTTCAGGCCGGCCACCCTGAATGAGGTTTTCCTCATTCACACCAGGCAAATGCTGGGGTGGTACCTAATTTATAGGTCCAGGCCGCTTCCTTCCTTCCCCAATCCATTCTTCCTTCCCCAATCCTTTCTTCCTTCCCTTTCCCCGGATAGTGTGCCCCCTCAAATGTGACGGGCTAAATGGCCTTACATGCCGAGAGCCCAGAAATCTAAAAATCCTAATCGAGTTGAGGGAAAGCTGTTAATACAAGGTGTCTAAGACATTGAGTTTAGAAACTGTAGTATGCTGTATTTCTGGTATCACTTTTTTTTTTATTAACATTCCAATATAAAAATAAAAACTTAACACACTTTTTTTCGTCCCATTGTAAGCATTTAATCTGCACTAAAGAAAGTGGCGAAAGAAAAAAAAAGAACGATTTCAAAGTGAAAAATAATAGTTAAGTGTACATATATTGGTCATTTAGCCACTAGAAATGTGTTTGACATTCACACTTATTGCATAACTACAGTAGAAGTCCTGCTTTAAGTTTTTTAATGGAATAGGCTCACTATGTACGTAATGCAGTCAATCATATCTAGTCTGGTCTACTTACCTTTGGCTTGAAAAGTTATCAAATAAAAAGCATACTTAACTTTGGTTGAAACTTAAATTTATAAAATTTAATTGTTAATTCAGTTTTTAGAATTTTCAAATTCCAGTATTTCTAGTATGTAAAACAAAATCCAGTATAATTCAAGGGCTTCCACTACAGTAGACACCTTGTGATATCTTGATTCGAACTTACTACTCAGCGCCTAACATAATGACTTTTTAATTTAACTCGCGCCCAAACGTCTGGCGCCCAAATGGCTTCGCGCCCAAACGTCCAGTGTCCAAACGGCGGGGCCCAAACGTCCGCGCCCAAACGGCGGCGCCAAAACGTCACGTACCGTACGATTTGTCATTCCATTCAAAAATGTTTCTTGGTTAAAAAAAAAAAAAAAAAAAATCACAGATGCTAAAGAAAGTATTGTTCGTACAAGCTTCGAATCTATCTGTAACTAAAAATTAGTAACGAAATCTGAAAAACATGGGTAATAGCTACATGTTAATAATAACTTGTTACACTTTCGGCAAAATATCATAGAATCCTCGAACATATCATGAAAGGACATCTAATACCCAACTTAAATATAATTTTAAAATGAAAGTGCATCGTGTATATGACCAGTCAGCTTTTGCCTTCCTTTTTTCATTGCAAATTTGTGGATAACATTGTTTCCTTCGTCTAATTGAACGATTATTTTTAGCATAAACTAAAACAGTTAATTTTATATACATTTAAGTATAACTATTCTATCAGGCCTTGTTTCCATTTTGTACTGATACACAATAACACACTGAGCAAGGCTATGTGATAATATGTAAAAAAGCACTATCACGTAACAGTTTCAACACAATAACTGCGTCTTCATCAAACTTCCACTCCTTCTGGCTGCTTAGGAGTTGGTCATCACTTATATACTTTCCGAAGATCAACTTTTAATTAGGCTCCGCCCCTTCATTAAAAAGCAACACTTGTGTGGCTTTCACTTTTTAGCTGCACACGTGTCCAATTAAAAGTTTACTTTTTTTCACTGGGTATTTTTAATTTCTTCTTTAAGCAGAACCTTCTCCCACTATTTATCGAGAATCCTGCATTCCAATTCATCATCTTGTCTCTGCCTTCATAATCTCCCTGGTGTCCTTCCATTTACTCACCAAAGTTCTGTTCTCTACTTCTATGACCTCTGCTCCTTCCCACCCTATCCTGTGGTTTCTCTCTTTCTGATGCTTGTATATCGCATTGTTGTCCCTTTCAATCTTACATCATCCTGGTGTTGTTTTATCCTTTTTTTGCATTTTCTTTTTTGTTTCTCCTATGTAAATTTTTACAAGAGAATTCACAATAAAGGACATGAAAGTGTAGGAGGAAAAGTTCAGAAGAAAAGGAGAGATATTAAGAGAGAAAGGTAAAAGAATAGGCTGGAAACAAGAAGAGACAATAGACGAGAAAAGAGTAGTAATCATAGGAGATATTAAGATTACTGAAGAAGAGAAACAGTTTTTTTAAGTCTAGGATATAAATTCAGAGTAGCAAAAGAGGAGGTAGATAAGGAAGAAGCGGTTTATGGAATAGAGGAAGCACTTCAGGTAATAAAAGATGAAGAAGATAGGAACAGAATTCGGAGAAAACTAGTAAATAACAAATCAAGAAGACAGAGGTAATCTGACTGAAAGAGAAAATGGGAATGAAAAGGATAAGAACGAGAAAGGACATAGTAGTGGAACAGGTAGACAAAAGGGGGAGCTATAGTTGTGATGGATAAAGTATGGTATGAAGAAAATCTTGGAGATCTGAAAGACGAGACATATGAAGATGTGGCGGAAAAAGGACAAGAAGAAGAGATAAAGAAAAAAATTATAGAGGACTGCAAAAAGAAAGGGTTCAAGAGGTTAGTGAGAGAAGAAGGAAAGTTACCTAGGGTGAAAGGATTTCCAAAAATCCACAAAGAAATAGTGAAGTTGAGGCCGGTGCTTAACTGCAGGAATAATATGTTAGAACTGTTGGAGAAAAAGCTTAAGAGGATAGCCGAGGCAGTGATAGAAGGACAACAAAGTAGGAGAGTAAAGATTACGCAAGAGGTTAGGAGGATGATAGATAAATTAGGAAGAAATGAGAGCACAGTGCTATTTAGTTTGGATGTTAAGAGTATCTTCCCGAGCCTTAAGAGAGAAGAAATATTGAGAATAATAGAAGAGGAAATGGGTGAAAAGAGAATAGAAAATTGGGATAGTAAGAAGGTAAGAAAAAAAATTAGAGGCATTATGGGAGAATGGATACTGTATAATCAGAGACAGGATTGTTAAAATGAAGGAAGGATTTAATATAGGATCTTGTTTGAGTCCAGTACTATCAGATATAATAATGAATCGATGGGCGAAGGAGACGATAGAAAGAGGAGGAGAAAGACTGCTTCTTTTTTGCCGTTATGTCTACGACTGTTTAGGAGTATGGAAGGAAACAAAAAGACAGCTGGAAAAATTAATAAGGGACATGGAAGATAAAAAGAAAGGGATTAGACTAGAAAATGAAATAGAAGTAGACAAGGAGATAAACTATTTAGATATGAAAATAAAGAAGTCGGAAGGAGGAGAGTTTATTACATCCTGGTACCAAAAAGTGTGTGCAGCGGGAGTGTATTGCTACAAACAAAGTGATGTGGATGAGGGCACAAAGAATAATTTCATAAAAAGCATGGAAGAAAGAATAGGAGACCTAAACACAAATTAAGAACAGAGGAAAACAGACTTAAAGAAGTTCTGGACATAACTAAGGGGAAATGTATACAACGAAGAGGATAGGGTCACAAGAAACATAGCAAGAGAGAGAAAGAAGACAAGAACAGAAAATAATTTGGAATAGGAAGCCTAGGCAAAGAAACAGAAGATAAAGAGAATTCTTCGGAAAGCAGGAATTAGGACGTACAGGAAAGGAGGAAGCAGAATAATTGAACTAGTCAGAAGAACCAAGAGAAAAGCAATAGGGACAAAGATCAAAGGGGAGTAATATATAGAGTCGGATACGCGGAGTGTGCAAGAAAGGATTAAACAGCACCAGGATGATGTAAGATTGAAAAGGGACAACAATGCGATGTACAAGCACCAGAAAGAGACAAACCACAGGATAGGGTGGGAAGGAGCAGAGGTCATAGAAGTAGAGAACAGAACTTTGGTGTGAAAATGGAAGGAAACCAGGGAGATTATGAAGGCAGGAGACGAGGTGATGAATTGGAATGCAGGATTCTCGATAAATAGAGTGTGGCAGAAGATTCTGCTTAAGAAAGAAAGAGAAAAAATAATAAGGAAAATAAGAATAATTAGAGGACAGAATATATCCAGCTAAAAAAGTAAACTTTTAGTTGGACACGTGTGCAGCTAGAAGGTGAAAGTGAAAGCCACACAAGTGTTACTTTTTAATGAAGGGGCGGAGCCTAATTAAAATTTGTTCCCCGGAGATATATAAGTGATGATCAACTCCCAGGCAGCCAGAAGAGTGGAAGTCTGAGGAAGAGAGTTATTGTGTTGAAACTGTTACGTGATTTTTTTTTTTTAACGTATTATCACATAGCCTTGCTCAGTGTGTTATTGTGTATGAATACATTTAAGTATCTGTAAGTACAGATCATTCATTGAAATTATTCAATTTCAAGATATCATCGATTTGATGGTGCATGGCTACTCACAGAGAACACTTTTTGACATTTTAACTTCCATTAAATTTGCCAGCGGTTCCTTGCACAGTCAATATTTGGAGGCTTTCAGGAATTTAAACAGTAAAATAATTTTAAACAATCGTCACTATTAAATTTATCGTGGAAGAGTCTTTGTTGTTTTTACCGCCTGGTAAAAGATGATGGATATTTTGACCCCATCCTCAAGAAATAAAAAAAATATTAGTTTCACATCTTTTGTTGGAATTATGAGTGGCACATTTTAGAGGAAAATAGGTTCCTTTCCAGTTTTTATGTTGAAGGAAGCAGGTTATGTCTATGTCAGTTTCTACAGATGACAATTTTAGGAACTGATCAAGTTGATATACTCCAGAGATACCATCTATCATCGATCAGTAAATACAAGTATGGGTTTATTTTCAACACATCTACCACTGTGGCTCAGTGGTAGAGCGTTCAACTCACGTGCGTGAGGCCCTTGATTTGATCCCAGTGCACGTCAAGTGGGCTTAATGGTGACAAGCATCGTGTGCATGGGTTATTCCGTTTCCTCCCACTTTCTTCATATTACCATTCCATTCATTCACATCATTAACGTATTCTTTGTCCTACACGGCATAATGGTGGGATATAAAATTGAAAGATGTCATTTTTCAACACTAACATATGATTCCACCTTTTTATTCAAAAAGAAAAAAGAATGAAAGAAACCAGAAATGTTTTGGTACAAGCCAAGACAATATTTCTCGTGAATTGAGAAATATTCAGAATTTTTTTATTTAAACAGAGTACTAATTATATGCATGAAAAAATATACGACCGGACCGCGACTCGAATATTGGTCCGGGTTACCTTGCTGATTCTATAACTACTACGCCTCTCAGTCTAAGCAACCGAACATAATCAAAAATGGAAGCATTTGTGACTGTTCAGTGAGCGGACTGGCTAGCGTAGTGTTTGACACGGTGAGTTTGGGTTTGAGTCTTGTTCCAGACTACCCATTTCCTAAAATTAACTATATAATTTTGTAATGAAAAATATGAAGATGATGATAAATAGTAATTCGCAGTTATCACGCAAATCGCCTTAGAGCACTTTTCTGTTAATCATCGAGTGTTAATTGGTAGTTCAATTTCTTGAATGATAATGCTTAGAACAAGCGAAACAAAATTACGTAAATAGAACACTTCACTCCAGTTGCGTTCAATACGTGAAATTTTGTTGTGTGCTTTTCTCATATAGTAGACTTACTCATGACTCGTTAGTTTTAAACAAATGCAGATTGTATGAGATTTATCATACTTTACAATTCAATCGATGTTAATCGTATTGTCAGTAAGGTTATACATAATGCAAATGAAAGTAAGTGAAAACCATTATATGAAATAGCGAATATTGTTACCTGTGTGGTGCGCCGAGAATTATTTTCCCATTATATATTTCACAGACTTGTTTTTCTAATCGTCTGTAGCCGATTCAATTTAGAATGCTGTTTTATACTCATAGCGTTCAAAATTGATAAGAGTATATTATTTGAATTCAATGTTGGAATAAGTGATTTTAAAGTATTGGTAAGTAAATATAATCTTTTCATTTTGCAGATAATCCGAGTAGAGCAGGTGGATGCTGCTAAATGTAGAAGACCTCAAGTGAAGCAGTTCCACGATTCCAAGATATTTTTCCCTCTTCCGAAGAGGACACACGACAAATCCAGATTGCCCCGATTTTCTATGCGAAGACCCAGGACGTATTTCATGTAAATACAGAGGAACAGTCATATGGTTACGAATACGTTGTTGTACGGGGTTTGAAATAAAAGATCATTTGACATACATGTAGTTACTTTTTGTTAATTAGTATTACTCCATGAACATAGCTTACAAATATATAGGAACGAAGGAATTGCAAAGCGGAAATAAAACCTCACTATATTCGCTCTTTCCCATACATATTTTAATTTTTACTTTCACTTCTTAAATTTTAAATAAGGCAACCTGTCACACGACTACATTTATGGCGTCGCTGTTACTTTTTCTATGCCCATTTCGGAATTACTTCGTTCTCCACCATGTACGTTAATCTGTGGGGTTCATTATCCTCTTAAAGATGGGAAATCTTGAAACAGAACAAATGAAAATAACAGGAATGACCTTTAGCATTTGGGTAAAAAGGAAACTATTTTGCCCCGAGTTCTCACACACACAGAACAGAAACCGGCCAGTTTCATATATCCCGTTCCTATCACTGTGTTGTTGCCACTTAAGAGGGGGAGAAACGGAAAATCTGGTCAGCTTCTCTCTCCTTGCAGAAGTGAGGAAAAAAAAGGCATATATGAGACGATCACCGTTTTATTATTTATTTTAACATTTGGTATTTTTAAACCCAGTCAACACCCCTATTTCTTTTTCATTATAACAATTAGTTAAGAAGGAAAGATCTGAAAAAGTATAGTGGAACTGTTCACTGTAAGCAGCTAGCGCTCCACGAGAGAACAATATATATAAATATGTTTAAATTTTGGAATGTGTGTCTTAGTTAACTGTTATCACTCACAAGGAGACTTATGGAAGTGTCACTCACCTATTTGAATGAAACTGCATACCTGTAGAACACCGAAAAATAATCGATACGTACTTTTTTTTTTTTTTTTTTTTTTTTTCCGGCAATGGTGAAGATTTAAGGCTAGAAACCACCCTTTGAGTGTTAGGGGTGGTCTTCAAGCATAGACAGAAAGCATACTGCAAGCGGGGTAGGACAGCTGATTCAGAATCTAACGTCAGAATTACAAAATTTAAAATGGCGGATCCAATATAAAAAAGATTACAATTACAAAAAGTCTTCTGGTTTGAGATTCTCTGCACTTAGCCAAGAACAGTTATACTTGTCAGGGGTTACTACGAGAAGGTTGCAGACCTATTTGAAATCCCTTTATTTTAACGGAATGGTTTATTAAAGTGAAGTTCTACACCTCTCCCTATTTGCGGTGCTTATGTAAAAGTGTGTGATGCATAAACATTATTTACGCCGAGCTCACCTTATTACAGCAATAACTGTGACAAATCGCAAAATGCGGCACAATCTTCTTCCAAATAACTGTTTTTGTATCATCCATATCTAATAAGATTTACAAATTTGGGAGAAGAAAACTGATTATGAATCAGCGATTTGGATCTAAATTATATTATCACGGAGATGTAAATTTGTTATAGTTGTAGAGAACAATATCAGTAAAATGTACGAACACATCAAGAGGTTGAACCCTACCAGTTGTTAGTGCCGAATGGTTTGTATTTTGAGGAACTCTTTTGTTCGTAAAATAGGTTGAAAAGTTGATGAATTGTGACCACTTCACGAATTCAATAACAAAATGGACTTTGCATTAGGCGCTGGGAGATAAACCTCTGGAAACCATCTCACAAGACCTGATGTTAATTTTCCTGAATTTGATGCTTTCACAAGGACATTTTCAGATTAAAAGATGTTGTTTTGGACTCCAGGGCCAAATGTTCCATTCTTCTACAAAATAATTAACAACGGTGATAACACCATTTCCAGAAATTAAAGGGGCTGTATGGTGTAGCTGTGAGTTATTAGATTTATTGATTGTGCCACACTTTCTACTCTCTCTCTCTGTAAACACTATAGTGAGAGGGGTAGAGACTCGCTTTAATCAAGCATCCCATTAAAATGAGTACAGAAAGGAGTTTCAAATTGGTCTACAGAAAATTTCAAACCCGAAGACATTTTGTAATTGTAATCATTATATTGGATCTGCCATTTTGAATTTTGTAATTTTGACGTCAGATTCTGAATCAGCTGTCCTACAATCCCTCTGGCAGTATGTTTTCTTCTAAATTAAATGGTTGTTTTCGGTCGATGCTTAGAGACCACCCTTAACGTTCAAAGGGTGGTTTCCACCCTTAAATCTTCACCATTGCCGAAACAAAAAAATACGTGTCGATTAATTTTAGAACTTCTACAAGTGTGCAAAGTTTCATTCAAATCGGTGAGTGACACTTCCGTAAGTCTCCTTGTCAGAAGAACTCGATCATAAGTTTAAATAACCAGTTACAAAGAATGTAGAAGCCCGTTCTTTCCACAGTCTTCGAAGAGTACACTCTTTGGTATTCTTCCTGACCTACTCCCCCCCCCAACATACACATAGTAACAAAAGTTATGTTCGTGAAGAGCAAAACTGACCCAGAGGAATTCCAGAAAGATAGGTGATGGAAAGCTCTTTCGCCATCCCTGTTGAGAGAATCAATGTTATATACCGTACATAGGCACACGATTGAATCACTTTTCATTAAATATCTATATATGTAGATATATATATATATATATATATATAACGTTGCATGATGATCAGTGAACTAAATTTGTAGTTGTGTACAGATGGTCAAGTGATCAACTGTATTACAAGTAAGATAGATTTGAAATTTTATTATTATTATTATTATTATTATTATTATTATGTAAAAAGGTGGTTTAGTTTAAAGGATGACGTTGGTGCTAGTATCTAGCAGCTAGTAGAACTCCAGCAAAGTGTATGCTAGAGCATTCCTGTAGCAGAGACTTCAAGTGTGGTAGAAACAGCAAAACCAAGGACATAGCATAACGATGTGTGAACAGTACATCAAAACTAGACAGAATTAAAAATATCGTCATAGTGCATGGACTAGTATATTCAAAATCAAAATTTGGTTTTAAAAGAAGTTTTTATATTGTAGTCGCTTTAATATAGTGTATTACTTACCGTAGTTGTCCGTCATTGAGTAATATTACAGATTTACAACACCGTTATTTCGGAATACTTGATGCTAAACCACAATTATGGGTTCATTACTGGCTCGTCAGCTGTGAATGTGAGTGCAAGAGTCATTTGTTTCTTGTTCAGGCTTTTCTTCTAGGCGTTTCTAATATAGACGCTCTTTGTCAAATGAAGGCCATGGATTCGAGTTTCCGCAAGACTGAGAGAGGGCCCAGGGACGGAGCATCTCTGGGATACCAACTACTTCCCCAACAAACTACGAAGGTTGAAGGTTGTGCGTTACACTGGAGTTTACCTTAATCAGTAGGTTACCATTCTCCAAATGATAGAGATTGCGCCTTCTGAATGTCACCTCACAACCATAAATAGGAAAGAGTAACATAGATCAGAAAGTTGACAATGAAGATGGTGTGGAAATGAAGGCTCTAATGGGACAATGGACCGGACGTATTGTAAGGAGGAGAGATGATAGGTGAACACAGGTAATCGTTGAATGAATATCAAAAGATGAGAGAGAAGCATGTGTGTCTCATACATGGAAGGTGGTGTGACGAAATAAGGAAGGACTCCTATTGCACCGTCAAATGGAAGATCTCTGAGATAGATGGTTATGGGGAAGAATTGATATCTTCGAGCAGAATTGACACCGGTTGATACATCAGAGGAAAAGAAATAGGAATAAAAGAAAAGCTGGATACCTTACTAAAATTCAGCCATGTGATAGAAGTGCCAGGTTAAAAAAGTTGTTTAGTGGAGGAATCACAAGGTTCTTAGGGGTGGGATCAATTTTCCTCCCCCCTCCAAGGAAAAGTGGCTTAGTGAAGGGTAAAATCGAAAGCAACTATTTTTTCAGTAAACGATTTAACAATTTTGTTTGTATATTTTGTTAAGAACTCTGCAATGCACTGTGAGTAATTTGTCTTAGAGAAATCCAGAAGGGATTGTTTGTAAGTATGACTAATTTGCTAATGTTTCAGAAACTATTTCATTAACCTCCTGAAATAGTGACGTTTATACTCATCAAAAAAAAAAACTGACATGAAATTTCAATTCAAATGAATTTTCTGAGCTCCTTCGTGACTAAGCGGTTAGCATGCTCGACTTTGGCGCGGGAGACCCGGGTTCGATTCCCGGCGGGAGCTCGTGGTTCGAATTCCACGTTAATCAGTAGGTCCACGTCTCATATAGCCTCGCTGCTGAACGGGACGTAAAACTCAAAAATCAATCAATCAATCAAATGAATTTTTTAATGGAATATTTCATGAAGGAATCAATGTGTACAGCATTTTCATCTGTAGTAGAATTTGTCCTTCCTCTTCTCCGGACCAACGCCGCAGTGAAGCTTTTTTGAATTATACAGTTACCAATTCCGGTTATCTACACTCGCTTTCATTTTATAAGGGGTGGTAAGGAAGTGTTGACTCACCGTGTATTTTTGCTGCGACAAAAAAGTTCGTCTGTATGATGGAGGTGTCCATTAAGAGAGATTTCACAGTCTCTTCTGAATCACTGCACAGAACAGCTATTTTAAAATATGCTATAAGTTGAGATTTGTAAATTTTTCATTTTTATTAGTATTGCAAAACCAGACATCCGTGAAATAGACTAAAATAACAGTGCGATTTTCAGAAATGCAGTTATGTTAACAGGAAATCATATATCACTTTACATTGAACTTTCAATGAGTGAGTTCCAGTTGTTCGTACGCTAATGGAGCCGCCGTTGCTGAATTTTTCCGAAGTTGATTAGATCAGTAGTTGATTATCTCGCTTGGTTTATGCTAAATAGTAATGGTTTTAGTATCGCACATCTTAATTGACGGGAAGTAAAAATATAAAATACTTGTAGACAACTAAATTTATATCAAAATCGTGAGTCAAGTGGGAAACTGCTTAAATTAAAAGGTAGCAGGTTCAAATTTTTACTTCTACTAGTACAACCTACATACCAGAAGTACTTCCTACAAATATACACTGCAGTCCTTAGCTACGGCTTAATTTTTATAGGAATATTCCGCTTTAAGAATATATTTACTAATTGTAGTCTCCCTCATCTCCACGTGTTCCTTCCATCATATTACTCAGGATACAAGTTTTCTTCAGCCTGTCTCAGACGGGACTGAAGTAAGGATGCGATTTACGACCTTGCTTAACGATCGTGTGAGAAGTGACTTGTCCTTACTCCAGGTTGAAATTTCTTGCTGTCCTTATTTGGATCCTGACATGGAAGAAATAGAGGTAGTTTCTATTTTCTCGTGGAACTGCATACAACTACCAATCAGAAAAGAGTAGCGTCTGACAACAATCAAGTTTATTTCTCGCTGTCATTTCAAAACGGCTACTTGGACAAGAGAAGCATCAATCGTATTAATAGATTCATACAAAAAATGATTTTTGTGTAACGTGAAGCACGGTTTATATTTAAAAAAAAGAAAAAAACTGCCAGAATAGAGGCCTTAGAGAAGATATGCAGTGCCGCCCGAACACCGCAGATGTGAACAAATGTAATTACATCTTTCAAAAGATTAGAAATAAATGATTTAAGTATATTGTGCAAAAAAGGAACAATGAGAGTTAATTGCCATCAGTGCTATGTAGCCTTCGTACGATTTTAGGGAACAGTTCTAGGATGCTGGCGCAATACAAAAAGTTCGGGTGTAGTGCATGAGAGGCCCCCGGCGCGGTATAAGTGTACTTTATTGGGTATGTGGAAAGAGAGCTGAGCGGATACCCTCAGGACCTAAACTATAAATTTGCTCTTTCTCTTCTATTTTAGCTTTCCGTGCCTGATAACTGTCTTCATTTACATACTTGACCAAATTGTTCGATTTTCATTCTTCAATGTGGTTGATGCAAGGATCTACAAACATTTATTCAGCTGATACAGACTCCCTCATGCTCGTATCTTGCTTCCGAATTTTCGGAGTTAACTAATTCCTGTAACGTGTGAAATTCTGAATAGTCCATTCTGTAGAATTTTTTTGTAGGAACGAGGATCTTCTGCAAGTAGTTCATTATTCACGATTGAAAATACGTTGCTTTCCTGAACATTATTGCGGCGAAGATTCCACCATTCCCTGGCCCAGCAGTTTTGTGTGTGTGTGTGCCAACAACAGAGGAGATATCGCTGCTATGGCTATTTCATCCTCTTCGGATGAACTCATATTGCGAAATAGAAAAACAATAATATTTACGATTACGACAGCTGATTGCCGTCTACGTAACACATTCTTCAAATGTTTTTCGTCTGCTTAATACAACATCCACGGGAGGCTCTACTGGTAAAAACTACCTAGTTTTAAGGATCGTCTGAGACCCTTACATCACCTCAGGATAAAAGAAATTGCATGGAAGTTTGAATTAACCAACAATGTCAAATTGTAACCCGGGTTGAGGCCTCAGTTGAGGTTCATGTGAGAAGGGCTTTCAACAATATCCAAGCTCCAAACATCTTTTTAATTATCTCTTAATTGTATGTATGTATTGTTAATGTTCCTCAATCGTTTGTCATTCCACATAGCTAAGAATAATTTCTCCATTCTTCTTAACATACAAATTTCTGAAAATCGAGTTATTTTCGTTGCAATGTAAGTTTAAAACTCAACATTTGATAAGTCATTTTTGTGACTTCATTCAGCGATATTAAATATACTTTCCATCAGCATTATAATCATCTTAAAATGGAATCTTTCACTGTTTCTATCATTGCTTTCTGTTTCGTGTATATTTTTGATTATGTAACTATCCATCACGACTCTGGAAATCACTAAAGGAATAATTAATACTTCCGACCAGAGTATATACACTTATTTAATGAAATTAAAATACAATGTAACGGTTTCTATGGTGCTTATATATAGACGGGACAAGTAGAAGACCAAAACTAACGGCAAGTTACTGGTCGTCAACAACGTACCACTTACTTTCTTCGTCTATAGAGTTACTTGCGGACAGTAAACTCAAACATGTTTGATTTTACTAGCGCGCAATCGGCAAGTAGTGCGTCACATTACTGGCGGCCAGAACTGTCTTGTCAAAACATTGCCTTTGTAGCCAGTAGACGGTTGTCGCCAATCGTGAAATCTTGTAATTAAACATGTCTGGATGTTCCTGAGAAAAAGTTGTCAAGAAGGGGAGTGATGACATTATTACCTTTTTGGACATATTTCAAAACCACAAATTGTTATGGAACGTGCAACATGAGGAGTACACTGACAAGTTTAAACGTGAAAGTGCGCTGAAAAAGTCACGAGAAGACATTTTACAAGATAATGTTGCGGTAACTGATATTTTTTTGCGATCAAAAATTAAACCCATAAGATACACTAACTGGCCGCCAGTAAAACTCCTTTACTTGAGGCAAGCACTTACCCAATGTATAGGCATACTTGCTGGGAAAATGAGGGAGTGGCCAGTTCCGGCCGCCACTACTTGCCCCGTCTATAAGCACCTTTATCTACATCAGACACTAACTGCAGTTAATGTCTGATGAAGATAACATTAAGTTATCGAAACCGTTACGCTGTATTTTCGTTTTAATAAATAAGTGTATATACTCTGAACTAATCACTTTTTTCTACTTTCTTACTTCATATTTCTACAACATTATTCCAACCAACATTACTTTCGTCTTTTTGGTATTTACTTTCAGTTTTTTCTGCGATCAAATGTACGAACCCTTGTTCTTTCTCCACCTGAAGCAACCTCTTCCCTGCTCAAACACTTCTTCATTATTGCTCTAAATTGATATGGAATGATGTAGATGATACGCAATATTTTTTTAGCACACTTTCAAATTCCACATCATTGTTTTGTCATTGTCTGTTTTATTCCACTCCTTTGGTACCACCATCAAAATTACATAGCCTTTCATACTTCAGTGAACATTATATATATATCCTTCTGTTTGCCTAGAATAACCTTTCACCTATTAAACGATGCAAGCGTATTGATGTAATTGGTAATAGATGCTATAGGATACATGATGAATAACTCAAATGAATTAGTCATCATTGCATTGTATCACGAAGTCGTTTTTAACTAAACAGCGTCAGTGTGCGCTGACACCTTTATCGATGACTTCTCTAAATTACTGAACTGGACATACGTGTAAAAGTTCCTAGAAACTGAATTACTATTATCTAAAAATGGAATCCAAATTTACTTAAGGAAAGACAGAAAGTTAAAATCAGCGATAAGCTTATAGTCCATTGTCCAAGGAGTCGAGATCGTTACAGTTTTAAATTGTAATAAGTGAATTGTAGATACCAGGACTTCATCCCAATTTTATTATAGGAAGAATAAGCAATTAAGTCTTATCGCTAATCTCACTCCTACTCTTGAATTTTGACGAAAAACTTAGAGAAAGTAAGCCAGTTAGTTGTTTTCAATTCGATATATCCAAATATCTAGAGTCAACATTAACAAACCAAAACCATATCCACGGAGAAATTAAATGTTGACTGAAAGCAGGGAGATCGTGTTCTATGAATTTTATCGAAGAATTTGAAGTTTCAAATATATAAAACTAATTATACCTGTTGTACCGTATGATTGCGAAACATCGTCGCTTACTCTAAGGGAAGAACGCAAACTGAAAGTATTTGAGAATAAAATCCTGAGAAGAATATTTGGAGCCAATAGAGATTGGGATGTGGAATGGCAGAAATTTCATAGCGAGGAACTGCATAATCGTATACCTTTTTCCTAACTACTAGTTTAGGAGCCTCAGGAGGGCAATTCAAGTAGCCAGAATGGAAGAAAGGTTTTTAAAATTTTAAGTGGAAACCCATTCGGAAAAAAAGACTATTAGAAGACGTACAGTTAATGAACATTGAAACTGAAACATCCGGTAGAAAGCCATAATTTATATTTAGTAAGGCGTTTGGGCGCTTTTGGTGGCCAGTAGAGCAGCAACACGACTTGGGAAGGATTGATAGAAAATCTGCACCAGCTATTCCTCTTGAAGCGCAGTGACAAGTTCAGCACGTACACGTGGTGGAGTGAAACATTTCCTCACTTGATCTTCTAACAAACCCCATACAGGCTCAATAATGAGATCGGTGATTGAGCGGGCCATGACAGATATTCAACCTCACTGTCATGCTCATCGAACCACTCTCTGACAAGTTTAGCACTGTGTATGGAGAAGTTATCATCCTTGAACTCTGCACCACCGTCCGGGAAGAGTATTCGAACCATAGGGTGTAAATGGTCCTATAGTTCTTGGCAATGACGACCCTCTAGGACAATTAGGGGCCTAAAGTTTGCCACGATATTACACCCTAAACAACCACGGATCCGCCTCTATGTTTGACTGTGGGTACCAAGTAGTCTGGGTTGTATGCATCAGAGGGACTTCTCCAGACGAATACTCCCTGTTGTTTGGAAAACGGTGAAGCTGGACTCATCCGAGAATATGATACATTTAGGTTATCCTACGTCCAGGTTTTATGCTTCTGGCACCACTGAACCTGCTTTGCAGCATTTGTGCTACTGAAGAAAGGCTTCGGGTTTCCCTTTCTCCTCGAGGTACGCGCAACTTCCTCTATTGTTTTCGAACTTTACTTCGATGTACAATAGGTGGTGTTTCATCTGCAGTATTCCGTTCTTTACTTAAATTGTGCAGTAATGCTGAGGCGAGGGCTAAAGCAGGTCTGTCGGACACTCGGTACTTATCATATGTTCTAGCAAAGTTGCAAGATTGAATCTCGTTTGGGGCGTCGATGATCTTAACGGCAACGGTTCATATGCACCACGTAATTCTGCTAAAGAAATATCTATGTTAACTGGTCTTCCACGAATGGTTCATAATTTTGGAACGAAAAAGCTTCACCAGAAGTTTTTTTTATGATTCCCTATTGGTTGCGAATTTGTTCTGTTCAGATTTGACAGTTCATGCTGCTTTCATAACTAAATCATTCATCTTCCTTACAGCTCTGTTCTGAAGTTGCTGGATAATTTGAAAGTCAACATTACCAATGATCTCTTAAATCTGATATGTTAAAAATTATCATTCTTCTGCAGATACTTTCCATGATTCCTCACAGCAAAATTCATTTGTAGTCAGCAATATCAAAGGGCACCTTCGCTTTTTCTTTAAAATTTTGAACTTTATTTTGAAAGTTGACTCTCTCTTTGCAGCTGGCGTAAGACTTCAAAAGGTTAAGAAGCTTCTTCCACTGTCTCTCTACCAAGGTAATTATTCTGACACGATGAAGAACAGGAATTGACGCTTTGCTCTAAATATTTTCGAGTTTAGCAATTTTAAAATTAATATAAGTTTCCCCGATTTTATATTGTCCTTTACATATATTCTTTTTCTCAAGCCTAATCCAATTATACAGTAATATCTCAATACAACTTCTCTTGTGGTCAGAACAGAGCTCGTTTGGACTATCAGTAATACGACAGTTAACTTGATTTATTGTTTGTGCCATTGTAAAGCCCGGAACAGCGAATTCAATTAAGTAAACATTGAAGACTTGTCAACACCATACAAACAGTTGAAGAGCTCAATTCCAAAAGAGCGTAAGTCAAAAAAGTAAGTTTTTCAGGAGACGATATTTTGTGTGCGTTTCCATCATTCTGTTTCCGTAAAAGAAAAGTAATCTACCTAAAAGAAAATTGTAATTGCCTATGTTTCGTAAGATAATGGTGAAATTATCATCTATACCAAGAATTTTATAAGTGTTTGTAGGCATGAGTCAGAAAATAACTTCAGAGAATATAGTTGAGTAAGGTTATTCTGGAAAACAACGCAGTTTTCTTTTGCCTACAACTAATTTGATTTATGTAGTTTGGGCATGGAAACCTGTTCAATATACCAATATGCTGAAAAGGAACTTAATAGAACCAATATCTCAAAACTGACAAAAATTGGCTTAGGCTCTTTTGGAATCCACCCCTTCAATTCTCTGCTGAACTCAATAAACACTTCGCATTGCAGTAAACCAATCTGACGTGTGAACAGCTTGGTCTTAACATCGTTTTAAAAAACAATCAAATATGGATCACGGTGTTCGATTTCATTGATGCATTCTCGAAAAGCTATGAACAAAAACATCGAATTATGGGCTAGGAATTGAACTTACAGCAAAAGGAACAAAGATTCTGTTTCTTGACTAAAGAGCTCCCTCGTATGGTTAGCGTACGGATCTTCGGGGCAGTATGCCCGGGTGCGATTCCCTGCGAGATCTCATTTCGTTCGGGTCCCATGTTAAGCTGCAGGTCTACATCTCATCTAACCTCGATAGTGAAAGGGATGTTGAACTCTAATCCAACTAACTTATTCTTGACTAAGACCGTCTGCCATTTTTTGACATGTGAAAATGAATTATATAATTTTCAAATTTACCACGAAAATTGTAAATTTTAAGGCCCTTGTGGGAAATAAAGATGAAGTTCGAAAATTATGAATGAAAAAAAAAAAGTCACTGATGTCTTACTGGTTAATAGACAACTTACGGCACGTAGTTCGATTTCATTTGTCAAAGGGACAGACTTTGAAAATTATCGATGTTTTCTATCAATTTTAAATTTTATCATAAAGATTGCAAACTTTAAGGCCTTTGCGGGGAATGAAGATGAAGTCTGAAAATTATTTAAAAGATCAGGGGTCTTACACTAGTCAATATAAACTTTTGACACTTAGTGTGAGATCGTTGGATGACTTTTTTTTTTCCGCTCCGCACTAGTCTTCTGAGAGTTCTGGTAAGTGAGAACGTGACTTTCGTGCCGTAGTTTTTCGTAGATCACAACTATTTCCACACATTCATGTAACAATAAATAAATTAGAGGAGTACTATAAAGTTAGTGGAAATTATGCACCGTGCTCGTGTGAGAGGGGAAGAGCGCTCTTCTATATTTAAAGTTTTGTTAGGCAGTTGCATATTCTCATTAGGATATCACACGTGGGAAATGAGTACAACGAATCGTTTGTTTCATACGTGTTTAAACTCTAATTACAACATTACAAGTACAATTACGATTATGAAGTCCAGAAACACATACCAATGGCATCTAGAATCCTTCGAATTAGTTATTCAAAGAATCCATTACACACTGCCAACGATGTGGAAGGCCTCCACAAATGAAGCTTCTGATTTAACGCCGCCTCGTTTTGCTATGAGATTGAAATTGTAAGGTGATAAGTATGGTGAATACGGTGGATGCTTGAGTACTTCCCATTTCCATCGCGAGAGATTCTGCAGACATGCTGTTACGGTGGCATCGTGATTCTGTTATCTACTTGAATTTTCGGGAGACTACTTCAAAGGAATTTAGATGCCTTCTGGGCTTTACGCATAACTGTAATTGTAATGATTTGTAATGTAATTCGAGGTAAAAATACATATGAAATGGAAAATTCGTTGTACTCGTTTTTCTCGGTGCTATACCCTGATGGGGATATGTATGTGCATTTAACTCTTTACATGTAACGGTTCACGCGTGTACTATCTTCCATTTGCATTTTTTAGAATTTCTCGCTTCTTTCCAATTTTCGTAAAAGCAAATACAAGGTAGCCAAAAAAGTTCTTGCCGTTCTAGAGCAGTAATAAACAAACAGCAAGATAGTACGCAGTACGTACCTTTAGGTTTCGAAGTAATCTCCATCACCATCCAACATCTGTTGCCAACGTTCATGTAGCTGCACAATATGTTGGTGATAAAACTTGGCAGTCGTGAATGCAAAGAAGTCTGTGTGCGCGTTCCACAAGTCTCATTTGCGAAGGATCTCCCATAGAGGTGGCTGTCGAGGAAATGAAACAGGTGGCAATCTGTTGGCGCAAGGTGCATATGGTGCATGACATGGCGTCTTCCTGCAAAGTTGTTGAAGGGTCTCCCACGTTTTTTTTTTTTTTTTTTTTTTTTACTACATGTGGTTTGGCATTGTTATGCAGGAACAACACATCCTTTGCAACTGCTGAGAGTATAGATCAGCAGCGATGATCTGACTAAATGAAAGTAGCTCGTAATGCACCACTTGCCCATAATTCTACCATACAGAGAGCACAACCTTTCGTGGCTGCAGAGATGGTCTTGAAGTGCGAGGAATAGCGTCACATAGCAATAACTGATGTCTAGTACGCTTGTGTCATAGAGGACCGACTTTTCGTCACCAGTGTGGAAGCGATCAAACATGGATGTGTTCAGGTGTTAAATGAAGCAAGGAGAAACAAGCTATCACTCGTTGTTCCTTGTTGGCTGCCGACAATGTGTGGTGTACCACTTCCTTAACTTTTATGACTTCCCTATCCCATGCAGATACAATTTTGGACTGTTTCAGCGGAAACATGGAACTTGCAAGTTCATCACACGTTATACCACTGCCCTTCTAGATGGCTGCTTTCAGGGCTTCGTCATTCAACACATGTGGTCGTCCACTGCGACGGTTATCTGAAAGGCTCACATCCCCCCCAATAGAATTTCTGGAACAAATGCCTGGCGGTGCGTTGGTTCACGGCATTCTCCCCAAATACCTGGCATATGCGGCGACTTGATGCAGCAGCTAACCGGCGCACTTTAAAACATACACACACCTACACGAATAAGTTGCTTCGATCCCTCCATCTCTCTTCTGACTGCTGTGTGTTAGCAACGTGTCTGTATTATTGAAGGTCGGTCGTCAGACTAACTCCCAATCGCTTGGCAGGTACGTGCGTCATTTCATTTCTTCTCTGAGCGCACGAGTAATGGAACGTCAAAAACAAGAACTTTTTTAGTTACCTTGTAGTTGCCATGACTTTTGCGGCAACCTTCTTATTGCTTAGAATGCTCTTCTCTGCAAGCAAAACCGAAAAGCATTTTCCTTCTGGGTTGTGTCTTAAAGTATCGATTAGTGTATTGAAGTAATTAGTTGTTTTCTTTTAGTTTGCAATGCCCTCTAATGATGACAGGATATTCAAGTGAATTTTTTTTTTCAAATCAAATTATCGAAACAACAGAGAAAACATAAAAAGGTTATATTCTCAAATAAACTGAAATAATTATAATGACGAATTTATTGTGAAAAGATCCACTTACACAGAAGATATTCAATCCCTAGGCTTTAGCCCGAGGACGCCTTGCTGATCCCAGATATTAAATAATAAACAACATATAGTTATTACCAACACTGACATATCTGAACTAAGTATTTCGAAAGCCCAGTTTGTGATACTTCAGGTTCTCGTAAAATTCATCTCATCAATATACATTAAGTACCACAGACTGGAATTCACAATAGCTTAAGTGATTATTTTCTTGTTAACCAAATATATTTTTATATCTTTTAACTTCTATTGATTGCAATATGTTTTAAGTTTCTCAGTCTTCTGTCTCTATATATATTATATATATCTGGAACAGTGCATTATTAAGCCTTGAGAAGTATTATGCAGAGGGGCGCACATGCAGTGTAGTTTACGTTTAGTTTTAAAAATCAGTTTGCAGATGACACATGAAGGCAGTTTTATATGTATGTATTTATAGTTTCTCAAACATTAAGAAGATATTAAGTGCACAAAGATATACAATCTACAGCACCACGTTGTATAGTTTTCCTTTCCATGAATTCATTCATTTTAAAAACTACACTTGGGCCTTCTTTTGCATATCACTCCTCCAGACGAAATTCTCGTACGATTGAATTCGCATCGAACAGCCAAATGGGAGGTAAGAAATCCCTATGTTATCCATCAACGATTGTTGTGTTATTCAGGCAGTCTCCCTATATGCACGGATAGAGGAAGAGCAAGCGAAAATTAAAATTACTTACATACAAAGATTGTTATAATAAATAGATACTATACTCAAGATGACGTATTGTGCTGCACTTTTGTTTGTATAAACGAAGTTCTATCAATCGGATTTAAAGTACAATCTTATTGCAAAAAATTCTTGGCCACTCAACTCTGAAGAACAATCTTCTTCGACTGTTTAACATCTTTATTTCAGCACAAAATTGTACTACATACCGTTGTAAAACTCTTTCAAACAGAGATGGGTGGCCACGACTAAGACTGGATAAGAGAGTTAATAATATATCCTACTTTTCTCTCTCTCAAAAGCTTCGGAATAGATGGCTGTTGTTGTTGTTGTTCTGTTTAATGTAACTTTGAAAAATAAATTTTTCTGAAATTACTTATTTTTTCAAACTTATTGACTATCGACTGTTGCTGGCAAGTGTACAACCATGATAAACTGCAACTCCCATGTTTCAAACATTATATGGTTCCCCTATATTCTTCTTCAATATGAATCCTTAATTATATCAAAGCATCAAAGAGTAAGTACAAAGCTTTCAGAAGAACGTTGTTTTCTTTTTCTTTCTTTCTTAACGTAAAGTAAAGTGTAAATAGTTTTGAACATTATTATATTAAATTTTCTGTTTTAAAAAATAATAAAAGTTTATTTCCTTAACTATACTCTCATGATTTTGCAGTTTAGTTTAACAAAAAAGGCTTTCCTCACCGGGAATTGAATCTAAGACAACGTGAAATGAAGGTAAGCTAGTGATCATTTGACTCATCGCAAAAACACTTTAGTTGTACAATTAGGAAAAAGGAAAACAACTGAATATCATTCCAAGTAGAAGTGTTCCGCTGATATAATTTTGTCGCAGTTATCCATGAGAACATTTAGTGCTATATATTCATATCAGAGGTAATTTTGACCATGACTATTATTTTTGATCATCACTCAACAGTGGATCCCGTCTCATATATTCTCGGTACTGAGAAAGAGACATTGAATCAACCAATCTATAGTATTTAAAGGCACAACTACCTTTAAATAAAATCTGCATAATACTTTGAAGTATACCAGTGAAGTAGTTTTAAAAGCATATTCCTCTTCTTAAGATATAGAACACTTCACCCATTTGAGATGGTTGTTACTTGATATTGACTTGTGTGTGTGTGTGACCAGCTGTTAGATCAGGACAGTTCGCCCGAACTGAAATCAATTCTTCCCATCCGTTACTGAAGGCAATAAGTTACACGATTACACTACGACAGCCGAACTTTTACAAAACTACATAAATTGTTGAACAGTATTTTGCTCGAGGATTTCAACAGGCTATAAAATATTTAGACTTTCATGACATTATTTCAACCAGTTTATGAGGACATGCGAATAGTCAATGAAATCCATACCTAAGGGCCATCGACCAAAAAATATTACTATTTTCAGCTCATTAATGTAAAATTTTGAATTTGCTATACCATAAAAGTTTAAATCCGACAAAGAACTCAGAAGAATGTAAATCTATAATTTTTGCTACTATTTAAGTACAATTCCTTGATTCTGCCATGTATTTGTAGTCATGTTAAGTAATTATAATCGAAATGTAATTTCTAAAAGATCTGCTGTTTTGCCTGTCTCAAAATTTTATTACGCGTATTATTTCCTTTAAATAGAGGTTATAATACAAGATGCGATGGCCTGATTTTACTACTAAACTGCGTAATAGCGCCAACACTAATGGACATAATATTTTGTTGTAGTTTTGAAACAAACTTCAACCTGAGTTGTGTATTTACTTCAATTTGTTTTAATTTCAGATGAAACCAGACTTGTAATTGAGAATGAATCGAATATATATTATGCTTGTAATTTTTTTTAGAGTAATGAAATCTTAGAGCATAAATGAAGATTAAAATGTTTCACAGCTAAACTTTACCATCCTTCACTTCACTTTACTAGCTGTATTGCAAACAGAGATCATGCATTAATAACCTGACTTAAGCAGTTTGCATTATTTTAACCGAACATATTTACTAAACTAGAACTTTACCAAACTAATGTGGATTATAAACGCTTTTGCCAATAGTAACCAACACAACTAACAATTAAATAAATTACAGATCTGAGTAATTTCCCAAGATTATGCCACTATTCGTAATATGTAAAATATTTGAAAATGCTTGGGTGTGGAAAACAAATGACGTGAGCATAAGTTATATTTCTCATAAAAAGAAATTACTGGTTTTCGCAAATTTCATAGTAATCTAAAAAAGTGTGTGTTATTCGTATTCGGTTTGTTCGTTATTCGTACACTTACCAGCAAAAGTGGGTATATACGCTGCACATATCCTTTTATCAATAAGTTTATAAATTTTAATTAAATTTTACTTTGACGTCGAAAGAACTTACTAAAATCCATATTCCAATTGGGCAATCCGTTATTGACAAAAGAACACAACATGTGTTTACTTATTTTTGCTGGTGACTGAAAGACTATTTTGTGTGTTGGATACAGAACTGTTGTGTGTGCTATTTAAGATTGAAGAAGCTGAAAAAGCTGTCACGAACAAATCTAATGAAATCCTCAGTTTAAATAAACGAAAAATATCTGAATTTTACCATCCTGTAAGAGTTTGACAATTATGGAACTATAATGCATTAACTAGTCTCTTTATATATATCAAACTATGTTATTTTTCTTCAGTTTCGCAATAGATTGCACGTCAAAATAGCAATGGCACAACGACCAATAACAGTTGCGTAAAATACATCACCGTAAGTGTTAACAGTGTTGATATATTGTACATCGCTTTTATGTCGTGACACTTTCGTGATAATTCCGTTTTCTTTCCATACGATACATGCAAAGAACAGCTATCCCCTTGGTTGGTGTTCTGCTTTCGCTGCAGATCTAAGTCCGAATCCCGGGCAGAAGTTGTAGGTCCACACCTAGCAATACCTCAATTCTGAGGACATAATAAACTTAAACGAACCTAACAAGACACAAACTATAAATAAATAATGTCCAAATCATTCCATTGGGTGTATATTATATATTGCGCTTCTTTCATAAAGCCCAGAACAGTCAGTATATAAGTTTACGTTTCAGCGAAGTTCCCTTTGATGTGAAGAGAACGTAATTCTGCACTACAATTGGTAAATTTGTTTGGAATTTACTGACATTAGCATTAGGATCATATATTACTTCTACCTACAAGTCGAACCGAATTCCCGAATTATAACAGGAAAGAAAAAAAAATGGCACTTCTTGCTTGTGCAACCAAATACACACACTAATGTATAGATGGAAAGATACTACTCAGTATTCACTCGTCAATCTTAATTGTTGCTCTTCACTGGTGTATTTCAACGTCCCCTCATACTCAGTCTTACCCTTATAATTCTTGTCTGATTGATAAATTGTTTTAATATTGATAAACCCCGAATTACTTGGATTTGGATTCAACAATTCAAATTACGTGTTTTTTTTCCAAAATCACCATTACTTTCGCACTTTATGATTATTTCTACCAGTCAATGTTCAATATATATATATATTTGGTAAGACTGTTTTTAGATCAGTGATGAATAAGCAGAACATTTGCTCCCATTGCAATTATTTTGGCGTTTTCAATCAATGTTGCTAGCTTTTCCAGTATGTGCAATTGTTTTCAGTTTTCTGAGAACCAACTATATATTAATTCCTAAATGATTTGATAGGATACATTTTAACGACTGAACTAAAATTGTACTCACCAAAAACACCCAGACTGCAAATCTCATAGTGAACGTTTCATCAAAATTAACGTTGCTACACGAGCTACATCACTGTTATTAACTATTACCCTATACAGTTACTTGTGCCTTTATGGTGAGTCCTAAACTTTTAAGAACATAATTTTTAAAATTAGTAATTTTTGTTAAGTCAAGTATGTTTAATATGAACATATGCTACTTCAAATTAATGTTTCATTCACGATTAAATCTCTTCATTTAGAGGATACAAGTCTGCTCACAGGACGTCGGAGATGTACACTGATACAGAGACAATACCTTTAAAATATTACTTCTGAAAGTGAAAAAGTCATTGTATACATATACAGATTAAAAACACTGATGTAATTCGTCTAGGAATGCTAATTTTGCTGAAACGATTCGTCCTGAGGATCGCAAGAACTCTTTACAGGAAGATTCAGAGTAAAAGTTGCAGTTTGGGTTCTTCTGATAAATACAAGTTTAGTTTAGAGACTATATATCAATTTATCATTATTATTCATTCTTTCCATTAGTCCATAGGCATAACAATTGCGCGTAACAAATAATGATAAAATACTATTATTTACCTTGGGCAATATACATTAAATGAATGTATTTATATGAAAATGTCCTGATAATTAAGCTATAGAAACCACTTCCGACCTCTACAAAAGCACATTTCAATATACTTAAAATTCATCAGCAATGAGAAATTCGAGTTAAAAGAAAACTTATTTTAGTTATAAAACAGGAAAAAAAAATAAATAAATAAATAAACATCGATGTTCAGCAACTGAATAATCAATCAGCTCACCCATACAAATGATAAAACGCTGTAGTAACAAACCTACTGATTTCAGGCTTTCTATCAGAAAATTTTGTCCAGATGTTCAGAATCTCAAAATATGAGGGGACTGCACGAAGACTTGTTTATTAAAGGGAGTGCCCTCAACAAAAATGACATGCAATCGCAATTAAACTTATCTTAGTTCTGGGTTAACAAAGCTCCTTCGGAACTATGCCTGGAAGAAACAATGTTGCTCTTTCATCTGTAATCTATGGTGGTGTAATATGGTGTTCTTTGCGCTAGAACAAAATTTTCGTGTTGTGCTGCATAACACACAATGCAGTACTTCGGGAATACAAATCATGCGTTGAATGACTTGTAGAAGTTTTCTGCATAAATTACAATGTTTGTTACGAATATTCGAAATGCATGAGTGTCACTCAAGTATATGTACCATCAACAGGAGAGATCTCAAAGATAAAAAGTTATATGAAAAGGTAAAATTAAAGGAATAAAACGTAAAAAGAAAAAAAATCAGAAAAAAACTCATATTTAGCATCAATGTCATTTACTTACAAAAAAAGGAAAAAATTATTTAAACTGTGTGCATAAAAAAAATAATTTTCGTATGATGATCAGTATGTACAATGAAAAAAAGCAGTGAATGATGAAAATTTTTCCTTAAAAGACGTAAGTAGTTCGGTGCCATATATTCACTTCTCTTTGCTTAACAACTGAGCAATGTTTCTGCTAACTTCCAAATTATACTGGCTATTGTTTTTACCAGGAAAAAAAAGCAACCCATCACATATAATTTACTACATTGGAAAACATTACACTCCTACCTTCGTATCGACAGCTACTTATCAAAACCCACACACATACATATAAATATATATGTATCTATATATCAATAATAATAATAATAATAATAGTAATAATAATGATAATAGTAATAATTATTATTACATGTTTACATAGGAAAACTAAATCAAGTTAACGCTTTTTTGTGTGTGTTTATAAACCAATTTGTAACGATACTTAACTAAATTGTGGTACATAAAGATCAAAAGTAAGAAAATACAATGAATTAATCGAAATCCATACTACATACAAACACATGACAGATTATCGAAACCTTCATTTTAAACTATTTCAGTTATCTATCTTACCTTCCATTTATTTCAACTTTGACGCAACATACATTTTATACTGGTAACAATGCACTTAAAAAAAAAAAAAAATCTCTTTCTCAGGTCAATGTACAAATATAAATTCCTGCTGACAGTAAAGCAATATTTTTACACGACTATAACATTCCCTGGATTGTGGATATTTTACACTTTGAATCAAGATAGCACATGGACTAATAGTGATATTCAAAAGTTGCACTAGAATCCACCAAATTAAATACTTTTTGCATTTTTCTTTAAGTCCCATTCCTTTAGAGCATGTAGATTGTTATAAATATTCTTATCCAACCAGATCATTCACATTAAAAACCAACTGAATATGCACTTAAAATTTTAAATATTTTTCTTAATTCTTTTGAACTATTTTAGGCACAGTTCTGACCTTAAGCCATAAAAAAAATTAAAAATCTTTTCTGAAAAAGCCGTAATCTGTACAGTCGCATTTAAAAGTACAATGGATTAACTGATCAATGAATGAAACTGCTTCATGTCTTAGACCATTTTATTCTTAATTTGTAGAAAACTAAAACTGTATATTCGGGAGGAAATATTTGTCTGAGCGAATTCACTATTATAACATAACTGTTCATTACATTAATTTGGGAATATGTTACGAAGTCGGGCAATCGTATATCACTTTTTTTTTTTTTAAGTTAAAAATATCAAACTAATTATAGTATATGAACAATTTGTATTATTTTTAATTGTACTGTGCTAGTCTATACCCACAATATTGTATGTCTATTTCTTAAATTAAATTTTTATTATGGCTCTTCAGTACCAAAGCTTGAAAATATAGTTATTTGTTTAAATCTCAATCGAAATGCAATGTATCCACTATTGTTTTAGTATATCGGAACACGCAAGGAGTTTTAAAACTGTCAACAATATTGTCGTGGGAAAAATAAAGTGCACTGAAACCCACTTTTACAAACTTTAAAGAACATCTCATTGGTGTTTGTATGCATTTAGATAGAAAAAACAATAATTAAAACAAATTTAACAAAACAAAGCGAAAAGTTCTCATCTTGCAATCTGCAATCTTTTCAACTAGTACATTAAAAAACCTTCGTGAACATAATATTGATTTTTTTATAGCTAAAATAAATCAATGTTATTACACTGCTCCTTAAAAATATTTTATTTTCGGTTTGGACATAAAATAGGACAGAATAAAACAGAAATGCAGGAGCAAGAGTTGTTTCTAATCAACAACAACAACAACAACAATAGCAAATGAAGGTAATCACTGTATATTATTTTATATATCATCTTTATTTTCATCTACAATTGGTCCACTGTAATATAACAATGAACTGTGTCCGTGACTATACGTGTGAACAGATATATGCATCTTTTTCTTTCATCAGACACTTTCCAGGCACCAGCTTCTGCATTTTTGATAATAACAAAAAATATACTCCTGCATTTTTTCTTTCTAACCGTAGCAAAATCGAGGCTGAATCCTAATACTTATAATCTTAGTACAATAATAATATGATAGTAATAAAAGATATCATCCACTCTACACTTTAAAGAGAAGATCACTATTTTTTCACTTCACTAATGCAATAAAAAAATAAAAATTAGAAAGAAAATTACTCTAAAGAAAAGTGTGGACGATCATCTTTCCCCAACACGGTGCAGTCTTAAATACCATGACAATTTACCTGATCCTAAAATTACTAACAAAAAATTTAGTATAGCATTTACTCCTTAATTTACTTGAAAACAAAAAGAATATATAAATCATACACACCAACACATCTGCTTCAAATTAAGTGATAATTCAAAAGCACACAGCTTATTTATATTTTACTATTATTATGTTCTTAAATAATGATTGTATGTATGTAAATATTATAGCACGGTCGTCCCTTTTTGTATAATGAATAACAGCACGAAAATTTCATTCTAATATACACGACTAAGCTATAGGATTTATGCTTTTTATTTAAAAAAAAAATACGAAACAAAAAATATAAATGTTGAGTAAGCAAAGACATTACACACATATATATAAAAAAGGAAGGAAATAATAAATCAAATGTACAGAATGAAAGACTAGATTGGGTCGCCCATAGCTCTGGCTCTCTTTTTACAACAAAACAAGATTTCATCTAAGCTGCCATTTAAAAAAAAAATTAAATAACCTTAAGACTATCTTCGTATTTCTTTTCAAATAATTTTAAGTACAGTTCCTATGAGCTTCTTCATCATTGAAGTACATGAATTTAGGAAGCACAAACATAAAAAAATCGGTGCAAAATGGGCAGAGATTTTTTTTTTTTTTTTTTTTAAATCTGTGCAGTGATGATTCCAATTCTGTTGTAAAAAGAATAATAATAATAACTCAGTCACCTATCACATCAAATAAAACCATTCTCATTCATGGAACTAGAACAAATTATTGAACCATACCACATTCATAAAAGTAAAAACTAAATCAGTTACTTTTCACTTTAAAATAAAGGAGTAAGCTATTCACCATAAAAAGGGATAGTTATGATGATAACATGAAACTTTTGAAATTATTTTTAATTTTGACAATTCCTAGAAGAACAAGTATGGCATGCAAAGAAAAAAAAAATACCAATAATAAATTTCGTTTAATCGGTTATAAACGACTAAAAAAATCATTTTTTTCCCCTTCGAATAAGATTCTAAAACAACAAGCATAGTCTGGACTCTTTTCTTTATGACCAACACTGCAGGTTCAGTTACCAACCAAATACATGACGATTCACATTTCAAAAGGACAAGTACACGACAGAAACCAATACATTTCCTCCCAGACATCCAAAACTCAAAGCATTTGACACTGAAAACATATCACGTGCTTTATTTCCGTGTTTATTTTCTTCCATATTACTACCAGTTATGACCTGCAGCTGAAGTAAGATTACAATTGGCACACTGTTGTAAGTACATATGATAAACAACATAACTGATTTACTCTTCACGGCACTCCTTCTATATAATCATACAAAGTTCCTATTTGTAGACGTTAACAAAACATACAATTTTCCTCTTATTAAGTGTGTGCTTTCCACAAACATATTTCTTTCTTTCTACCTCATTTCAACATTAATTTCCAGAATTATAACATCACCATAAACTTTTAAATTAAACTCTTTCCAACATTTCACAAACTTTCTTCTATCTAGAGTGTATGCAGCAACAAGCTCAACAATGTAGTGCAATACTGTCTCTTTCAATTTTTATGTTTTTTTTTTCTTTTCTTTTAAACTATTGTCTGGTTCTGGAATATCCTCTGCACATACACTTGATTTAGTTTTATTACTTTTTTTTTTTATCATTATATTACTCTGTTGGTACAACATGTTGAAATTTTTTTCTGAACTAGTTCACAAAGTTAGCAACTTTTTGCTTATCACATTATCTGGAAGTAGTCTGTCCAATAGCAGAACTAGTGTCATGGCTTAAAATGCCTGCAAATAATATTGTTTCTATTTTGTTTTCTAACCCCCTTGGATGTCTCCTGCAACCACTTTTTAAAATGTTTCCACCTTTCTTGATCTGTTTCATAAAACATAAAATGTCCTCACACTTCTCTCCCCTTTTTGGGTTCCCTATTTAGTTTTGTATTTTGTTTTCTGTAAAAACATCGGTTTCATAATAGTTTATGAAATAAAAACTGCTGGCATGCAGTTCAATATTTTCTTAATTAATATATGTCCATCACAGAATTTGCATGAGATAAAACTATGTAATGTAACCACACACACATCCACATTTCGTTATGAAGATCCATCACGAAAGCGAGAGAAAAGCTTCACTCCAAACACCACTTTGCCAGACGATGTGTTCGTCTCTTTTCCACGATGACCACCGACTGCCGCACCGCTTACGCTTCCTCATCCTCCTCTGGCCAGGCCGCACCATGCTCATCATCAATCTCAAAGGTTTGCCCTCAGTCCTCCCGAGATCATCTGGATGTGTGGGGTCACAGCAATTCTCAATCCCACCCATTCTCTTTTATCATGTGGGCCAGCTCGATGATGTATTTGCCCTCTTTGTACTTCTGACTAGACTCAAAGGCATGTTCCTAAAACAAAGAAATACAAGCAATATTACTTCATGTGTCATTAACATATAGAATATCTATCAAGTAAAGTTATATCTAGAATATACACATTCTTTCGAAGTTCCCTAAGATATAACACGCAGATAGAACTGTACCGTAAAACGTCACAACATATAACACTTTTGATTGAAAAAGATTTCTTCATGCTATCACTTAAGATTTTTTCTATCATTACTATTCATGTTAACTGGATCTTAAGTGTACCAATACAAGGAATTAATAGGAAGAAAGCTAACGAGTCACACATACACACACACACACACACACACACACATGACTGCCAATATACTTACTTTTTTTTCTTTATAGTACATTTTGCAAAGAACCATTTACTAAGTACGGTTAGCAAACTCGACGAAGAGAAATGCAACAAACAAAATAATTGAAAAGAAACTAAATTCTTTTAAATGTCCAAACCCCCAACTACTTCCATTTTTTAAAGCTAAAATGATTATTATTTTGGTCGAAAAATATCAGTTTTGAAGCTTAAGAAATGAGAATGCTGTAATGCGCCAGTATTATAGACCTGTACTCAGTGTGCGAATTGAAAAATTTTCCCAGGGGGGGATGAATTTCACCCATATGCGCACCCAGTCCTCCCCCCATATATATATATATATATATATATATATATATATATATATATATATATATATATATATATATATATATATATATATATATATATACTAACAAGTACAAAACAGTTGAGATGTGAGATCTTTCATAAATTTTCACTCAAGTAATATTTAGGTTAGCTACGCAAAGAAGACCTACTTATCTTTATGTCCACTTAAAAATACTCCAGAGGGGGAAAAAGTTATCCCTGCCAGGGATAAAATTTTTCTTCTCCAGGGTGGGAAAGATTTTTGTCAGGGGGGGAAATCCCTGGCATCCCCCCCGCCAATTCGCACCCTGCCTGTACTATAGCGCATTATACTATATGTAATATGGATTTTGGTCCGCACCGTAAGATCTAAATTTTAAAATGTGCAAACTTTTTTGAATCGAAATCAATAAACAAACTATATATTGTAGAAAGTCAAAATGGAGTGTTAAAGAAGATAGTGTTGTGATTTAATTTGGTAAAGTATTTATATATAATATGAATCTCTAAAATATGTGAGATATAAATGTAGATAACCAGTAATCAAACAAAATAATGTGCAATTTAATGTATATATATATATATATATATATATAGAGAGAGAGAGAGAGAGAGAGATAAAGAAAGAGAGAGAGAGAAAGAAAGAAAGAAAGAAAGATAATTTGAAGTTTTACCTTGACAGCCTCTACGAATTATACGTTATAATAATAATAATATTAATGATAAAATAATAGAACTGAATGTAAATATAAGTGAATAATATGATGATGATATATGATGAATATGGATGTAATATTATTTAGTTTGGAAACAAGAGAGCTGTTAAAAAGATAATGAATAATCCTGAATTAAAACACTATATAGATATTTATATGCTATTTCTTAAATGGTTGCATTATATGTTAAGTTGATGTACACCAGATAGAAAAGCAAAGGGTAACTGTTTTAACTGTAAGAGTGTCTACATCAGTATCCAAACCTGAAAACAATCAATTTAGAACATACGAAACACCCTTTTTACTTCAACCGGAAGGACTGAGAGTGGAGCATTTCAATGTTTAATTTAGAAAGAGTAGAAAAGCATTATTTTAAGAAACAATGTAATGTACGATTACAGTTTTCTACTTAAATGAATTGTTGACACTAAATGTAAGATCAGTTAGATTCATCGCAGATAATAATGACCCTAATTTCCGATTCGGAGGTAAATGGCTAAGACGAGTGCTTTCTGTAGTATCCGGTGAAATTACCCAGGATCCAAATCCGCGTAGTGATTAAAACCCCACTTTAAGCATTAGTTTCAGTCTTGCATAGCCTTGACGCTGAAAATGATTATTCAACAACGATCAATCAATCGATCGGTTAATTAATGCTTATTAATAAGGACCAAGAGCAGACAGAAGAAGAGTGTTAAAAGTAGTAAGGTCAATTTGAAAAGGCCAAATATATTAAAATACCACAAGGGCTGAGGTTATTTAAGACCTGTGTGAGTTTTCAAAAGCCGCTAAGTAAACAAGATTCAACAAATATGCAATTATTGTTTTATTTACTGTAAAAATATCTGATTATCATATCAACAACTTAGTAACTAATACACACGTAGCAGTTGAGTAAGTGAAAATTAAGAAATGCCACCGCTTGAATATGCTGTTGCTACATCAGTAGATATAAGTATTGGACAAATATATATATTGAGCACAAAAATGAACACCTGTGCGATAACACACACACACAAAAAAAAATTACTCTGTTGTCCCTTTATTTCATCTTCCATTCACTGCTGTTTTTAAAAATGTTGATTTTCAATAAGGTTTATACAAGTGTTACGGAAGTACGGCAACATTAAAGAAAATGACATCGCTCGTGCTGCCTAAGATCAGCCGAGGGTTGTGTGGGGGTAAATGAGCAGTGGTTGGGGCAAGAGATCTCTAAATGTGTTGCAACAGTACAGGTCTTGTACTGTACAGTATGTATGTAGCCATTCCTCGTGCAAAACAACGGTCTCAAGTTTCCAAAGTGTCACTGCACGTGGAAACCGATCACCACTTTGTCCTCCAAAATAATAATGTTAAGATCTGGGAACTGAGGACACCAGATGATTTTTTTTTTTACCTCATCCTCGTGCTCATCAAACCAGGCATCAATGCACCCAGCAGTGTATTGGGGCGCTGTAATCTTGCAACTGGGAGCATATTATTAATCAGGAAACACTGTCTGGGTCATAGCATGGAAATGATCGCTCAGGATGCTGCATTAGTGCTATTCGTCGATCCTCCCACGCAGGACGACCAGTGGCTCAACGTCATGCCATGATATCGCTCCCCCCCCCCCCAAACCATCATAGAGCCCCCTTCATGTACACAGAAGGCACTATGCAATTAACATTAAATGTTTTTGCAGGAGTTTTCCACACAAACCTGTCCTGTGGTAGAAATAACGTTAAAGATCGTCCAACCATATCACACGTTCCCAATGCTATTGTGTCCAATTTTTGTGCCCTAGGAATCACTCTTACACTTTACTGCATTGCGTGGAGTTACCAACGGTTTGAGGATGGCAACCCTGACATACATGTTCGCAGCGTGCAGTTTTCTTTGAATGGTTTTGGTTGATACAGGTCCTGGAGGTGGTTGTTTATTTCGGCGGTTATCTGGGACACTGCTGTCTTGTGCTTTAGAACCACTATTCGCTTTAACACACATCGATCCCGGTCGCCGATTGTTCTGCTTAGCCGATGATGACTTCCTGTTGCCTAAAGGCTGTCATAACAGTTGATACTATGCTCCTCGCTATGACAACAAGTATGTCTGTTTTCGTCACAGAAGCTCCAGCGAGATGACCACTTACGATCATCCCTCTGACGAAGTCCGAAAGGTCTAACATAACCACATTTGACGGATAGCAGAATGATTACATGCAACCCATACACCAGCTGATGACAGACTGATATCTTCGCCTTTCTCGTCACTAAGTGGCGTACGTCTATGTTGAGTATTGTAGATTTATCACAAAGGCGACTACAGACCTGTTCACAGCTGGGTGTTCATATTTTGTCCAGTGCCTGTACTGCATCTGTCTAAGAGCGTTGTGTAACATCGTGTTTAAGAGGATATTTCTTACTGTTATAACATGTGATATTCCCTCGGCATCACAACTAAAAAACAATAACACTAACGAAGGAAGTTAAACATTTATAACTTAATTTTGAATAATTCGATAGACAGAATTACAACCTCTAAAATAATTATATTTTGTAATACGTTGTAAAATTTATAATAATGTGGAGAAAAGTTTACAAGAAGGTAACATGAATCACATCTCAATTAAGGGACTGTAAATACGGTTTCCTCATGCCAACTGAACCGATGTAAGGTCTTTATTCTAGTGCATCACCTATGAAAGCACATCGTTCAAAATAATACAATACACGTGGGAATCAATAACTGATTCGACAAGTAACAGAGTTTGCGTCATTGCATAAATAAACTATTCCTATTCTCATCATCTGAAAGTCTAAAAATGCAGCAGGTCTCTCCTTGTTTCTACCACAATTAAATATAAACAATCTGAAGATGTGTCTGTTCTCTGTTTGACCCACTGTTAATAGATAAAGCCTCAAGTTTTTCATTTTTTTATTTTCATAATATTGTGAATAAGGAGTGCATACGCACAGAAAAAATTTGTTCGATTACCTAACTGACTGATCTGAGTTTGTAAAATAAAGGTTTTCTGATAGTCTGAAGATTTTAAGTAATTTTATTCTTCCATATATTAACTGCTTCAGAGTTATACGTATATATATGTAAGCAGGGCATTATTTAGTTTACTGAAGAGTGATAGAAGAAAGATGGCGACAATTTCCCTATCACTCAAAGCATCAAAATTGCTTTCGATCAAGATAAACGAATAGTGAGTATTTCATCATACTTTTTACCACAGTAGGAAAAAATAACGAAGAAAAAAATAATTTTTTAATGTCAGAAGACAGTCACGAATAGAACTGATAATGATTTCCAGTCAAATCAGAACTAATTTTCAGTATTATGCAATGAGAAGAATTGTCTCAAGTTGTGGAAGTTAATATAAAATGTAATATGGATAAAATTAATCGATTAACATGAAAAGTTACTGTTTTCAAACAAAATTGATAATTAATAAAAGATATAAAACTGAGGAAAAAGTATCAATGATATTTTAAAAGTATTTTTGTGTACGTTAGTTCTACGATCAACAGAATTTTAGATTATATATGTATGTTAAAATGTAGTAATAATAAGTGTATATCGTATCAAAGTCATATCAGATACCACTTGTATAATTGTAATCCCATCGTTACAAAGTTCGTGATTCCATGACCTAGATTTCATGACAATTTGGGACCATTCTGGGAAACAGGGCCTGTAGACTGGTGCCAATTATCAAAGATGTCAGTGGTGCCAAGATGCATATTAATCGATCAGGAGGCATTTTTTATGAAAAACAGGTAAATAGTTTTTTTTTTTAAACATAATTAGACCACGCTAAATTCAAATATTTTGTTTACCAAGCTGAAATTTCACTCTGAAACCTTCTAAACTATAGTTAAAAAGTTTCAGATAAATGGGTAACAAACATGAAATCAAAGTTAATATAAATCTGTACGTTTTACATCTCCTAAACTACAGAACCAATTTTGATTAATATGCTTAAGAATTCATTACCAGACAATAAATATTGTCGTGGTTAATCATTCCTACCCAACCCCCTTTCTTCAGAGGGATGGGTGGAAGGAGAAAACAATGCTATTTTAATAGTACTAAAACGGCAGGAAGAGTTTGTATGTTCCAGCTTAATCTGAAGCAATTACAACCATACTTGATACACAAATGTCTTACAATTTGGAAACGTATACTGTATAGTGTAAACGTACCACTAGCACCCTTACGGGTTGTAGAGGAAGAGGTTTCAAATAAAAATACGCAAAAATGATTGATATTTAGTGTCGAACCCATAGTTTTCAGAGTCGCTGGGATGCATAGTGAAACTACCTATGCCTCTGAAGTCTAAGTTTAACCCTTGGCTGGGGTGGTGAGAGGAGCGAGGGTGGGAAGGGATGACACGTAATAAATAATCTATATCGACTGATGTTAGTGTCAAATCTATAGTTTTTGAGGTTGCTAAGCTGATTGATGGCAGTCCCAAAGACACAGAATTCATTCCCTTTCCTGTCGAACAGAAAAATAGTAGAAGTAAATACACGGGCAAACGAACTAATACGCTATGGTAATGCGATATAAGATGTGAAACAAACACGATCATAAATGAACTGGACTACTTAGTTGTTACGGACATGCTTAAACTCTTATCAAATGGAACCTTCTCAATGAAATTGATCCAGATCACAGCCAAGAATGGCTTAATGCAACAAGGAAGAGAGGAGGAGGCATTGTTGGAATTACAAAATCATATTCAGCACTGTGTAAGTGGTCTCTACCGTATAATTTACGTGAACAATTTGCATCTCAGGCAAGAACAATGTTTTCTCTTGGACTTGATGATCAAATGACTAGAAACGAATTGACTAAAGCAAGGCATGTGAGAGATTTTTCCGATGAAAGTAGAATTGTTCAAACGATGGAAAGATTCCATGTTTTCCAAATCCAATCTTCATGCACTTGCAACAATGGACATGACAACGCCTGAAATTGAAGATTCCTTACTCAACACCGAGAAATTAGGTCAAGATCAAACGTTAGAATTTGTTAGAAAAAGACTAATACTACCGAAAGAAAATCTCTCTCATGAGAGTTTCTACTTTCCACTAAAGAAGACCAAAGCACTAACATTTCCCGTTATGTCTTTATACCGTTAAACAATCCAAAGTTATTCCACATACTTGTCGATAAAAAAAATAACTATTATCAACCAGGAAATCACCAGGTAACATAATATACTAGAGAAACTGAATAGTACCTCATACCAAATGAAGTATCTAGTATTTTTTATATCGTCTTCATTGTAGTCCAGTTCGTCATTTAAACACATTATAATTTATTTGAGAACGCATCACTGGCTACTAACAGTAAGTAGTATTTTTCTAAGCACTATTATAACTGTAACAACTTACAATTTTATTTAAAAATACTACTAAGTCAAATCGTTACTGTTGTCTATATATATTTCCCCACTATCAAAAATTTAGTTTTTAAATCAACTAACATATCTCAAAAAACACTGATTAGTATTTTGTACTTTCTAGAAAATACACAGAGAAAGTACTATACTATTTCTTGATTTCTACAGCAGATTTGATCTAAGAGCAACAATACTAATATAACTTCAAATCAAAACTGACTTTTTTCCATAATATTAAATTTCTTAGCATTCCTCCCATTATATTGTTTTCAATTACACTTCTGCCCTGTCGTGATATAGCTGAACAAAAGTGTAGCGAAAATTCTAGTCTCGAAAGACAAGAATAAGTATTAGAGCCATTTGAAGACAACTCATGGCCATTTAATCATGTGTCATTAAGCCCTTTGTGGGTTGCAGCGTACCATGGCTGCCAACTGCGGGTTCAACCCTATTATGATCAGAATCACAAAGTAAGATACGAACAGAGTGGTAACTTTGCATAAGCCCAATAGTAGGCCCTAATAAATAACTGTCTAGCCTCCATGCATAGATTTTTAAAAAAATGCATGGATGTGTCTAAATGAAATAAGGTTCTAATTTAACGAAACTGAATTTAGAGGACTCAAGCTGTGAATGTACAGATGAGGTGGTTTGAAACGTTGGCAGCCCTGCGCGTCCGCGAGTTTATTAGATGATAGAAATCAGCCACCCGTTCTAGAGTTCATGGGGAAAAGAATTCTTAGACTTTTAGCATCTGAAAAGTTGATTTTGTAGAAATTATGTACAAGACCATTCTATAACAGAATTTAAATGGAACAAGCATGATTTCAAACAATCTTTATTTATTTATTTATTTATTTATTTATTAACGAAACGTTTTACTTCTTTCATCCTCAAACATTAGAGTAAGATTTAAGGAGAATGAGAATTACGAATCTGAGCATTCATAAGAGAATATAACACATAAGCCAGAAATACTTCACTTTATTTTTTATATTGCTTTGTATTTAAAACTAGTTACTTTTACAATCACATGTAGACAACGGGTAATTTTTAACATTCTGCTCAAAGGATACGAAACAAAATTATTTTCCTGATTCACATGTAGGCCTATAATCTTTTGATGACACCTTTTGAACTGCATTTTGCTTCTTAACATTAACTATTAGCTTCCTATAAAATAATATAGCTCTATAAAATGGCTGAAAATCACTTACGTATTTCCAACCAAGTGTTGTTTTGCAGCATTCACAGTAAATATCGGCTACTGCATGCAGGCCGGTAAGCAATACTCTTTCTTCTGCTGGTCCACACCCCACATTGACACTGCAAAAAATACAAATATAAAGAATCATACTACCATGTTTACGTTTAACTTGCATAAAATATAACAAAGTAAAGCTTTATGTAATTAAAACTAAGCACAAAAATACTGTATATTCATAGTTTCATTACATACTTCTTACGAGGCAGTTTGCAGAATTTCGTTAGAAGGTGTTCAAGCCCAAATTCGTGTCATTTCAGGTGTTCGTGTTTATTATATATATATATATATATATATATATATATATATATATATATATATATATATATATATATATATATATATATATATATATATATATAGCTCCAGAACAGTGAGGGGAGGGCTAAACCCTAGCTCCATTCCCTACGCCATTGTTGCAATTATCTATTCTATTATCTATTCTGAACAAAAACTACCATAAACAAAGCTACGAATAACCAAGGGCGCCGATTCCGGAGGAGCCAGGCCCCCCCCCATCCCCAAAGCTCATGTGAGCCCCCCCTCATTGTATTTGTGAAGATAATACATTTGGCATAATTTGAATGCAATTTGTCTTAAAATCTTCATATGTGTCTTCTGCATCTGAATGCCCCCCCTCCCCCATTTACAGAGAAATCGGCGCCCTTGCGTATAACACGCTAATTTGTTGAGTTGATGCATGTCATCTTAAAGCAAAATAGTTTATCACTACAACCACATAACTTAATCTATAAAACAACAACACTGAACTACGACACTATAATAAGATGCATTAGTAAAACAAGAATTACGTAGAATACTACAATCAAGTATACCTAATAAAATGATTTAAATATTGTGCGTAAGCATATGATAAGGCTTTCTCGGGGCAACAGTTCAACCGAATATAAAGGTGAGTGTTTCGCTTTCAAGCTGTAAAGGTACTTCATCTCTGGTACTGCAAGCACTTAGCAAAATGAAACCAAAGGTGTGTCATGTTTTCGTACTAATAAAAAACACTCGTACTCAATGCATTGATCGTTACAATTATTGATGACTCAGAAATTACAAGAAATAAATATAAAAAAAAAAATCACTTCCAGTTTTTGCTGCAAGTTCTCTACAAGTACGAAACGCGTCGGAAAGGCCCCTCCCACTGTAAGACCGGCCGTATATTGACCACAGGATAGGACAACCGTGCCGAGGTACAGTACAGAGGTTGTTCAGTCTACATTTGGCCAACTTCGATTTACTTAAACATTTAGAAGAATCCATGGCGCCAGGTCCATAAGTGCTCGATGTGTTTCCCTTGGTTCCTAACAATAGCCCGACAGCGTAATTTCCACTGTAATAGGCTTCTCTGAAGAACTGGGAGGGGAAGCTTGTCCCATTCCCCTTTGCATAGCTTTCCAAAGTCCTTCCACAGTTGTCACACGCCGTTTTCCCAAAGCCAGCTTCAGCAATCCAAATCCACAATAGTCCATAGGACTTGCATCTAGAGATTTAACAGATACCTCATTGAAAGGTATCACCTGCATAGCACTTGTCTCCTCCGTCTCCCTGTAGAATGCGAGGGACGATCGTGAGGTATGTGATGAGGCCTTGTCCTTGTGAATGCGCACCAGATTGGCGTCATGTCCGTACATTGTTGGAATCTCATGCTCGTAGATCGGCCGCATGATCTGCTCCTGAAAATACTGCGAATTTATTTTGCAGTTCTTCGCCACCCTACGAATCTTCAGTTTACCTCGGTAACAGTAGCCAGTAACGACCATGAACCCTTTTAGGAAGGATTCTTTACATACACGGATCCGCCTTCTGAAGTTCTTGGCGCCTTTCTCTCGGTACATGTTGGCTCTCGGTTTGCCGCAGTCGGAAAGGTAAATCCATGCTTCATCGAGCGTTACGACGTACATCCACCTTTGTTTTGCAAGATGCCGTTCGTACAGCTTCCGGGCGTTACACTTTCGTTCCTTTTGGTGGGCATCCGTGAGAAGATGGCCGCGAGCTTTCATGACTTTTTCCAGCTTGAGTTGATGGTGTAACGTCCGGTTCACAGTCCCCAAAGACACGTCAAGACTATTAGTCATATACCTTTGTGTTGGCGGATTTTCTTGCATTGCCATTTTGCGAAGTTTCCTCTGCATGGTGGAGATGGCCTTGGTGCATTCCCGCTTCCTAGGCAACTTCGTTGGTGATCCAAATGGTAGAGCTTCGTTGCTCTTGTACTTTTTAATAACATTTTATTCCACTTAAACTAATGTTGCAACATGCCCGTATCCAGAGGGGGTCTAGGGGGGGCCTAAATTTTGGCTGCACCCTAAAATTTTCACGGTAGGCTTGCAAACGAACTATAATATAGTTGGATCGGCCCCCCTAACTTCAGCCGGCCCCTACTACACTTTTGGGCTGGCTACAAACCTGTGTTGCGACCATTCTTCTTGCACTGTTTTCTAATGACAGAAACACTAAAGTGGGCGTCATAAAGAGCCACAACATAGCCTTCCCAAAACCGGCTTAGTTTGGGCGGCATTTTGGTCACAGAGCGGAAACCTTGTTTACACTTGGAAACAAATTTAACACAACACTCACAACAATGGTCCTGTTTTGTGTGTTATTGCCGTCCGCGCGGAAAAACAACTCCGTTCCCAAGAAGCCATTGCACAACACTGCAGGACGCCACGAGCCAGGTCGGGTGAGTCCATTCTGCCCGGGAGGGGGAAGGAACGAAATCGGCCAAACGTAGGCTGAACAACCTCTGTACTGTAAGCAGTGCAACAGACTCATCATATTCACTCGAGAACGTGCTAGGCAAAGAACTATCCAACGTTGTGGCTGAGGTAACAGTCGGTGCACTCAGGCCTCTCTCCGTATCTTCTTCGAAAGGAATACACAATAGCTTAATTACCACAGCTTTAGCGTCGATTCATAATCTAAACTAGTTTAAACAGTACCACTGGTTGGAAATTATAAACTACAGTGAAATTAATAAATTCTGGATGCAATCCGAATATCTAGGGGAAATCATTTAAAATCAGTTATGGTGTGAAAAAAAATACTTTTATGTAATAATAAAAAAAAAAGTAGGTCGAATGTATGTTTGAAATGTCATTTTACTATAAACACGTGAAAGTTGCAATTAACAACCTACAATTAGAATTAAGTAAGAATTTAAATTTAACGTTCATTCAAATTATTATTGATTTTATTTGCGAACGTAATTCCAGATATAGCTGAACGCCAGTTTACACTGAAATATCTAGCAAATCTAAGAGATATCATAAGGCAATAATAATAATAATAATAATAATAATAATAATAATAATAATAATAATAATATCGAACTAAACCATGTTCAAAATATATTACAGTACAACCCCTCAAATCCGAACACGTTCTCAGGAGGAAAAAAAAATAACTACAGCTGGAAAATGAAAAAAAAAATAATCACACAAATTTAGTTTTTTTTAAGGTTTTAACATTTTTAGATTTAATGCTTATTCTAAATCATTATCTAATTATATTCTTACAAGAAGACAGTTATAGATATGCGACAATTAGGCCTATTTTGGACATGAGTGTACACCCGCCAGTCAAAGTCTCTGCCCTTTCGACCACTGGGCCACCCTCTCTAACCTCAGTCGTTTTACCGCCAAATTCAGTGACGAAATAAGTACGTAATATTATTTCCCGGGTAATCCGAACAGGCTTCAGCCCCAATTAGTTCGGATTTGAGGGGTTGTCCTGTGTTTTACTTCTTCGTAAGCAGCAGTTTTACCTAGGTATTTTTGCTTTCACAAACCTTATTTTCTTTCTCTCCCTTGGATACGCAGAATACGCGAATATGAGCATCTCATTCTTTCTCAAGGTATGACAAAGTTTAAAATTATCAGGTACAAGTTTTTGCAGTCACCACAAAAATATAATTCTGAAAATAGCAACCCGAACGAGAAGTCTAATAAGTTTAAGTTTTCTGGGCTGATGCAGATTTCTGACACAACACAGAAAGACGATAGAAAATATATTATACATACGTATATAACGTGTGTTATAGAAACAAGTTTTCTGATAATGGCATTATTCGGTAAAATCCTACCTATGGATGACAGTACATGGTTTCCAAAGTAGGTGATAAAGAAAAAGAAACTGTAAATAATGGCAAATTGTCGTTACCTGTAATAAAAACCAATCAACTGAAAACTAAATTTAACTCTTATTTTCTTCCATACGAAGAAACCCTTTATGAAATATCCATTCAAGGCTCTCTCCCTTTCTTAATGGCTGTTTTTCTCTTTGCGTATTAAATTGTTAATTACAACACACACACACAAGCGTTATTATGATAACTTGCATAACTTGTTCAGGGAACAATAGCTTCATTACTTCCAGTAAAATTCTCGAAAAGGATTTTTCCAAGCAAAGAGAACATATACAGTTTAAACCAACGGGTTTTCCAAGAAATAAAGCTGTTACATGAAGGGATGAGGGGGAACTACAAGGAACAGAAGGAAAATCTCTTTTCACGAAAATCGATACAAATTCGAGGAAAATTGTGTCACGTGGTACTATTTCCAACTCTAGTAAATTTTATCTTTATGAAACGAGTTTCTTCCATCGTTGCAACTGCGTCTGATTTATTTCTACAGGTGTACTCAACTTTCAATAAATAATTAAACAGGGATTTTTTTTTTTTTTTAACGTCTCAAAAGGCTTTTCTTTGTCAGTCGTAATGCTATTTGAAAATAGATGTGTTTCGATGTGAACCAGTTTTTTTTTTTTTTTAATAACATTACTTTCCATTTTTTTAAAATTATTTATTAACTATTTATACATTAAATGAATGAAATGAAAATAATCAAATAAAAAATAATAATAAAAGAAAATTAAAGAAACTTTATGGTTACATCAGAAATTGAACTAAACTTACAGTACTGTACTGTTCTTCATAAACTAAATAAGAAGCATTTGCAGAAAACATAAATTTTCTATTATTGTGTTTTTCAGATGTAATGCATCACGGGCAGTAGCCAATGCTGTGCGATATTCCGCGCGGTGTTGCCGGATTTCGGACTCCCCTTTCCCTTCTCGCTCTTCCTCTAGTTGAGATTATTACACATACATTGGCAACAGTATTCACAATGTAAATAGGCCTATACTATTCCAGCAAACTCAAAGATTTTGGCTGTGTATCCTAGAAGTATATATAGCAACTGAATAACCTACCTATTAACTTATTCCAGTGGAACTGCTAAACGTTCGTCTATGTCAATTAATATTTCGCCATTGTCTGAATCTGACTCTTGTAAATTTTTTATTATGAGTTCCAAAAATTGTAAACACAAAAAATAATTCTTCGAGCTTCACTTCGTAGCACTTTTTTTTTTTTTTTTTTTAACAAAATTCCGCACTTGTACTCGGTTTCCTTAAAGACATTGTCAACTATAATTTTGGAGAACAAATGAACTACCACGAAAGAAAGCAACCTAGACACTGATGAATTCTGTTTATGCTAGAAGAAGAGAAGTTGCGTTCCTACACACACAATCAGCTCCTTTGCTTCCATGTCTGTTCCTATAATAACATACTCTTATACTTGATGTAGGTCTCACAACAACAATCCATCTGATTCGTAAGCAACACGATATGGTCGAGTTTGTTTTGGGTTACAATAATTTAAGACACCACTCAGACGCCTGGTGCTTTTGCATCCCTGCTAGAGGAGTAAAGAAGGAGTACGTAATTGGCCACACATACGTAAGGTATTGAAACGAAGAAAAAAAAAATCATACTGCGTTTCTTCTGTCAAATAGGGAAGAATCTTGCATGAAGGCAATTTCAAAACAATATTACAAATGTCCCATACCTTCTGTTCTTCCACATGAGCTCCCGCCGGGAATCGAATATTATATTATATATATATATATATATATATATATATATATATATATATATATATATATATATATATATATATATATATATGAATCAAATTGCAGAGGCTTGTTATTTAATTCGATCGCTTACTATTCTCAAGGGTGTAGAAACGGGGGAAAAGAGGGCCTTGACTTTCCAAACTATTTCCAGCCCCGAAATGAGGTTCATCTAGTATATGTTTAGTAAACTTATTTAATAGTTAATGCAAATGAGGAACGTTTATAATAAAATAAGATTTTTAAAAAAAGAAAAAAGAAAACATCATCAATACAGTTTCTGTACCTAATTACAAGGACGCTGATTTCTCTGTAAATTGGGGGGGGGGGGGTGCATTCAGATGCAGAAAGCATATATGATGATTTTAAGACAAATTGCATTCAAATTATGCCTAATATTGCACATTTACAAATAAAATGAGGGGCCCTGGCTCCCTCAGTCCCCCCAGGATCTCTCACTACTATATTATTGCATAATAATATCTGAGTTGATATTTTTTCGAGTTTTTTCCTTTTAGTATTTTAACCTACATAAACACAAAGTCGGATAAACAGACTGCTAGAAACAGCATTTGTTTTCTTATGAATAGCTTATTGATTTATCTCTTACAATCCGCTTTTCAACTTCAGTACTGTCAAGATCCGTCTTTTGTTAAGGTAGCATCGAGAAAACATAATATGTGTATAGTATACATGGTGAGTTAAAATGCTTTCATATTCTGAAAGAGGTCATTTGTTCTGTTTCTAATGTGTGAAAAGCTTTCCTCCCCCTGAAAGTAATGTTCTCCTAGAACAACCTGTTGGATACACCCCTGATTATCCTTTAATAAAAGTTGAATTTCCATTTCCAAATCGAAGAAAAATCCACTGGAAATTAGACGGGACTCAACGCTCGTTTTACTAATTGTTTTATATGGAAACCTTTCAAAGCGTGTATCATGACAACCAGTTGTCATAAAAAGATGTAGTTTTCACGTATGTGTTCGTAATTCTTTTCTCTACTTCGTAAAGTGAGCAGTTAATGTGCTAATACAATATTTCTAATAAGCGCCTCTGCTATTGTCAAGATTTGCAGTAGCGCGAGAAGTCAGCGTACAGAACTGCTTGTCGCGAATTGTCAACACCGCTCAAAGCCAATTGGACGCCGCGTAAAGCCAACTCAAGGCCATGCCGCTTCCCATCTGAAATCTGCTGTAGTATTTTCTTTCTTCAACGCCCTATTGCACTTTTCACTGATCAGACTCTTAAATGCTTTCCATCGCTTTATTTCCTTGAGCCTTTGCATTCTGGATGTTCCTTGATTGTATAATAGAGAATAGATATTCACTGTCACCGGTTCCAACCATATACGATGGACAATTTTTGACAAATTCACGACTCCGATGGAAGCTAAAAAAAAAAAAAAAAAAGTCTAGATTATGTCGTATTATGAAGTTTGCACCCCAAGCGGCTAGTTATATATTATGCTGAAAGTCAATGTGTCCACTTTGTGGTTTCTTGAAATAATGCCATATCATATTTGTGTATTTGAGGTGAACTTACACGCTTTAGTACGTTCTCCATCACTTCTTACTTGGTGAGTATTTAATAATAATATTTTTTTAAAGGAAAATTATAAAGTAATCCATATTACAATTACAGAAGTCAACTAATAGTATTTTTCAAGCCTTCTTACTGGCCAGAAAAATAAGAGCTGTTTTTATTACGTCCGAGTACTAATTCCTCTATTAGAGGAAAGATCTTCAAACCAACTACGAGTTCATTTAATATTGATAAGATACCAAATGGGCCAATTTTCGACACACGTACAAATAACAATAAGTGGCTGAAACGTAGTGACGACCTACTTCTATCCACAACAGCAGGGAACGTGTAAAAAATGTTTCTTCTGAACATGATGCAATTTGTACTCGATATTGCAAAAAGAAAAAAAAAGTCCTAACAATTGATTACCTTTTCTTTTTGAGGGAAAGTGGCTTTATTTTATTTCTGCATCTCGTCACACACAGTGTCACTATCATACAAATATTATATGACACAAAATAATATGCCATATTTTATACAAAAGCATAATTCGTAAATTGCATTTCAATGAGAATAATTATTTCCTGATATGATAAAAGTACCAACTACTCACATGTTGTAAATACAATACTTTCAACCACGGGTAAAAATGCGGGGGAACGCCATCCCCTCACCTTCAAAAAATTATATGGCGTCCCCCCCAGTTCCTGAAAAATTACAATGGGCAAAGATACGCAGGGGGACGGGTGACGTCATGCCACTATCTACCGTTCCCCCATTTTTTCAGATCCACTTTTACCCCTGCTTTCAACCATCTGACCAACTAGAAAATATTACACTTTCATCAATTTATATTTACATCTACTACAGTCTCCGATACGAATTTACTAGGGAGCTCCTCCGTGGCTAAGCGGTTAGCGTACGTGCCCTTGGCGCGGGAGACCCGGGTTCGACTCCCGGCGGGAGCTCATGTGGTTCGGATTCCACGTTAATCAGTAGGTCCACGTCTCACATAGCCTCGCTGCTGAAAGGGACGCTAAACTGAAATTCAACTCAACTCAACGAATTGATACGAATTATTTTACTAGGAATCGAACACAGTATTACAGTGTATATCTTTTGCATCCCAGTACGACGTAGTAAGAGTATTTTTGAATATTTTTATTTTTACCTTGCAATATTTGTTCCTGTTCCTCTTTATTGAAATACTTTTCTTATGACATTCACTTAACGCTTCATCGAAAGAATTACCTTCAAAGGTAGCAGTTTCCGTATTTTGATTTTAGAAATGTAAGAGGTACTCGTAATACTTTTAGGATCGCTCTACGAAGATTCGTAAGCAAATAATACGGAAGACGAATCTACTTAAAATAACAATATCTAGTTACCAGTGAAGTGTGAATGGAAGTGCAATGCATTTGTGTTATTATCCATGTGTAAGACTATTGAGAAACACGGGAAGTGGAAATGACCCGCTCTGCGTAAATTTAAGAGCACTTCCACATGACGTCATACTATTAGCATATGTAAGTCCTACTGGCAATAGTCTCTGGGTAACCTTCAATTTAAACACCACGAAATGCCAATAAATTACTTACAATACGATGGCAGACCGGTAGCAGTTTGCAAAGCAACTTGCTCTAACCTCAATACATTTATACACTTACAGACAGTTTCCTATATTCCAGTAGGGAAAATTCTGTCTACAGAGTAGTAAATAAAATATAACAGTAATAAGGAACCAGGATTTCATATATCAATTAAAATACAACGAAGTCTCTAATTCGACCCTGGACAATTCGAAACATTGGACAATTAGAACAAAAGTTCATTCGCCTTGAAAACTGCACTGAAAACAATGGTAAGAAAAATCGTGTGTAAATAGAACTTTTGAACCTCTGTTTGGGCAAATCAAAGTAATACAATACAAAAATGTTTTTAGAGTTGGAAGACCGTAATAGAAGAATGCAGTTGCAACTGGTTTTCTGTTATCCAGAGGCAGCCGCATGGAAGAGTGACACAGAAACACAATCTATCTGATTATGAAGACCAAGAGAAGATCGGTGAAGTAAAGAAACAGTCTGTACCAAACTAATTTGTAGCTTCCGAAATGACTGAAAATTTAAGATCTATTGAATGTATACCTAACGTTACTAAACAACATATTTCACACAATAAATGAAATGGAGAGTCTTGTTGGCCGTGCAAAATCAAATCAATCCCGACTAAGATCACGAATTTCTTTAAGTTAGATCAGATAATTAAGATTGTTCTCATGTATGTGGTATTGTACTAAGTATTTTTACTATGATACGAGTGGCTTAATTTGTCATCCAAATAATATGCTCTCTCAAAGGCATATTATTTTCCCCTTTATTTCAGGTATGCATACAGCATATTTTTGGGGTAATTCTAACTTTTTTCGTGTCCCCTTAGATTGCGAATTAAAAAGATTACGCTGTAGCTGCATATGCTACAACCACCTCCATGTCAGCGAAAAACTTAGATTGGTTATTTGGTGTTTAACGTATCTTTCAGTACCGGGGTTATAGGAGACTGGAAAATTGACGTGGAATCCGGACCACATGAATTCTCATGGGAACTGAAGCAATCTCTCGAGTGGATGGCGTGTATGCCCCGAAGAAGCTATATTGAACAATTTAGAATGACATACTCATAGTACGGTACTGCATGTCGTATTATGTTAGTGGACTTCGTGATAATTATGTTAATGTTTGTAAACGCTTCCCAAACTGCCACGCCCTCAACCTCAGATGAGAAGGTTAATGAGATCCAGTACATGATACAGAAGAATTCTTGAAGCCTGTACAACGGTTATCCCAACGAACACACACGTCAAAAACTACAACGAATAACAAGGTATTCTAAGTGCATTAACTGAAATAAGAATGATCTGCAGTTTTCTATTGATTACTGGAATTGGTTTCATCTTGAGGGTGTCTTGATCGAAAATTAACAATCACTCAAGTTAGATAACTTGAGGAAAAGCTACACATAATATTTGATTAAAATACTACAAAAAGAATTCGGGATAAATTAAACATTATACAGACGTTACTGTGGTGTAAGTAAGCTTCTCAAATTTGAGGTTGAAACGAGAGCAAAAAAAGATCAGTGACTAATTTTCAGTTAACACTTTATCCCCACAAAATGAATTTTACGGAAGACGTTCTTAATATCTTTTCCCACTTCCAGAATTTAGTCAAATCGACTTCTCGCATGGGATTTTCATATTATTATTGAGAACAACTTACGGAGTAAACCGCAGATGATGATAGGTGGATGGAAGTAAATATATAAAAGGCACATGTTCCGTTACTTTAGTTTGATATTTTTATCAATAACCTGTGGTTGACTTGTAAGATAAATGTCTTAGGTACGACGTAAGTAGTTATAAGAATTAGTGGGTTAATTGTAACCAAAATTTAAATTTGAACCAAAGGTGCTCATGGATTTTAAGAATAAAGTGTTCTCGGAGTTGAAATTAAGTTTAATTATTCCAAAGACTCAGCGATGGAATGAAGTTTATTTGTAAAGGTATTCCTGGGTGAAGGTGTTCCTGGGACACATTTAGATGTAGTATCTGCTGTCTCTAAATAAATGTTCGGCATTTCAAAGGAAATAGTAATATATTTAAAAATTGAATCCCCTATCCACTTCGAAGTGGAATTTATTTCTCATACATAAAATTATAAATTTACGCGATTCTTTGTTATTTCTTGAAAAGACATGCAATTTCTATAATATACTTCCCTACATTTCTTCTTAGAAGCAGATATTAAAAGAAAAAAAAATGAAATTCAATGATTGGTTGTATTTAGCGTCCTTTTTCAGTACAGTACTACATGAGAAGTCCTAATGTAAGTGAACCCTCAAACTGGACATTTTATGGATATACCTAGTTATATCATACATACCGTCACACAGTTTGGAGTGGCGCTGTAGGCATCCAGAGTGGCACAGTGCTGCCATCTGTGTATAAAGAGGAAGATGCATGTAGTGTGTGTTTGACTCTTCATGAGTTCTAATGGAGAGGGGCGATTACGAAAATCGTGTAGCAGTAATTGCACTACACAAGGTCGGGAAGACAGCAGGTGAGATTTTCAACCTCCTGAAACCTCTACAAATCAGCAAGAGATTCGTGTATCGCGCCATACAGCGATACACCGAGACTGGAACGGCAGCTGACCGCGCAAGAGTGGCAGACCACGAACAGTACGAACCCCGCAGGTCCAGAAAGCAGTCGCAGCAAGAATTCGAAGAAATCCTGTTCGAACACAAAGTGTGACGGCTGCTGAGATGAACATCAGCAGAAATTTCATGTCTCGTGTGCTCAGGAGTGACCTACATCTACGGACGTATAAGAGGCGGACTGGTCACTTTCTGACCCAAACATTAATGTCGCAGAGGGTCCTTAAATCAAAGAGATTGTTGCGGCGTTACGCCAACAATCTGCACAGAAAGATTCTGTTCATTGACGAAAAGGTGTATGCCACGTCATGTACTGCAGCTGCTGAGGCAGCTCCAAGGGTTCAGAGGGCACATCATCCTGCCTCAATGATGGTTTGGTGGGGAGTGAGCTACTCAGGCACAACCCAGCTGCATTTTTGCGAACAATGCGTTCCCGACATCTGCCAAGGTGTACCAGGACACAGTACTAACACCTATAGTGAAACCACTGTCTCCTACTATGTTCCCTGGAGAAAGGTGGACCTTCCAGTAGGATTCCGCTCTAGGCCACAACGCGAAAACAACCCAGGACTGGCTGGCACGGAACGTCCCCGACTTCATTTCTACCGCTGATTGGCTTTCTAGCAGCCCGGACCTTAACCAGTTGAACTACGAACTTTGGGCAGTCTTTCAGGCAAAGGTCTGCCATAAATAACATCCATCTGTTGACAGTCTGAAACAATCCTAGACCCGAGCAGTGAACAATTTTCCCATGGAAGTGGTGCGTAATGCCATTGACTAGTGGCCGGACAGTCTTCGTGCCTGCATCAAGGCAAAGGGGGGACATTTCGAAAAATGATTCGTGTGTCAGGTGTACAACATATCAATGTAAAACATGACCAAAATAAATTGCCTTGGTGTTAATACTCGCTGTATTATCCACATTCAAACTTGTGACAGTATTTATGATATAACTAGGTAAATTTCGAAAGCAGGATATTACAAATATTGTCTCCCTTTTTCTCTTTTATAAGAGCAAAATTTTTGAAATGCTAAAACACGTGTTCGCTTAGTTTTAATGCAGAGTTTATCTATTAAATGCCATATTTCCAACTTAAGCAAATCCTCACATTACGCAATATGAATATAAAATCGGAAAATTGACCGTCCCCACTTCCTTCTTCAGACGCAGAATTTTCTCAAAATTAATCATGTGTTTTCTTTGAATTTCACATCTTGAGTCATCACAATGGACATTTTATAAATATAATCCCGCAAAAAAAATATATTATTGAAATTGCCTTCTTTCGCGTTTGAGGGAAACTTTCGAAAATGCTTCATTTTATCTTATCTTTAGTGAAAAGTTTATATGTCGAGTTTCATCTCTAACTTCCCCGAGTCGTAGGATACTTTATTCTTAGCAAAATTTAAACCCCCACTCCCCTTACGAGTTTAAAGAAAATCTTTCTTATCCGTTACAAACAGATTATGCTGTCTAAATTTCACGTTTCCAGTTACAGGAGTTTCGCCTGGGCATTGATGAGTCAATCATTTTACTCTTTTATTTCGTATACAGATAAAGGAAAAATGACCTCAACAATTGACTATAATTGAAACAAAGCAACAAACTTGAGTCACATAAAACACTTTAATGCAAATGCGGTTATTAAAATATCGACTATTAGTGATCACAATTTTGTTCAGGAACATATTTAGAACAAGAATTTTAGGAATGATAAAAAAAAATGCATCAAAAGATAGTGCTCTTGGCCAATAATTAGTTTTTGGATCAGAGGCCACAACACTTTTGAACGGTCCCTAAATCGAGTTTTCGTATTTTCTACGGAATAAGTACATCATACTGAGTTAAGTGATAGTTTGGGTTTGGCTACATTGTATGTACTTCTCTAGATGTAAGGCGTACAAGAAAATTTTTTATTGAAATATATATATTTTTTTGATCCAATAAAGCAAAGGAAAACTCAATTCTTACCATGCTTCTATTAAATTACTTTTCTGTTTGTTCGAGATAACTCTTGTAACTTAAGTTTCACGAAATTTCCTAATCATTAGAACTATGAAATGTATAGATAGTAAATCTGATGACAAACAATGCTATATAATTTCCACTGCAGTTCATTTCTTTACAGCAAAATTTGTTAGTTACAAATCGAGCATCTGCTGCTTATACAACCCGAACCGTCACCGAACTTTGGTTGGTTGCAGACGAATAGGAGTTACGTTGACTTCATATGGACAAGAGATTTAGCAAATAAATTTACTACGTATTATTTCAATAGACGGCAAAGCAAGTGTTGGTTTGACTTTTATGTGATGCATCTAATGGAAAAGTTAGGAACTAAAGCTTTTCACAATTTTTTTTTTTTTTTAAGTTATTTCGATGAATATCTTCGTAAATACAGACAACCAGGGTTTATTAATTATATAATTACATAGAGTACTACTATATCATCTCTTCTTAAGATTCAACCAGTTCTTGACTGAATACAATAACAATAATAATCGAAAAAATCTGTAAAAATAATGTTTTTATAAGGTGTACAAATTGTATTTTACACATTTTTCGACTGTCTGTGAACTTCCTAATCTAATTTAGCAATAATTTTTATACATCTTCCATTTTCTCATTATGAGCTAACTGCAAAACTTGAATACGTTATCGGAACTGATTCACTGTGCTACTTTTCTAAATTAGGGTCTCAGCAGATTAGTTGGAATCTCTCCAAAACATAACTTCTGGTCTGGGTACGTGCCTCGTTCCAATTCAGTTTTGAAAGTTTCGCTCTCGAGAATGCATAGGCTTTAAAGGCAACCTTCTCATTAATCTTGTGTGTTATCCTACGATGTCAACACCAAACAAAAGCGAGGAATTGAACACAAACGTTTTGTACTCAGGCAATGTTCGAACACTATTTTATATATCACTTCGCACGTTTCAATTCGTAGATTTGTATTTTCCTTATAAGTTTATATAATAATTATTTGTATGAAAATCTCTCTTAATTACCAGAAGAAAAAAATCACTAACCTCACATTTGACGAACTACTGTGTATGCTTACCATGTCTATAACTACTATCCTCCTTTGTACGATAGAGACGATGAAAAAAAAAAAAAACTTTATTTTACCACGATATAATCCAACTACGACAAAAAGAAAAGTCTTTTTTGAACCACTTCTTTATAAATAGAACGAATATTAGTGTGACATTTGCAGGCTCAATTACAGAATCTATTCTATTCACCCAGTTGTCCTGGTTTGCCACCATGTGAGGCCACCATGCAAGAAGAGCGTGGGTAAGGTAACTAGGAGCGGGGTAGGGAAGGGATTAATCAATCACAAGTAGTAATATCATGTATTCAATCAAGTAATTATAGCTTTCTTAAGATCACTTACAAGATAGAAGGACAATGGCTTATACTTATCAAAAACCCAGGCCCTTAACAGACGGAAACCGCAGTAAGGATTACATAACTCTTAAAACAAATCGGTCATAAAACTTGTATGATACCTAAATTCCTTTGGACACACGCACTGCAGTGCTGAACATTTGTTGAAAAGAATGATATAAAAATTAACGTATACGACTAAACATGCATACATCATTTATCAGACACGTCACAATAAATGGACATGACAAAAATGCATGGCATTACGTCGCATTGTCAGGTATTCACCGAAGACATAACTTGACTGCTATTATCTCTTCACGTGAGCACCGATATAACCAAGGACTAGGTTATATGAAGCCATAGCTTCTCAATCTAACCTCTTGTCATATTAATAATTTCTAAGTGGATTGCATAATCCAACATAAAACTCAAAACAAGAAGAAATAAGAACACTGTGACTTTACAGGAGTATTAAGAAAAATGCATCTAGGAATCTAACATTTTTTTCACGCAAGACTAAAATCTTTCATTCGAAAGGCAGAAAATAATTCCACTCAATTATGTGGCATCACTTGCTGCAGTCGTTCGAAAATAGCATAAGCATAGAACTATTATTATTATTATTATTATTATTATTATTATTATTATTATTATTATGTTGAAATATAGTAGTTTTCTTGTTACTAGGGTTACGCTAGTAAGCCTTACAAGATTCTAGTGCTAGTACGTACGTACGTTGCTCCACACAATAAGTCTGGAATAAAAGCGCATTTTTTTTTTTTGTGCTAGATAGCTAGAGGGATTATATCAGCCGAGTTCGTTAATGGAGTCAATTCACTGACACCTTTACGGGTAACTATGATTTTAACGGTGGCCATTAATATTCCATTCATTTATAAATGTATGTTTTGAATAACGCTAATATGAAATTCCAAAATAACGTATAAGTGTTACGGTTTGCATAAACATCTAGGCAAAAAATATTTAGATAATCTTTATTATAAAGCCAAGCCCATTCATATATGTACGTTATGTGATTCCCTTAACTGTCTTCACCAGAGTTTATTTTAAGCTGCGTGAACTTCAAATACACATTTTAGACAAGTAAAATTGCGGTTTAATCTAGAAGTTAATTGTAATAAAAGATATTTTTATTGTTTCTGGTACTATTGAGTGTCCTGAATAACATATCAAAAGTCTATCAAAATCTGATTATGGGAAAGCCGCCATTTTGGGCCGCCATCTTGGATATTTTCATAAACCATTTTGATACACTTTTTTTGTAATATCTTCGCAATGAATCAAGCTAGAGACTTGGTTCTTGTCCCAAATCGAAGCTAATAAACAACACAATCACAAAATTGTACAATTGTTATAATTGTATGCAGAATTATTTAAATATGGTTATTGTTAGGCTGAAAACATTGTTGAGTTGGTCTTATTTTGTCACTTCCGAGGTTAATAACTATGAAATTCTCAGGGATACTGGAAAACACCCCGAAATAAAATTAATAGATCTCAATCTTACCTTTCCATCGACACCAAAATTGTTTACCTACGTCTGAAAGTAAGGGAGCTACGTGGTTTTATGTGATGCATAGTGTTGTATTTTTGTGTCATTCACATACGCAGTTTAGATACTGTGGTTAGACATCAAAACAAGAAAGAAGTTGGCCGAATCAACAAATGACACTTGGATTTCTGGGTAAAAAAGTAACTATCATTCCACTTAAATAAGACCGATTTTCATCAAGTTGGTGTCAAAGTAAAGGTCATAAGCTATACCTAGATAGATGAAAGAGAGAAACATTGATATACACGTGTGTAATTAAATATATGTTTTGAATTGAGTTGATTTTAACGTTCAGCAGCGAGGATATATGAGACGGGATCTACTGATTAATGTGGAATTCTAACCACATTAGTGATGAGCGCAAGAGTCTTGGTCTTGCAGTTTTTGCAAGAGTCTTGCATGCAAGACCAAGACCATACCTGCAAGACCAAGACTCCTGTGGAAGTCTTGCACAAGTACCGGCTCAGTGGTTGAGCGTTCACCTTTGGCTGGGGTACCTGATTCGATCCCAGCTTGCACCATGTGAGCTTTCTTGGTGAATCGAGACCGTGTGCGTAGGTTTTCTCGGGGTTTTTCCCCTTCCTCCTACGTCCTTCATTTCACCATTTCATTCATTTCTCATCATTACCATCTCTCTCAGCCTTGGTGCATAATCGTGGCACGTGAAACTACATATTACATCATTTCAAAACATATTAGTAGTGTTCTTCTAAAACTAAAGAGAAATGTAGTATTGAACATCGGTAATTCCGTAGACCATAGGTGCCGACTACATGGGTATGCCCTTGGCTCGAAGGATCAAGCATCCGTTAGAAATTTTTAATGTGTGCTCAAAAAGTTAATATCAAAATAACATTTTCATGACATTGACAAAAACTTGTGTATGTGGCCGCAAGTTTGATTTCATGGGCGGATGCTTATACGTTGAATAATTGTTTATCAATATAACTTTTAGCCTCCTCAGGTATATGGCACACGAAGATTGAGCGATATAACATTATAAAATGATAAATAATCCATATTCACAAGTGAGAGTGATTTTGTACAGTTATTTGAGTGAGTTTGGAGTTTGATGCTGTGTTTTTGTATTTCTAATATAGGTCAAAAGTATTTGTATAAGTTGAGTTTACACAAAAGACATGGACAGTTGAGTCCTTTTCAGTTTTTAACTTACTCAAGTTATTCTAAAATATTAAGAGGTTTGATTGTAATCGTTATTATTTTAATTTTTCTCTCTTTTTTGACCAATATTGTTAACATATCATCATCATAATTATTCTGCCATTATTGGCAGGTCACTTGTTGCAACTCAGAAGCTTCGATATACTGTGGTCCTCTGCTAGTCTCTTCGTCTTTACATAGCAATTTTCTGTTTTAATACCTTCCTTCAACTAGTCTCCTTTGCCCCCTCCCTCTCTTTCCTTTCACCGGTATGTCCCTCATAATAAAGCTCCTCCTCAGGCAATGTCCCAACCAGTACTTTTCTCTCCTCTGACTTACATCTAAAATTCTTCTTTCATGCCCTACTGCTACTATTTCTAACACCTTCTCATTCGTTTTCCGTTCAACCCAGCTAATTCTCACCTTTTATCGAAAGCCTCCATATTTTTTTCATCGCTTTTGCGTAATGTCCGTGTTTCTGTTCCATAGAGTACATATTGGAATCAGTAAAATAAAATCTCAATATGTAATTGGAAGTTTGTTCAATACAAAGATTAGCTAATCTTAGTTGAAAATAATATATTATTTATATATATATATATATATATATATATATATATATATATATATATATATATATATATATATATATATATATATATATATATATATATGACGCCTTTAGAGTGTAAAAATAATCCAGCAATTTATGGTATTTCAGTAATCTGTGCCTTCTCGATTTTGTTTCATGTGTCTCCCCAATTTGGGAACCAGTAGAGTATTGAATCTGTTTTAAAAATATATATATAAAAAGATTACGAAACGTTGTAATTTATCTTATAGTGAAGCGTGGGACCCATTGGAAAAATAATAAAGGTCATCACCTATGTTGTATACTATCATCATACTTACACGAAGGTAAACTATATTTTACTGAGAAACATACATTGTATTTCCGTTACTATTGGCGCAATGTAGAATTTATCCAGAGTAAAATTTACGTATGAAAAGCAAAAGATTTCTTAAAAGCAAAACTTGCAAGACTCTTGCAGCAAGACCAAGACCAAGACTGGGTGTGCAAGACCAAGACTAAGACCACCCGGGTCTTGGTCTTGCATTTGCTCATCACTAAACCACATGATCTCCCGCATGATAACAGTTAATTTTTTATTATTTTTTTTTTTTTGTCTCACAAAATGCGAAAAACATAAAAATTGACTGTTATCATTTTCTTGTAGAAAGTATATTGCGCTACGAAACACATTAATCCAACGATAACTTACGTTTATCAAGGCCACCAACATTATCACTATTAATGAATAATTTATATACAGAATTTTTTGTAAACATACAAAGTTGTTGTAACAAATGTAGACGAACAACGAGAAAGCTTTCTTATTTAACTTCGAAATATGTTCTAATAAACGGTTTTTCTGGTTGATTTGAAATGAACCAAAAATTACAAAAGTAACTCAGTGAACACCAAGAAGAACAGTGAAATATTCATACACTCTTTTCATAATTTATCACGATCGAAAAGGAAAAAGCACAATCAAGCAAAATTATCTTTCTTCAATCACAATGCACGAAGCAGCAGGTGAAGCACTGACAAGAGATTTAGTCATCATCGCTTTCAGGTTCCACTTCTGTCGCATCTATTACATTATGACATGTGATTCCATGCGATGTGATTCAGAGCAGGCACTTGAGCAGTTAGGGCCATGTTTCTTGCAGTTGAATTACATGGTAGGACACAGAGTTGTAGAGCAGCCACATTTTATGAACTTCAACAACTGGTCAGGTGCGGGAAGCTGAGCCATCCTCACTGGTGACAATGTCCATCACGGAGTTCCTAACCCCATTGGAGCAGATCGAGGTCATTGGAAAGCCAGGTCTGAATCTGAAGATATACACGTAGAAAGTGATAGTAGCAGGCATCTTCAGTAAGCGCCAGTACTTCAGACGTCACTTGAGCTGTCGATTTAACTATTTTGGAAATAAACTTGTGTTAGCGAATGTCGTTGAAAGTTTGACCAATTAGACCCACATACATATAGACACGCCATAGCTGCATTACCAGAAGTCTTGATTTTTCTTGTGTTCTCCCTGCAGTTCTGAAGATTGCGTCCTGTTGTTGGAAACACGCGTTCTTCCGTAAGAATAGAAGGAATCTCGTTTCCCTAACCCATATGCAGTGTTTGGATGTAGTGTCATATCCCAGTAGTGCATGAGCGAAGAGTATGTGTGAGCACACGGCATCACCCAGTGTTTGATTGCCCTAATGTCGTAGACCATCACACTTTTGTTACTTTTCTTTGGTTCAAAATACAGGAAGACATCACTGAGTTTGTTGTCGAAACAGTGGATTAACAGGACTAGAAGGTCAGCGCCTTCACCAATAACTGCTGTCGGACACGTCTGCGATCTTTCAATGCCTTGTTTTACAATCAGGACATCTGCGTCACCAGGAGCATGTTTGATACCATACCGAGCTTCCGTAAACTTCTCAACCAACAGTGTTACAAAAGTCTGTTCTCTGTTGCTGCTCAAGAATATGTTCTTGGAGATGGCAAGAACCGTCGACTGAGCTACATGCACCTGCGGTCCCTCAAGACCTCTGTTGCATTTGCTGACTCAGACTTTGTTGATAAGTGTTGTCCTTGGTAGGCATCAAATATAATAGTTGCGTGTCCGAACTTTGACTTAAGAGCCTGCCTTACTAAAAATTATACAAATTTTGCCATTTTTCTTTTGCTTGTTTATTCATAAGTGAAAGGAGATAACAAAATGGAACTTACCACAATCATAGATAATGCTATTCTACAACAGAAAATATGAACCTGAAGAATGTTCAGTGTTGCTATCCATAGAAATTACAGGGTTGCCAGAATAACAATTCCCCTAAAAATATAAGTTAAGGCAGCGACTAGAAGAACGAACTCAACTGCATCCGAAGAACGAATTAAAAAGGAAGCATTTAATTTGCCGTTTGCAAATTCATTTCCCAATTTCCTGTTCTTCCAGCTTTAATAAATGATTTCAGGATATCCATTATTTCAATGTACACCATCCACGTTGCGGCAGTTCTGCTGGTTTTCAGTTCCTTTTTAAAAAAAAAAAATAAAAATAAAAAAAAGCATGCTAATTACGTCACTAGAAATTTCGGAAGTCAACATTTTTTCTTTGAGAAGTAGTTCAAATGTTAATCGTACTATGGTTATATACATGCTTTCAGGTTCTGAGTTTACTGTTTTCTTAGCTAGAACAGTATTAAGAACTGATGACACCAGTATGTGGCCACGAATAGCTCTGGCAATTGCTTTGAGCGACAGCATATGCTTCGCTGTGTTTCCTGCATACGTAACCTCCAAAATTTCAGCCAAACCTGATCATGCCATGACAAAACCAATGCACCCAAGGAAAATCATAATCGTGTACAGAGTTCCTAGTCTAACGATACATTTCTTTAACCTACTACCTTGTGGTTCGTTGCTCACGATTCCAACTGCTTTCAAGTAAAACGACTGATCAAAGATTACTAAGGAAACTTGGTTGTAACGTGTTGCATATTTTGCTATAAATAACAGCGTTGACAGAATGCAAGACCCATTGGTTGTTTTCATGTCGACAATAGGAGGAAAACAACAGATGATACAATATGATGTTCACCCTTGTGAACCAGTTGCTCACGCTCTGCCAGTCAGGTACACTTCGCTTTAGAAGATGTGAAATGTTTTTTGTTGAATCATGGTATTCCGCACCTCTGATTGGTTTGTATTTTATAAACCGCAGTTCACTGGCCTGTGAGCGATAATGAGTGATGGGAATGATGAAAATGATGAAGAGCTTTGATGGAAATCGGTCTTATGGAAGCGGAATGATAGTTACGTTTTTATCCAGCAATCCAAAGTGTCATTTGTTGTTTCGTCCAACTTCTTTCTTGTTTTGATGTCTAACCACAGTACCTGAATTGCGTAACGATTGGGGGCATGGTACCACAAGGGCGATTGGGAAGACGATACGACTATTTAGGAGGCATTTGAGATTTCATGATCTGTTACTGTTTTTTTATTATTTATTATTATTGGATGAAAGCCATTATGCATTTTACAAATTATCCAAAGTATATACGAGGTGGCTAATGTAAGAAATTATAAAATCAAAATTTCCTTTCACTTATATTTTATCGCGCTATCATTTACTGGAAATGTCAAGAATGTTGCTGTAATGTTCGCATGAACATAAATCACAGACCATTGTGAAACTTTCCTGTGTATGGCTAAGTCTTATGCAACATAGTACTAATATTTAAGTTAGTAGGGGGAAACGGGACGAAGAAAAGTAAAACGGAAAATTTCCGGAACTCGTGCAAACATATGGAACTTTTCCTTAATTCTGCGCCAATCGGTTAACGCCATACACCCATCATGTCGAATATATCGACACTCCATTCGTCAAACTGTATTGTGCCATCTGGTTTTGTGTTGGAACGAAGTGACACTCACATTAGCAAACTGTCGTCGTGGTATGATTAAGTGTTCGAATGCAAATAATTACTTGAAAATTTGTGGAATACGTGGATTTAAATAGAAAAGTTTGTATTCATCTTACTAGCGAAGGTTGTAAAGAACAATTCTACTAGACTCGTCCTTGAGAACAAAAATTCTGGCGATATCCATGAGTTTATATTATCCCAACATCTAGGATCACGCCATCTCCCAAAAGAAATATGACTGGAAATAATAAAAGTTGTATTAAAAAAGAAAAAAAGCACGGTTTTGTCTCCGCGCAACCTTCCAAAAACTATCTCACAACCTTCAAATGTAGCGCATGTTTTCTCCAAATTTCTAGGCTGGCCTTGCAAAGGATCGATAGCAGTTACGTCACAACACAGCTGAGCTTTCTGTGCTCTTCCAAATATGCGGCAGCCAGCAACAAAGCTCTTCTGCGAATTGGACAAAGAGAGGGAGGGAAAGAACAGACAAAAATCGAATAAGTTGTTTGTTCGTTTTCTTTGATATGCGTTCCTGTCCCACACACAATGTCCTGATAGGAATTTATTCTAATACAGTGCTATTATTCTAACGTTAAAACACATACGAGTCAAACAACTGAAGCCAATATCAACAGGGTCTGTTATTCTGAAGAGTGAAACTACAATCCTCAATACCTTAGTCAAATGTTCATAAAATCAGTTTTCCGATAGAAACTTCAACTAATAATTGAAAAAAAGAAAAAAAAAGAGCAATCCAGTTTTAAGATACGAATGTAGTTAATGATCATAAATATAAAAATAAACCAAGAGGTGGAGAAAAATATGTGCATGCTCAAGTGTATACTTTTTTCTTCGTATCGTAGTTTTTAACAGAAAAGTGACAACTCAAAAATGACCCTTTGGCCCTAAGCGCTAGGAGAGTTCTGTATAAAAAGATCACAGATGAAGGTACACAACTCCCCCTCCCCCCCCTCCAACCAGAAAGCAACTCTGCCATTCGTCTGAAAAGTTAAATTTTAGTTGTGTAACTTTTCTATTAAATCTATGATTCCATCTACGATAGTCAAGGCTACTAGAAGTGATGATACAACGACGCTGAATTCTGGTACTTCTTCCCGCTCCCCTCTATACTATTGCATGAAATAACTACGAGCTACATGTGACCACACTTCAAGGTGCACACCGAAGCGAAAAAGTTTCTACTTCATTAAAACAAATATGCGAAGTCAACTTATTCGCGAACTCGTCGCGGTCTTATGTTCTTATGTATAGTTGCCTTCTTGGTACCTACTCCTTCTGAGAAGCTATTGAAGTTCTATTGAACAGTCTATAGGACTTCCATCCTGTTTCTCCGAAATGTCTTTCATACCATCAAAATTTCTTCTATATATACAATGTTTCCTTATATTCCGGAAAGAGAAACTTGCATTTGGGTACAGACCAAGGGAATAGGAAGGTGTTATTAGTGTTTGGCATAATTTAAGCTCTAACATCGCGACGGTACATTAAAATACACGTGGACAATGAAAATATATTCCAGTCAGAATGATCAACAGTAACAAGCTTAATCTTCCTCGCTGGACTACTGGCTAGATTTTGTGCCTTTAGTATATCAACCCTCCGATACACGAACTTTCAATAAAATGCAAATATGGATCATAGTACAATTTCACATAGTGGATCAAATGTTTATTTCTTTTTATTCTGGTACAACATGATGGGTGGTGAACTGTTGCTCCCAGAGAACATACTACTTATCTAGAAATTGGAAAGCGGAGCAGCTTTAACTCAACTTCTGAGCTTACGCAGTTGTCAGGACGTACAATTTGATTGACTAAGTTTCACTGTGTTGCGATACATGTTACGATGTGTAAGCTTACGAAATAGTTTAATTCATACACATGACTGTTATAATTTTGAAAAAAGGAAAACTATTCTTCTAGAAGTTTTATTACGATTTTTTATGTGAAAAATTTTGCCTTTAGCTTGAAGAACAGCTGGATAGATAACTAGAGATTTCGTTTTATTCAGTTCTTTAATCCATTTATAAATTACCGCTTCGAGTTGACAGAAGATAAATTTAACGTAACTGAAATAACCTCAATTTCAACTAAACTTTATTCTAGAACGTTGGTTTCCATAAACTTAACTTCTAAATGATATTTCAACAACTGGAATGTTTGAACCATTTGTAAATAAATAAATAATAATAATAAATAAAATATATTGCATGCTATAAATGGGTATCTCATGAAGATTCAGTCTCCCAATCTTAGTTGTCTACAATGGACCTTTGTGCATTCTAGTACCATAGTTTTTTTTTTTTTTTTTTTTTTTTTTAACACACACACAATTGTATATGCCTATCTGTACTTGTATGACAACGATTTTTGATCCATATACAGGATATTTATTATAAACTCTCTGCGTTGTTTCCCAAAGATGTATTTCAAAGAAAATTCCCATAAAGTAGATGGCTAATGAGCTATTCAAGGAGGATATTAAAAAAAAAAAAAAAAAATCTACTCAATCTTCTATAATACTAGTGTAAGCACTTTCATGTAGTGTAGAACTGAGTGCCCAACATTTGTGACGTCATAAACTGCGCACCCGAACCTCTGGACAAGAAAAGTTTTGGAAACAGTTATTTTGTTAAGAGCATTTTGCAGATACTATCAGGTTTACTTTTAATTTTTTTTTAAAATATATTTTTCACTAAGATTCTTCGCTAAGCGCATCCCACGTTTTTTTAAAATTTAGTAGGATTAGATGGGCACGTCATGTAGCCAGAATGGAAGAAAGTAGGAACGTTTTCAAAGTTACTCCAAAGGAAATCCAATCGGGAAACTAACATTAGGAAGACCTAGGCGCAGATGGGAGGACAATATTAAGATAGATCTCGTACAAACAGGAGTACAAAGTACGTAGAAACTGGATAAAGTTGGCTAAGGACAGAAGTCGATGGAGAGCTTAAGTGAACGTGGCATTGAACCTTTGGGTTCCATAGGGTTACCGTGAGAGATGTTAGTGAATAATTGAATGATAATGGAGAATATAAATAATATATCAAGTAAACTAAACACTATTAAATAAACTAACAACAGCTTCGAGACCTTTTCATATTGGCAAGAAATTTGGGCGCGCAATTTATGACGTCATAATTGTTGGGCACTCCAATTTATACACTATACGGAGAGTTTTGGAAACTATCATTATTTCATACAATATGATCACTTTCTACATTATTTATATCTTGTCTTTAATTTAATCGCCAAAATTCATAAAAGTTGGGGTGAACTTAGGGAAGAGCTGTAAGTTATTAACTACTTTAAAAAATGTGAATGAGAGCAAAGTGAAGAATCTTAAGTATAAAGTACAAAGTTGGAAGCGCATATGGTGTTAAAGACCAGATACAAGATGCAGATCTATTATTCTTTCACAAATATATAAAGTATCTAATTAATAGGTCAACAAAAAACTACCTCAGCAATACAAGGGCGAACATCAATAATACAAGGGCAAGTAGCGTAGGCTGTCCTATTCTTTCCCTTACTTTCCCAACATAATATATACCATCCTAGGGAATTTTGTTTCGTCTTTAGCAGAGGTTTGGAATTACTCTTTCACAAAAATTGAGAACGTTTGTATTCTGATTCATCATTTTGAAGAAACCCCTGAATGTGAAGAAACACCTGATATTTCAGTATGTTGTATGTTGAAATACCTTAAAGGCTATCCATAAGTACTTTCAAAAATAAAAGTAACATTATAAATAACGATAGAAGACAGTTACTCGTTCCGTAACATACTCTAAAATGGAAATTAAGAGTATGTGAGGTACACCATATTACGTTTCTTAAGGCTGCTTTTAATCGCTTTCAGCTTATCCTGGTATGGAAAGTAATAAAAACAACACTTATACTCTGAGAGAAAAGTGACGATGCCAGTTTCAATTTATTAGGGGGGGGGGAGGAGATAAACTGAGAGGCAGATTTTTTTTTTTTTTTTTTAGGAAGCAGCTATTTTTCAAGTAACCCGAAAAGGAAAATTGATTTTTTTTTTTTTAAACGACACGTGTCAAGTTTTGTCAGACACGAAGTTAACAACTATTGTGTTTGCTACGTAGATATCTACATCTGTCAAGCTGTTGCCTAAGCTTGGTATGTTATAAATAGACGTTTTTGGAAAAACTATAGTGTGTAGTTTTTTTTCTCATTTTTCTCAAAACTGTTTTTCTGCTACGTCTTATTTTAGAAAAAAAAAAAAACAATTCAATTTTAGATTACTTGAACTAAAATATGTCTGGGGAACATACTTTTGATACCAGGGCTAGCCCTCGTTGCGCCGTCACTAAAACATAAGACACTAGCATGCATTACGGTATTGTACTTTTTTGAATGTCTTATTTCCTCACTTTATACAAGTATTTCACAAAGGCAAAGGCAGGGAATTTAAAAGTTTTCCAGGATCCGAAAATCCGCGCTCGAAAGAACATTTAAACGAACGACAAAAGAAGGAAAGAGAGAAAAGGAGCAAGCAACGCTTGAGCGAATTCCGATTACTACGCAGGAGTTAATGCAATCTCGATGAAGACGAACCTTGGACAAAACCACAGTGCTTTCCAGTTACCGTGGAGACTGGCCACAGATGATCTCATTTCTGGAGCAACAACATTAAATCCACAAATCTACTGCTTCAATGAGAACGCACGCATCGGGTGGTTCTTTCGATGAAAACGTAGTCATGGACACGGTATTAAACAACCCAACTAATGCGTAGCTCGTGATAAAATTCCCATCTTTCCGATACACCCAGCAAATATAACTAGTAATAGCAATATTACATAGACGCACATGAAATCTGTAACACAAAAATGCTTTCCACCAGATTTTCACATGAACATAAATTATATTTTCCTTTGAATTCTTCACTGGTATAAAGTTTGCTTTCCTTTACTTCACATGCATTTGTCTGGAGCAAGGCCATCGATCATGGGGGGGCGCCCCAACAAAGCTCATGTAGGCCCCTATTGTATTTATGAATATTCAATATTTGGCATAATTTGAATGCAAATTATCTTAAAAATCCTCATATTATATATATATATATATATATATATATATATATATATATATATATATATATATATATATATATATATACACATATATATATATATACCTTCTGCATCTGAATGGGCCCCCTCAAATTTACAGAGAAATCGGCGCCCTTGGTCTGGAGTAAAGACATCTCACTTGATTTGAATTAATTATTATAATTATTAATTACATATATTTGTATACACAAAAAACATTTCTTGTGACTGCAATTGAATAGCTGAAGAGGGCAGAAATACTATTCTATTTCGTTACCTTTTGGGGAAAATAGAGGAGTTTCGTTTCACAATGTGAAACTACGGTCGACTTCCAAACTATGTGAACTCAATATTGAAACAGGGAGTAGTAGATCTATAGCTTCTGCATGCAATATGAAGTCAATACGAAACTAGGAATCTATTCATTGGAAGTGGAATCCATGTCAAAAACAGTTTCCCGCTCTCTTAGAATTATTACTATTTAGGAATCAAAATTGAACTAGTTCTTATTACTTCCGGTTTCAGTACAAGATCAAAACTGAGATTAAATTTATTATTGGGATTTGGAATTCATAGCAAAATGGTATGTCCTTTTCTATTGCAGTTTTCGTTCTCTGGGAATCAATATTAGGAGTGAAGTATTAGTAATTCTAACAACTTCCGATTGAAATAAAGTCTGAGTTGAAAGCTATGCTTAACGTTATATAACAGTTTTTGACTATAGTAATCAGTGTAATAAACTGAAAATCATAGATTCGCACCACATTCGGTTTAAATAGGTCGATAAAGGCACAGATGAAATTTAATTTTGGGACAGTGAAGCCATACTTAAAAGCGATTTCTCGCTCTCTCTTACTGTTTCTGCTCAGTGAAGATCAATATTGAAACTGAAGTGGTTGCACCTTTTTACCACTTCCGGTTTTAGTAGAAAGAGACAGGTGGAAATGTCTCTCTCCTTCAGACGTTGATTCAAAAAAAAAAAAAAACCGCCTACCTATCTGAAACAGGAAATAGTTTATTTCTACCTACGCTGAATTCCCTTGGAAGTGCGCTTGTTTTTGGACGAATTTCGGTTCGCTGGCTACGCGGGGAAGGAAAAGGTAGGTGTGAGTGACGATAGACGTCTCGTCACTTCGGCCACAACGGTCTTGGTGCACTCACTGAACTGCTGAGCGAGTACAACAGTCAACCCTGTCAACATGGGCCGCAAAGGAAAGGAAACGTCACTGGAGGAGCGGAGGCTCATTCTACGCCTCCACAACAAGTGCAAATCGCTGCGGGAGATATCGGAGCTAGTGGATAGGCCATGGTCAACGGTACAAAGTGTGACAGACCGTTTCTGTGTGACAAAATCTCTGGGCAATAGGAGGAGGACTGGACGACCCCCATCTCTCAGCGAGTAAGACAAGCATGTCATAGTCCGCGCGATCAAGAAAAAAACCCGAACTAGTGCCTCTAAAGTTGCTGCAGAGCTGGAGCGACTCGGTACCAAGGTGTGCAACGAAACAGTCCGCAAACAGCTACGGGCCGCGGGGTACAATGGACGGACTCTCCGTAGGAAGTTTTGGGTGAACGAGAAGAACCGGAAGAAACGCCTCGCTTTCGCGAAGGAACACTTGGCAGACACCCCAGAGCAGTGGGAGCGCGTTATCTTCTCGGATGAAAGTAAATTTAACATTCTTGGATCAGACGGTAGCCAGAAAGTGTGGCAGCAAAAAAATGCAGAACTTGAGCCTCGCAATCTGTTGTCAACAGTGAAGTATGGTGGTGGTAGCGTGCTTGTGTGGGGGTGCATGAGTGCCACTGGGGTTGAAAACCTACACTTCATTGATGGAATCATGGACCACAAAATGTATATAGACATATTGAAACAAAATTTGGAAGCTAGTGCTGCAAAACTAGGACTAGGCAAAAATTATGTATTTCAACAGGACAATGACCCCAAGCACACAGCTCAAACTACTAACTACTCAAACTGCTTCTGTACAATTGCCCTAAACAACTACATACACCTTCCCCAATCTCCTGACATGAACCCAATTGAACATTTGTGGAGTTATCTTGAGAAGCAGATTAGAAAAAGAGTGATTTCTAATGCGTCTGACCTGAAAAATGCTTTGGCAGAGGAGTGGGATAAAATTCCCTGCTCAGTGTGTTAAAAACGTTCGCAAGAGGTTGCAAACAGTTATCAAGGTCAACGGTTACCCCACCAGATATTAGAATAGTGAAAACGGCTGTGATAGTGATGATCACTGGGGAAAAACTATGACTGTACGAATACTTGTTTGTCATCTTAAAACTGATTTATTTTTGGTTTGTTATTTTTTCTACCAGAAATTTTATTTTTGTTGTGGATTTTTTGTATTGAATAAACGACCTGTGCCATACTGCAGCAAGAGCGTTATCTTTTTCATGGGTTCCATGCGAATTAGCGCTGCACTGGCGCAATATTTACAAAATTTCGAGGTGTACGAATACTTTCTAGACTCTCTGTATGAAACGTGGACCTACTGATTAAAGTGAAATCCAAATCACATGAGCTCCCACCGGGCCGGTTTAGTAAGGCTGGTAGCAAGGGGCCATTACCCATCCAGTGCTCCCCAATATGAGCAAATCCTAATAGAGTAGGACAAAGGAGATGCAAAGTGCGTAGCATCCGCAAGGTGAAAGGAAGTTTTTAATAAAATATTAGCGTTTATTGTCTGATATATGAAGTTGGACTGCGTGGGAAAGTGCTTCGAAATGTACAACACTAAAGAGAAGTACTTTGACTTCTAGATCTGAAAACATATTTTCTGTGAAGTGTAAACTCACTATTACATATCAACTAAGATTGTATCATATCATAAACTTTGTGAGTGTATTTGATTCTGTGCAAGTGTATTTTGTACTGCATGAAGTGAAAAAACTGACAAAAAGCAACGAATCTTCGAGGACCAACACACGCAAATTTAAACAAGGTAAACAGTTTGTTTTCTTAATTTTAAACAATTGGTACGTTTACTGTACATTCTGTTAATTTCTAAGAATTGGTTACAAATCTGTGGAGATATGCAATTTTAAAAATACATCTAAAAAGTGCCGGACAGTGTAAGTGACAAGTTTAAATACCCGTTGAGCTGAGGGAGGAAAATGTGGCAATGTAGCACTCCATATAAACTGCGATAGCGAAGAGCGCATAGCAGAGAAAATCATAAGGCGATATTTGCCATTGTTTATCTTTCAAAACAAATCGAAACTGTTTGGTTAAAAAAGTTATTTTAAGATCTTTCTAAAGTTTTTTTTTTCGGATTGATAATACACCGCAGCAATTCAGAGATAATGGTGTCTCACTTTTGGCTGAATAACAATGAAAATTACTAAGTGTTGAGTAATGAAATTTTCAGAACTTACAGGTAATAGATTCACCTACATATTGTGCACAGGAAATTATTTCACGTGATCTCTTTTCCGAGATATAGTCCTATAAACATTAATCTAGCAATAAAGTACGATAAAATACGCACTTTTTCATTAATTTCTATTTTTTTCTTACAACACACTACAAAGAAAATTTTTATGTCGCAAGTATTGAAAAGAGAACATTCCAACAATTCTAACGAGGTACGACAATGCAATATAAGTTTTGGGTGAACGTCATTGCAGCACCGCGATGTCAGGGGCTTATTTTTATGAAATGGTAAATAACTGATTGATTTTTGAGTTTTACGTCCCGTTCAGCAGCGAGGCTATATGAGACGTGGACCTACTGATTAACGTGGAATCCGAAGCACATGAGCTCCCGCCGGGAATCGAACCAGGGTCTCCCGCGCCAAAGGCGCGCATGCTAACCGCTTAGCCACGAAGGAGCTCTGAAATGGTAAATAGACTGTGCCGAAAGTAAAAAGTGTAACTCATTGGTTGATAATTAAGGACTAAACAACTAAAATAATATTTTTCTTTGGATCATTTCTCTCCATTAACTATTGAATAGCATTCACCAACTATAACATATGGAGTACTCTGTTCGAGTAGCCACCCAAAAATCAATATCTAGACGAAAACTACTCTCTAATACTTGAAGAAGAACGCAATGACAGCAGGGTGTAAAATATTCCAGCCAGCAAAGATTTAAAATTAAAAAAATCTAAAATAAAGGTGACTACAGTCGACTTCCGACTATCCGGCTTAATATTGCAGAAGAGCAGATGGGATAACAAAAAGACGGAGTTTTACAATTCTCAAATCTTGCCCAATCCATACCATTAAAAGTACACTTCAAAAATACTAAATACACTTTAAGATAAATTTCATATTGTAACTTACAAGAAACATAAAGGATCACATTGTAGATACCTACATTAAAAAAAAAAAAATGTTAAAATATTGTACAAGGTAGACCCAATTCTTTAAAAAAAATTATAAACTTTCTCACTATTTACTAGCTGAATCTGCGCTCTTTACATAGTGCATCATTCACATATGAGCATGAATCTCCTTCGTCATTCCTTACAACATCTGTACATATCTCTTTACACACACAAGCGAAAGACATCTTGATAAAAATCCGCAAGGGGTACCATAAAGAGGAGATTTATTTCAATATCTCGCACAGTTTACAAAATTTGAGCCTACTTTCGGTTGGAGTTTCTAATTCATGTATGGTCAGTGTTTTCTTTCTTCTTGCATGCAGTATGTAATAAGCAAATACATTATACACACAATTAATTATGTCAGTTATATATGATGTTCATTGGGCAAAACACTCCAAAAATAAAAGTTCGTCTTAGACTGGAGAAATGCTTATGCTTCCTTTTTCATTATTTGCCATGAAACAAACGCCTGAGACATATACAACCCTAATATATAACTATGTGGTGTTGGAATGTATAATGCGTAGGATATGATGCTTTAGTTTTTTTTTTAATTTCAACAATTCCAGTGTACCAGTAAAAATGTAATAAAGAAATAATGACCATGTTTTTTAAATATTCAATTAGAAATGGACAATCTACGTAAAATTTACAATCGATCAGTGAAAACATCATCTTTCTCGAGATCTCATTGTAGTTTCCGAGATCTCATTGTCGAAAGGATTGGCCACAAACATATAAACGTCCACAAATATATTGTCTAAAAGAACTCCAAAGCAGCACAGTTTATTTGCATTGATTTTGGAGAAGGCTTATTAAAATACAAAGGCTTTGAACAGTAATTTTAAAACAAACTTTATGAAAAAGATGTATTTAAATACCTTATTTAAAGTACACTTAAAAAGTTTGTCTCTGTTAAATGTGAAATCACATATAACCGTAAATGAAAGATTTGAAAGCCAAAGTTATAGGTTGGAGCTCAGACGTTCTTAATTGCTATAGATTTATTTATTGATAAATGATTACTCAAATGTGAAAAGGTAGGCCTAAGAAAGAAAAAAATATTACTTTACAGATTTTGGTTTTTGAAAAGTCCTTGATAGTTGACTGCTTTCCTTTTGCAAAGTTCCGTTTCTGTGAAGGCGTTATAAGTCGAGTAAATAATAATAATAAAAAAGAAACCTTATTTTATTATGAAGACTTCTTTAGAACTTAGCCGGATAATGGAAAATCTATTGTATACTTAACTTGTTATGAAGGATTTAAATTACGTGCTTCAATGGATGTTATGCTTGGTTAGTTTGGAGTGGAACGTACTTCTTAGACCGAGACTTGACTTACAGCTTACAGTAGAATCCGAACCATGAGCTCCCATCCGAATCTAACCCGTGTTTCAAAAACTACATGCTACGAGTGTTTCAATAAAATTATAACTTACTGCCAAATACACACAATTTCATAGTTGTTGAATTACACACATGCGAATAAGAAGAATTTTACTCGTACTATTTTAGTATCAACCAACTAGGGATGCGCACGAGACGATTCGAGACAGGATTTTCCTGACAAAATTCGAGATACGACTCTTCCAGTAGAGAAATATACATTTTTTGAGTCGAGACACGGCTCTTCCAATAGAGAAATATACATTTTTCGAGTCGAGACATCACTTTTACAGCATATTTTCGAGACGAGACAGCCACAAATCTTATCTCGTGCGCATCCCTACAACCACCCGCACTCCTCGTGTTACGTTGAACTTAATGTCATGATCGCATATTCGCTAATGATTTGCAGTTTTATTGAAAATGAATCTGTGAGCAGCAGAGAGAAATTATTTTGAGTTGTGATTGCTTGATAACTGAAGCTATGGGTAACAAGACCTATCATTAATAGTAAACTTCGAATACTCAAGACTTTTCATTTAAATCTTCGAGAATCGAACACGCAACCACGCACACAGGAAGAACTTGGCCACGAAAAAGGGGAATGGTACGAGAAACGTTAAAATACCAAAATATTTTCTTGAAACTAAGAAAAGTATTAAAATAATTTAAATACTTACACCGAGTTAAAGAGATACGCTCTTCCTTGACTTCCTTGGAACGACTGGAAACAGATCAAAAAAATCTTATTAATACAAGATACTAAAAACGTTGAACCACATACATCAAAAGAGTTGCCTATGGTTTATATTTTATATTAGCTATATATACAATACTATATATAATACACTGGCAGAAATGCATTTAAGAACACCTCGTATAAATTGATCCGATTAGAACGGAACTCACGCCACAGACTGTCTCTATAGGATGTGCACATCTTAATATTAAAATCTTAGACACGTAGACCACTGTCAATGTCTGTATAGTTTCGAAGGTTGTTGGGCACCATGGCGAGTGTTCTTGAATGTCGATCAGTATATGTCCAATGTCAGGACGACGTCAGCCAAAGTTCAGTATATTGTGTAATTGAGTTTAAGCATGGCCACATAATAGGGCTGCAAGAACCCTGCTGGCTGCACCGCAGAAATGTCACCCGCATGGGTCCTGACAGAGTGGTTCATCGGTGGTGAACACGATAGAAGTCAAAGAATTTCCATAGCAAACGTATAACCGCAACACTCAAACTGCCAACCAAAGCACCCAAAACCACCGTGGCCTCCACGTGAGGATAAGAACCTGAACAATCGATTGTTGGTGGCAGATCTACTCTTGCACGATTAACCCTGAGATCATCTTGGTGGCGTTAGGAGAGACTAATGAAGAATGTAATATTCATGGAGAGCAGTTTCTGCCTCGAACACCATCGCAGCTGTGACAGTTTGTGACCTCTCGGGGTGGACGAACCACGGACGATGAGATGGTACCACTATTATTCTTTCTTGTGTTCTAAGTTTCGGTCATCCGTACTAGGTGTTCTTAAATGTTTTTCCATTAGCGTATTATATAGGCAAGCAATCTTGTAAGTTAATAAAGCTATAAACCATGGAGTATATGGTATCCAAATCGCAAGAGGTCTACTAGACAAGAGGTAAACAAAAGCAATCACTGTCTCTGAACTTGAAAATAGGAAGACAATTATAATTTAAATCATGTAACTAGATTCATGAAGAACCATCAATCATAAATACTTACTCATGTGCGAGAGTAGGGGAGTGTGCGTGGGGGGGTCATTACTATAGCATTTAGTCAGATCGGCAAGAAAGTGAATGTCTGTATGCTGGTTAGAGGCCAATTTTCTCTCCCCCCCCCCACTGCGTTAACAGCGACAAGCTCAACTCTCTTGTTTTCTTACTTAAATCTCCATTTTTAGTTTGTCTATTTAGAGATTAGAATCCCTTTTAGCGCCAAAGTTATATAACAAGTGAGCCTAAGCCTACAGTTTAATGAAGAATTCAAACAATGTGCACACCACCTCAGATGGGCAGTTAATGTAACCAGAATGGAAGTGGGAACGCTTTCAAAATTTTAACTGGAAGCCCATTCGGAAGAAAGACCATTAGGAAGACGTAGGCGCAAATGGGAAAACAATACTAAGATGGATCTCGCAGAAATAGGAATATAAAGTAGAAACTAGATCCAGTTGGCTAAGAATATAAATCAATGGCGAGTTTTTATGGATGTAGCATTGAAGCTCTGGGTTCCATAAGTCATAGTTAATTAATTAGAATTCTCGTATCAAACAATTACGAATTTGAAAAACGCGCATCTACCGCACCTCAAATCTTACGGGGGGTCAGTTTCTTTTTATTAATCAGGTAACTCAATAAAATTAAATCTATATAGCACGATTCATAATTAAATACAGGATGCATTTGGCATTAAACGTAACGCCCAAACCACTTTAGAGCACATTTCCGTTGATTAACAGCACGTTCAGTAGATCTATGTAGTACGCGTGCAAAGATCTCCACTAACACAATGTTATTACTAAGATTACGAGCGCAATCAGAATTACAATTACGTTCATATAAATAGCAATGGAACTTGAGAACACATTACTGCAGTACGTATATACAAGATGAATATTCAGATAATTATGGATATCCCAGTGCAGCTGATTGTTTCCTGTCTTCAGTGAATAGTGTTGTCTGAGGTCATCACAGAAATAATACAATTTATATCTGGATACTAAGGCTGAAGTCCGAGTATTCTCTGTCATCAATGAAACTAGAATGCTATTCTATGAAGAAAATTAAAATAACTAAAAGTAAAATGCTGGATTAATGTGAGAATAAATAAAGTCTGTCCATAACACACGCATTTACCCTCCAAGCAAGTCAATTCGAAACAGTTTTTTTTTTTTTTTTTTTTTTTTAAAAAATCCTTTTGTGGTGAATAACAATGCCGCTTTGCCATCTTTTGTCTGATAATTAGCAACAATATTCCATGAATTATCGGTTCTCTCACTGTGTTTATTTCAACGATCTTGACCATCTATTCTTTCAAAAGCCGTATATATAATTTGGTAAGAAGTTACTAATTGCATTTAGAAGTTATGATTAGCAAGCCCATGTCCCGAAACATCCTTAAGGAAAATTTATATCTGAAATACAATTATGAATCAATTTCAGTAAAGATATTGTCGTGATAATTCATAGGGATATAGAACGAAAAGAAGAGTTTGACCATGTATGTACATACTCGCAAATCGAAATGAGTTTTTCTTCACATATATATATATATATATATATATATATATATATATATATATATATATATATATATATATATATATATATATATATACAAAATAATACTTTGGAAATTATTAATATTAACTAACAACTTTTCCCCTTTATTTCCTTAGTTCCTGAAAACAGAGAAGTAAAATCAACGAAGATGATACCACATATAAATAATGTCAGGTAGATAATCAACACATCACAGCATCTGGCGTTAATAGATAACCTGCATGTTAACTTTTGAGAAAACACTACTTGTCAACTAAAGACATACCTAATTTCTACGGAGTTCTCACTTCTGAAGATTTTCTTTAACGAAGGAAAGAAAACAGCTTCCTTCATTCATTGATGTTTCCCTAATGAGCGGAGATGAGCCAATTTATGCTGACAGGTGCTAATAGCAAACGACTTGTCTAACGATTTTGCCCCTTATAGTTCCACAGAAGATGAGTTCTTCAAGAAAGGACTACAAGAAATGCATGTCAAGTTTATACCATCACTCGAATTAATAGCTGGAACTCTCGCATGTCGAATAATACTATTTAAAGTATCACAAATATAAAGCAATTCATTTAATGAGAGGTTACTTTGTTTTAGAAGGAAAAATTGTAAAATACTTGTGTATGTAAAACATGAGTTACAGCTATCTAAGCATAACTGAAGTTATAAAAGATGAGGGGAGTCGCATCGAACGATAAGATTGTCCTAACTCAATTTTTAATCATTCTTAACGTGAAATAATTGTAATTTGATCTGTTTAAGAAAACGTTTTATATCTACTAATTAACAGTATATTACATATATACGTATTGAAATAAAGTTTCAATTTCCAAGAACAGAAGATAATCACGATTTGTTATTAAGATATTTCTTTTCCTGTAAAAGAACATTTGAAAGTTACAACAGTGGAGTTGCAAAGTGCCAGATCACAAAGAACAATTCACTTAACCTGGGAACTCATATAATGTATCAAACTATACAGTATTTGTCTTAATGAACACACAGTATTCTTTTTAATTACCTAGCCTATTGACCATTGATTTTTGCTAGATAAGCACAGAAATAACAATAAAAAAATATAGTTTAGGGAAGTCTTAGCCGAAACTCACTAACACTGGGGCGAGTATAGTACGAATCAGGAGCGAAATTCTGGAGAGGATGGAGAAATGCCTCCACTTAATATTTTTGGAATAAAATTTCTTCACAAATGATTTAGTAGGAGCGAATAACGTGACACTCGTTAGAAGTTTACAAATTAATTGCACTAGTTTATATGTAATTAACGGGTAAACTCATGGTTAGCAGTATCCCTATTATTATTATTATTATTATTATTATTATTATTATTATTATTATTATTAAAAAACGAATCTTCAAATATATGAACCACTATGTCCAAGCATTTCAGTGCGAAAATGTTTCTTTTTTTTTATTTTTTTTAAATATTCATGTCTATACCGCCTGCCTCACTTAAGACTTTACGATTTCGCACCCTGCTACGCTTACCATCTTGTTTAATCTGAGTAGCTTTTATTGTTATTTTAGTTTTCCTCTGACGTAGTATCAAAACACAAATCGAGATGAAATGCTTAGGGAGATAAATGCAATCCGAATAAATTGGTGTTGAACAACCTACTACCTGTAGGGTTTCCTTGAATTTCTTGCAACTTTCTTCCACTTTAATCATTTATTTTATTACGATTAACTTCTAATTTTATTCTGCTCTATTAGCCTGCACACGAAATCATAGGATTACTGAATTCATTATTTTATTAACAGAAGCGCGCCATCCAAAAATGTCGCATTTTCCAAATATCACTATATTACTACACGGCAATAGTTGGGGTCCTTGGTTCGATACCACGCCATGTATAAGTTTGTACTGGACAACAACGTGTCCGTGCGTTTTCTCCCACATTCTCCAGCCAGCTGTCCTTTCATAATCATCCATCTCCTTTAACCTAGAAAAACAACAGTAGTGGAAGGATAAATATTTATTTAATTACGACAATTGTTGTTTAAGCGCTATTAACTTTAATTTTCCTGTGCAAATCTTCTTTCCCCTCTCTCCATGAGTAATCAACAACAGGAGACAGAAGAAAGCAATTACGAAACTAGCTCATCAGAGTCACAAATAATGAACGCAATCAAAATATTTACTTTCGTCCTTGAGAGTCAAACGATAAAGAAATCTTATCAATTATATAACTGAAAGTGCAATCTCGCATCTTGTCATTAAGATATCAGTCTTAGTCGTCTTCCGTCTATCACTGAAGTGGGTAAGCAGCTATAATGTTAATGAAGATTAGCGAAAGCCATTTATCTGATCAGGAAGTACAAGAATAAACTCGACGAGAAATTAATTAATTTGTGTCGCAGAGTCCAAATGTTAAGAGCGATTCCAATGTTACTTCCGTATCTGTTCCAAATGAAGAAAATCTACAAGATTAGAGTTTAACGGAAAGAAAAGGCCAAAGATTAGACACATACATCGCAATCGATAGATCTTATCGAGCTAAACCAAATTATACGAGTCTAAATACTCATGTGGAATTTGCAAATCTAAAAATTGCATACTGTACTTAACCACTTCACCCAGGCACGTAGCCAAGGGGTGGGTCCGTACCCCCCCCCCCCTTCGGAACCAGAAATGAAAAAATAAGGAAGGATAAAACAAAAAATCGAGAAAAAGGAGAATTAGTGTCAAAAATATAAAGCTACAAGTGTTTGGTTACTCCTTCTTATGATGAGCTTTGTGTGGAGGAAACGGAGGGGGGGAGGGGTCAAGTTGAAAATTAATATTATTACAACGGAGTATTCCAAAGTCCATCTAGCTCCATACTAATCCTATGCACTACAAATGACGATCGATAAATCAGTTCTATCAGATAGAATGTCAGGGAGAACTTAAGAAATGTCCACAATCACCAATAATATAAGCCTGGTAACATAGATTCCAGTCACACTTATTAAAGAAATTTGCAATTTCGCGGCAACACTAATCCCTTTATAGGATATCTTTACTGCCAAAAGAGATCTCGTTGCTATCTTTGACGGCATTAAACGAAGATAAGAGAAAGGAGAAAGAAGACAAGAAGAACAGAGTTCGAATAACCTCGGAAGACTATATATTTTTCAATACTTTTTAATATTCTTTTACTCGAGATTTCTTCATAGTTTGTTATTAAAATACTTACTAACATATCCTAATTTTATTGTCCTAACAAATCAATATGGGAATGTTGCCAGTAAAATATTTAGATTGATCGAGCCCCTAGTGTGTAACCACAGTATTTCATGTCATGCCCGCCCTCCATTATGACATCTTGGCTAAACGAACCAACATATGTTGCCAGTAAAATAGTTTAGAATGGTCGAGCCCCTGGTGTGATTACCACAGTATTTCGTCACGAGCCCCCCCCCTATGACGAAATCCTGGCTACGTGCCTGCTTCACCTATGAAGATGAAACCAATAATGGAGTATACCCTCATATCAAGCTATTCTACACAGTATGGTTAATGAGATATTGTCCACAATTATTCACTTTTTTACTTTAATTTCGTTTAACTTTAATACTTTTAATGAGACAAATCAATCGATAGACTACGACTTTTAATGAGACAAATCAATCGATAGACTACGACAAACTTCAGGGAAATTCTCATAACAATTTTCAAGAAGAAAAAAACTAATTTTTATGAGGTGAAAACATGTCATTCGTTGTCAATAACATTTGATAGTAGTTTCTAATAGTAACGCACATATTACTTGTAAAACTTTAAAAATTAAATTAATTTATGCACAAGGTACGACCTCATATTCTTTTATCTCAACTTGTTCTGGAAAATTAAAGACAATTTCAGTCGAGTTAACTTCAACAACTTTTACAAGAAATTAGTGGTTAGTGTATGCAGCTTAGTATTCGGAATTAGATGTTTGGTCTTTTGGCATCTACGGCCATGTTATCCAGTCACATACGAGGAATGACGTCCCTTTAGCAATCACGTTCCATGGGGAACTGGGGAGGAAGAAAGGAATGGGGATGGAAGGAAGCTGCTTGAACCACAGTATTTCATGTCATGCCCGCCCCCCACGTACCATCTCGGCATTTGTCTGGTATGAATAAGGAAAACTCAGGAAAAACCTTACTCAGGATGGCCGGGCTGAAAAACTGTTACATCTTTCCGACAGGAGCGTCATTTCAGATTTTGCTTGGGGGGGGGGGCAAAAACCCTCGATATCAGTAAAATTTCGCGTTTTTCACTCATTTACTCCTACTCTATTGATAAAATCTATATAAATCTCACTCAGGGGGGCAAATGCCCCTCCTGCCCCCCCTAAATGACGCCCCTGCTTTCCGACCGAGTGTCCCCACCGGGAACTGAACCCGGTGTATCTAACAGTCCGAGTTACTTTCAAGACAGTAAAATAAACAAATAAAAACACGAATGTAGGACACTTTTTAGTCATCTGAAAGAGGTACGCGAAAATTTGTAATTTCTAAATGTCACCATTTAGAAATAATGGATTTTTAAATGACAATAACGGCTTATACGAGAAAAGTTCAGAAGTTGCCAGGGTATATTTTTCCCCTTTCCCGGAACGTACAGTATAACTAAAATTGTGAACGTTTAAAATTTTATACTCTACATAAACTATACGACACTAATAACTAAAACCCATCCGCTTTAATATGTTCTATGTTCTAATCAACTATGTTCTAATCAAATTCGTTAATATTTCATTTGAAAACCTTCATAACAAGCGGATATCTTACGTTGTACTAAATTTTCAGGTGTCTCTAATGCGTATAGCTTTGGGCCGATAATAATGAAATTACAGAAAAATGTATGATCCTGTTATCGAGTTCTACCAATTTCTAAAAACGAAACTTACAGACAGATCTATCGAAAATGGTTGATATATATATATTCATCCCCCTATATCTGGCCACGCTCAACAATTTCGGCGGAAAGTCCTGCAGGTTTGGCCCGTTGACCCACTTCGGATTCCCCGTTCAATACTGCAACCATGAAAACACGTGACTTGTGACGTCATACAACCCACCATTCATTAAAATGCTGTGAAGTCTCAAAATTTGTAAAGGATCTTGTAGACTCATCAGCTGATGAACAAACTTAACGTTTTCGAACAAAACGACCTACCACAAAAATCTCAGGAACTTTTTCTTTTCTGCGCTAATGATCATGGCACATCATCGTTTATCACACCAATGCACGATGGGTACTTTCGCACATGAACACTTGGATTAGTTTGTCCTTAAAATTTTCTGTAATTAAGAAGAAAGGAAGTTTTGGGCAAAGTCAATTATTTTTCAATTTCACAATATGTACGTTTAAGTTTCCTCTTTGATTAAAATTTGTGAACAAAGCTTTTGCTTTTAGTTTCGCTTATATTTAGCCTTCTTCATCTGTTAAGAATGTGTAAATTTTTAAAGCTCAAACGTATTATGTTACCATAAAAATGGTAACAGAATCAGTATTTTAGTGACGAGTTGCCCTAAATTAACAGTTAACTCCTACATTTCGGTGTATCTCTGGCAAGGAATCCTTTTAACGAATTGCGAAGAGAGTGGTAAATTTACAGCATTACATTAAAAATCTAACACCAACAGCGCATTCATGAGTAAAACTGTGAATCTTCTGAGTGACTTTCTGTGGGTGTGGGTCTGGTTTCAATTCCCAACAAAGACATATAATGAGTGTCACACGGTATTCGTAAATCTCTTCTCGTACAGGTAGCTTCTATGCCTCCAACACTATATTCGAATTATTTTTACAATCTTCATACACGACGAAGAATATGTACTATATCCTCTCTCCTTTAGTTCCATGTACAGTTCAGGAATAAATTTACAAACAAAATCTCGATTGGCAGTTGTTACGTTAACTGAATGGAACTGCGTGTATTTTATATATGGGTTGGTATATTTTATATACATGGGTTGGTCCACCGGGTCCGGATTCTCCCAAACTTCGTTATTCAACAGACATTTCTACACTTTCTTACGAAAACTATGGTTACTTTAAGGAAGAAATGATTCATGTACCTTAAAGAATTTATCTTACACTACATCTTTATTTTCTTATAAAAACAACTTTCTTTTTTATTTATTTTTTCACGTGATGAACCCCTTAATACAAATTTTTGGGTGCGCACATATTACATATACATATAGCCGTTTTAAGCAGTCGAAAGATATCTTCTCGAAAGAGTTGTGGGAAAGCACGAAAGAAAAAGGTTGCCGGAGGGTTAATAAAAGGAATTCAAAAATTCTAGTGTATAGGATACAAGTAGTGAGTTCACTGGAAAACAGACAGCAAACGGTAAAATATGACTAGAATAAGCATTGGCGCAAATTCCGGGGGGACGTGGGGGACATGCACTCAATCTTAATACTGGGGGACTGCCGTCCCCCCAATAATCCGATTTAAATATGTTTTCTGCGGAGAAATGTAATGATTTATGTCCGACTGCCACTTCATCTACATCGTCTGATATATAGTAAATAACAAGTTCACCTCAGAAATCAGATTCATCTACCATAATCGGGTGTCTACTAAAATTCCAATGAAATTTCGTGACTTTTTCGTGACCTTTTCTTCACCAAACCATAAAATTTCGTAACATTCTCTAGAGCGAATTTAGGTACGAATTAGGCCGAATTTTCATGCATGCAATAGAAGCATGCTTTCCTTGCGATTTTGTACCGTCTAAAGCCGACCATAGACATTTTTGGAGGTGAATTTTGACGTTTTATAGAACAAAATTTTACAGTCTGTACTTACATTCTAGCAAAAAAAAAAAAAATCGTGACCCAAAAGCTAAATTTCGTGACGTTTTCTTGACTTTCATGACGGTTTTCTGATTTCGTGACCGATAGATACCCTGGTAATGTAAGTCTCGTCTCATCTTCCCGCTTCCAGGATAAGTCTCAAATCTGCCTGCTTCTCAATGTTGAAGATAATTCGTAATGGGAACGACTTTACCCGCTTACCCATCCCTCCTCAATGCTGAAAGATTTGCGTCGCTGAGAATAAGTTAGTTCAATTCGGTAAATGGTACTTTGAGAACTTTATTATTTATTTATTTATTGGTAAATTTTCTGCAGACTGTAATGGATCATTGGAAAGCACGTAATATTATTCTCCTACGGAATGCTGCTATTCAAGAGCATCGCATTGATGGCATTGCAGTAAATTATATGCTGATTCATCTTCCTGTTATCATGTTAACAGCTGACAAGGTAACCGTTGTACACTTGAAAAAAGTGACGACATTGGACAAAAACAGACTCGCTGTATATTCAAATAAAAAGCTGATTCCGTTATGAAGCAGGAAATTCTAACACTGCAACACAAGGAAGCACAAATATTA